>NC_073249.2:58130000-58755000 GCF_029289425.2 Pan paniscus | reverse complement strand
GTGCAGGTTTGTTACATATGTATACATGTGCCATGTTGGTGTGCTGCACCCATTAACTCGTCATTTACATTAGGTATATCTCCTAATGCTATTCCTCCCCCATCCCCCAACCCCACAACAGTCCCCAGTGTGTGATGTTCCCCTTCCTGTGTCCATGTGTTCTCATTGTTCAATTCCCACCTATGAGTGCAAACATGCAGTGTTTGGTTTTTTTGTCCTTGCGATAGTTTGCTGAGAATGATGGTTTCCAGCTTGATTCATGTCCCTACAAAGGACATGAACTCATCATTTTTTATGGCTGCATAGTATTCCATGGTGTATATGTGCCACATTTTCTTAATCCAATTATCATCGCTGGACATTTGGGTTGGTTCCAAGTCTTTGCTATTGTGAATAGTGCTGCAATAAACATATGTAAACAACACACTTTTATATCATATATCAAAGAAGAAAGCTCAAGAGAAATTGAAAATATTTTGAAATAAATGAAAATAAAAATACAACTTATAAAAATTTGGGGGATACAGAAAATGAAGTGTTCAAAGGGAAATCTATGCCATTGAATCCATATATCTAACAAAAGAAGACATATTAGATTGGTGTAAAAGTAATTGCTGTTTTTGCCATTTCTTTAATCCTATCTAAAATTTAAAAATCTAAACTTTCAGGTTAGGAAACTAGAAACTAGATTCAAAAAGAGCAAAAGAGAAACAATAAAAATTAGCACATAATTTGAATACATTAAAACAGAAAATAGAGACTAAAAACAGAAAATAAATAGACAAAGTCAATGAAACAAAAAACTAGTTTTTTGAAAGGATCAATAAAACTGATAAGCCTCTAATAAGGCTAATAAAAGGAGAACCTATGAATTTCTAATAACATAAATTTTAGAGGGGCTATCACTATAGACACTATGGACATTAACAGAGTAACAAAGGAATACTATGAACAACGCTATGCCCACGAATTTTTACAACTCAATGAAAGGGACCATTCCTTGAAAGGAACAATCTGCATAAACTCACATAAGAAGAAATGGAAAATATTAAGTCCTATTAAAAATCGAGTCAACAATTAATAATATTGCAAAACAGAAAAAAAGATGAGTTCAATGATGAATTCTACAAATTATTTAAGAAAAAAATATACCGAATTTCTACAATTTATTCCAGAAGATAGAAGTGAGAGAATATTTTCAAACTCATTCTATGAGGCCATCATTATCCCAAAATCAAAACCAGACAATGACATTATATGAAAAGACAACTAAAAGCCAGTGTCTTTTATAAGAATTGATGCAAAACTCTTTCACAAAATATTATTAAACCAAATCCAACAGCATAAAAGGCACATACACTAAGACCAAGTGGAATTTATTCCAGGTATGCAGGCTGATTCAACATTTGAAAATTAATTAATGTAATTTATGATAGTCATGGGCTAAAGAAGAAAAATCTCCTGATCATATCAACAGATGCAGAAAAAATTTCTGACAATTCAGCATCACTTTTAATTAAAACTCCCAGAAAACTAAGGATGGGGGAAACATCCTAGACTTGATAATGGATATCTCCAAAATCCTACAGATAACATCTGACTTAACTGTGAAAAAAAATAAAAGCTTTCTCGTTAAATATCAGAAAAAAAGCAAGGATGCGTGCTCTTACTGCTCTATATCAAGGTTATACTGGATATCCTATCAATTGCAATAAGACAAAAAAAAAAGAAATAATAGAAGGTGCACTGGGCCGGGCATGGTGGCAAAACTCTGTAATTTCAGCACGTTGGGAGGCCAATGTGGGAGAATCCCTTGCATCCAGGAGTTCGAGACCAGCTTGGGTAGCAGAGTGGGACCCCGCCTCTACACAAAATAAAATATTAGCTGGGCATGGTGATGCCTCCCCATAGTCCCAGCTACTGGAGAGGCTGAGGTGGGAGGATCGCTTGAGCCTGGGAGGTTGAGGCTACAGTGAGCCATGATCGCTATGCCACTGCACTCAGCCTTGGTGAGAGAGTGAGTCTTTGTCTCAAAAAATAAAATAACTCAGGGTGCGGTGTTTCACGCTTGTAATCCTAGTACTTTGGAGGCCGAGGCAGGTGGATCTCCTGAGGTCAGGAGTTTCATACCAACCTGGCCAACATGGCAAAACCCTGTATTTACTAAAAATACAAAAAACTTAGCCAGGCGTGGTGGCGGGTGCTTGTAATGCCAGCTACTGTGGAGGCTGAAGCAGGAGAATCGCGTGAACCCGGGAGGCGGAGGTTGCAATGAGTTATGATCGCATCACTGCACTCCCAGCCTAGGCAACAAGAGCAAAACTCCATCTCAATAATAATAATAATAATTAATTAATTAATAATAAAATAAAATAAAAGCAATCTATACTGATTGAGAGGGAAGAAAAAAAACTCTGTTTGTTACAGATGGCATGATTGTCTAAGTAGAAAATCCTAAAGAATCAATACATAATTTTAGGACCTAATAAACAATTATGGTAAGATTGCAGGGTATAAGAATCAATCACTTTTTTTATTTTACTTGGGCATACATTTATAAATGGAAAGGCTGGGTCAATGGTAACTCTGTGTTTAACTCTTTGAAATGTATGAGAATAATTTACAAAGTAGCTTCAAAATTTTACATTCCTATTGTCCATGCATGAGGGCTTCAGTTTCTCCACAGCCACATAAAAACATTATTTTCAAACTTTTTTATTATTATGACCATACCAATAAATCTGAAGTGGCATCTCATTTTGATTTTCATTATATCAATAAATATTACCTATATTTATTGTAATCTTACTGTTTTCTTTCTTCTGCTTGCTTTTGTTTGATAGTTTTTAAATTTCCTAAGGTTTCATCTAATTAATTCAAATTATTCCTTCTTTTTTAATGTAGACATTTTCAACTACAATTTCCCCCATGACCTAACATAAAGCCTCCATCTCATAAGTGGTGACTGGGAGGAAAAAGAGATGTCCCAACTCTCATCCCCAATTACATGGAACTTAGACTCTGCAAAAAATAGCTGCTGCAGGATGAGAAATGCTAATGTCCGGTCCCTCCTGATAAATGGCACATACCTCAAACTGGAGCTGGGCAGAAAGGAAGGATTAAAGTTTTCATCACACTAAGATAAGAAAAAGTAAGATGTAAACACCACAGACTCTCTGTTCTTTTAAAGTTTTGCTAGGTGTTATTCAAATAAATGTTTCTTCATTTCCTGTATGCAGAATCATCTGAAAGACTTTAAATAGCAGTTTATTTATTTTAGTAGTTTTCACCAGTTCCACTGGGGTCATGTCCATGCAGGTCCTTACACTGTCATGCCAGAATTTAATCTTCTCATCTTTTCATTCTTTTTTTGTACTATATTATAGAGTTCAACGTGTAAATAAAACAGTATTTATTCAAGTCCAGCTATGCCCATTTAGGTGTCTAATATTTTGCTCTCACTGATAATGCCGAGATGAATGACTTCATGCATATTTTTATGTAGGAGATGTTTGTGGAAATGTATATGCAGGTTTACTTCCTTGTAGTGGGATTGCTGATTCAAAGGGTTAACAAATGGTTTTGTTAGTTATTGCCAAATTTCTTTCCAATTAGAGTTAAAATCATTTCAATTATAGTCTATTAATCAATTTTTCTGACAAACTATAATATACAATATCTGTAAGTGATAACTAAATCTGTCTTTATTAGGAATTAGTAAAGGCTTTATCCATGTAGAATTCTTTTAAAAAGTATTTCAACTAAGTTATTGTTCTCTCCTCTTCTTTCTCTCTTCACCCACCTGTCTTTCTCTCTCTCTTCCTGTCTTTCTTCCTTGCCTTCTCTCTTTTCTTATCCTTGTATGAGGATTCTCTTGTGTATTTTAAATTATTCATGCCTCTTTCTTTTTTTTTTAAACTTGATTTGCTGTTTCCTTGAATCATGTTACCGTCAATCATTGTGCTTCTAAACTGCTGCTACTCATGAGAACCATGTAATAGTGACATTTGTGAAGTGTATTTTCCTTCAACGCATTCTGCTAAGGTATTCATTCAACTAATTTTTTCTTTTTTGAGACGGAGTCTCACTCTGTCACGCAGGCTGGAGTGCAGTAGTGCGACTTGGCTTACTGCAACCTCCGCCTCCCAGGTTCACACCATTCTCCTGCCTCAGCCTCCAGAGTAGCTGGGACTATAGGCGCCCACCACCATGCCCGGCTAATTTTTTTGTATTTTTGTGTTTTTATTAGAGATGGGGTTTCACTGTGTTGGTCAGGCTGGTCTCAAACTCCTGACCTCTTGTTCCACCCACCTCAGCCTCCCAAAGTGCAGAGATTACAGGCGTGAGCCACCGCGCCCAGCCTTATTCAACTAATTTTTTGAGAACCTACCAAGAATTCAGGATTGATGATATGGATGCAAATCTTATTCCAAGATCCCTACAGTAGAGGGCTGAAGACAGATAAGTGATGCTGTTATTATTATTTAAAATATTAAGCTTATAAAGTAAGTACATGAAGAAAAAAAAAAGCTGCATTTTCTTATTATCCAAGAAAAGCTGCCACACTTCTGTGCTGAAATATTTTACTTAGAACTACCTGTCACTCTGCTTAGTGTTGGATTTTGACATGGCAGCTCTGAGTTTCTGTAGCAGCTCTGCTGAGTTTTCTGGAAGATTTATTTCCTGATTTTTTCGTTTTAAGGCAAAAAGGGTGACTCTTAGGATTAATGAAACCAGAAAAGAATTAATTGCTCAAATGTATGAATATATAATACTTCTTGTTTAATTGTGTCAACTGGGGTTTGATCTGAGCAGTAGAATTACTATATGTACCATATATTAAGAAATTTCTTGCAGGAATTAACCTTGCACAATTGTGGCATCTGACTAAGTGGTGTATGTTGCTTTTGCCTCTAGCATTATCTGCACAAAGTTATTAAGGCTGAATTTGAGAAAACAAAATGGGCAAGAACTGGAAGTCATCAAGGAAAAATTGGAACCCATAAGAAAAATAGTGACACACACACAACTGAATGCCAGGTCTGTATCTCATGACAACTTTGATGATGCAGGTTACATGCAGAAGAAAATTGAATCTTTTAATATAGAGGTATAGTTTCACCTAGTCAAACATCTGGAAAAGCTGAAAGAGGAAATCAGGTAGGAGTGGAATGAATGAGGGGACTGGCTGCTACACAACACCAAGCAGGTGACCTGTAGTCTAGTGACAATGTGTATGAAATGCAAAATTATGCATTGCATGCAAAGACCATCAGACTGTGAAAGTGACTACTATAAATATATATTTGTTAAATATACTCATGTAAATATACTCATGTATATTTAACAAATATAATGCAAACTTATCTGATTATCAATATGAATTTGGAACAATAAAGACGAAGAAATTCTGGGAAATATAATTCCAGTTTAGCTAAGATTGCATATTACAAAACCACCAAAATAACCATTTTTATTTTATTTATTTATTTTTGACATGGAGTCTCCTGCTGTCACCTAGGCTGGAGTGCAGTGGTGCCATCTTGGCTCACTGCAACCTCCGCCTCCCAGGTTTAAGCACTTCTCCTGCCTCAGCCTCCTGAATACCTGGGATTACAGGTGTGTGTCACCATGCCTGGGTAATTTTTGTATTTTCAGTAGAGACGGGGTTTTGCCATGTTGGCCAGGCTTGTCTCAAACTCCCCACCTCAAATGACTCGCCCACCTCAGCCTCCCAAAATGCTGGGATTACAGGCATAAGCCACCACACCCAGCTCATTTTTAAACGTACAAAACAATAGTAGTCCAAGGATTTATAGTTTACAATCTAAAACTCACTTTTGAATAGGGTAGATAAGCTATTTTATCTCACTCTAAGACTTGAAACCAAGAATTCTCTGTATAGGGACCCAATTAAAATGATTGTAGGGAACTTTGAAGACATACTGGTTGGGGATTGTAGGAAATCAATGGAGGGTGGAGCTAGTTAGCAATTAAAAATAAAACAGAAAGATTATATTGAAATATGTCACCAAGAAGAAACAATAATTGAGCCTGAAAATAATGCGGTGTGACAAGACCATTTATGCTTTTATCTCTTCATCTATCCTTTCCCTACTCAGCTATTCAATTAGAAATATATCCTGTAAATTATGTATTGTCCAGGGCTTCAAGAATACAAAGATATATACAAAGATATGCCTGCCAATTTTAAACTAATGTTTTGGGGGCAAAACCAGCTTTTAAAATACATCACAAAGCAATTTTCATATATTAAAAAGGAGCTTAAACAAGTACATGCCAAGTTTACCAGCATCATCTGAGAAGAAATAAATATAATGCATTCAGTAGAGATAAACAGCATCATAAAGTTGTTTGTGTGTGTGTGTGTTTCAACTCAAATGAAAAAGAGAAAGCAAGCATTGGAAAGAAACTCATGCAATATTGTTATTTTTTCTTCTTTTTTGCTAGCTTGAGCATGCAATCAAATGAAAATTTACAACTTAAATTAAAATGCAGACTTCAACTGTGAAGATGGGTCCTACATTGTGGCAGCACAGTAAGTTTTACATATACTAGATATCCTTTCTGTTTTACTTTAGAAAATCCAAATTTTCTTTGGATAGCAGTATGCCATAGGAGCTGATTAATGATTGTTTTAAGTCCATTTTAAAAGATCCTGTTTTCCTTTGCCAGTTAATGAACTAGAGATGGACATGTAAACCAACCCTCGGTAACAACACTTTGGGAAATTTTGTTAAATGGTTTTGAGGAAAAATATTCCTCCTTATTTGGAAGGAATAAATAGAAGTTTTGTTTTCTTTTTTCCTCTGTGCACTGTTATTTGAGGGTGTAGAATGTTTTACTCCTTCAATTGTGCTATGCCATGAAAAGAATGGGAATGCTAAAGAATCACACAGTTGTCCAATCAGGGCCATAATATCAATAAACTGTTGCATCCAACATTGAAATGCCTAACTCCAAATTTTTTGATACTATGATATTTCAAAATGAAATCTCCTTAAGAGGACCTGAAGAATCTTGTAGGAGCTAGATAAATACTTGGTTTAATTCACATATGCTCCAGCTTATTTAATTCAACAGAGATAAGCCAATATAATTTAAAAATGACTGAGAAGACATTAATTCTTACACTTTTTTATGCTTAGTTATGTAAAAGTGCTTCTATGTCGATACCTTCCTTTAACAAGCATTTATACAGTTTTTTTTTTGTACAATATACTGGGAACTAAAAGGTACATAAAGATAAAATAAAATATCTGTCTAATGGGAAATATTACATGGTGGCCAAATGAAATATTAAGTAGAATGTGACACTGAAACAAATTCCAAGGTGTTCAGAAAAATAATAACCATTGTTTTATTTCAGCACTGATGAGACTATTGTGGAGAAATTGGTGTCAGATTTTTCTTCTCTGAATGTTGGGTGAAATTGCATAGAAATACATGATGCAAGAATATGTTCATTTCAAAAAAGAATAATTAATAATAAAAATATCATCAGAAAAGTGCATTTAAAGACGTGAGTAAAATGGTTCTATATATTAGATGAAATTGTTGTAGAGATTTGCTGTATGGCATAGTGCCAAGAGTTGACAAGCTAGAATGGTCCACTTCAAAGATTAAGAGGGTAGATCTCATGGCTTGTTTTTACCACAAAAATAAATAAATAAATAAAACAAACAAATAAAAACATGATGATCATGATGACGGTACACACGATGATATGATGGTGTTTGCATACGTTCAGACTTATCATATTGTAAGTTATTGCAGTTCTTTCTTCTATGTGTAACAAGTATACCACAATAAAGCTATTAAAAAATGAAGAACCAGAACAGAGAGTAAATAAACATTAGCAAGGGATATTAGATACATTTTTTGAAGGGTTGGCAGAATCAGCAAAGCTATGTGTCCCATTTTACTATCTTTCCATAGGGACTTAAAATTTAAAGAAGTGTTTTTAGTGATTGCCCTGATGTAAATATAACTAAAGCTTGACTGTATGGATATAAATGTGGTTTTATTAGGTAGGATTGATGGGCAAAAAGAAAATCTGGCACCATAAAGAATTATTAATATTAGGTAACTCTTGTAATAAAAAAAGTGTATGCTGAATCACAGTAGTATCTGTGTACTAGTGTATTCATAGTAATTTACTGAAAAACAGGTAAAATTATCTGGTCTTTAACCTCACCAAAAGGAAATCCTATTGTTGTATTTATAACTTATGTGTTACTTCATCTTTAAGGTCGCTTTCTAAATTTTATTATATACCAGATGAATAACAACAAAAACATTAATTTGCAATACAATTCAAGCAAAAATAACTACCATGAGTACTTTCCGAAACTGATAATTTTATGAATATTTGAGTATATCCATTACTTTACATAGAAAATTATGTGAAATGAATTTAATAAGCTTTTTGAATTAAGTATTCCCTTGAAGAAATTAAATTTTTTAAATACATAGCTTTCTGAAGTAAATGCTCTGACACATTCTCTACAAATGTCATGATATTAGTCCAGATTTTCTCACTTGAAAAAATTACTTTTATCAGGAAAATGTGTAAGTTTTTAAAACATTGAAGTTTATTTAAGTGTAGACTGTATGGATTAACTAAATTTTGGCTATTCATTAACATATTACTGGGCAATTATTATTCCTAGTGCTTTGGATTAATGTTGAATAAAGGGCTTGAGGAAACATGATAAAGTTGGATCTTGCTCGAAGTAAACTAACAATATAGTAATAGAGATTGGAGTTTTATTTATGTATATTTACATATAGGGATGATAATAGTGGTCAGAGAAAGAAATTGCTTATACTTCCCAAGATACTCAACAAATGACATAATCGTGCTAGACAATGGAATTTTGAAGGAAGACCTGAAATAAGAAAAAAATGATAAACAAGCTAATTGATTAGAGGTGAGAAATGTTTTTACTAAATCCATAGATTCACAGAATATACTTAAAAAGAGATATGTTTGAAGGAGATATTCAGAGAGTTTTGCTGTGGTTCTATTGTGTCAATGCCTTCAATTTCTCTAACATTTCTGTTGGGTTCAGATTCTTTTTGTTACAAAAGTAAGAAGATACATTTTATTGGGTAATAGGAGATGTAAAATGTATTTATATAGATAAAAGTATTATGGAAAAATAAAGGATCGATAAATAACTTTTATTTGTGGTAATAAGACAATAATTTTATAAAGGAGGTTGTATTTTGGATTGGTGTCAAAGAATACGTCAGATTTTCACAGGCTGAGATGGAAGAAAACTACCTCCAACATAAACAAAAATCTCAAAGGAAATGTATAAAGCTGTGGAGATTAGTTTGGAGACTGGAACTCAATAAAAGTTTTAGTATAGCTTAAAGTTTTCATATAATTTGGATGTCATAGAAATGTGATATTTGTTAATGGTTTAGTGAAATGTGGGTTATTCTTTATTTCTAATCCTATCAGAGAAAGAGGTATTGAAACTCCAGAGAGAGAGAGAGAAAGAGAGAGAGAGAGAGAGAGAAAATGAATGATTGATTCTCTTAAGTAATTTATAGTCTTAGTGAAAGACAAAAAGACAACACTGTCCACAAAACACAATGCAGAAAAAGATAACATAAATTGCCATTAATTTCTTTACTCAGACTTTTAATCATTCATTGAGCATGTCTGGCAGATACTGCATTAGGTACTGAGGCACAATAGTGAACACAATAGGGATAAGTTATTTTGATGAAGTATTGGTACGGAAACATACTAAACTATAAATTGATTCTTAGATACATGATTACATATTGTAATTAATGCTCTAAAAGTAGGCAGTACTATGAGAGAATAACAGGGCAGGCACTATTAGGGCATTCACCCCAAAGGAGAACAGAAGTCAAGGTGATGAAGCTAGTTCCAGGTGAAGAATTCTGTGAGCACAAACTTAGACTTCAGTAAATCTTCAGTATTTAAGGAATGTTAAGAGAAGCAATGCTATTAAGCCCACAATAATCCAGAGGAAATATGGCAGATGATGTCAGGGAGGAAGGCAGGAGAATGATTCATTAGTTCCAGAATTATAAATGTGATTTTAAGTGCAATCGGAAGGCATTACAATGTTTACATAAGATAATCAAGTTACAATTTTAAAGAATGATTCATACTTCTGGGTGCAGAATGTATTAGAAAAAGTCAAAAGGGATATTCTCTCATCCAGGAATAAATGATAATAGAGAAGAACTGAAGTAGTGGCAGTGGAATTTAAAAGAGGTTAACAGATTTGATATATTATTTAGGGTAGAATTAAGAAGGGATTTCAGAATATTTTATAGGTGTATTTAAATCTGTATTACTTTAAAACTTGCAATTTTATTTTTAAATTGCGCATTGTCTGATAGTTAATATTACGAAGTGATATAGGTAAATGATATTAATGTCTATATGACACACAGTTTCCTTGCTAGACTCTGTAGGTTCATGTGAAGTATCAATTATATTTCAGACAAATAAAATTCAAAAAACTTTAGCTAATATAACTTTCAAAAAACATTTAACTTCACAATTGTCTTCTTAAATTAAATGGTATAAAGTGTTTCCATGAAGGTACTCAACTGTATTACTCAAGCAGAAATGACACACTGGGAGCTTTGAAATTCTTAATTTTTCACTTAGAAAAAGTGTTATAGTCTAAAAGGAATGCACTGGGATACCTTTCTCTCATTATTTCTTGTACAACAATAAACTTTATTGAACACAAATTATCTTAAACAGCTGGGAATCCAGGGAGTATAAATGCTTTGTTTGAAATAAACAGAAAAGAGAGAACAAGATAAGGTGGTTATTATAGAAAATGAGAAAGGAGAATTTGTTGTTAAAATGACCTCTAATATTGAAAGCCATGCACGACTACATGCAGAGATGATTGCTTCACTTGAACATTTTAGTTTGTTTAACATTGTAAGTTGCAAAGCTGATTGTGAGAATTGGCACTCCTTACATTTTATTGTACTGGGTGACGTTATTTACAGATTTTTTTTTTTTTTTTTTTTTGAGACGGAGTCTCGCTCAGTCGCCCAGGCTGGAGTGCAGTGGCGCGATCTCGGCTCACTGCAAGCTCCGCCTCCTGGGTTCACGCCATTCTCCTGCCTCAGCCTCCCGAGTAGCTGGGACTACAGGCGCCAGCTACCACGCCCGGCTAATTTTTTGTATTTTTAGTAGAGACGGGGTTTCACCGTGTTAACCAGGATGGTCTCGATCTCCTGACCTCGTGATCCGCCCGCCTTGGCCTCCCAAAGTGCTGGGATTACAGGTGTGAGCCATCACACCCGGCCCTATTTACAGATTTTTGCATACTAGATTGTCTGCTGCAGAAAATGTCATTCTACAAACAATAACTTCCCAAAGTAAACAGAATGTCAGAAAAGGTAACTACTGCCAGTTGTTTTATAAATTAAAACTTAACAATTCTTTGGTTTTATAAGAGACATTAGAAAGATGTATTTAGAAACAAAAGCCTCAAAATTTAAGTATTAAAGAAAATACATGTATTTCAATGAGATTTCTCGGGAAAGAAACTAAATTTGTTATCTTGTAAAGAACAGTCTCAAAAATCACTGCATATGAAACTGAATACATTTGGATCACTGAGGAAATAATTATTGCAATTTACCAAGCATATGTGTGTATCATCATCAATGCCTAGTTATTTATAAGAAAAAATGATACTCATTAGATTTATCAAGATATTCGATAATATGAATTTTATTAGATTTTTTAGGTGAGTATGAATTACCTTGAAGTTCTTCAATTTCTAGCTTTAAGTCAGTTAGAAACAAAACTAAAAAATTAAAATCAGCCAAAGTTCAAATATATTTTTATCCTATTGCTCTTCTTTATTGTACATTTTCAAGTTGTATTTCACTTTTTGAGCCACAATATTTCTTAATAACATGAAGAATTGTTATCTTTTGCATTGCCAGAGCAATTTTATATTATAAGCTATAAAAAACATTTTACATTCACTTTTTATTAACATGGAATATCTGTTAAACTGTACCTTCTAAATTCAAAAGGTTGAAATGTTAAATATTACTAAATATTAAATATCAAAATATGTTTGAATTAGGAGTTATTCATTCATTCACAAAATTTCGTGAACCATTATTTTGTCCGAAATTGGTGGGTTCTTGGTCTCACTGACTT
The DNA here is from genome assembly GCF_029289425.2 of Pan paniscus. NCBI lineage: Eukaryota > Metazoa > Chordata > Mammalia > Primates > Hominidae > Pan > Pan paniscus. Next base: position 58,742,783 of record NC_073249.2, on the reverse strand, counting down.
CAAGCATGAAGCCATGCACCCTCGGGGTGAGTGTTACAGTTCTTAAACATGGTGTGTCTGGAGTTTGTTCCTTCTGATGTTTGGACATGTTCGGAACTTCTTCCTTCTGGTGGGTTCGTGGTCTCGCTGGCTTCAGGAGTGAAGCTGCAGACATTCTGGTGAGTGTTACAGCTCTTAAGGCAGCATGTCTGGAGTTGTTTGTCCCTCCCATCTGGAGTTGTTCATTCCTCCCGGTGGGTTCGTGGTCTTGCCAGCCTCAGGAGTGAAGCTGCAGACCTTTGCAGTGAGTGTTACAGCTCATAAAGGTAGCTCAAACCCAAAGAGTGAGCAGCAGCAAGATTTATTGCAAAGAATGAAAGAACAATGCTTCCAAAACGTGGAAGGGGACCTGCGCGGATTGCCGCTGCTGGCTTGGGTAGTCTGCTTTTATTCTCTTATCTGACCCCCCCCCACCCACATCCTGCTGATTGGCCCATTTTACAGAGAGCTGATTGGTCCATTTTACATAGAGCTGATTGGTCCATTTTGACAGGGTGCTGATTGGTGCGTTTATAATCCCTGAGCTAGACACAGAGTGCTGATTGGTGCATTTACAATCCTCTAGCTAGACATAAAAGTTCTCCAAGTCCTCACCAGATTAGCTAGATACAGAGTGCTGATTGGTGCATTTACAAACCTTGAGCTAGACACAGAGTGCTGATTGGTGTATTTATAATCCTTTGGCTAGACATAACGGTTCTCCAAGTCCACACTAGATTAGCTAGACACAGAGCACTGATTGGTGCATTTACAAACCTTGAGCTAGACACAGGGTGCTGATTGGTGTGTTTACAAACCTTGAGCTAGACACAGAGTGCCAATTGGTATATTTACAAATCTTTAGCTAGACATAAAAGTTCTCCAAGTCCTCACCAGATTAGCTAGACACAGAGCACTGATTGGTGCATTTACAAACCTTGAGCTAGACACAGAGTGCTGATTGGTGTATTTACAAACCTTCAGCTAAACATAAAAGTTCTTCAAGTCCCCACCCGACTCAGGAGGCCAGCTGGCTTCGCCTAGTGGATCCCGCGCCAGGGCCACAGGCGGAGCTGCCCGCCAGTCCCGTGCCATGTGCCTGCACTCCTCAGCCCTTGGGTGGTTGATGGGACTGGGTGTCGTAGAACAGGGGGCGGCACCTGTCGGGGAGGCTTGGACCGCGCAGGAGCCCACTGCAGGGGGGCTTAGGCATGGTAGGCTGCAGGTCCTGAGCCCTGCCCTGCGGGGAGGCGGCTGAGGCCTGGCGAGAATTTGAGCGTGGCACGGGCGGGTCAGCAGTGCTGAGTGACCCCGCTCCCCCTCTGCAGCTGCTGGCCCGGGTGCTAAGCTCCTCACTGCCTGAGGCCGGCAGTGCCAGCTGGCCGCTCTGAGTGTGGGGCCCGCCGAGCCCACGCCCACCCAGAACTTGGGCTGGCCTGCGAGTGCCGTGTGCAGCCCTGGTTCCCGCCCACACCTCTCCCTCCACACCTGCCTGCAAGCAGAGGGAGCCAACTCCAGCCTCAGCCAGCCCAGAGAGGGGCTCCCACAGTGCAGCAGCGGGCTGAAGGGCTCCTCAAGCATGGCCAGAGCAGACTCTGAGGCTGAGGAGGTGCTGAGAGCGAGCAAGGGCCGCCAGCATGTTGTCACCTCTCATTGTTATGTGGCAACTGTTAATACTTTTTCAGCAATAAGTGTAAGATATGTGGCAGTGGGTAAAATCTAAAGTAGGTCTGGCTCAGTGCCTCAAGTGCTTTGAGATGCTGAGGTGGAAAGATTGCTTGAGTCCAGGAGTTTGAGACCATTCTGGAAAACACAGTAGGACCCAGTCTCTTCCAAAAAAAAAATAGAAAAAAGTTTTTAAAAAAGCCGGTGGAGTGGGGCCAAAAGAGCAGTATGGTGCAGCAGCCCACCTGAGAGTCCTGGGGAGCAGGGGATCCCCGTGTTACCCAGCCTGGGATACGGTGCTGTTTCCATGGAACTGTGCAACCCGTGCATCAGAAGATCCCACTCATGAGCCCATGCCACCAAGGCCTAGGGTCCCAACCACAGAGCCACTCAGATTCTCCACAGCCACTTAGCTAGAATCTGCTTAAGCCTACCTAGTTCCTGGTGGGGAGGGGCGGCCATCAGGACAGCTGCAGCTGCCTACTAAGCCAGCCAGTTCCTTGGGGGAGGGTTGGCAGCCAACACTGGGACTGCTAGCTGCCTAACACAGTAAGCTCCCAGGCAGGGGAAGGGCAGCAGCCATCTCTATAGCTCCAAACCTTGCTTTTCCCCTGCCGGAGCCAGGGAGGCTGGACAGCTTGGTCCCGAGAGGTATTCCCCAGAGCCCAACACACCAGCTGTGGCAGATGGTGGCCAGAGTGCCTCTTCAGGCGTGACCCTTACCCATCCCTCTTCACTGGGCAGGGCTTCCCTGCAGGAACTCCAATAACTCCAGGGACAGAACTCTGATCTCCCTGGGACTGAGCTCCTAGGGATAGGGGTGGCGGAAGTCTGCATAGACCAACAGACTTAGTCTTTTCTCCTGCTAGTTCTTAGGAATCTGGGCAGACCAGAGGAGTGAATTTTCCCCCAGTGTGACACATCCCATCCACCAAGGAACAGCCAAAGCGTCTTGTTAAATGGGTTCCGCTCCCCATGCAACCTAACTAGGTGAGACACTCCAACAGGGGTTGTCAAACACCCTATACAGGAGTGATCTTACTGGTATCAGGTCAGTGCCCCTCGAGGTCAGAGATCCCAGAGGAAGAAGCAGGCACCCATCTTTGCTGTTCTCCAAACTCCTCGAGTGACATTGCCAGGCGTGGGAACTTACCAGATGAACAGGGCCTGAAATAAACCCCCAGTAAACAACAGCAGCCCTACAGAAGAGGTAACAGACCATTGAAAGAAAAACAAACAAACAGAAAGCAATAACAACGGCATCAACAAAAAAGTCCTCACAAAAAACCTCATCCAAGGGTCAAAATCCTCAAAAGTCAAAACTAGACAAATTCATGAAGATAAGAAAGAATCAATGAAAAAAATGCTGAAAACCCAAAAGGGCAGAGTGTCTCTTCTCCATATGATTGCAACACCTCTCCAGCAAGGGCACAGAATTGGACGAAGGATGAGATGGACAAATTGACAGAAGTAGGCTTCAGAAGGTGGGTAATAACAAGCTCTGCTGAACATATTCTAACCCAAGGCAAAGAAGCTAAGGACCTTAATAAAAGGTTACAGGAGCTGCTAACTAGAATAACCAGCTTAGAGAGGAATACAAATGACCTGATAGAGCTGAAAAATGTAGCACAATAATTTTATGAAGCATACACAAGTATCAATAGCTGAATCGATCAAGTGGAAGAAAGAAAATCAGAGCTTGAAGACTATCTTGCTGAAATAAGGCAGGCAGATTAAAGAAAAAAGAATGAAACAGAACAAACAAAACCTCTGAGAAATATGGGACTATGTAAAAAGTTCAAACCTATGATTGATCAGAGTACCTGAAAGTGATGGGGAGAATGGTGCCAAGTTGGAAAACACACTTCGGGATATTATCCAGGTGAACTTCCCAAACCTAACAAGACAGGCCAACATTCAAATTCAGGAAATTCAAAGAATACCACTAAGATATTACTCGAGAAAATCAACCCCAAGACACATAATCATCAGATTCTACAAGGTTGAAATGAAGGAAAAAATGTTAAGGGCAGCCAGAGAGTGAAAGGCCAAGTCACCTACAAAGGGAAGCTCATCAGACTAACAGTGGATCAGAAACCCTAAAATGCAGAAGAGAATGGGGGCTGATATTCAACATTCTTAAAGATAAGAATTTTCAACCCAGTATTTCATATCCAGCCAAACTAAGCTTCATAAGAGGGGGAGAAATAAAATCCTTTTCAGACAAGCAAATGCTGAGGGATCCTGTTACCAACAGTCCTGCCTTGCAAGAGCTCCTGAAGGAAGCACTAAACATGGAAAGGAAAAACCAGTACCAGACACTGGAAAAACAGACCAAAATACAAAGACCAATGACACTATGAAGAAACTGCACCAACTAGTAGGCAAAATCACCAGCTAGCATCATGATGACAGGATCATATTTACACATAACAATATTAACCTTAAGTGTAAATGGGCTAGCTGTCCCAATTAAAAGACACAAACCAGAAAATGGGATAAAGAGTCAAGACTTATCGGTGTGCTATATTCAGGACACCCATCTCATGTGCAAAGACACCCATAGCCTCAAAATAAAGGGATAAAAGAAAATTTACGAAGCAAATGGAAAGCAAAAAAAAAAAAAAAAAAAAAAAGGATTGCAATCCTAGACTCTGATAAAACAGACTTTAAACCAACAAAGATCAAATAAGAAAAAAATGGCCAGACACGGTGGCTCACACCTGCAATCTCAGCACTTTGGGAGGCTGAGGTGGGCAGATCACCTGAAGTCAGAAGTTTGAGAACCGCCTGGTCAACATGGTGAAACCTCGTCTGTACTAAAAATACAAAAAATGTAGCCAGGTATGGTGGCTTGTGCCTGTAGTTCCAGCTACTTGGGAGGCTGAGGTGTTAGAATTGCTTGAACCTGGAAGGTGGAGGTTGCAGTGAGCTATGATCATGCCACTGCACTCCAGTCTGGGTGACAGAGGGAGATTCTGTCAGAAAAAAAAAAAAAAAAAAAAAAGACAAAGAAGGGCATTGCATAACTGGAAAGGGATCAGTTGAACAAGAAGAGCTAAATACCCTAAATATATATGCTCCCAATACAGGAGCACCCAGATTAATAAAACAAGTTCTTAGAGACCTACAAAGAAACTTAGACTCCTACACAATGATAGTGGAAAACCTTACCACCCCACTGTCAATATTAGACAGATCAATGACACAGAAAATTAACAAGGATATTCAGGACTTGAACTCAGCTCTGGATCAGGTGGATTTAATAGACATCTACAGAACTCTCCAGCCCAAGTCAACAGATTACACATTCTTCTCAGTGCCACACGTCACTTATTCTAAAATCGACCACATAATTTGAAGTAAAACACACCTCAGAAAATGTAAAAAAACAAAACAAAACAAAACTGAATCATTAGAAAAAGTCTCTCAGACTACAGTGCAATCAAATTAGAACTCAGATTTAAGAAACTCACTCAAAATGACACAACTACATGGAAATTGAACAACCTGCCCCTGAATGACGCCTGGGTAAATAACGAAATTAAGCAGACATCAAGAAGTTATTTGAAACCAATAAGAACAAAGAGACAACGTATTAGAATCTCTGGGACACAGATAAAGCCGTGTTAAGAGGGAAATTTATAGCACTAAATGCCCACAGCAGAAACTAGAAAGAGCTCAAATCAACATCCTAATATCACAAATAAAAGAACTAGAGAATCAAGAGCAAACAAATCCAAAAGCTAGCAGAAAAAAAGAAATAACTAAATCAGAGCAGAATTTAAGGAGACAGATATATGAAAAACCCTTCAAAAATCAATGAGTCCAGGAGCTTTTTTAAATTAACAAAATAGATAGACTGCTAGCTAGACAAAAAGAAGAAAAGAGAGAAGAATCAAATAGACATAATAAAAAATAATGAAGGCTATATCAGCACTGACCCCACAGAAATACAAACTACCATCAGAGAATACTATAAACACCTCTATGCAAATAAACTGGAAAATCTAGAAGAAATGGATAAATTCCTGGATACATACACCCTCCCAAGACTAAACCAAGAAGAAGTCGAATCCCTAAGAAGACCAATAACAAGTTCTGAAATTGAGGCAGTAATTAATAGCCTGCCAACCAAAAAAAGCCCAGGACCAGAAAGATTGACACCTGAATTCTACCAGAGGTACAAAGAGGAGCTGCTACCATTCTTTCTCAAACTATTCTAAACAATTGCAAATGAGGGACTCCTCCCTAATTCATTTTATGAGTCCAGCATCCTCCTGACACCAAAACCTGGCAGAGACACAACAACAACAAAAAATAAATAAAATAAATAATAAAAGAAGAGAAAACTTCAGGCAAATATCCCTGATCAACATCAATGCAAAAATCCTCAATACAATACCAGCAGATTGAATCCTGCAGCAAATCAAAAAGCTTATTCATCACAATCAAGTAGGCTTCATCCCTGGGATGCAAGCCTGGTTCAACATACACAAATCAATAAGCGTAATCCATCACATAAACAGAACCAATGACAAAAACCACATGATTATCTCCATAGATGCAGAAAAGGCCTTCAATAAAATTCAACATTCTTTCATGTTAAAAAAAAAGTCTAAATAAACTAGATATTGATGAAACGTATCTCAAAATAATAAGAGTTATTTATGACAAACCCACAGTCAATATAATACTGAATGGGCAAAAGCTGGTAGTGTTCCCTTTGAAAAATAGCACAAGACAAAAATGTCCTCTCTCACCAATCCTATTAAACATAGTATTAGAAATTCTGGCCAGGGCAATCAGGCAAAAGAAAAAAATAAAGGATATTCAAATAGGAAAAGAAGAAGACAAACTGTCTCTGTTTGCAGACGACATGATTCTATATTTAAAAATCCCATCGTCTCATCCCAAAAACTCCTTAAGTTGATAAGCAAATTCAGCAAAGTCTCAGGATACAAACTCAATGCACAAAAATCACAAGCATTCCTATACACCAACAACAGACAAGCAGAGAGCCGAATCTGAATGAACTCCCATTCACAATTACTACAAGAAAATAAAATACCTAGGAATACAGCTAACAAGGGACATGAAGGACCTATTAAATGAGAACTACAAACCACTGCTCTAGGAAATAAGATGGGACACAAATGGAAAAATATCTCATGCTCATGGATAGTAAGAATAAATGTTGTAAAAATGGCGAAGGGGCACAAGTAATTTATAGATTCAATGCTGTTCCCATCAACTACCTTTGACATTCTTCACAGAATTTGAAAAAAACTACTTTAAACTTCATATGGAACCAAACAAAGGCCCTATAGCCAAGACAATCTTAAGCAAAAAGAACAAAGCTGGAGGCATCACACTACCTGACTTCAAACTATACTACAGGGCCACGGTAAACAAAACAGCATGTTACTGGTATCAAAACCGATATATAGACCAATGGGACATAACAGAGACGTCAGAAATTACACCACACATTTACAACCATCTGATCTTTAACAAACCTGACAGAAACAAGCATTGGCGAAAGGATTCCCTATTTAACAAATGGTGCTGTGAGAACTGGCTAGACATATGCAGAAATCTGAAACTGGACTCCTTCCTTACACCTTATACAAAAATTAACTTAAGGTAGATTAAACACTTAAATGTAAAACCCAAAACCATCAAAACCCTAGAAGAAAACCTAGGTAATATCATTCAGGACATAGGCATGGACAAAGACTTCATGACAAAAATGCCAAAGCAATTGCAACAAAAGCCAAAATTGACAACAGGATCTAATTAAAGTAAAGAGCTTCTTAACAGCAAAAGAAACTATCATCAGAGTGACAAGGCAACCTACTGCATTAGAGGAAACTTTTGTAATCTACCCATCTGACAAAGATCTAATATCCGGAATCTATGAGGAACTTAAATTCACAAGAAAAAAACAACCTCATCAAAAAGAGGGCAAAGGGTAAGGACAGACACTTCTCAAGACATTTATGTGGCCAACAAACATACAAAAAAAAAAAAAAAGCTCAACATCACTGATCATCAGAGAAATGCAAATCAAAACCACAATGAGATACCATCTCACGCCAGTCAGAATGGCAATTATTAAAAAGTCAAGAAACAGTAAATGCTGGTGAGGCTGTGGAGAAACTGGAATGTTTTTACACTGCTGGTGGGAATGTAAATTAGTTCAGCCATTGTGGAAGACAGTGCAGCAATTCCTGAAGGATCTAGAACCAGTAATACTATTTGACACAGCAACTGGGTATATACCCAAAGGAATATAAATCATTCTACTATAAAGACTCATGCACACGTATGTTTATTGCAGCACTATTTACAATAACAAAGACATGGAACCAACCCAAATGACCATCAATGATAGACAGGCTAAAGAAAATGTGGTTTTAAGTCTAACATTTAAGTCTTCAATCTATCTTGAATTAATTTTTGTATAATGTGTAAGGAAGGGATCCAGTTTCAGATTTCTACATATGGCTAGCCAGTTTTCCCAGCACCATTTATTAAATAGGCAATCCTTTCCCCATTTCTTGTTTTTGTCACGTTTGTCAAAGATCAGATGGTTGTAGATGTGTGGTATTATTTCTGAGGGTTCTGTTCTGTTCCATTGGTCTATATCTCTGTTTTGGTACCAGTACCATGCTGTTTTGGTTACTGTGGCCTTATAGTATAGTTTGAAGTCAGGTAGTGTGATGCCTCCAGCTTTGTTCTTTTGGCTTAGGATTGTCTAGGCAATGCGGGCTGTTTTTTGGTTCCCGCACGTTGTGCATATGTACCCTAGAACTTAAACTATAATAATAAAAGGAAAAGAAAATGTGGTACATATGCACCATAGAATTCTATGCAGCCATAAAAAGGAATGACATCATGTCCTTTGCAGAGACATGGATGAAACTGGAAGTCATCATCCTCAGCAAACTAACACAGAAAGCCAAACATTGAATGTTCTCACTCATAAGTGGGAGTTGATCAGTGAGAACACATAGACAGAGGGAAGGGAACAGCACACACCTGGGCCTGTCAGGGGATGGGGGCAAGGAGAGGGAGAGCATTAGGACAAATAGCTAATGCATCAGGACTTAAAACTTAGAAGACGGGCTGATAGGTGCATCAAACCACCATGGCAGATATATACCTATAGAACAAACCTGCATGTTCAGCACATGCATCCCTGGAATTAAAGTTAAAAAAAAAAAAAAAAAAAAGACTGCTGTGGTGGTGCATGCCTTTAGTCCCAGCTACTCAGAAGACAGAGGCAGAATCACCTGAGTCCAGGAGTTCCAGGCTACAATGAGCTATGATCATACCACTGCACTCCAAAAATACATAATAAATTAAATTAAATTAAATTAAAAAAATACCAAACTGACTGCCCTCAAGAACTTTATAATCCATATAGCAAGTGAAAAAACTTTTTTAATGAATTCAGGATTTGAAAACACTTGAGTGAAATAAACAAGGTAGACAAATATAATAATGGGGCATGAGATATTTTGAAACTATTAAATAGCTATACAGGGCTTGGCATGGTGGCTCAGGCCTTGTAATCTCAGCACTTTTGGAGGCCAAGGCAGGCACATCACTTAAGCACAGGCGTTCAAGACCAGCCTGAGCAACATGGCGAAACTCCATCTCTACAAAAAAATGTAAAAATTAGCCAGACATGGTTGTACCTGTCTGTAGTCCTAGTTACTCAGTAGGCTGAGACAGGCCAAACATTATAGAGCCTGGGAGGTCATGGCAGCAGTAAGTGATGATGCCTGGACTCTAGTCTGGGTAGCCTGGGTGACAGAGCAAAAAAAAAAAAAGTTTGAAAGATTACAGAGAGAAAGAAAGATAAGGAGAGACTCAATTCAATGGAGTGAATAGACATAATGTTTTCATAACTTGTTTATACAAGCACTCCTAAAGCAGAAGAAAGTAAATATTTTTGTCCTATACCCACTCAACTTATATGCATTCAGTATTACATAGGATTTTGTATTATTTTGCACTTGGAATTATCCATTTCTAAGCCTGAAATATATTTTTATTATAAATTGTCTTTTAAAAATGTATGCCAGTATTTACACATCTATCTCACAAAAAGCATTTAATGTTTTACATGATCAACTATAAAATATAACCAATGTCTTAAATTTATTCTGTGATTTTTTTAAGACTCTGGAAAATCTGATAGACCACCAAGAGAATACATGTCGAATTTTAAATAGAAAAGGAATACAATGTAAAGAGTGCGTTTTGTTATTTGTTGTTGCACCAAAGACTGTAACTATAAGGAGAAAGACTTCTGAAATGGCAGAGAGGGCCTCCATAAATCTGATTCTCCATAAATGCAACAAAAATACTGACAAAATGGCCAATATCAATTTATTCAGAACTATGGAAATTAAGCAGTCTTAGAGTCTGAGGAGTGTTTTTTCAAGAAAAAGTGCTGAACTGCTGAACGGAGGGATTTTATAACATTTTAACATAGCCTACTCTCCTTTTGCATCTCCATAGTGTCTTTAAATATCAGCAGCCTTGCTACTACAGTAGCTGTGAACACTAGCAGTATTAAAATCAAGTTTGTAATTCCACTATTACTGCAAATTTTGGTCTAACCAAGTAAATATAAAGAAAGATGAAAAATATTAAAAGTATTACGTATTAAACTCCATGACAGATCATGGAATTTAATCTTAGTTTTCTAGCCTTTTCATTTATGATTATATAATTGTGACCGTGTATCTTAGAATTAATAGACATTAATTACTTTCTGACAAAGTTGTCTTTGAACTATTATCCAGAAATCTAAATCCTTGACATTGCTTTGCATTCTTTGTGGCTGTAACCTATATTTCTCAAAACAGTTATAGAGTTCAAATGTATCACCCTCTCATTGACTTACGTAACTTTCCTCTTGGGTAATAATCTACTACAGAATTGTACATCTCAGAATGCTGACTGGGGGTAAAAATGGCCCGTCTAATAACTTTGGGTGGAGAGTTTCCAAGGGATTCCAAAAATATATATCTAAAAGGTAAGAAACTTTTATAAAGCAGTATGGAGGGATAATATCAATGATAAAATTAGCTTCTTTCTTCCTGCTTGGCTTTTAGTAAAATGTGAGCTGATGAGTTCTAGGTAAGGAAATCATACTTCCACACAACTATACTTGAAAGGTTACAATGTGAAAATGGAAGTAACCTGTTAAAAAATCTGATTATGAGGCTCCCTAATAGCTCTGCAAATAGTCATTTTAAGACAGGGTCAGAAATATAAAAAGGTAGAATTGTTACCCTCGTGGGAAGAAGTTGTGAGCTATAACAATTACAAAATGCTTACTGCTTTTATCCCCGCAAAAATCGCCTACCATAACTGCTACCAAATAAAGGTCTAATGAGCACTGACTGAGAAACAGAAGCAACGTTGTGTTATTTAGTTCTTGCAACAACCTCATTAGGTAGTACTATTATTGTCACTACCTATAATGAAGACATACATGTATATAGAGATTTACTAACTTGAAGTTTAATGCTAGTAAATTTGGTGGAGCTAAGACTTGAAACCAGGTGGTTTAAATCCAAAATCTATGCTTAAACTACCATGTTTTATTAGCTCCCTAAGTAGATCGTCAATTGGAAAAAGAAAGTTATTGTTTACTAAACTCTCCATGTCTCTTTGCACTATATTTGATGCTTAACTTGTAACTATTCAGCAAAAGATTCATTTCACGATTACATGTACCCTTTGCTGAATAAAATAAAGTATCGTATAAATCAGTTTTTTGCATTCTAATTTCACAGAGCTTTAGATTTGTTAGTTTACTTGTTAAAAACATGAGAAATTCTTAGATCCTCTTTAACAATTCAGATGAAAATTAAAATATTTATTAAAACAAAGTTGTGTCCATGTTATTTTTATGTGTGTGTAATAGTGTAACAACATCAAAGTTAGTTTAATATCACTTCATTTGCTTTATTTACATTTTCAGGACTTCCAAGAATATCAAAACCAGACATACCTTTCAACTGTATAAGCACCTTTTCATTTAACATCCATCCTCTTTTAAGAGTCATAGAATCTGTACTACTACTATCGAGTTAGAGATTATCTATTTCTCAAGCCTATCTTTCACACAGGCTAAATGACCTGTGTATTGCATGTGTGTAGTGTTGAAAACATTAAGAAGAACATACACTATAAAATGTTTTTTAAATATTTTCATTTAATATTTAATGAACAAATACAAGCACTATATTTTACCTCAAGCAATATAATATAATGTTCACTAAAACTTCTTTTATATAAAAATCTTGTTAGCCTTTTCTACAGACTCTGGATTTGACAAAATGTCTAATCTAAAAGAAAAATGTTGAAATAATTTAGTAAAATAAAAAATATAATTACTCAAGAGCTCAGTAATCCCTAAAAATGTTAAAGGGAAGCCTATATTTTGTTACAAAAATAAAACTATTGCAAGTATATAGAGTTGTCCAAAAAGTTTTGGAATATTTATCTCATCTGGACTTTTTATAATCAAAGGTAGTCAAAAAACAGTGTACTGTAAATATAGTGATCACAACATCACAATATTATTAATTGAATACTTCCTAAATCCAATAACATTTTCTAAGACAACTTAATGTGTACCGTTTTTGGTTGCTTGTTTGTCAAGGGAGACGTGGAAATTATTCAGTAAATGCTCGCTAATATTGGGATTTGCTTTTTATATATTCTTCGTTGTGAGCAATGTGATCTCTTCCATGATTGTCTATTTAAGTGAGAATGAGTTCACATAGATTCTGTAATACTTTTCATTTCATCATAAAGTTTTTAAAGCATATTGCATAATGTTTAAGAATGCCTAAAATAAATCTTTGATTAACCAGATAGCATAAGATATAATGGGAATGTATTTAGGACTCTGTTCCCTGAAGGTCAAGAAATTGGTCCCAATCAAGCTATCAGAGAGAGGAAGTAATAGAGATAAGTGCCCTAAGTTTTCATAAGGAAAAGGTGATACTTTAATTAAATATAGATATGCATCCTTTATTATCTTGAAGACTCATTTGTTAAAAATTCCTGAAATAACTTGATATTTTCCATATAACAAAGCTTTTAAAAACAATCCCTTGTGAATGTAAAATATTTAGTGTAGTAACACAGAAACAAGTTAAGGCAATATTTGACTCTCATATCTTTTTTTTTTATTATACTTTAAGTTTTAGGGTACATGTGCACAATGTGCAGGTTAGTTACATATGTATACATGTGCCATGTAGGTGTGCTGCAACCATTAACTCGTCTTTTAGCATTAGGTATATCACCTAATGCTATCCCTCCCCTCCCCCCACCCCACAACAGGCCCCAGTGTGTGATGTTCCCCTTCCTGTGTCCACGTGTTCTCATTGTTCAATTCCCACCTATGAGTGAGAACATGCGGTGTTTGGTTTTTTGTCCTTGCGACAGTTTACTGAGAATGATGATTTCCAGTTTCATCCATGTCCCTACAAAGGACATGAACCTCATCATTTTTTATGGCTGCATAGTATTCCATGGTGTATATGTGCCACATTTTCTTAATCCAGTCTATCATTGTTGGACATTTGGGTTGGTTCCAAGTCTTTGCTATTGTGAATAGTGCTGCAATAAACATATGTGTGCATGTGTTTTTATAGCAGCATGATTTATAGTCCTTTGGGTATATACCCAGTAATGGGATGGCTGGGTCAAATGGTATTTCTAGTTCTAGATCCCTGAGGAATCACCACACTGACTTCCACAATGGTTGAACTAGTTTACAGTTCCACCAACAGTATAAGCCTCTCATATCTTAAAAGAAAATTATCTGGCCAGGCATGGTGTTTCATGCCTGTAATCTCAGCAGTTTGTGAGGCTGAGGCAGGCAGATCACCTGAGGTCAGGAGTTTGAGACCAGCCTGGCCAACATGGTGAAACCCTGTCTCTACTAAAAATAGAAAAAATAGCTGGATGTGGTAGCAGTCACCTGTAGTCCCAGCTACTCAGGAGGCTGAGGCAGGAGAATCGCTTGAACCCAAGAGGCAGAGGTTGCAGTGAGCCGAGGTCGCACCACTGCACTCCAGTCTGGTGACAGAGCGAGATTCCATCTCAAAAGAAAGAAAGAAAGAAAAAAAATCTTCTTTTTCTGTCTTTTAGTTTTATATTGATTAACGAGTTCTTGAGATAGACTCTAGTCAATTCAATAAATTATTTCTACAATAATTTTAGTTGTACATTGTATTCTCCCATATATCATGCTGTACACATGTGTCATCAAATTTCTGACCTATTAATGAAACACTGATATACTGAGATGTAGCAGGCTTCCGGCCTCTTGCTCCACAATGTGACTACATATGCCAATATGGTATTCCTGAAAAAAACTGGCAGTATTCACTTACTTTGTCAGTGGAGGTTGTTGATCACTTTGAAATGAATCATATAATTCTCTGCCTGTGACATTCAAGATCAACAGTATGGATCCAAGAACAGGGAGTTTGTATTGTGATAGCAGCATTTGGTCTTAGGGTGAGTAGACATTAGTTCCAGAAATAGTTAAGGTCTTTAAAGTCTTTTGATTTATGTCAGGAGGTAATAATTTCTTCCTCTCAAATGTGATTTCAATATCAAATATTATAAATGAATACCCTTCAGGCTATCTGGAGAGAGCTCATTTTCTTTGAATGTATTAGCTGCTGGCATTTTATATTTTAACAGATTCCCCTGTGTCCTCTTGTTGATAAGAATAGATGCCTGTGTTTTCTTGATATTTTATCTTTTATTGTTTTTTATGGTTAACATATTTTTAAAATGCACCTATTATTTTTTTTTTCTTTTCTTTCAGGTATTTCTTTTTTTATTTTATTTTATTATTATACTTTTTTTTCTTTTTAAAATTATGCTTTAAGTTTTAGGGTACATGTGCACAATGCGCAGGTTTGTTACATGTGTATACATGTGCCATGTTGGTGTGCTGCACCCATTAACTCGTCATTTAGCATTAGGTATATCTCCAAATGCTATCCCTCTCCCCTCCCCCCACCCCACAACAGTCCCCGGAGCGTGATGTTCCCCTTCCTGTGTCCATGTGTTCTCATTGTTCAATTCCCTCCTATGAGTGAGAACATGCGGTGTTAGGTTTCTTGTCCTTGCGATAGTTTGCTGAGAATGATGGTTTCCAGTTTCATCCTTGTCCCTACAAAGGACATGAATTCATCATTTTTATGGCTGCATAGTATTCCATGTCAAATTGTCCCTGTTTGCAGAAGACATGATTGTATATCTAGAAAACCCCATTGTCTCAGCCCAAAATCTCCTTAAGATGATAAGCAACTTCAGGAAAATCCCAGGATACAAAATCAATGTGCAAAAATCACAAGCATTCTTATACACCAATAACAGACAAACAGAGAGCCAAATCATGAGTGAACTCCCATTCACAATTGCTTCAAAGAGAATAAAATACCTAGGAATCCAACTTACAAGGGATGTGAAGGACCTCTTCAAGGAGAACTACAAACCACTGCTCGATGAAATAAAAGAGGATACAAACAAATGGAAGAACATTCCATGCTCATGGGTAGGAAGAATCAATATCATGAAAATGGTCATACTGCCCAAGGTAATTTATAGATTCAATGCCATCCCCATCAAGCTACCAATGACTTTCTTCACAGAATTGGAAAAAACTACTTTAAAGTTCATATGGAAGCAAAGAAGAGCCCTCATCGCCAAGTCAATCCTAAGCCAAAAGAACAAAGCTGGAGGAATCATGCTACCTGACTTCAAACTATACTACAAGGCTACAGTAACCAAAACAGCATGGTACTGGTACCAAAACAGAGATATAGATCAATGGAACAGAACAGAGCCCTCAGAAATAATGCCGCATATCTACAACCATCTGATCTTTGACAACCTGACAAAAACAAGCAATGGGCAAAGGATTCCCTATTTAATAAATGGTGCTGGGAAAACTGGCTAGCCATATGTAGAAAGCTAAAACTGGAACCCTTCCATACACCTTATACAAAAATTAATTCAAGATGGATTTAAAGACTTACATGTTAGACCTAAAACCATAAAATCCCTAGAAGAAAACTTAGGCAATACCATTCAGGATATAGACATGGGCAAGGACTTCATGTCTAAAACACCAAAAGCAATGGCAACAAAAGCCAAAATTGACAAATGGGATCTAATTAAACTAAAGAGCTTCTGCACAGCAAAAGAAACTACCATCAGAGTGAACAGGCAACCTACAGAATGGGAGAAAATTTTTGCAACTTACTCATCTGACAAAGGGCTAATATCCAGAATCTACAATGAACTCAAACAAATTTACAAGAAAAAAGCAGGCCGGGCGCGGTGGCTCACACCTGTAATCCCAGCACTTTGGGAGGCCGAGGCGGGTGGATCACGAGGTCAGGAGATCGAGACCATCCTGGCTAACACGGTGAAACCCCGTCTCTACTAAAAATACAAAAAATTAGCCGGGCGTGGTAGCGGGCACCTGTAGTCCCAGCTACTCGGGAGGCTGAGGCAGGAGAATGGCGTGAACCCGGGAGGCGGAGCTTGCAGTGAGCCGAGATCGCGCCACTGCACTCCAGCCTGGGCGACAGAGCCAGACTCCGTCTCAAAAAAAAAAAAAAAAAAAAAAAAGAAAAAAGCAAACCACCCCATCAAAAAGTGGGCAAAGGATATGAACAGACACTTCTCCAAAGAAGACATTTATTCAGCCAAAAAACACATGAAGAAATGCTCATCATCACTGGCCATCAGAGAAATGCAAATCAAAACCACAATGAGATACCATCTCACACCAGTTAGAATGGCAATCATTACAAAGTCAGGAAACAACAGGTGTTGGAGAGGATGTGGAGAAATAGGAACACTTTTACACTGTTGGTGGGAATGTAAACTAGTTCAACCATTGTGGAAGTCAGTGTGGCGATTCCTCAGGGATCTAGAACTGGAAATACCATTTGACCCAGCCATCCCATTACTGGGTATATACCCAAAGGACTATAAATCATGCTGCTATAAAGACACATGCACATGTATGTTTATTGTGGCACTATTCACAATAGCAAAGACTTGGAACCAACCCAAATGTCCAACAATGATAGACTGGATTAAGAAAATGCACCTATTATTTCTAAGAAATTTAAGGGCAGCTATTTTTATATCTTGCTTAATTTTGTATTGTTATTTATATTATACAAATTTATTAAATAAGTGTTTAGAATTTTAGAAAATACATTGCTTGATGTATGACATGAAATTAAAGTATAGATCCTTAGCATTTAGATGTTGAATCTTTTTTCTTACTTGTAAAATTGAATATTTTCATTATTTCTGATTTCTAGGATGTTTATAATTTTTTAACTAAAATTCAGCCACCAAGTTTATTTCTACTAGGGGAAAAATTAGACATAACTGAAATGCTATTGACATAATTTCTTTCTGCAGTTATTTCGTCTAACTTAAATTAATAATGAACAACCATAAAATGTTTTAATGTACATTAGGACTATATTAATCTAGTCTGTTATTTGATAATAAAAAATATAATATGATGTGGTGTTAAAAACTTTATCGACATATTTTTGTCAGGTTGAATTTATGAGCTATAATTTTCTGATAAATCGTATGAAATTCTTGGTACCTAGAGATCTGAAAACTTAACATTCAGATTACATTTGACAGGATAGAAAGCCAGGAAATAAATTCAAGTATGATGATTTTTGCCAAAGCTTCTGAGTACACAAAATAGAGAAAATATAGTTTCTGCAATAAATGGAGTTGGGAAAACTGACCATCCACATGGAAAAGAATGAAATTCAACTTTTATCTCACACTGATAAATGAACTGAAAATGGATGTAAGACTTAAACCTAAAACGTGAAACTCTAAAGCTGCTAGAAGAAAACAGAGAGAAAATCACCATGATATTATTCTGGGTAATGATATCTTAGATAAAACTCTAAAAGCACAGGCAGAAAAAAAAAAAAGAGACAGGAAAGCACCAAATAGGATTGGATCAAACTAATAAGCTTCTGCACAGCCAACGACACAATTACCAAAATGAAGAGACAACCTACAAATTGGAAGGAAATATTTATAAACCATGTTTGATAACCATACTGTGATAACACAGTATATAAGCCACACAAGCAACTCAATAGCAAGAAAACAATTAACTCAATTAAAACATGGGCAAAGAATCTGAACCAACATTTCTCAAAAGAAGAGACATAAATGGTCAACAGATACATGAAAAAATTTTCAGCATCTCTAATCATCAGGGAAATTCAAATTAATACTGCAATGAGATATCATCTTATGCCTGTTAGCATAACTATTATAAAAAAGACAAATGATAGCAAGTGTTGGCAAGGATGTGGAGAAAAATTACTTTTGTATGCCATTACTAGAAATGTAAATTAATACAGCCATTTTGGAAAATACTATGAAGATTTCTCAAAAAAATGAAAAGAAAAAGAAAACAGAATTGCCATATAATTCAGTAATCCCACTTTTGGTTATATATGCAAAGGAATTGAAATCAGTATGTTGAGGAGATATCTGCACTCTCATGTTCATTTCAGCATTATTCACAATAGCCAAGATATGTAAGCAACATTAAGTGTTCATCAGCAATCATCATCAAATAAATGGATAAAGAAAATGTGGAATCTATGTATATATATATATATAAATATATATAAATATATATATAAATATATATATAAATATATATATAAATATATATAAATATATATATAAATATATATATAAATATATATAAATATATATATAAATATATATATAAATATATATATAAATATATATATAAATATATATAAATATATAAATATATATGAATATATATATAATTAAATATATTCTACAGTCTTAAAAACCTCTGTAAGTTTCAACAATATGAATGGAATTGAACTGCAGGACATTTTGCTAAGTGAATTATGCCAGGCACAGAAAGACAAATACTGTAGGAACTCACTCGTATGTGCAATCTAAAAAAGTCACTCTCACAAACAGAGTAAAAAAGTGGTTAGCAGAGTCTAGGGAAGGCCAGGGAAGAATGAGGAAAGGGAAGCAGTTGATCAAAGGCTACAAAGTTCCAGTTAGACTATGGGAATGTTTTTCTTATCTATCGTACTGCCTTGTGACCACAGTTAATAACAATGTATCACATACCTCACATTAGCTAAAATAGATTTTTAATGTTCTGACTACAAAAACCAATAAATTGGTGAGGTGATGAAAAAAAGAACTTGAATGAATAAATGAATATCATAGTTTAAGAATGGAATGCAATGATTAATTAATGTGATATAGTTGATTAATTTATATAAGTATAGTTTTCTGCCTTTAAAGAAACTTCCTGGAACATCAAGATGTAATTAGACTTTTGAGGAGTCTCTTGGCATCATTTTGTTTTAGAATAAAAACAATAGTAGTTATAGGATGTATATTGGCTCTGACCCTTAGACATTTTGTTTTTATAATAAATAGAAGTTTGTTCTAATAGGTTAAGTGAGAGGTATTTGGGGGGAATTTTTGTTGTTTTTTTAAACTAATAGTAAGAACCAATCAATAAAGATGTGTTTATCAGATCTGTAATCAAATGCCTGATTTCAAATCTTGCCTCTGTCAATTGTTGCTACATTCCTGGGAAATTTATTTAACCGCTCTGAACAAAAGTTTCCTCAACAGTAAAATGGAGATTAAAAACATTTAATTTATAGAACTATTAAAAGGATGAAAAATCACACAAAAGTGCTTAATGTATAGTTTCCCAATAATTTATTATATTGTTATTATTATTACTATTATGAGAAATATCTCACTCTATGCAATATGCACCTGTGGAAGACTTTGAAATAAAACCTGTAAGTTAATTTCCGGTTGCTTCTGTAACAAATTACCACAAATATAACGGCTTGCATACTCTTTTTGCTTTAACATTATGTACCTTACTATTTTATTATAAAGTGCCCATTAACTCTCCCAGAAAATTTATGACAAAGTAATAAATTGATTTTCTGCTGTGCATCACTGTCTTGAGAATTTGATTATTATGAGTCATTTATCACAAATGGGACCAAATCTAGACTCATTAATGGAACTATCTGGTTATTTAATGAAGAAATTGAAATAAATGTAATGGTCCAATCAATGAAAGACTCTTTAGTGGTTTTCTACTTTAGTTAGTACCTGGTATAACCTTCTTACATGCTTTTTTGTTTCCTCTTTAATTCTAAAGTTCATTTTATTTTTGTTATTTTATTGGTTTGCTTGTTATTGTTTCAAATTTTTCCCTCAAAGGGTCTTAATAAAATAATCCTGAGATAGTTAATATCTCACTTTAAAAATATTCTGTTCTTTTGGCATAAAGCAAGTTTTCCAAACTAGCAAAGCTCTAATTAGAAGAAATTATATGTTTCTAGAACTTAGGCACAAAAGGCAGGAAAAAATCATTCAGCAACCTATTTCCTATTTTAACGACTGTGAGTTTGTAGTTGAATATCTTTTTTGAAAGCAAATATTTTAAGTACATAATTTAAAGGATTCACCATTGGTTAGAAAACATTTTCATTCAGTGATTCAAATTTAGTATAGGCATACTGATAAATAATATATTTTCTTCTCTTTTATTGCCTGTTCATAACAATTGAGTGAAAAATCAAGACAACTGTATTACATAAACTTTGGTTAATTGAGGATCTTATGCATTTTATTGCAGATAGTACTAGATAGACAGGTGATGTTAATAATAGCTAACATTTAAGTACTCACCATGTGTTAGGAGTTTTGTTAAGTTCCTCTCATTGGTTAGCTCATTTGGTGGGGTAATGAACCATATGAAATAGGTTCTTTTATTATCTCCATTTTATAGATGAGGAACCTGGAATAGGAGAGGTTTCAGTAATTTAACCAAGGTCACACAGCTATTAAGTGATGGAGCTAGTAGTTTAACACAGGCAATATGATTCCAAACCCCGAACCTATTGTAAGATTATTCTGCCTCCACTGAATGCTCCATTGTCTTCTGTACACACGTTTGACACAGGATCATTATTACTTCAGTAAATTAAAACACACAAGTAAATTCACATTTATATTTCCACTTTTTTGTATTTTTTATGATCAGTAAAGCCACTGTTAATTAATATGCCTTGACTTTTATTGCATAATGTACCTTATTTTCTCATTCTCTGATGCTTTATTATATATTGGTAAACTGTACATATATAATTAATGTGAAAACCATAGTAGTTCTTTATTTTCCTATCAATAAAATAATTTATGACTTATGTATTTATGCATTCTAGCATGATAAAAGCAAATTAACTTTTCTGATGTGTATATCAATTCCAAATAAATTGATATATTCTCTGTTTTATTTCTTAGATTGCACTTGAGGTGTTTTCTCTTTAACAAAACAGATACAAGATTTAATTAAATATAGTCAACTTCTCATATTTGAAAGCTTCTCCTCTATTTTGTGTCATTGAACAGAATACTGCTGAATGGGCCTGTGTATATGCTAATATGTTAATGTTACATATAATTATTAGATTATTTTATTTTGAAGACTATTATTTAAAATGTCTGGTTTTGTTAATATTTAACCTAAAATTTATATAAAGGGCTCATGGAATGGCAAATTTAAAGTGCCAATAATTTGTATTTTCTTGATTTATTGAACATTTATTAAGTGACTTATGTTGACAACACCCACTTCATCCATATACAACATTCATACCATATCACCGCATCTTTGTGAAAATTAGAATGGAGGAAGAAAAGATAAATCTAAATTAAATCATAACCCAAAATGCTTAATTACAATAAGATTACCTCTCTCAAGAGAAAAGACATTAAGCTAGGGAGGGCATAAATAAGGATGCCGTTACCTAGGGAGTCATAGAAGAGTTCTGGAAGAACCTACATTAAAGCTGTGGTTTGAAGGACATGTTGAGTTAGATGAAGAAGTCAGAGAAGGGCATTTGAGTCTGCCCATTTCGGCATGCCTTCAATTAAAGTAGTTTTGAATGGAGGAAGGTTGCAGAGGAATAATGTAATATTAAAAAAATTTCTAGGGTAACCCATGTGGTCATTTTACTTCCTGTTATGTTTTTATAAAGCAATAGACATTATTGAAGAATTCTAAATTGGGGAGTGATATAATCAGAATTGCATTTTTGAAAGAGCAGTCTGATATCTTGTGAATAATAATTTGAGAAGGGTTAAGAATGGATGCAAGAATACATGTTAGAGAAAGTTTTCACCCAATTAGATCACGAGGAAACAAAAGATATTCGTCATTTCGAACTCAAGTCCATTATCATCAACTTTTTCAAATCATTCTTGACTGCTCTTCTTCTTAAAAGAATTCATCAAATCTTTGTGCCTCTTTTGTGCATTATATATACACATATATGACCACTATATTATTTTTGTTGCATTAAAAATAACTTGTCTCTGTAAACCACAAGCTTACTGAGAGAAAGAACTATATTCTAATTAAACTTTCTATTCCCTCTGCCTAGCACAAAGCTTCATATATAACAGACATTTAATATGTGATAATAGATAAAGTTAATACACTAATCAGGAATGCATAAGAGATAGGTTTTGGATTAATCTGCACACTATGACAGCTGAAATTCTATGAATGCAAGAAACAAATCAGAAAGGTGGTCTGAGTAAAGAAAAGAGTTAAGATTTTAACTTCGAGGAAGATAGTAAGAGGCTGCGAGGGGAAGAAAATCCTATGCAAATAAATAAAACTGAAGAACTGATAAGATAGGTAGAAAACCAAGTGCAATTAATGAAGTTAAAGGAGTTAACATTTTTATATAAAGTTTTCAAAAGATTTCCATAAAGCAAAATGCCACAAAAAGGGCAAGGCGGCCGGGCGCGGTGGCTCACGCCTGTAATCCCAGCACTTTGGGAGGCCGAGGCGGGCGGATCACAAGGTCAGGAGATCGAGACCATCCTGGCTAACACGGTGAAACCCCGTCTCTACTAAAAATACAAAAAATTAGCCGGGCGTGGTAGCGGGCGCCTGTAGTCCCAGCTACTCGGGAGGCTGAGGCAGGAGAATGGCGTGAACCCGGGAGGCGGAGCTTGCAGTGAGCCGAGATCGCGCCACTGCACTCCAGCCTGGGCGACAGAGCGAGACTCCGTCTCAAAAAAAAAAAAAAAAAAAAAAAAAAAAAAAAAAGGGCAAGGCATAAAAGGTAAGAACTGACATTTTGTCCATTGACTTAGACTACACAGAGGATGCTGCTACATTTTAGGACTTGACATTACCTGTGGAGTGGTAAGAGAGCAGTATCAGATTGCATTGAATTAAAGGTTGGTCAGAGAGAAGTAGATAGAGGTGAAATAGAAAACAGGAGTTACCTATTTTTTTGTTTTGTTTAAGTATATACATTTATGTGTAGATTTGTGTGTGTGTGTGTGTAGGTTTTAACTGCCCTTTAGAAAGGACATTTGTGCATTTTTATATTTTGCAAGGAAAACAGAAGGATGATTGAGGAAAAGACTTTAAAGAGAGAGACCTGATGTATTGATAAATCAAGTGGTAATTTTCAAATATTTAGGGATACTTCAGATATCTTTTTGTTATTAATTTCTACTTTAATTCAGTTATGGTCTATAAACTGAGTAAAATTTGTTTGCTTTAGTGTCCAGCGTATGTCAATGTTGATGGCTTTTCTATGGCTATTTGAAGAGAAAGTGTAGTCTACTGTAGTTGGATGGAGTGTTCTATAAAAGTCATGTAGGTTAAGTTGGTCACTTGTGATATTTAGGCATTTTAAGCCTTTGTCTTTTTATTCTATTTATGACTGAGTGAAGCATATGGAATTTTATAACTGTAGTTGTCAATTTGTATTTTATTCTTTTCAATTCAGTGAGTTTTTTCTTTGTGTTTGTTTTTTCATTTTTCATTTCAATAGTTTCTGGGGAACGGGTGGTTTTTGGTTACATGCAAAAGTTCTTTAGTGGTAATTTCTGAGATTTTGGTGCACCCATCACCTGAGCAGTGTACACTGTACCCAGTGGATAGTCTTTTATCCCTTGCTCCCTTCCCACCCTTCCCCCCAAGTCCCCAGAATCCATGAAATTATTCTTAGGTCTTTGTGTACACATAGCTTAGCTCCCACTTATGAGTGAGAGAGTATGACATTTGGTTTTCCATTCCTGAGTTACCTCAATTAGAATAATCATCTCCAACTACCTCCAGGTTACTGCAAATGCCATTATTTCATTGCTAAGTCATATTCTATTGTGTATATATACCATATTTTCTTTATCCACTTGTTGGTTGATGGGCATTTAGGCTGGTTCCATATTT
Organism: Pan paniscus; assembly: GCF_029289425.2. Taxonomy (NCBI): domain Eukaryota; kingdom Metazoa; phylum Chordata; class Mammalia; order Primates; family Hominidae; genus Pan; species Pan paniscus. Next base: position 58,718,668 of record NC_073249.2, on the reverse strand, counting down.
TTGCAATTCCAAATTATGCTGCTAAAACATGCATGTGCCTATGTCCTTTTCATATAATGGCTTCCTTTCCTCTGGGTAGGTACCCAGTAGTGAGATTGCTAGATCAAATGGTAGTTCTACTTTTAGCTCTTTAAGGAATCTCCATACTATTTTCCATAGTGTTTGTACTGGTTTACATTCCCACCAAGAGTGGAAAAGTGTTGCCTTTTCACCACATCCACGCCAACATCTATTATTTTTTGACTTTTTAATTATGGCTATTCTTACAGGGGTAAGGTGGTATCTCACTGTGGTTTTAATTTGCACTTCCCTGATAATTAATGATGTTGATCATTTTTCATATATTTGTTGGCCGTTTGTATATCTTCTTTTGAGCGTTGTCTCTTCATGCCCTTTGCCTACTTTTTGATGGAATTATTTTTTTTTCTGGCTGATCTGTTTGAGTTCCTTATAGATTCTAAACTTGTAGATTTAGTTACCTTGTCTGTGTTGAGTCATTTGATGTGTGCATCTAAGAGTATCTTCATCTCTGTTATTAAACTTTTTTTTTCAAGAAGTACCATTTAACTCTTTCAGAATATCCATCTCTTTGCTGAAATTCTCTATCAGGTCACTCATGTTTTCCACATTTTTTTTCCTAGAAATTCTATTATATTTCTTAGACTTATTTAAATTATCTGTTTCATGCCATATTACAGCCTGGTTCTCTTAATTGCTTTATCTCCATAAAGTGTGTTGCTTTTTTGTCTTTTACTGTGTATCATATATTTCTTGGTGGAAATCTGGACATATTTTCTTGGCAATTAGAGGCTGAGGTAAATAGAATTTATGCCTGCAAATTGTCACATCTCTTCGTCTTGTTTATGTGTGGGGTGGATTTAGTATGAATTGCACCATGCTTTGTTTTTGTTGTCATTATAGTTACCCTCTGTGAATCTCGGGGCTTAAATTGCACCAAACATGTCTCATACAGAGAGTAAGAGCTGGTTCACTGAAGAGTTTGTATCAGCATTTGCTCCAACCCAACCTCTCAGTATTACCTTTTCACCTGTGCCTCAGAAAGGGTCTCCTTCCATGATTTTGCTCTCCCAAAAGAAGACTAGTGTAACTTGCTCTTGGATGTTGGCTAGGCTGATGAAGGAGGGCTTGGGATGTGTTCTATTGGTATAGTTCAGCCTTAGTGTTAGGCAGACATTGTGTCACTAGGTCTCAGGGGTGGGATCACCTGAGCCATCCTGCTACTCTTCTAGCAATAGGGACTTTTAAAGGCATATTCAGTTACAGAACGGTAGGAGATAACATCAGAACCGTAACATGACAAACATGACAAATAAATTTGAAGGCATATGACCTGAAAAAAGAATAGGATCACAATTTACTTATTACTTTATTTGTTTGCTTGTTTGTGTATGTGTGTAATGCTTTCCTTCTGAAATAATGAGTCTTCACCTATGCCCACAAACTGACCGTGTTTGCTACCATTTATCCAATGGCTGAAGGCTTTTGTTCAACAAGGGAAATGAGGAGAATGATTCCAGTGTGTCTGTGCCTGTCCTGCTGTATATTCTGCCTCTCTCATGCCTGCACCGGTGTAGAAGCTTTATCCTATCTTACTCTTCTCTCGATCTTTTAGCTGCCTGCCTAGTAAATTTCTTGGCACAGAGCTTGTGAGTGAGTGTAAATTTTCCTTGTGTCTATGGTCCCCATGGGTTCTGTTTTCTCATATGAGCCCACAGTTCATCTCTAGCAATGTTCAAAATGTTAGCAAAGTTCTTCTTACCATCTGGTGCCTACCCCTGGCAAGCAAGTGTCTGCCTTTCAACAAATTTGGGGTTATTTGGCTGACCTAATACCTCAGCTCTCTGATGAGATCAGGAAGCTTGTGACTCTTTTAGCTTCGCTGATTTGTTTAAAGTTAGGCAATTTTCCTTCTAAATTGTACAGTTCAAGTAAAAGCCAAAATATGGACAAATAAAAAATTTCAAGAAGTTTTTTATGTTGTATTATTAGTTTACTCTTGGTGCATATCCAAAATGTTATTTTTCCAAAGGCTAAATTTCAACTTCCAAACCATATTTCTGTATTTATAAATCTAGTCTGTATTTATAAATCTAGTAAATATTAACTACCAGTTTTAAGAGTTCTTGTATTAGTATTTGGTCTGTTATGGAATTGGTTTACAACTTAAAGTACTTTTGACCATATTTAAATTTAATATAGTTAGTTTTCTTATCAAATATGTTTCTTATTTAATTGATTACATACAAATACTCTTAAATATATATAACAATTGTTATAAATTATATAAATTAAACTTTTTAATATGGTGCTTCTTAACATATATGTATATATTTAATCAAAAATGAAATTTGACTTAAAATGGACAATATAATTAAGTTACAGAATTATATATTGTAAGTAGAATTCTAAGCTTAAACTATGATTTCAATGGTTTATATTTTCTTAAACATAACAAACATGACAAATAATAAAGTCTATATATTCACAGATTATTTAAAAAAAATTGATAGATTTTATTTCTTACATATTTATACAGTTAACTCTCAACTTTCTACAGTTAAAGAGACTTATACAATAAGGAATCAATCTGAGGTTATTTCCTGGGATGCCAACTGTGTGAGCATTCTGGCAAGAAAGCCAGTCTGTTTACAGTGGGAGAAGTAATGGAGAGGAAACAGTAGGAGATAATACCAGAAGGATAATAGAGGCCATTTAATGTGAGGATTTTTAAAAAATATATCTATTACTTTAAGCAAAATTGAAAGCCACTGGAAGGCTTTGGGCAGCAGATTAGTAATTTGTTACAGGGCATGCTTTTAATAAGATCAGTATATCTGCTCTGTTGAAAAGAACTTGCAGAAGGAGGGAGACCTGTTGGGAGATTATAATCCAAGCAAACATGACGGAGATTCACATCTATCTGGCAGGATCCACGTAGTAAACAAATAAAACTCTCAAAGCCATCATTAAATGATTAAGTGTAATATCATCAAAGAAATTTCTACAAAACTGCTTTCTGGGTTAAAAGAAACCAACAAGGTATGATGAACCAGGAAGAAAACACCTACCTTGTGCATAAAAGTCAGGGGAAATGAGTGATGCACAAAACCCAGTGAGACTTCTAGCCATACAAGAAGGCTACCTTATAGGAGCATGCCCTTGGGTTGAGAAACAGCCACGTTCAAACCTCATCCCTCAAGAAGAGAGCTGGGAAATCACTACTTCAACCAATGTCCCCTTTGTTGTCCTGCCAGTTCCAGTATTCTCAAGAAAGTAAAGAGAAGTCAGAGATCAAAGTGTTTTCATAAGATATAAAGATGCTTTTGACGGCAGGATGAAAAACTTTGAAACTCAGGTGAAAGATGGAACTCTTGGTTACTTGCCAATTTTTTTTTTTTTTTTAAAGACTACCAGGAGGAGTCACATGGGATGATCTTGGGGACAAAATAAAAGCAAGCTAGATTTACAGGGGAAAGCTTAGGTATGGCAAGGAGGGTATTATAAGCTAGATTTCACAGGTGGTCTATAGATTAACTGATTTGAATATTTTACCGCAGACATTTGGACAAGAGCCCTGGTTATCTGGTATCTAGACCCAGGGCAAGTAGAGCAGCTGCATAGTGGCCCAGAGTTTGACAGCATGATTAGGAAAGAAGCTGGAGTGTGGAATTAATCAGCTTCTTAAGAAGAGGAACTAGCTGGTCAGTAGCCAAAGCCTCAAACCTCGGTCAAAACAGCATTAAAACAAACAAACAAAAACAACTATATTACACAAAAGGCCTTCTTTGATATAATCTTTAAATGTTGTGCCCACAAGATACAGAGCCAGATGAAAAAAAAGTGAAGAGGGCAACAGGAATTGAGAAGAAGACGGTAAATTGTTGGTATATTGATGACGTTTAATGTCATAGACTAGGTGTAATTATCAAAGGCAAGAGTATAGATAGAAAAGAGAAAAGATCCCAAAACTGAGGGATTACCTAACTGTCCAGGGACGAGCGGAATAATTTGCCATAATAGACAGAAGAGAATAAAGAAGTATCACACCAGTATAACATCTTGGAAACCAAATGGTATAAAAAGTATTAAGGAGGAGGGAATACAGATTAACACAAACAGAGACTGATAACTGACCACTGGAATTAGCAAAGTGAAAGTAAGTGTTGACCTTTTAGGAATAATTATATTATATGGTGGAAATGTATGAAATCTTGATCAGCAAGTGAACCACAGAGCAAAATAAAATAATTGGAAACAGGTTAAAGACAATACTTTGTTTGTTTGTTTTTGAAATGGAGAATCCCAAAGTGAGGCATTGTCCGGTTGTTTATTTGTTGTCTGGTTTTAGATAAGAGAAAGGCCAGCATACATACACACTGATGAAAATGATCCATCAAAGAGAAAAAGAGTGAGGCCAGGAAGAGAAAATTGCAGAAGCTTTGCCTTTGCATGGGCAACATTAAGTGGGAATTAGTGCACTAAAGAAGAGAAGTTTTTGTAAGGAGTATGAAAAGAACATATATACTAAAGGTGGGAAATGACAAGTGGGCAGATGCTAATAGGAAAACTGAGGTGTTAATTACTGTTGAGCAAGATTTAGGAAGGAGAAGACATGCTGTTGAGGGGATTCTCTATGTTTATATTAAAATTATCAAAATCTAAGACAGATTAGAATGAGAACGTAAAAATAAATCATGACCTAAAATAGTTCAGAAATGATAAGCAATAACTCAACATCGGTGGACTACAAAATTAATGAGAAACTGAGGAAATGCAGATAGCAGATCCAGGACGATAAACAGAATGACGTGGTTGGCATACGCAATTGGAAATTCTTTTGTACATGGGGGTTGAGTAGTAATGGCTCTAACATGCAAGGGATTAAGAAATATGTGACAGAATAAAACATTCTCACAAGTTTATAGTACATTGTGACTCAAATTATTCCAAAGTAATAATCTAGGATGTTTTAGTCTCAGTAAAAATTTTGTCATGAGGGAAACTATTTAAAAGGGCATAGTTGGATGACTTGATAATAATGAGCATGTAGCTGGGTGGGTTTGGTGGGGAATGGCAAGGCAGTATAGATAGGGCAAATGGTAAGTTCTCATAACAACACAGGTTGTGTTGCATGCAGTCTAGAGTTAAGAAAAATAACAGAGTTAGCGTCATGACTTCACATGCATAATGGCAGCGGTGAAAGAGAGACCATATGCTGACTGAGTGTCCACTAGAAGCCATTCAATTCTTACAATAATGTTGAAAGTTAGATTTTATTTTTTTTATTTTCTTATGTATTAGTCAGAGTTCTCTAGAGAGACAAAACCAATGAGAGAGAGAGAGAGAGACAGAGAGAGAGAGAGAGAGATGGGAGGGGAGGGGATTTATAGGATAATTGGCTCATGAGATTATGGAGGCTCAGCCTCAATCTGAAAGCTTCAGAACCAGGGAAGTCAATGGTTTAATATTCAATTTGAGACCAAAGGTTTGAGAACCTGGGGAGTATGTGGAAAAAGTCCCAGAGTCCACAGGCCAGATAGACTAGAATTTGATGTCCAGAGACAAGAAAAGAATTCAAGTTCCAGGAGAAAGAAAGAAAATCAATTGTCTGCCTTTTTTGTTGTATCCAGCTCCCAGACGATTGGACGGTGCCTAACAACACTGAGGTTTTCTGCAGCCAGTCCACTGACTCACACACCAATTTCTTCTGGAAACACCCAGAAGTAATGCTTTACCATTTTTCTATGTATTCTCTAATGTAGTCAAGTTGACATTTAAAATTAACCATAACACCTTATAACAAAGAAAAGTAGACCCACAGTATCTGAAAAGAGCAAGTTCTAAAGATATTTTTATTTTAGATTATTTGTTTCATTTTTGTTTATTTGATGGAAACTAATTTAAACCATATATTTGAATGGGATAAGAAAAAGTGGGAGTGTATGTAGCATGGGCCTGGGGAGACAGTGCCTCATACAATGGAGGTATGGAAATAAATGCTAGTAAGATAAGATCATCTTTCATTTAATGTGGTGGCAATATTTGGTAGGTATTGTAACATTTTTGTTTAAGTCAAAATTTGGAATAGAATGCTATTACCAAGTTTTGGCCTATTATGTTATAATATTAGCCATATCAATAGATATTTAGAATAAATGCATTCAGTTTTTCCCTCTATATTTTCCTTCCTTACAGAAATTTATTTTTTGCCCAAAGTCCATTTTCACTAATCTTCATTAAATCTTAACAGAATGAATTAAATCGCTACATAAAACATGCAAAGATCCAGTTGAGACACCCAATCTGAGTAAAACAGAACAACTTCAAGCCCTCCATTATTCACAAAAATCTCAACAGAACGATGCTATGTAATTTTCAGAAATTCCATAAGTGGGACAGTTTGGAATACCTTAAAATACATACAAAAGGTGTTAATATTGAGTTTTACTCCATTTTTGTTAATAACCTGTGAGTTTGAGTAAATGGCGTAATTATTCCAGGCCTTGACTTCTTTACTTGTATCATAAAGAAAACTATTTTAAACTTAAAGCCCTGTTAAGTGCTAACATATGGAATATAGTCACTAATATTATTTTAAAGAGAAGCCCAAGAGAAAATTATTTTTTCCTACACAATTCCTACTAATTGACATGTTGAATGAAACTCAACAGAATGTATCAGTTTTTACCAATAGTTTGTGTACCATTTCATATTTATAAAAACATAGTCTTCCTTCTAGGCAATTAGAGAACTCCCTTCTTCTCCAAATCTAATAACAAAATGAATTTTAAAAAGAATTCATTTAGTTGGTAAGAACATAAAGATTTAAAGTAACATTTTATTCTTAAGGATCAAAGGAATAAGAGAAAGTCCAATCACTGATGTGTTGTTTTATCAGCTTAACAGGGAAGGCAAATAAACCATAACAATAATATTTAAGATTTCCATAAAGTTTTAAATTGTGTGGCACAGACAGCTAGCTACTGTTTATTTAATAATGCATATTGATTTATAAGTCTGTACACATAGAGAAAGCTAAAGCATTTAAATAATCAAGGAATAAAAACAAACAATAAGTATGAATTTCCAGATGTGAAAATTGCTTGATGCTTGCTTGATTACGTAATTTCTTGATTATGTAAGCCCTCCCCTAAGGGCTTACGTAATACCTTTAATTTTTTTCCATATAATACTGCCTTTACTGCTTCTAGTTTCAAACTCAGAGAATTTCTATAAGAATCCTATTATGAAGTGAAATAGCTGCTCATGATTGAGCATATTTTCTACTTTGCTTTAGACAATTTATATCACTTGAGATGCAAGATTTGTTTTATTTAAAGAGGGTTTCAAACTTTTATCTGAAGAGTTGAATCATTATTTTTGCTCCATCGAGGCATTCATCTCTAAAATGGTAAACTGGTAAATACTGTGCATCTGAGACATCAAGCTGAAAAGCTTGTCAACAGAAACAAGACTTTCAACTCTCAAACTGTTCCAGTTCACTGACTGAATCCATGGACTAAGAAAAATTTAAGCATAGGTCACAGTACTGCTGTCATTTTTATAGCAAGTTCCACCACTGTGCTTACTCAATAGTAATGTCTAGAATACATGGCCAGAGATGATTGCATATAAAGTGCGTATTGAAGAAAATGAGAGGTTTTGTTTAACTGAGAGTATATTAGGTATGTGCCAATCTATCTGTTGGTACAAATGAAATAATTTATATGTAGTAAGTGATCTAACTATCTCAGAAAATGCGAATTTTCAGAATAGCAGAAGAAATGTAAGTACAATATGATCACAGGTATCACAAAGAGAAATTGAAAAGTAACCTTTTATAGTGCATCATAATGTTTATAAGTAACTCCGCAAGAAAGTGGAAAATCTCAAATCATCTAAATGCACATTTATCATAACTATTATGAAGGAGACATTTTGCTTTGCTTTATGTTTTCCTTAGTCTTGTGTGACATAATCATATCTTCTCCAAAGTAATAAATATAAGTACTTTGTGTTAGGTACGTTTTAAAAGGGCTTATTGGCTTAAGAGCTTTTCCCTTCTCTACTATAATTGTCACAGTTTTGAAGAGTTTAAGTTAGAGGTGATCACATTGGATTTCATATCTTGCAGTGACTTAATCCATACAGCCTCAGAAATTCAATTTATGAAATCTTTTCATTAAAAAAAGTACCTGCACTATTTGCAAGCACCATAATTTGGGTACATCACTTAAACTTTCAGTCTTGCTTTAAAAAAAATCTATACAATGTGGACAGGCATATCTATTGTGATAACTTTATTGTTTTAGGTAAAAAATGTCAAAGAAAATTCTTATAAATAATTGAATGTAGGATGTAAGAATATATAATGTAGGATGTGAGGCTATAACATGGTACTCATTTATTTCCAGGTTGATTGAAATAATTTACCTGGCTATGGAGTATCTTTTACTATTTCATAGCCATCCCTCCCAGTTCTGCTCAAAAAAAGCAACTTAAAAATGTAGAAAAACTACTTTTCAGTAAAGAGAAGGTAAATATTATTTACCAACACATAGAAATAAAATTGCAGACAAAATATTAATATATAGGACATATCTGTATTATTAACACAACATCCACATCATTAATTCCAAAGATTAAAACAAGCTTTGAGATACCTAGAAATATTATTTAAATTTCATCAATAATGTACATATCTATTTTTTTACAAGATTCTCTATGGGAGAGCAAAGAAGGGGTACTATGCTACACATGTTATATATAAGAAAACGTACTTATGAGAAAATATTATACAGGCAAGTTTCAGCTCTAAAATAATACATGAATATTTGCTATTTTTGCCCTTTAAGAAAGACTGAGCATAATATTGATGTAATTAGAATATTTCAATTTTTAAGATATGTGCCCCTGTGTAGCCTATAGTCCTTGAAGTCAAATGCCATAAAATTGTACTTCATCTTTTTTTTTTTTTTTTTAGAGTTAAAAGAATGTTTGAGTACTTTATTAGCTTTCACTAAACAGGCACATATTCATAAAAAATTACATACAGTTTTTCTTTAATTATAATTCAAGTTCTGGGATACATGTGCAGAACGTGCAGGTTTGTTACATAGATATACAGGTGTCATGGTGGTTGGCTGCACTCATCAACCCTTCAGCCACATTAAGTACTTCTCCTAATGATATCCCTCCCCCACCCCCCACCTCCTCACAGGCCCTGGTGTGTGATGTTCCCCTCCCTGTGTCCATGTGTTCTCATTGTTCAACTCCCACTTATGAGTGAGAACATCTGGTGTTTGGTTTTCTGTTCATGTGTTAGTTTGCTGAGAATGACGGTTTCCAGCTACACCCATGTTCCTGCAAAGGACATGAACTCATGCTTTTTTGTGGCTGCAACTTATTTCATGGTGCATATATGCCACATTTTCTTTATCCAGTCTAACATTGATGGGCAGTTGGGTTAGTTCCAAGTCTTTGCTATTGTGAATAGTGCCACAATAAATATGCATGTGCATGTGTCTTTAGAGTGGAATAATTTATAATCCTTTGGCTATATACCCAGTAATGGGATTGCTGGGTCAAATGGTGTTTCTGGTCCTAGATCCTTGAGGAATCACCACACTGTCTTCCACAATGGTTGAACTAATTTACATTCCCACCAACAGTGTAAAAGTGTTCCTATTACTCCACATCCTCTCCAGCATCTGTTGTTTCCTGATTTTTTAATGATTGCCATACTAACTGGCATGAGATGGTATCTCATTGTGTTTTTGATTTGCATATCTCTAAGGACCAGTCATGTTGAGCTTTTTTCATATGATTGTTGGTCGCATAAATGTCTTCTTTTGAGACTTGTCTGATCATATACTTTGCACACTTTTTGACAGGGTTGTTTGTTTTTTTCTTATGAATTTGTTTAAATTCTTTGTAGATTTTGGATATTAGACCCTTGTCAGATGAATAGATTGCAGAAATTTCCTCCCATTCTGTAGGGTGTCTGTTCACTCAGATGATAGTTTCTTTTGCTGTGCAGAAGCTTTTTAGTTTAATTAGATCCCATTTGTCAATGTTGGCTTTTGTTGCCATTGCTTTTAATGTTTTAGTCATGAAGTCTTTGCCCACGCCTATGTCCTGAATGGTATTGCCTAGGTTTTGTTCTAGGGTTTTTATGGTTTTAGGTATTATGTTTAAGTCTTTAATCCATGTTGAGTTAATTTTTGTATAAGGTGTAAGGAAGGGGTGTAGTTTCAATTTTCTGCATATGGCTAGCCAGTTTTCCCAACACCATTTATTATATAGGGAATCCTTTCCCCATTGCCTGTTTTTGTCAGGTTTGTCAAAGATCAGATGGTTGTAGTTGTGTGGCATTATTCCTGAGGCCTCTGCTCTGTTTCATTTGTCTATATATCTGGATTGGTACTAGTACCATGCTGTTTTGGTTACTATAGCCTTGCAGTAGTACAGTTTGAAGTCAGGTACCGAGATGACTCCAGTTCTGTTCCTTTTGCTTATGATTGTCTTGGCTCTTCGGACTCTTTTTTTGTTCCACATGAAATGTAAAGTAGTTCCTTCTAATTCTGTGAAGAAAGTCAATAGTATCTTGATGGGGATAGCACTGAATCTTTATATTACTTTGAGCAGTATGGCCATTTTAATGATATTCATTCTTCCTATCCATGAGCATGGAATGTTTTTCCATTTGTTTGTGTCCTCTCTTATTTCCTTGAGCAGTGGTTTGTAGTTCTCCTTGAAGAGGTCCTTCACATCCCTTGTAAGTTGTATTCCTGGGTATTTTATTCTCTCTGCAGCAACTGTAAATGGGAGTTGACTCATGATTTGGCTCTCTGTTGGTCTGTTATTGGTGTATAGGAATGCTTGTGATTTTTGCACATGGATTTTGTATCCTGAGACTTTGCTATAGTTGCTTATCAGCTTAAGGAGATTTTGGACTGTGTCAAAGGGTTTTCTAAATATACAATCACGTCATTTGAAAACAGAGACAATTTGACTTCCTCTCTTCCTATTCGAATATCCTTTATTTCTTTATCTTGCCTGATTGCCCTGGACAGAACTTCTAATACTATGTTGAATAGGAGTGGTGAGAGAGGGCATCCTTGTCTTGTGCCAGTTTTCAAAGGGAATACCTCTACCTTTTGCCCATTCAGTATGTTATTGGCTGTGGGTTTGTCCTAAATAGATCTTATTATTTTGAGATATGTTCCATCAATACCTAGTTTATTCAGAGTTTTTAGCATGCAGGGGTGTTGAATTTTATTGAAGGCCTTTGCTGCATCTATTGAGATAATCATGTGGTTTTTGTCATTGGTTCTGTTTATGTGATGGATTTTGTTTATTGATTTATGTATGTTAAACCAGGCTTGCATCCAAGGTATGAAGTCGACTTGATCGTGTTTGATAAGTTTTTTGATACGCTGCTGGATTCGGTTTGCCAGTATTTTATTGAGGATTTTCGCATCAATGTTTATCACGGATATGGCCTGAAATTCTCTTTTTTTGTTGTTGTGTCTCTGCCAGGTTTTGGTATGAGGATGATGATGGCCTCATCAAATTAGTTAGGGAGGAGTCCCTCTTTTTCTATTGTTTGGAATAGTTTTAGAAGGAATGGTACCAGCTCCTCTTTGTACCTCTGGGAGAATTTGGCTGTGAATCCATCTGGTCCTGAGCTTTTTTTGGTTGGTAGGCTATTAATTACTGCCTCAATCTGAGAACTTGTTATTGGTCTATTCAGGGATTCCACTTCTGCCTGCTTTAGTCATGGGAGGGTGTACGTGTCCAGGAATTTATCCATTTCTTCTAGATAATCTAGTTTATTTGCATAGGTGTGTGTATAGTATTCTCTGATGGTAGTTTGTATTTCTGTGGGATCAGTGGTGGTATCTCCTTTATCATTTTTTATTGTGTCTATTTGATTCTTCTCTCTTTTCTTCTTTATTAGTCTGGCCAGCAGTCTATATATTTTGTTGATCTTTTTAAAAAACCAGCTCCTGGATTCATTTATTTTTTGAAGGGTTTTTCGTGTCTCTATCTCCTTCCGTTCTGGTCTGATCTTAGTTATTTCTTGTCTTCTCCTAGCTTTTGAGTTTATTTGCTCTTTCTTCTCTAGTTATTTTAATTGAAATGTTAGAGTGTCAATTTTAGATCTTTCCTGCTTTCTCTTGTGGGCATTTAGTGTTATAAATTTCCCCCTAGATACTGCTTTAGCTGTTACCCAGAGATTCTGGTATGTTGTGTCTTTGGTCTCATTGGTTTCAAAGAACTTATGTATTTCTCCCTTAATTTCATTATTTACCCATTAGTCATTCAGGAGCAGGTTGTTCAGTTTCCATGTAGTTGTGCGGTTTCGAGGGAGTTTCTTAATGCTGAGTCCTAATTTGTTTGCACTGTAGTCTGAGAGACTGTGTTATGATTTCCATTCTTTTGCCTTTGCTGAGGAGTGTTTTACTTCCAATTATGTGGTCAATTTTAGAATAAGTGCGATGTGGTGCTGAGAAGAATGTATATTGTTGATTTGGGGTGGAGAGTTCGATAGATGTCTATTAGGTCTCCATGGTCCAGAGCTGAGTTCAAGTCCTGAATATCCTTGTTAATTTTCTTTCTCCTTGATCTGTCTAATACTGACAGTGGGGTGTTAAAGTCTCCCACTGTTGTTCTATGGAAGTCTAAGTCTCTTTGTAGGTCTCTAAGAACTTGCTTTATGAATTTGGATGTTCCTGTATTGGGTGCATATATATTTAGGATAGTTACTTATTCTTGTTGCATTGATCCCTTTACCATTATGGAATGCCCTTCTTTGTCTTTTTTGATCTTTGTTTTTTTTAAGTCTGTTTTATCAGAGACTAGAATTGCAACTCCTGCTTTTTTTTTTTTTTTCTTTCCATTTGCTTGGTCAATATTCATCCATCCCTTTATTTTGAGCCTATGTGTGTTTTTGCGTGTGAGATGGGTCTCCTGAATTCAGCACACTGATGGGTCTTGACTCTTTATCTAATTTGCCAGTCTGTGTCTTTTAATTGGGGCGTTTAGCCCATTTAAATTTAAGGTTAATATTGTTATGTGTGAACTTGATCCTGTCATTATGATGCTAGCTGGTTATTTTGCCCGTTACTTGACGTAGTTTCTTCATAGTGTTGATTATCTTTACAATGTAGTATGTTTTTGCAGTGGCTGGTACAAGTTTTTCCTTTCCAGGTTTAGTGCTTCCTTCAGGAGCTCTTGTAAGGCAGGCCTGGTGGTGACAAAATCTCCCAGCATTTGCTTGTCTCTAAAGGATTATATTTCTCCTTTGCTTATGGAGCTTAGTTTGGCTGGATACAAAATTCTGGGTTGAAAATTCTTTTCTTTAAGAATGTTGAATATTGGCCCCCACGCTCTTCTGGCTTGTAGGGTTTCTGCAGAGAGATCCGCTGTTAGTTTGTTGGGCTTCCCTTTGTGGGTAACTCAACTTTTCTTTCTGGCTGCCCTTGACATTTTTCCCTTCATTTCAACCTTGGCGAATCTGATGATTATGTGTCTTGGGGTTGCTCTTCTCGAGGAGTATCTTTGTGGTGTTCTCTGTATTTCCTGAATTTGAATGTTGGTCCGTCTTGCTAGGTTGAGGAAGTTCTTCTGGATAATATCCTGCAGAGTGTTTTGCAACTTGGTTCCATTCTCCCTGTCACGTTCAGGTACACCAGTCAAACGTAGGTTTGGTCTTTTCACATATTTCTTGGAGTCTTTGTTCATTCGTTCGCATTCTTTCTTCTCTAATATTTTATTCATGCTATATTTCATTAAGTTTATCTTCAATCTCTGATATCCTTTCTTTTGCTTGGTCGATTTGGCTATTGATACTTGTGTACGCTTCAGGAAGTTCTTGTGCTGTGTTTTTCAGCTCCATCAGGTCATTTATGTTCTTCTCTAAACTGGTTATTCTAGTTAGCAATTCCTCTAACCTTTTTTCAAGGTTCCTAACTTCCTTGCCTTGGGTTAGAACATGCTCCTTTAGCTCAGAGGAGTTTGTTATTACCCACCTTCTGATGCCTACTTCTGTCAGTTCTTCAAACTGAGCATTTCTTGCAGCTCTGCATTCTCCTGTTTTGCAGTAAGATTAACAAATAATGCTAATTATTAATACAAAGATACAAACATGAAAACCATAGTGAACTACTTAATACATATTTATCTTGTTATGATCTTGCATTATTAAGACATATATTCCTTGATGACATGGGAAGAACCATGAATTCATTCTCTTATGACCCTCTTATCTACCATAATTTCTACTTCATATTGTGTTAATATAAGAAGCTTGTTTTGTCCATATTAAAAAAAAACTGTATATAAACATGGAGTTCATTCTTCATCCATGTTTTCTACTCGTCCACCCATTGACAGCATAACTTTTTTCTAATGAACTCTTCCACTATGTCCAATTATGTGCTTTCAAGCTTTTTATAGCACTGAATTCTGATGACTAACTCATCAATGCCTATTTCCACACAAACTCTAGGCTCCATGTGGGCAACACACTTTTTCTCAAAATTTTATTCCTAGTATCTCTAGAGAACCTGGCAGTATAAGTCTATTAATATATATTTGATGAAGTACTCAATGGCTGAAGCTATTTATTGCAAAGTGCTAAGAAATATTTCTAATAATAAAAGAAGGGATTCTCCTTTGAAGCATATTATGACATACTGATGTGTCTGCAGCTTTGAGAATGGTTCTTTTTTTAAAGAATCTTTTTGAAAAAAATTCAATTTTATATATAATTTTATGTAATTCTATATATGTATGTACATAAGTTTCATATTTATTTTTATTTTTTAACACATGCAAATAGTACTAGAATGTAAATGGTCAACAACTTGTGCTTTTAGTAGCAGTATGAATTTATTATAGCTTTTTAATTATTATTTTAACCCCTATATAGCAATATGATGTTTTTAAAGTACTTGAATTTATTTAACTAGTCTTTTTGATAGGTTGTTTCCAATTTTTTCATTTTTCATTTTTTCATTCAATGCATATTCATTGAACCACCTACTACTGTGTGCTGGACATTCCTACAGGCATGAGGATTCAGTGGTGAACAGAACAAAGTCCTTGCACTAGGTAAACTTCCAGTCTCATAAGCTGTATTGCAGAAAACACATCCCTGTACATGTTATGCTTACTTGTTTATGTGAGTCAATCTGAAGGATAAATTGTTCAACATGGAATTACTGAGTCAAAGGGCATAAAAATTTCAAATATAATAAATGTCTTTTCAAATTGACAAATGGGATCTCATTAAACTAAAGAGCTTCTGCACAGCAAAAGAAACTACCATCAGAGTGAACAGGCAACCTACAAAATGGGAGAAAATTTTCGCAACCTACTCATCCGACAAAGGGCTAATATCCAGAATCTACAATGAACTCAAACAAATTTACAAGAAAAAAACAAACAACCCCATCAAAAAGTGGGCGAAGGACATGAACAGACACTTCTCAAAAGAAGACATCTATGCAGCCAGAAAACACATGAAAAAACGCTCATCATCACTGGCCATCAGAGAAATGCAAATCAAAACCACAATGAGATACCATCTCACACCAGTTAGAATGGCAATCATTACAAAGTCAGGAAACAACAGGTGCTGGAGAGGATATGGAGAAATAGGAACACATTTACACTGTTGGTGGGACTGTAAACTAGTTCAACCATTGTGGAAGTCAGTGTGGCGATTCCTCAGGGATCTAGAACTGGAAATACCATTTGACCCAGCCATCCCATTACTGGGTATATACCCAAAGTACTATAAATCATGCTGCTATAAAGACACATGCACACGTATGTTT
Source organism: Pan paniscus (assembly GCF_029289425.2). Lineage (NCBI taxonomy): Eukaryota > Metazoa > Chordata > Mammalia > Primates > Hominidae > Pan > Pan paniscus. The sequence continues at coordinate 58,702,799 of NC_073249.2, read as the reverse complement.
ATTGCGGCATTATTCACAATAGCAAAGACTTGGAACCAACCCAAATGTCCAACAATGATAGACTGGATTAAGAAATGTGGCACATATACACCATGGAATACTATGCAGCCATAAAAAATGATGAGTTCATGTCCTTTGTAGGGACATGGATGAAACTGGAAATCATCATTCTCAGTAAACTATCACAAGAACAAAATACCAAACACCGCATATTCTCACTCATAGGTGGGAACTGAACAATGAGATCACATGGACACAGGAAGGGGAACATCACACTCTGGGGACTGTGGTGGGGTGGGGGGAGGGGGGAGGGATAGCATCGGGAGATATACCTAATGCTAGATGACAAGTTAGTGGGTGCAGCGCACCAGCATGGCACATGGATACATATGTAACTAACCTGCACAATGTGCACATGTACCCTAAAACTTAAAGTATAATAAAAAATAAAATAAAATAAAAAATAAATAAATGTCTTTTCACAGCAAGTTATACCAACTTAATATTATCACTAACGTTAGATACCATTAACCTTTATCATGTTTGTCAATCAGGCAAAACATACCTTATTTTAATTCACATTTCTTTGCTTGTTAATGAAGTATATTTTTACACGTTAATTAGCTATTTATATTTCTTCCATTAGTTGCCTGTTAATGTTTCTTCTTATTTTTCTATTGGGTTGTTTGTCAATTTTTTTATATTGACATTATTATTGATTATTTCTTATTACCCAGGCCTCAAATATATCCTCCTAGTATGCTCTTGATCTTTTTTATTATTATTATACTTTAAGAGTTCTGGGATACATGTGAAGACCATGCAGGTTTGTTACCTAGGTATACATGTGCCACGGTGGTTTGCTGCAGCCATCAACTCATCATCTACATTAGGTATTTCTCCTAATGCTATCCCTCCCCTTGCCCCCCACCCCCAGATAGGCACCAGTGTGTGATGTTCCCCTCCCTGTGCCTATGTGTTCTCATTGTTCAACTCCCACTTATGAGTGAGAACATGCGGTGACTTTCAATAGGAAGACAATAATAGATGCTTGACTTTGGGGAAAGATTAAATAACCAATGTTGTCTAGCTAGAATACAACATTATGGGAGTGTCCATTGCTATATTTGTATATAAAACCTATGCTACAAATCAACACAGTGTGTTGAAGAAACAGGCTATTCATTAAACACTAGGTCAAAAGCAGTTTTGTGTTGCTACATTTGCCCTGGCAGAAGGTGCTGAAGTATTGGTTGCACTCTCTACTATTTCACACAGTATTTCTTTGGATTCCTAAAGAAAATGTGCCTCAATAAGGGAAGAGCAGCATCTTATGGGAGATATAAGTTAAATATCTGTAGAATATGTGTGGTATGATTTACTAATGTTAATAAGAATACTTCCCTTTTCCTTGACAAATGAATAAATCACCCTTTTCTGTGATTGACAGTCTCCATTATGCAAACAGGACTGGTTTGTGAACCATTGCATCCCACATGGGCTCGAGTTTTATAAAGAAAGATAAGCATTTATTTATGATGCTCAGGCAAATACTGAACCAAAATAAAATGTTTAGAGTAGGGAAGTTTCAGCATTACATACGTGTCAACGGTGTACATCTCATGATCATCTTTGTATACTATTTTTTCTTCTTTAGGTTATATGGTAACACTTATTTGAATTGCAAACGAATGCTTAAATAAAACTGATGTTGAACTTTTCTTCTTTTTAACTGACAAAGGTGAACTTTTCTACAGTGTGTTAATATCTACAACTCTGAAACTGCTTACACTGAAGGCATAAGAAAGCCACTTTGAGCTATGAATGATGACCACCTGCAAAGAAATGATAAGACTGCAACTTTTCTTTCTTTTCTTGGCAGTATTCCCCTTGCTGTGTTCTGACTTATGCCAAGTAACTGGAATCAGTCAAACAGATAACAAGCTAATTTCCCTTTTTTCTTCCCTCTCAACTCAATACACTCATATTCTTCACAAGAAAATGTAACAATGTGTCTGTCACTTAAAATGAACCACCAGATGGATCTATAAAAATAGTAAAAGGAAAATTTGGAATACATTTCAGGATGACACAGGTTAATATATCCATAAAACTTTGTATTTTCTAAAAAAAAATTTGGAATTAGTTAATTAGTTTTAATGAAAAGATCATTAGCAGAACAGTACACTATGTTGCTTTCATAGGGTTTAAATTGAGTTACTGAATATGGAAAATAAATAAATGAAATAGATAATTTCTAATGGGTCACAGTCTGTAAAAGAAATAAAAATTATGATTTGATAATCTGTAATCGAGAAATAGAGAGTTATCTAAAATAAAGGTTAAAAACTTTTAGATAAAAGTTTTTATCTAAAATAAAAGTTTGGCATGGTAGGAGAACAGTAGGAGGACTAGCCTAGGTGATGCAGTTTGAGCTATTGGGTATGTAGTATAACTATTCATTGAGAAGAAGACAGCTGTGGAAGGAGCAGTTTTTGATAAGTTCTTATAGGATATGAAGACATATAGTGCTTTCTTGTGACTAGCATACAAGTAGAACTATTTATTTATATTTAAATACATGTTGCAGGATAAGGGCAGTGCTGAAAATATAAACTTTCAAATATATATATTTAAAATATATATATATATATAGTGTATGGTGTGTGTGTGTGTGTGTGTGTGTGTGTGTGTGTGTGTGTGTGTGTGTGCGCGTAGTTAAACTGGTTGATATTACCGTGGGAGAATGCTTAGGTGGAGAATAGGAGGGAAACAAGGATTAACAACTTGCCTTTAAATTGTTCACATTTTGTATTACCATAGTACCATTAATCAAAATCAGGAAATTAACATTGATACAATCCTATTATCCAATCTAGAGAACATAGTCAAATTTTAAGAACTGTCCCACTATTTTCCTTTTTCTGGGCCTGTATCATACATTGCATCTAGATGTCTTGTCTCTTTAACCTCCTTTCACTATTAAGGTGTAAAAGAAAGAACCAGGAAGGACTCTATGAACTAATATCCAGCAATTTCCAAAACCTATCATTTAGTGAAAATTACAAAGAATATCTCTAGGCTGCAACCTTTCATGTAACAAAGAAAAGGAAATAAGCAATAAGCATGTTATCTGCTCATGTATACAGCAAGGAGAAACCAGAATCTAATGAGAATACACAAGTGTGTGGAAATCCATGCAATGACACAATGTAAGAATTGGAATGGAAGAGAAGAAATAAGATTGGAGTGACATTTATCTGTCTATATTCTTTTGTATAGTTTAGACTTCCAAAACAATCTCAAATTTTACATATTCAAAAAATTAAATAAATATTTATCAACCATGATGTGATGGGAACACCAAAATGGAATGCAATACTAACAGATGGGTGTATAATATGATCACATCAAAGGAGTGGAGAAGAGAAATATTAGCCTGATTCTTAAAAGGTCAAAAAATAACAGACGCTGGCAAGGTTATGGAGAAAATCAAACACTTACATATTGTTGGTAGGAGTGTAAATTAGTTCAACCATTGTAGAAAGTAGTGTGGCAATTCCCCAAAGAGCTAAAAACAGAATTGCTATTCTACCCAGCCATCCCATTACTGGTATATACCCAAAGGATATATACCATATATATATAAATTGTTATATATAAATACATATATAAATTGTTCTACCATAAAGACACAAACATGTGTATGTTCACTGCAGCACTATTCACAATTGCAAAGACATAGAATCAACCTAAATGCCCATCAGTCATAGACTGAATCAAGAAAATGTAGTACATAAACACCATGAAATACTATACAACCATAAACAAGAACAAGATCACCTCTTTTGCAGGAACATGGATGGAGCTGGAGGCCATAATCCTTAGCAAACTAATGGAGGAACAACAACAACAACAACAACAACAAAACAAATACTGTATGTTCCCACTTACAAGTGGGAACTAAATGCTGAGAACACATGGACACAAAGAGAGGAAAAACAGACACTGGGACCTACTGGAGGGTGGAAATTAGGAGGAGGGAGTAGATCAGAAAAAATAACTATTGGGTACTAGGCTTAGTATTTGGGTGATGAAATAATCTGTACAACACATTCCCATGACAAGAGATTACCTATCCAATACCTATACCCCAAACCTAAAATAAAAAGAAAAAGAAAAATTATTAGCCTGACTTTGTAAAACAGGATTTTGATACCATAAAGTACAAGCCAAAAGAAACCTGTACAAAATATGTATTCCAAATATTAAACAGGCTTTTTTAAAACATAGCTATGGGTTACTAACCCAGAAACTTCTTTTTTTGTGTCTTCTAGGACTGAGCAAATAACTGCTTATATTGAAAATAATGAAAGCAAGTTTCTCACTGTTGTACACAATGGCTACAAATGCAGAAAGAGGAAGACTAGAGTGAGCTTCATTATATTGGATTGGGATTGTTGGTATCAGCATATGCTCATATCTCTTAATGTATTAGCAATAGATCTTAAAAGATATATTTGTGTTTATGCATATAATGTATAAAAGCAGAGCCTTTAGCAGTTACAAAAAGAGGAAAAGTCTAAAAAAACCTTAAATTTTTGGTACTTAATTTCTATGAACATTAAAATAAAAACATTCTTCTTTAGCCTTAACGGAAGTGTGTATGAAGTGGGTAAATGTTGATACTTCTGATGTTAGCATATTTTGTGGCAAAATAAGGATATCACAATTGAAAATTATAAATATGATTTTGTCACAATAAACATGAAATAACTTTGAACTGATGGCAATTTAACATTCATTGTTTAGTGCATGTCAGAGGCTTATGGATGATACACAGAAAAATAGTCCCTGTAGAATGCAAGACAAAAATATTTAGATAGTAATTTCATTAGAGTTTAACACAGAAGAAGCACCTATTCTTGACTTAAAATAAGGTATGCATTCAGGACATCATATGCACACTGCCTATGAGGGGATTTAAGCCTCCATAAAAACTGTACCTACAAAGAACTTTGGACATTTGTTACCTAAAATTACTAAGGATCTTCGAATAAGGAAGTAGAACCCCATGACACTGAGAACAATGAGCTTCTGCACAGCAAAAGAAACTACCATCAGAGTGAACAGGCAACCTACAAAATGGGAGAAAATTTTCGCAACCTACTCATCTGACAAAGGGCTAATATCCAGAATCTACAATGAACTCAAACAAATTTACAAGAAAAAAACAAACAACCCCATCAAAAAGTGGGCAAAGGACATGAACAGACACTTCTCAAAAGAAGACATTTATGCAGCCAAAAAACACATGAAAAAGTGCTCATCATCACTGGCCATCAGAGAAATACAAATCAAAACCACAATGAGATACCATCTCACACCAGTTAGAATGGCAATCATTACAAAGTCAGGAAACAACAGGTGCTGGAGAGGATGTGGAGAAATAGGAACACTTTTACACTGTTGGTGGGACTGTAAACTAGTTCAACCACTGTGGAAGTCAGTGTGGCGATTCCTCAGGGATCTAGAACTGGAAATACCATTTGACCCAGCCATCCCATTACTGGGTATATACCCAAAGTACTATAAATCATGCTGCTATAAAGACACATGCACACGTATGTTTATTGCGGCATTATTCACAATAGCAAAGACTTGGAACCAACCCAAATGTCCAACAATGATAGACTGGATTAAGAAATGTGGCACATATACACCATGGAATACTATGCAGCCATAAAAAATGATGAGTTCATGTCCTTTGTAGGGACATGGATGAAATTGGAAATCATCATTCTCAGTAAACTATCGCAAGAACAAAAAACCAAACACCGCATATTCTCACTCATAGGTGGGAATTGAAGAATGAGATCACATGGACACAGGAAAGGGAACATCACACTCTGGGGACTGTGGTGGGGTGGGGGGAGGGGGGAGGGATAGCATTGGGAGATATACCTAATGCTAGATGACGAGTTAGTGGATGCAGCGCACCAGCATGGCACATGGATACATATGTAACTAACCTGCACAATGTGCACATGTACCCTAAAACTTAAAGTATAATTTAAAAAAAAAAAGATTACTTAAAAAGAGGAGTCCATACCTGTTCGTATATATTTGACAGGCATTTAGTTGAGTGTGTACTTCATGTCAGGCATTATGTCAGACCATGTTAATACAGAACAGAACACTTTGTGAATAACATTAAGATTTTTTGTGAATATTTTCTCCCATTCTGTAAGTTGCCTATTCACTCTAATGATAGCTTCTTTTGCTTTGCAGAAGCTCTTTAGTTTAATTAGGTCCCATTTGTCAATTGTGGCTTTTGTTGGAATTGCTTATGGTGTTTTAGTCATGAAATCCTTGCCCATGCCTATGTCTTGGCAATTCCTCAAGGATCTAGAACTAGAAATACCATTTGACCCAGGAATCCAATTACTGGGTACATACCCAAAGGATTATAAATCATTCTACTATAAAAGCACATGCACACGTACGTTTATTGCAGCACTATTCACAATAGCAAAACTTGGAACCAACTCAAATGCCCATCAATGTTAGAGTGGATAAAGAAAATGTCACACATGTACACCATGGAATACTATGCAACCATAAAAAAGAATGAGTTCATGTCCTTTGCAGGGACATGGATGAAGCTGGAAACCATTCTCAGCAAACTATCACAAGAACAGAAAACCAAACACCACGTGTTCTCATTCATAAGTGGGAGTTGAACAATGAGAACATATGGACACAGGGAGGGGAACATCACACACCAGGGCCTGTTGGGGGCTGGGAGGCCTAGGGGAGGGATAGCATTAGGAGAAATAAACAATGTAGATGACGGGGTGATGGGTGCAGCAAACCACCATGGCACATGTATACCTATGTAATAAACCTGCATGTTCTGCACATGTATCCCAGAACTTAAAGTATAATAAGAAAAAAAATGTTTTTTTGCAAAGGATTTTGAGTTGTTTACTAGAATTATTTTGAAGCATATTTTATTTAGTTTCACACAGACTTGAAATAAGTCTTAATCTTCGTTCATTTACACAGAACAGTTTGAACCAGCCCTGTGGCAAACTGAATATATTTCTTAATTTACACATTTCTCTGGATTAATGAAGAATTTTCTCAATCTTAAATGCAAATATTATTTTACATGTAATTTGCTTATTGAAAAAATAAACTTTCTATATAAATGTAACAAGAAATTTCTCCCTCATGCTGTTTCATTTTCCTATGGCATTGCTTTAACCAGCTAGAAGAAAGTGGCAATAAAAAAAACAAAAAAAAAAACTAACAAAAGTTCAATTTGACCTAATAATAAAAGTGGAAAATTATTTACTGTTTTTGTTTCTAGTCACTACATGTGCAATTTGACTGTTTCTACATTCAAATCATTATTGAAATCTTTTATTTAAGAGTAAAAATGTGATCATATGATTAAAAAATTGTTTTTTTATTTTTTTCTTGTCTTTTCTTTTTTTTTTCCAGAAGATAACTTTCTTTCATCAGAAGAAATGCTCAAATGCAAAGCTTACTGTTCCAGACTCATTTAAGATTGAAGTATGGAGGCCTCATTTATATGCCTACTCAAGTTGAAAGGGTTAAATTGGCATCACCTTGTGAAATGTAATCATTCAACTTAAAATAATATGTTAATGAATTAAAACAAAAGCATTTCCCCTTGAATACAGCACAGACATTAATACATTATAGTAACTCACTTTCATTAAATACTTGGAACCAACCCAAATGTCCAACAATGATAGACTGGATTAAGAAAATGTGGCACATATACACCATGGAATACTATGCAGCCATAAAAAATGATGAGCTCATGTCCTTTGTAGGGACATGGATGAAACTGGAAATCATCATTCTCAGTAAACTATCGCAAGAACAAAAAACCAAACACCACATATTCTAACTGTGGGAATTGAATAATGAGAACACATGGACACAGGAAAGGGAACATCACACTCTGGGGACTGTTGTGGGGTCGGGGGAAGGGGGAGGGATAGCATTGGGAGATATACCTAATGCTAGATGACGAGATAGTGGGTGCAGCACACCAGCATGGCACATGTACACATATGTAACTAACCTGCACATTGTGTACATGTACCCTAAAACTTAAAGTATAATAATAATAAAAAAATAAAAAATATATTGGCATTAATTTACCAATTTTCTCTCAACATTCTATACTTCTTTCAAATTTATAGGTATTATTATCTATATTAAAATACTAATTCCATCCAAAGGGCATGAAATGCTACCACAAAAGAGTTAGTCTTGCTTTTGAATCTGTCCTATTCATTGTCTACTAATAATTCTAAGCAATTCTCCAGCTCTACTAGCTATCATTTCCAGCCCCCCATAGGCCAATTTCAATTTTTTTCAAAAGAATAATATTTCATAGATGTTTGTCTTATTTCTGGAATCAGTTTGTAGCTCTACATAGTATCCCTATGTCAGTCTGGCTTTGAATACCAGCTTTAGTATTTACTAGCTGCATGACTTTGGACAATTTGTTGAACTTCCCCAAACATCAAGCCTATGATCTTTAAAATGGCAATTATAAAAACAGCAGGAACTTTATGGGTTATGAGAAGCTCAAAATAATGCAATTAAAGTACTAAAGTGTTTAGCAATATTTCTATTTTGTACAAAAAGCTTGATAAAGCCATCACTTTTATTTAAAATGTATACAATAAATGCAATAAAGTGTGATTAACAAATGCATGTACACTTCATGAAAATATAACACTAAAAATACTTTATTTTTTACCAAATAAAATAGAAATTATTGTGTTAATTTAATGAAGGGATTGAGATAGTAAACATACCTGTATTGTAGATATGTAAGAATTAATGTGATTAGAAGAGTAGTGTCAATTAAACCAGTAAGAAACAAGTACAGAAAGGCCTGTGTTGTTATAATGGGGTCCTTGGCTTTCTTTCTAGTATACATCATGCATCTCCCAGCAAAAAATAGAGAGTTTTTGAGAGTAGAAAATTCTATATTATTTTACTGGCTTAGAAGGTAAATTTATCATAACCCAACACTGTGTTTCTGAGTTTTATGTAGTTTTCTTGTCATTAATTGAAATCTCTCCCAAAATATTGTAGACAGTTGACTATTATTAGTGAATTTCAGAGCTGATGATTTCCCCTCATTTTTTCTATAATTTAATGGGAATTTCTGAAGGGCCTATAAGAGAACATAAGACAAAAGCTGTTTTATGCTGTAGGGCATAAATACTACACATGATAGTATGAGTTAGTGCACTTTGTAAGGGTTGTTCAAACACAAACTATAGTCCATTAGAGATGTTGTTAAAATAATTCGTCTTCCATAAAATAACAATGCAGTTTAAATTGTTAGAGAACTACATTATTATTAACAGAATATTAGTATAATGGTACTTACAAGGAAACATGATTTACAGATTCAAATATACCTGCATATGATATTATTAATGGTGTATTACCAGATAAATTTTGTACATATCATTTTTATTCTATCAAAAAAGCTATGAAATCTTAATGAGCAAATTAAAAACTCTACAGAGATAATGAAACAGAAGTGTAGACAGAGAGAAAAGAAAGAAGAAAGCAAATTATTATTGATTATATGGTTTGAGAGTAACCTATGCTAACCATTTTATTTAATTTCTCCCAATCCTCAAAACAAATCTATCAGGCAGAAATGATTATTCAGATTGGTTCTTCAACTTGTCCACAGTTACACACTTTATAAACAGCAGAGCCAGGAATTAAGTGAAATCCTGAGTTCATAGCTTAAGTGAGGTAAGTGGAAATAGTGGGTAGTGGGAATGGAGATTGTTACTAATTTTTTCTGTATGCCATACAATACTAGATATGTGCTTAAGTATTAGAATATGACAAATAATGGTTAAAGACCAAAAAAATTGACAATACTAAATCCCATTAAGCATGCAGTAGGACCATGTGTATATTACATTTTTAAATCCTGTATATATTTGCTTTAATTGGAAGCTATCAATATTACTAAGAGGCTACATTTAAAATACTGTTGTCTTTATGCTATTTTTTCAGTCTCAATGTGATTTATGCAAGAGAGAAAAAACCTGGAAAAACTTTTTAAATACATTTATACGTATGTATACCTTAAAAAATAATAAAGGGAATAAGACATGCTGGTCAGGAGAGTCAAGAACAACTTATATTTGAGATAACAAGTTTCAGAGTCAGAGACACCTGACTTTTATTCCTACTTCTGCTATTAAAATCGTGAAATTCTTCAAAAATAATTTTTCTATCTTGTGCAATAATATCATTGGCACTTCAAGATTGTAATAAGGATGATGGGAATAAAATAATGTAATATAGTGGCTAATAAATTAGCAGAGCAGTAGTGGAAGAGGGAGAAATGAGGCTTAAAAGCTGTCATTACTCAAACATCAAAAAATTGGGTAATTTTTTGTAATGAGGTCATTACTACCTCTATTGAGTAATAATCCCCACTTCTATGGATTAAGTAAATGCATACTCAATACATAGAATTGACCATATGGTTTGAAAGTCACTTATGGTAGGTGTTTCATTATTTCTCCTAATCCTCAAAAAAAAAATCTACCAGGTAGAAATCCTTATTCAGATTCGTTGTTCAACTTGCCTACAGTTACACAATTTGTAAAGAGCAGAGCCAGAAATTAAGTGAATTTTAAATGAATGCTCAATATGTAGAAGTGGGGATTATTATGCTATAGGATTATTATTCTATACCTAATGAGGTTGTAAGGACCTCATTACAAAAAAGGACCCGACTTTTTTATGTTTGACTAATGACAGTTTTTAAGTCTCTTCTCTCCCTCTTTCTCTAATGCTCTACATTTTGGGACAGATTATTAAAAAGAGAAATGCTACCCTCTTTGCCCCTACTGAAGTTTAAAACCATACAAGCCTCAGACTGCACAAGATAACCCAACCCCACCCACTAACCACAAGCCAGTCTCCAGTCTTTGCCTTCTCAAGCCATGTTCAGGCCCCTTTGGGAGGCAGAATTGCAACACATGAGGTGCAAAAACATATATTTTATTATTAAATCTTAATTATATCTTATTTATTATAATTATTTATTCAACCAATCTTATAGAGAACCCATTCTTTCTTAAGTTTTATTTTTTATGACAATAATAAGTGTATATATTTTGGGGGGTACAATGTGTTTTTAATACATGCATACAATGTAAAATGATCAAATCAGGCTAATTAACATACCCATCACCTCAAATTCTTATCATTTTGTGGTGAGAACATTTAACATCCACCATTTTAGCTATTTTGAAATATATAATATATTGCTATTAACTATAATGCCATGTTGTGCAATAGATCAGCAAAACCTATTCTTGTCTAACTGAAAATTTGTACCCTTCAGCCAACATATCCCTTTCCCTGTTCACCCTTCCCCCTCAGCCTCTGGTAACCACCACTCTACTCTTTGGTTCTATGAGTTCCACTTTTTTAGATTTCACATGAAAGTGAGATCATAAGGTATGTATCTTTCTATGTCTAGCTAATTTCACTTAGCATTATATCCTCTGGTTTTATTCATATTGACACAAATGACAGAATTTTCGCTTTGTTAAGGCTGAATAGTACTTCACTGTATATAAATACCACAATTCTTTATCTGTTGGTGGGCACCTTGGTTGTTTTCATATCTTGACTACTGTGAATAATGCTGCATAAAACAGGAGACAGATCGTCCAGACAGAAAATCAATGTGGAAACTATATTAGGGTTATCCAGAAGGACATAACCAATAGAATATGCACTGATATATGAGAAGAAATTTATTAACAGAATGGGCTTACATGAATATGGAGGTAGAAAGGTCCCACAGCAGGTATTCTGTAAGTTAGAGACCTTGAGATGCCTATTGCTTGGCTCAGTCCAAGTCTGAAGTCCTCAGAACCAGAGAAGTGTAAGTGTAAGTGACAGTCTAAGGACAAAGCTCTGAAAACCTGGAGGCCCACTGGTGTAAATACTGGAGTCCAAAGACCAGAGAGCCTGGAGTTCTGATGTCCATGGCCAGGAGAAGAGTGACCCAGCTCCAGCAGACAGAATGAGAGAAAATTGTCTTTTTTTCTTATCCAGACTCCTAGCCAACTGGATGGCCACATAGGGGGCAGATCCTCCCCATTCTGTGCAGCAACTCATGTGCCAATCTCTTCTGAAAATACCCTCAAAAATATACTGTTAAAGATACACTTATCTTTAACAGTTCTCTAGGTATTCTTAATTCCATCAATTCGACACCAATATTAACAATCACGAAAACATTGGATATAAACTATGCTTTAAACCAAATGAATCTAACAAACATATACTAAATACTCCATGAAATAAGAAAAGTATACACATTTTTTTTCACATGCACATGGAACATTCTGTTTGATAGATTATATGCTAGGCTACAAAATTAGCCTTAAATTTAAGAAAATCAAAATTATAGAAAGTATCATTTCCAATCTGAATGGTATAAAACTATAATTCAGTAACAGGAGGAGCCACGGAAAATTAAATGTAGAAATTTTTAAACATGATTCTGAAAAAATCTATTAGTAAAATAAAAAATATATTTTTTAATACCTTGAGCTAAATGAAATGGAAAACGTATGGGATGCAGCAAAAGCAGTGCTAGGAAGGAATTTTATAGCAGTGAATGACTACATTGGGAGGTAATCGAATCATGGAGCTGGTTCCCCTGTGTTGTTCTCGTGGTAGTGAGTGAGTTCTCATGAGATCTCATGGTTTTATAAGCATCTGGCACTTCCCCTGCTGGCATTCATTATTTCTACTGCCACCCTTTGAAGCGGTGCCTTCACCCATGATTGTGAGTTTCCTGAGGCATCCCCAGCTATCTGGAATTGTGAGTCAATTAAACCTCTTTTCTTTATAAATTACCCAGTCTCGGGTATTTCTTCATAGCGGGTGAGAATGGATTAATACACAACTGATAACATAAATACAAAGGATAAGGCACTCCTATAAATACACACCAAATAGTTGAAAAATCTTGAAGAAATGAATCAATTCCTAGAAACATGTAACCTATGAGGACTAAATTATAAAGAAATCAGAAACCTGCAAAGGGCAATAATGAGAAAGGAGATTTAATCGGTAATTAAAAATCTCCCATAAAAATGCCTAAGATCTTATGGCTTCATAGCTGAATTCTACAAAACATTTAAAGAACAATTAATATCAATGTTTCTGAAAATTGGAACAAATATAAAATTAAGGGAATACATCCAAACTTATTTTACAAGGCCAGTATTACTCTAATACCAAGTCAGACATTACAAGGAAGGAAAACTATAGGCCAATATCCCTGATGAACATAGATGCAAAAACCCTCAACAAAATATTAGCAAACTATGTTCAACAGTAAATTAAAAGAAGCAGTCACCATGATCAAATGGGATTTATCTCTGGGATGCAAGGATGATTCAATATGCACAAATCAATAAATGTGATTCACTATATATAAACAATGAAAAAAACCATATGATCATTGGAGTAAATCCAGAAAACAGTATTTGACAAAATTCAATATTCACGATAATAACTCTCAAAAACTTAGGTATAGAAAGAACATTCTTTTTTTAATTATGCTTTAAGTTTTAGGGTACATGTGCACAATGTGCAGGTTAGTTACATATGTATACATGTGCCATGTTGGTGTGCTGCAACCATTAAGTCGTCATTTAACATTAGGTATATCTCCTAATGCTATCCCTCCCCACTCCCCCCACCCCACAACAGGCCCCGGTGTGTGATGTTCCCCTTCCTGTGTCCATATGTTCTCATTGTTCAATTCCCACCTATGAGTGAGAACATGCGGTGTTTGGTTTTTTTGTCCCTGCGATAGTTTGGTGAGAATGATGATTTCCAGCTTCATCCATGTCCCTACAAAGGACATGAACTCATCATTTTTTATGGCTGCATAGTATTCCATGGGGTATATGTGCCATATTTTCTTAATCCTGACTATCATTGTTGGACTTTTGGCTTTGTTCCAAGTCTTTTCTATTGTGAATAGTGCCACAATAAACATACGTGTGCATGTGTCTTTATAGCAGCATGATTTATAATCCTTTGGGTATATACCCAGTAATGGGATGGCTGGGTCGAATGGTATTTCCAGTTCTAGATCCCTGAGGAATCACCACACTGACTTCCACAATGGTTGAACTAGTTTACATTCCCACCAACAGTGTAAAAGTGTTCCTATTTCTCCACATCCTCTCCAGCACCTGTTGTTTCCTGACTTTTTAATGATCACCATTCTAACTGGCGTGAGATGGTATCTCATTGTGGTTTTGATTTGCATTTCTCTCATGGCCAGTGATGATGAGCATTTTTTCATGTGTCTTTTGGCTGCATAAATGTCTTCTTTTGAGAAGTGTCTGTTCATATCCTTCACCCACTTGTTGATGGGGTTGTTTTTTTCTTGTAAAGTTGTTTGAGTTCATTGTAGATTCTGGATATTAGCCCTTTGTCAGATGAGTAGACTGCAAAAATTTTCTCCCATTCTGTAGGTTGCCTGTTCATTCTGATGGTAGTTTCTTTTGCTGTGCAGAAGCTCTTTAGTTTAATTAGATCCCATTTGTCAATTTTGGCTTTTGTTGCCATTGCTTTTGGTGTTTTATACATAAAGTCCTTGCCCATGCCTATGTCCTGAATGGTATTGCCTAGGTTTTCTTCTAGGGTTTCTATGGTTTTAGGTCTAACATTTAAGTCTTTAATCCATCTTGAATTAATTTTTGTATAAGGTGTAAGGAAGGGATCCAGTTTCAGCTTTCTACATAAGGCTAGCCAGTTTTCCCAGCACTATTTATTAAATAGGGAATCCTTTCCACATTTCTTGTTTTTTTCAGGTTTGTCAAAGATCAGATGGTTGTAGATATGTGGCATTTTTTCTGAGGGCTCTGTTCTGTTCCATTGGTCTATATCTCTGTTTTGATACCAGTACCATGCTGTTTTAGTTACTGTAGCCTTGTAGTATAGTTTGAAGTCAGGTAGCGTGATGCCTCCAGCTTTGTTCTTTGGGCTTAGGATTGACTTGGTAATGTAAATTTGGTATAGAAGACCATATATGGCAAGCCAACTGCTAACATCATATTGAATGATGAAAACTTGAAGGCTTTTCCTCTCAGATAAGGAATAAGACAAGAATGTCCATTCTTATCATTTCTGTTCAACATAGGCCTGGAATTTCTAGTCAGAGTAGTTAGATGAGAAAAAGAAATATAAGGCATCAAAATAGAAAAGGAAAAGTGAAATTGTTTCTGTTACTGATCACATATTATGTATATAAAATCCTAAATATTCCACAAAAAATGTTAGAACTAAGAAATATATTAAGTAAAGTTTCAGGATACACAATCAGCTTATAAAATTCAGCAGTATTTTTATAGAGCAACAACAAACTATCTGAAAAACAAATTAAGAAAACAATTCCATTTACAGTAACATCAAAAATAAAACTACAAGGAGTAAATTTAACCAAAGAGGTGAAAGATCTGTGCACTAAAAACTATAAAACACTGATGAAAGGAGTTGAGGAAGATACAAGTAACTAGAAAGGCATTTGATCTTGTTCATGGATTAAAATAAAATTGAAAAAATATTCATCCTACCCAAATTAATCTACAGATTCAAGGAAATCTCTATCATAATTTTGATGTCATTCTGCAGATAAATAGAAAAAAAAGTCCTAAAATTTTTATGGAATTACAAAGCGCCAAAATAGCAAAAGCAATTTTGATCGAAAAGAATAAAGCTGGAGGCATCACAGTACCAGATTTTAAAATATATGCCAAAGCTATAGTGATTAAAGCAGCATAGTACTGGCATAAAAACACACATGACAACTCACTCTTTTTAGGCACCAATCTAATACTATATTTTCAATGGTTTAGAAAACAGTAGCACATTATCTGTTCTCAAGAAATTTACATCTTAGTGAGTAGATGATAAAATTCACAAAATTTTAGAAAAATATTTAATAGTAAATGCTTTATACTGCAAAATATGCTACTGAAGAAAATAGCAGCTGTTACTAGATTTTATTACAAATGGGGCTATGCTAATCCAAGGATGTTGGAGAAGTAGTTTTATGAGCAAGTATCATTTAGGATATGAATGATGAATAACATTTAGTTTCACAAAGTCCGTGGATCTGTGATTAGCAACAAATGAGAAGAAAAGGCATTAACAACAGAAAGAGTAGCAAAAAACAAAACAAAACAAAACGGTCCTGGATGGGGTGGTGTTAGATAAGATTTAGTTTAAGATCTGAAAAAAAAAGGCTCTTGAAAGTCTGGTGTGGTTAGGATGCAATGTGCATATATGAAAGTGTCATAAAAGAAAACAAAAAGAACTGAAAAGTTGAATGTGAATAAATAATGACCTTTTAATAAGCACGTAACTATTCACTGTTATTTGAAAGTGTGCAAATTTAACAAAATTCATGAAATTATATGTGGGTACACCATAGAGATGTAAATGTGTAACATTAGGCTTAATTTTGATTTGTTAATTTGTTTTCGTTTTTTCAAAAAGCCATGTTCAAGGGCAGAAGGAGTTTTATTTTGGAAAAATAGTTCTAATTCCTTTGCCTTTCATTTTATGTAAAAATAACATTCGCCAAGAAAAATAATATAATTTTAAAACTTTCAATTAGTATTCAGTAAGATTTAATAAATCATTTTATGAAAGTGTAATAGACTAATATTTACATATTAATTACAAATTAAATAATTAATAAATTCCAAAAGCCAAAGGAAAAATAAAAAGGAAGCTGATTTGATAATAAACATCTGCTCTGCTTGACTGGTAGCAATGATTACAGTTCAAATCACAATAAAAATGAGGAGACAGGATAGACTTTATCTAGCCCCAATTTTACTTAGCAAGAAGAAACTACACCCGATATACAAAAATCATGCCCAGCCACAGCCCCTGGTAGGGCTCTCATAATTTCCAGGCACATCATCTAGTATTCTTGATATTTTGAAATTACATGGTCATAAAGAAGAGATTACATCACCTCCTTTATCTTTATATTCCCATGACTAAAAGTTAAGATATAGATAGATAGATAGATAGATAGATAGATAGATACATACATACATACATACATACATACATACATACATACAAAAATAGAAACATAATCTTCAAATAGTAGGCAGCCTTTAAAATGGCTCTCAATAATCTCTGCCTCTTTGTGTTCATGTCTTTGTGTAACCTCCTCTACTTGGATGTGGGCTGGACCTAGTGACTTACTTGTAATGAGTAGATGATGACAACAATAATGATATTAAATAAGAAAAAGACTAAACCTTCCATTTTGCTCTCTTTTTTGCTCTCCTACTTTCTTGTTCTGGAGGAATTTGCCTGTTATGTTTGGTTACTATATAGAGAGGGAGTGAAGAACAGATTCCTTTCAGCAGCCATGTATTAGTCTTGGAAGCAAATTTTCCCTTAGTTTATCCTTGAAACACATACAGCCAACAACTTGATTGCAGCCTTGAAGAGATTTTGAACCAGAGGGCTCAGCTAAGCCTTGCCAAAATTTCTGATCTACACAACTGTGATATCATAAATGTTTATTATTTTAAGACACTAAGTTGTGGGGTAATTTGTTAAGCAGATATTAAAAAAAATAATTCATACAATGATTTTTACATAAAAGCCCACATCAATGTAGCCAATGCTGATAGGTGAAGACATTAGAGATAAAAATACACTAAACTGTTATGTTACATGGAAGGAGGTTCAGAGTTCATATTATTCTTGACATTGGTAGGGTAATATTATTCCACTGTATTTGGCATATTTAGCAGTAATGGAAAGTGAAAAGTGCTCTGTCTGATTGGCATTGTTTTATGAGATTCTGTCATTTTACTAAGTTATTTTAAAAAATTTGCTTTTGATATTACTAGTATACAAATGAAGGTAAATTTGATTATTTTCTATTTCAAACTAAAATCTTATATCATTATTTAATTCCAGAAAATTCTTACCACTCAAAATTTTGCTTACCTTTTTCTCTCTGATGTACTTTATTAAATGACTCTCTACCTGTTTAGGTGTATATTTTGGTTATTAAATCTGTACTTCCTATATATTAACTTCTGTCATAATTTTGTTTTATTTCATTTTATTTTATTATAAAGTACTTAAATGATTTTTAAGACCAAGATTTCTATCCATTAATTCTGTCTTCAGCTGTGTTTACAAATTTTAACAGCTTTATTTTACATACCATAAAACTCATTCATTTAAATTAAATGTTTTTAGTATAGCCACAGAGATATGCAACTATCATTACAATCTAATACCTGAACATTTTCTTCACTCAAAAATGAGACTCCACATTTATAAGGGTATGGTTTTTGGGTGAAGAATTTATTTATACATTTTCATACCACCATTTTCCAGCCCCAGGCAACTGCTGGTTTTTGCCTATCATGTACATTTCACATAAATGAGGTGAAACAATTTGTGGATTTTTGTTTCATTTAGTGTAATGGGTGTTCAAGGTTCATCATGCTATAACATATCTTAATATTTCTTTTTATATCCAAGTAATATTAAATTGAAAAAGTTATTTAACACTTTGTTTATTCATCCATCTGGCAGGAGATACGTAGGCTCTTAGGAATAATGCTGCTATGAACATTTATATGTAAATTTTTGTGTAGACAAATTTTTATTTCTCCTGAATATATCAAGGAATAAAACTGCTGATTCATAGGTTACTTTATGTTAAACATTTTGAGATACTGGTTTTCTTTTTAAAATATTAATATACTTTAATTTCTGGGGTATATGTGCAGACCATGCAATTTTGTTACACATACCGGGGTCGTTTGCTGCACCCATCAACCCGTCACCTACATTAAGTATTTCTCCTAATGTTATACATTCCCTAGGCCCCAACCCCCGTCAAGCCCCCATATGTGATGTTCCCCTCCCTGTGTCCATGTGTTCTCATTGTTCAACTCTCACTTATGAGCGAGAACATGCAGTGTTTGGTTTTCTGTTCTTATGACAGTCTACTGAGAATGATAGTTTCCAGCTTCATCCATGTCCCTGCAAAGGACATGAACTCATCCTTTTTTATGGCTGCATACTATTCCATGGTGTATATGTACCACATTTTCTTTATCTAGTCTATCACTGATGAACATTTGGGTTGGTTCCAAGTCTTTGCTATTGTGAATAGTGCTGCAATAAACATACGTGTGTATGTGTATTTATAGTAAAATGATTTATAATCCTTTGGGCATATACCCAGTAGTGGGATTGCTGGGTCAAATGGTATTTCTAGTTCTAGATTCTTGAGTAATCGCCACACTGTCTTCCACAATGTTTGAACAAATTTACACTCCCAACAAGTGTAAAAGCATTCCTATTTCTCCACATCCTCTCCAGCCACTGTTGTTTCATATCCTTTGTCCACTTTTTGATGGGGTTGTTTGTTATTTTCTTGTAAATTTGTTTAAGTTCTTTGTAGATTCTGGATATTAGCCATTTGTCAGATGGATAGCTAGCATAAGGCAAGGATGCCCTCTCTCACCACTCCTATTCAACATAGTATTGGAAGTTCTGGCCAGAGCAATCAAGCAAGAGAAAGAAATAAACGGTATTCAAATAGGAAGAGAGGAAGTCAAATTGTCTCTGTCTGCAGATGACATGATTATATATTTAGAAAACCCCATCATCTCAGCCCAAAATCTCCTTAAGCTGATAAGCAACTTTAGCAAAGTCTCAGGATACAAAATCAATGTGCAAAAATCACAAGCATTCCTATATGCCAATAACAGACAGAGAGCCAAACCATGAGTGAACTCCCATTCACAATTGCTACCAAGAGAATAAAATATCTATGAATACAACTTACAAAGGATGTGAAGGATCTCTTCAAAGAGAACCACAAACCACTGTTCAAGGAAATAAGAGGACACAAACAAATGGAAAAACATTCCATGCTCATGGATAGAAAGAATCAATATTGTTAAAATGGCCATACTGCCCAAAGTAATTTATAGATTCAATGCTATTCCCATCAAGCTACCACTGACTTTCTTCACAGAATTGGAAAAAACTACTTTAAACTTTATATGGAACCAAAAAAGAGCCCCTATAGCCAAGGCAATCCTGGACAAGAAGAGATACTGGTTTTCTAAGTGGCTGTAGCATTTTATGTCCTTACCTGCAGTGAAGGAGGACAACAATTTTTTCACATCCATTTACATCTTTATTATGAAGATTTTAAACCAAGTCTATTAAAGGTAACAGCAGTTACCATTGGTTAAGATGTAGGCAATATAAAAAGATGTGAAACAAGACATCAAAAAGTCAAAATGTGGGGAGAAGGAAATGGAGTTACAGTTTGTTTTGTTCTTTCTTATTCTTGGCAATCAAAGAGAGGTAAGTTGTTAACAGTTAAAAATAACTGATTAATATTATATTTTTGTAAGCCTAATGGTAACCACAAAGCAAATAAATATACTAAAAATAAATAGCAAGAAATCAAAACATCTACTAAAGAAAATCACTTAACCACAAAGGAAGACATTAAGAGAGAAAGAAAAGAAACTATGAAAACAAGAAAACAAGTAACAAAATCCTTATCTATCAATAATAACATTTAATGTCAATGGAATAAATTCCCCAATTTAAAGATATTGAGTGGCTGAAAAAATTTTAAAAAGACACAACTATATGCTGACTATAAGAACCTTCACCTATAAAGGCACACATAGACTGAAACGTGTAAGGATGAAAAAATATATTTCACACTAATGTAAAGCAAAAAAAAAAAAGATGAATAAGGCCATTATATAATGATAAAGTGGTCAACACAGCAAGAGGGTATAACAATTATAAATATATATGAACCTAACACCGGATTACCTAAATATGTACAGTATATATTAATAGGCCTAAAGGAAGAGATTCAGTTCAATACAATAAAATAGGAAACCTCAACACCACACTTTCAACACTGGACAGATCATCCAGGCAGTAAAGCAACAAAGAAACTTTGGAGTTAAACTGTACTCTAGACCAGATGGTCCCAACAGACATTTACAGATCATTTCACTCCATCCAACTGCTGCCAAATACACAATTTTCTCATGAGCACATGAAACACTCTCCAGAATACACTGCATATGAGGACATAAAAGAAAAAAAAAGTCAAAATCATATCAAGTATCTTTTCTGACCGCAAGGGAATTAAACTGGAAATACAAAATAACAGGAGGAAAGTGTAAAAATACATGAAATTAAACAATGTGTTCCATAACAACAAATGGATCAATGAAGAATTTTAAAAAGACCATAAACATTCCTAGAGACAAATAAAAATGGAAACATTACATATCAAAACCTTGGGATACAGCAAAAGCAGGTCTAAGAGGGAATTTTAAACAATACATGTCTACATCAAAAAAGAAAAATCTCCAATAAACAACCTAGCATTATGTTTCAAGGAGCTAGAAAAATAAGAACCAACTAAACTCAGGAACAAAATGAATGAAAAAGATCATAGCAGAAATCACAAAACAGATTTATAAAAATACAAAAGATCAACTAAAGAGAGTTGATTTTCAAAAATACAACAAAATTAACAAAACTTTAGCTAGACTAAGAAAAAGTAGAGGAAACTCAAATAAGATCAAGATGAAAAATGAGACCTTAAAACTGATACACAGAAATGCAAAGGATCATGAGACTATTATAAACAACTATATGGCAAAAATTCAAAACTCTAGAGAGAATGGATAAGTTCCTGGACACATACAACCTACCAAGATTGAATGATGAAGAAATAGAAAACTTAAACAGACCAATAACAAGTGACATGATTAAAACAGTAACAAATGTCTCCCATCAAAGAGAAGCCCATGCTGAAATGGCTTCATTGCTGAATTCTACAAACATTTTCAGATGATTACCAATTCTTCTCAAAGTGTTCACAGTAAAATTGAAGAAAATGGAATACTTCCAACTTACTCTATAAGACCAGCATTTCCCTGATACTAAAACTAGAAAAGGATACAACTAATAAAGAAAACTAAAGGGAATGTCCCTGATAAACACAGATGCAAAAATCCTCAACATTATATCAGCAATCTGAATCGATATTACATTAAAGTGGTCATTCATCATAACCAGTTGGGGTTCATCCCAAGGATGCAAGGATAGTGGAACTTACGTAAATCAATAAACATAATAAATCACATTAATTAACAGAAGCAAGGACAAAAACCATATGATCATTTTTTACAGTGCTGAAAAAAGATTCTATAAAATTCAACATATTTTTGTAATGAGAGTCTTTACAAATTAGGTATAGAAAGAACATACTTCCATACAATACATACTATATATCACAGATGTATAGCTAACATCATACTGAATGGGGAAAATTTGAAATATTTTCCTCTAACATCTGAAACTAGACAGGGGTACCCACTTTCTCTAGGTTTATTTAACATAGAACTGGAAGTGCTAGCTAGAATCAGGAGGACATTATGTTAAGTTAAATAAACCAAGCATAGAAAAACAAATATCCTATAGTATCACTCATATGTGGAATCTAAAAGAGTTGTTCTCATAGAAGCAGAGAGTAGAATAATATTTCCCAGAGGGAGAGGTGGAGAGTGAGCAGATAGAGAGAGGTGAGTAAACATACACAAAGTTTGAAAGAATAAGTTCCGGTGTTCTAGTACATAGTAGGGTGCCTGTAGCTAATAGTAATGTATCACATATTTCAAGATAACTAGAAAAGAGCATCTTAAATGTTAACATCATAAAGAAATAATACATGTTTGTGGTGATGGATATGTTTATTACCCTGATTTGATCATTACACATTTATGTATATATATTGCAACATCACCCTGTACTCAAAACATGTACAATTATGGGCCTATTATAACCAAAAGAAAAAATCAATTACTACAAATGCGAGTTTAATTTTGTACTGCCAATTTCATTTCATTGATTACATGTGTATCGTTGTGCCAGTACTACAGTGTATTGATTACTATAACATTTAATAAGTTTTGAAATCTCTCAGTGTTTAACTTCTGTGCTGAAATTTATTGTTATAAATAATATACAACATTTCAATTATGAATTTTATTTTCCAGTATTTATTATTTTAAAATAAAGTTTTAATCTCTTGCATATATTTCTTAATTTCTTTGTTGACTATGTTTTGTTTCTATTCTTGAATTGTACTTTAACAAAGGCCTAATACACATATGCACAATGTATGTTGTACATTGAATGTGAAGGAAAAAAATGAGATAATTTTTTCTCTTATCAGGTTCATATTTTATTTCGACACAAAGTAAGCAGTAGTTGGAATTTTTCATTTTTTTTTCTAATTACTAAAATGTGAAAAAATGTCCTTTTTTGCTTTCAGAATAAGTGTGTGAATGTGTATGTGAGTGTGCTAAATTGCCTTTTACGTATAGTTTGTATTACTGTGGGAGTGCAAGAAAGTGTAATAGTGATTATAAGACAATTTCTGTGTTTGTGAGAGGTAATTCAATATTTTTTAAGAGGAAAAAATCAGGTGTATAAATAGCTTGACATAAGATACCTCGAAAAACATTTTAAAGTTAGTTACAGGTAATATAGACAACTTAGAGGAGATGCTTACCTTTGATAATATAGTCTCTATTGGATGTATCATTTGCACAGTTTTCTCTGTTTCCAATATTTATATATTATTGGCATTGCAAGATATTAACTGAATTGTAGCACAGAAAAAACTGTTGCCTGCAAGCATCATCAATTACCTCAAGCAGCAGGAGCTATCTAGCTCAAAACTCCAAGACTAAACCATGGGAGGATCATTTCACTTTACAAAGAAAAAAAAAAGAAAAAAAAAAGCCTTTCAGAGAAAGAATTTCTGATAAGACAAAACAATACGATATTATGGGTTACCATCCTTGATCCAAAATTGTTTACAAAACCAAATCACTTTTTCTAGCTCAGCAGGACACTAATGGATCCCTGTTTAACACTAGACATTTTACCTGTTGCCCCAACCTAGTTCATTCTTATTCTCCTTTCTGCCTATTTTCTGGTTTCAAACCATCATGAACCATAGATTTAGTTTCACTGGCAATAGCAACCAATAATCTCACACACTGGAGCTCTACAGCTTCTTCTGCTTGAGGTAGTGATACAATAATGCCATTATCTCCTACATATCTCAGATCATTAAATATGTCTTTGCTTATCTCCCTTGATACAAGCTCTCTAAAGCATGACAGTATGTGCAACTAATTTTTATGCCCCTTTATACCTAAAATAATAATTTCTAGATAGTAATTATTTGATCAAATATTTGATAGAGTGACCATTCTTTTCTTTGGAGAAAAATGTTCAGGATTTATACTTAGAATCTAGAGAGGGAGCTATTTTTGCGACGTGGATGAAGCCTATTTTCAAGCCTACATTAAACTAATTGTGTGTGTGTGTCTGGCAAAATTAGTTTTATTTTCTAATTTTAGATGAACCTTGCCAGATGCTCCAAAGTAGCTCCTGGTACATAGAAATGCATATATTTCTATGTATTATATAGCAGCATATGTACTAACCTAGTATATATAAATATAATTGATTTTTTAAAATTGTCCATGCATTAGGTAACCTTGTTAAATATATTAGGTAGAATTAAAATTTTTATGATGGGTTTGTTATGTCATCTGTAACCAAAGAGAGGCTTATGTCTTCCTCTCTAACATGAATGCCTTGTATTTTTCATTTGTGATTCATTTTATTGCCTGTATCCTCCAGAAAAAAATGCTTACTAGATAGCAGATATTTCTGTCTTTTCCCTATGCATAGACAGAATGTTTTACTTTTTCATTACTGATTGGTTTTAGGGTTTTTCATAGATAACTGTTTTTTTCAAGTTAAGGAAGCCAATTTCATTTCTTTCTTACTGAAAGTTTCTGTATGAAAGTTTGTGGAATTTATAATTTTTTTTTTACAAATCTATCAACATGTTCATATGGTTTCTTAAGTGTGTGTGTGTATATATGTATATATTTGTGTGTATACATATACGTATATATTTGTGTGTATACATATGCACATATACATATATGTGTATATAGTGTATATACGTATATGTGTATATATATGCACATATATGTATATATGTATATATTTGTGTGTATACATATATGTATATATTTATGTGTATATATGTATATATACACATATATACACATATATGTATGTGTATATATATGCACGTGTGTATATATATGCACATATGCATATATACATATATACACATATATGTATACGTGTATATATGTATATATATACACAAATATATATACATGTAGATTTTTAAATATACATATACCATGGAATACTATGCAGCCATAAAAAGAATGCAATTATGTCCTTTGCAGCAGCAATGGATGTGGGTCAAGGCCATTATTCTAAGTGAACTAATGTGGAAGCAGAAAACCAAATACCTCATGTTCTCATGTATAAGTGGTTGCCACACATTGGGTATTCATGGACATAAAAATGGCAACAATAGACACTGGGGACTACTAGAAGAGGAGGGAGATGGGAGGGCAAACACTGAAAAACTATTGGTTACTATGCCCACTATGAGTCATGGGATTATTCATATCCCAAACCTCAACATCACATAATATATCCATGTAGTAAACTCGCATATGTACCCCATGTTTCTAAAATAAAAGTTGAAATAAAAAAACAAGAAAGACAGTAAAAATTGTAAGATTTTTGAGGTTTAGAATCAAGTTACACAGTTCACCTCTGCTGCATTCTGTTAGGGAAAAGTAAGTTAAAAGTCCCAACCAGATTCAACGAATGGAAATATAGACTCTAGCCCTTGGTGGTGTTCTGCAAAAGACATGGCCATATTTCCTTTACCACTGTCTGTGCTCTGGTCACAATATTTATTGCTACATGTGAAATAAATTAAAATCCTACCAAGCCTCACAAAATGCTCAACAATTATGATATATGGCTTAAGGATTGTGTAATTTGCATTTAGTTTACATACTGATGAGGCCCTTGGTTATGGCTCCTCATGACCTCAAGTCTTATGAAATAAAAACATGACTTATATGCCCCTTATTTTCACCGTACATATTCCCATTGTGGGAAGAGCAGGAAGCACATAGTTCTCATTGAATGATAGCTATCCTGAAAGTTAATCAATCATATGCCACCTGTTTCTCAATTCTAGGTACAGTGATTATCACTTGATTAAGTCCAATTCTGCTCTCTGAATGATGTTTCAAAATGATGCATTTTTTCTCCTCGATTATACCTTTTGAGGTGTCTTTCTTATACAATGAGAAGTGGTCCATGTTTGTGTTAATGTTTGCATATATCACTAAGATTACTTGCTGTCTATAGAACATAGAGGCCACAAAGAATTTTTTTTTCTTTTTTGTACAGTCTCTGTCCTTTTAGTTCAATCTGGTTAAACTCTCTTAATAAGTTTGTGTTTTTCTCATGAATATGACTTTTGCCTTCAGCATGACCCCTAAAATCACATTCCTCATTCTTTTTAAGACAGACCTTTGACTGCTGTGGGTGGAGTATCAGACGGCTGTGAGACAGTGTCCTTCCTTAAGATTCTTAGAATCACTTCTGTCTAGCTAGGGAAGTCCAAGGCATCATCTTAAATGTTTCTGAGATATTAACAATGTCTTACAGTCATACCCTTAATTTAATCTTTAAGGATATTTTTATTTGTTTCATTTGCTTAAGAGTCTGGGCATTAGAACAGTTCTACTTTACAACAGATCATGTTTTTGTCTTCCTATATGTTTTTGTCTTTCTAAATTCTGCTTATAAATTGTCTTTTTGTTTTTGTTGCTGTCTTTATTCCTGTATCTTATCATGCCCAATTAAAAGAAAAAGCCACATGATAAAGAGATTGTGTTAATCAGCATTATCCAGTTTATTTGGTGCTGAAATTAATGTGACAACACATTATAAGTAATTTTGTGTCTGTCTTAGTGACACATACTGGTACATATTTTTTCTTTTCTTTCTAATATTTTCCTTTGATTTGGGAATCCAGTAAATGTTGGCCTCATAGAATGATTATGGAATTTATCCTATCTTCTCTTTGAAATAATTTATATAGCTTTAAAACATGTCTCCCTTACATATTTAACAGAAATCAGCACTGAAGTTGTCTACACATATAATTTTCTTTGGAGAGGTTTCTTCATTTAAAATCACATTCCTTTAATATAAACAGGGCTATTCAAATTTTCTAATTCAGCTGAAGTCAATATGGAAAATTCTTTGTTTTATTTGTTTGTTTGTTTTTTGAGGTGGGGTCTCGCTCTGTCTCGCCCAGGCTAGAGTGCAGTGGCACGAACTCGGCTCACTGCAGCCTTGGCCTCCCTGGTTCAAGTGATTCTCCTGTCTCAGACTCCCGAGTAGCTGAGACTAGAGCGTGTGCCACCACACCTGGCTAATTTTGTATTTTTATTAGAGACAGGGTTTCACCATGTTGGCCAGGCTGGTCTCAATCTCCTGACCTCAAGTGATCCACTCACCTCAACTTCCCAACGTGCTGGGATTACAGGCGTGAGCCACCATTCCCAGCCAGGACAATTCTTGTCCTTCAAATAATTTCTCCACTGACTGAAATTGTTGAATTCACTGACATAATTTTACACATAAAATTAACTTACTATTCTTATATTGTGTATAATATCCACTGCATTATGTTCCTATTCTCATTTCTGATAGTACTAATTTGTCCCAGGCATCTTTTATTTTTAATCAAATTAACTGAAGATCTATTAATTTCACAGAACAATTAAAAAATAAGCAATTAGTTTTATTGATTTACTTGATCATGTCTCCATTTTCTATCTCATTTTTTTCAATTCTTTGTTATACATTTCTCATTTTGGATTTAATTTTTTTCCTGTTTCTTTTTCCTCAACTTTTAATTTGGATTCAGGAGGTCCATGTTCAAGTTTCTACCTGAGTATACTGTGTGATGCTAAAGACTGTATTACGAATGATTTCATTACCCAGGTACTGAGGACAGTACCCAATGGCTAATTTTTCAACCCTTTCCTTTCCCCTAGTTTCCCAGTTTTTGTGGTTGCGATCTGTATGTCCATGAGTACCCAATGTTTAACACCCAGTTATAAGTGAGAACATGTGGCATTTGGTTTTCTCTTCCTGTGTTAATTTGCTTACGATAATGGCCTCTGGATGCATCTATATTGCTGCCAAGGGCCTGATTTTGTTCTTTTATATGGCTGCATAGTATTCCATTGTGTACGTGGACAACATTTATCCAATCCACCATTGATGGCAAGTAGGATGATTCCATGTCTTTGCTATTGTGAATAATGCTATTATGAATATGACAGTCCATGTGTGTTTTTGGTAGAATGATTTGTTTTCTTTTGCAAATAAACCCAGTAATGGGATAGCTGGGTGGAATGTTAGCCCTGTTTTAAATTTTTTGAGAAATCTTCAAACTCCTTTTCACAGTGGCTGAACTGATTTCCATTCCCTTCAACAGTGTATAAGCATTCCCTTTCTCTGTAGCCTTGGCAGGATCTTTTGTTTCTGGACTTTTTAATACTAGCCATTCTGAAGGGTCTGACACGATATATCATAGTGGTTTTGACATCCATTTCTCTGATCATTAGCATGTTACTCTGATGAAAGGATAGTACTGGCAGTAAAACAGACACATAGATCAATGGAACAGAATAGAGAACCCAGAAATAAAGCTGCCCACCTATAGCCATTAAGTCTTTGACAAAGGTGACAAAATAAGCAATGAGAAAATGATCCTCTATTGAATAAATGGTGCTGGTGTAGCTGGCTAGCCATATGTAGAAGAATGAAACTGGATGCATATCTTTCACAATATACAAAAACTAACTCAATGTGGATTAAAGATTTAAATGTAAGACCTCAAACTGTTAGATTTCTAAAAGAAAGCCTAGAAAACACCATTCTAGATATCGGCATTGGGAAAGAATTTATGACTAAGTCTTCTAAAGCAATTGCAACAAAAACAAAAATTGACAGATAGAACCTAATTAAACTACAGAAAATTTGCACAACAAAAGAAACTATCAACAGAGCAAACAGACAACCTACACAATGGGAGAAAATATTTACAAACTATGCATCTGACAGAAGTATAATATCCAAAATCTGTGGGAACTTAAGCAATTTATCAGGCAAAACATAACCCCTTTAAAAATTGTCAAAGACATAGCCACTTATTCAAAGAAGACATACAAGCAGCCAACAAACATATAAAAAAGTGTTCCACATTACGATCACAGAAATGCAAATCAAAATCACAGTGAAATATCATGTCACATCAATCAGAATGGCTATTAAAAGGTCCAAAACAAACCAATATTGGCAATGCTGCTGGGAAAAGGGAATATTTATATAACACTAGTGGGGATGTAAACTAGTTCAACTACTGTGGAAAGAGGCAGTTTGAAGATGTCTCAAAAAACTTAAAACAAAGCTACCATTCCACCCAGCAATCCCATTATTGAGTTTATATCAAAAGAAAACATTTCACCAAGAAGACACATGCATTTGTAGGTTTATTACTGCCCTATTCATAATAGCAAAGACATGGAATCTACCTAGGTGCCCATCAGTGTTGGACTGGATAAAGAAAATGTGGTACATATACACCATGGAATACTACACAGCCATTAAAAAAATGAGATCATGTCCTTTGAAGGTATATAAAGGGAGCTGGAATTTATATCCTGGGCTTTCTTGCTTCTTAGTTCATTAGACTCAGATAGGAATATACTATCAGTTTTCCTGCGTCTCCAGCTGGCTGACTGCTGATCTTGAATTTTTGGCCTTCATTATCATGTGAGCCAGTTTTTAATAGGAAACTATTATGTGTATATACATGTGTATAACTTCCTATTGATTCTGTGCCTCTGGAGAACACAGACTAACGCAATACTTATGTGTCAGGTATAGTAATCGGAGTGTCTCAATTCAGCAGATGATTCTTACCTAGTACACTGCACCCTGGCTGAGCTTAAAGTTCAACTTTGTTCCTCCAACACTGTGAGGGCTCTGAAATCTCATTTTGGCTTTCCAGCTTCACAGATAAGTATTCTGAAATTAGTCTCCTTGAGTATTGCAGATAGGGGTTTTGCAAGTTGTTAAAATACCTAAGAAAAATAATTATGCATATTTTACAGGATTTCTTTTTGATACTACCTTCTTTCCAGAGATCTACAGTCAGGTTTTAGTCATTTGTACAACCCAAACTATGACCACATTCTCCTCTACCCAGTGAGACATCTACTCTTTTTTTTTTTTTTCACTATTTCCTTGTGCCACTGTTCAAACCTACACCTGAGCAAATGGGATTTCCCAGTTGAAACTGACTGTTAATTAGCTAGATAGTTAAATGAATATACAAATCATTTTATAGCCCTGCATATTAATTGGTCAATTATCAAAGTAAAAAAGATATGACCTTTATGTGGTGAGAAATTTGGTCTTGACCAAAGAAAGACAATTTTTGTCCTATGTCCTTGGAGGTAACTGCTACACCACACTGATAGGAGTATCTTTATTATTCTTAATGGGCCCCTTGACAATATCTAAAACTTATGCTAAGAAAGTGACTCATGGCGGGCCCCCAGAACATATAATGGCATCCTGACCTCTGTTACAGTGGGAGGTGCTGAAAACTGAGTTCAACCCTGTATGAAATGAATGAATTAAAACTATATAATAAAACCCCAGTAAAATCTCCAAACTTTAAAGCTTAAGTTAGCTTCCCTTGTTGGCTATAGTCTATGCATGTTTTCACACATTATGTCTGGAGAGAGAGAATACTGTCCATGACTTCATGAGGATAGAACAACCATAATTCCACGTTTGGTCTCTTCCCAGACTCCTATGTATTTATCCCTTTGGATGGTTCTAATTGGTATCCTTTCTCTGCAATAATATATTCATGTGAACAATATGTTTCAATTAGTCCTGTGCATCATTATAGAAAATTATCAAATCTGAGTGTGGCTTAAGGAATCCCAAATTTTTATTTGCTGTCAACAATCTTGAACAGATTTAGAAGTTTGGCTCTCTTCAGGTAATGGGTCAGAATGTTGTAGCAGTACATACCATCAATTTTAAGATTAAAATAATTGCAGAGGATTTTTGATATCAATTCTACTTTGTAAAGAGTTTGGATATCATCATTTCCATCTTTACAACAGGAAAATATCAAAGAAAATACAAAGAAAAAATCAAAACTTTTATTGGATCCATCAGAAAATTGATGTTGCAGGGCTTACCACCACCATAAAATCTAGAGAGACAGGAGGCTACACTTATTCATGAAGTATTCTTAACAGGAGCAGAAACCAGTATATAACCATAAACAAATGAAAAGTTAAGTGATTATTTTTATAAGTCACTGGATACTCAGTGTGAACTAGCATGAAAGTTAGAAACTCCTAGAAAGTACAATCTTAGGGGTGCTCATGTATTCACTATGATTACTTCAAGAATCTGAAGATGTTCTCATGGTGAAGAGCCAAGGAAAATCATCTCATAACTATAGAAAAGGAAGCATAAAAGTAATCACTTATTGAAATATTCCCAGAGCATTCTCTATAACAAAGGCCTTTACTTCAGGGGAAAAGAATACTAATGACTGACAATTCCTCAACATTATTAGCAGACACTAAACTACAGACTGACAGACTTCAGAAAACATCATACAAGAGGTTTTACACACATTTAAACAAACAAACAAAACAACAACAAAAATTTAAACAAAAAAAATCACCTACTCATACAATATTCAAACTGCAGAACACTAAAAACAAAAAGATTCTAGAAAAAAGCTAGACTAGCAAAAATCCAAAAATATTTTACCTATAGAGGAAGAAGTGTAAGAATTACAACGGACATCATTGGAAACCATGCAACGAGAACAGAGTGGAGTGAAATATTTTAAGTTTTGGAAGAAAAATTTTGAATTGTTTATGTCAAGAAATTATCTTTCAATAGTGAAAGATAATTTTTATTTGTATTAGTATTTATTTTTTAAGGTCCAGCTTATCTGGATTTATTAACATTAGGTAACAATAATTTAAACAATAGAAAAAGGTCTCATATTACAGGAATTTAAAAATTGGCTGTTTCTACAATAAATGATGAAGAAATCTAACAATAGAACAGAACAGTAGTCAAACAGCTAATATAGAATACAATCAATTAATAAATGGGTCCAAAAGACCAATTTATCTCATGTCATCTTTCATGCAATATCTCAGAGGATTATTTTCAAACATAAAGGCAGATTAATTCAAATTAGCCAAATAAAGGTTATCCATTTTTATTTAGACTTCCTTCTGAAATTAATATTTGAATGGAAAATGTATTAATAAGTCATACAACATTAGTTTCCTACTGAAGTTTTAGACTCTACAAGATGATGCTCAGGTTCAGACAAATGCTAGAATTGTAAGATACTATTGGGTGATTATTTCAAAGTATGGAATACAAGTAAAATCTAAAAGGACATCTATAATAAAAAAATTTCTAATTTAAAAGACATGTAAATTAGACATGTAAAATGACATGTAAATTAGTAAATATAAATTAATTAACTCAATGGTAACTGACAGATCTGTGAATCAGTAAGGACTTAGTTGTCTTGAACTGTACTATCAAATTAATCTAAAAAATTATTAAATATTAAATATTCCATCCAACAGCAACTGAAAGTATATTCTTCTCAAATTTATATTGAATATTCTTCAAGATAGACCACATTCTGGGACACAAGACAGAACTTGAACAAATTAAAAATAATAGAAGTTGACAATGTTAAGTTTTGCCTGAGCCCAGTGGTACTAGAAAACAGTGACAATCAATACTCTCCCACCTCTACCCTTTGTTGTCACTGGTAATGAATTACTGCAAAAGAAACACCTTTCCCCATCTCATGAAGGTAAAATGTATGGAGGTCCCCTTGTTTACATATAAAAGGCAAGACAAAACCCTCCAGATTTCTATCTTCACATCAAAAATTGTTACCTGAACTTTTTCTTTGATCAATCAGAACAAAATGCATGCTCATCAAAAGTTGTTTGAGTTTTGCTTTATCTGCCAGGCCCCTGAAATGTGACTCATTCTCTATATCAGCCAGCCTACAAGGCATTTTCAGTGGCCTTTCCTGAGTACAGACTGAAGTCAAGATAAAATATTAACTGTTGTCTGATCTCTCCATCCTAGCTCATACCCCTTCCTCACAGGAGGTCTTTTCTAGCCTTGTTTACTGCTCCTTATACAGAGAAATCCCTTCTGTACTTAATATTTGAGACTTGAAGACCTCATAGTCTGCAGCTGTATCTTCCCAATCTCCCTTTGCAATAGGCCCTTTCCCCCATTGCAATGATTCTTTCAAATAAAATCTCACCTAACCTAAGTCCAGATCTGTTTCTCTTTTGACAAATTATACAAAGTGTATTGTCAAACCACAATTAAACTATAAATCAATAACGAAAAGTGACTGCGAAAAATCTCCAAATGTTTTGAGATTAAACATCACAATTGTAAATAACACATGCATCAAAGAAGTCTCAAGTGAAATTTAAAACACACGTTGAGCTAAAAGAGAATGAAATGACAACATATCAAAATGTGTGGGTGCAGAGAATGCAGTACTTAGAGTAAAATCTGTGAACACATAATTGAAAAGAGGAAAGATGTTAAATCAACAATCCGAGCTAGAGAGAAAGAGGAAAAAAATAGCAATTTAAGCCTCTAGCAAGCAGATTAACAGAATTAAAAAAAAGAGCAGAAGTCAATGAAAATAAAAACAGGAAAGCAATAGAGAAAATCAGTGAAATTAAAATATTAATAAAATTGATAAGGCTCTAACCAGACTAACCAACATACAAAGAGAAGAAACAAATTAACAATGCCATAAATTAAAGAGATGTCATCACCTTTCAGCTCATTGATATTAAAATAATATTAATAGACTACTATGAGCAATGAAAATAGATGAACTAATTGAATTAGGTACAAAAACTACCAGAACACACAGAAAGAAAAACAGATAACCCAAACATATTGGTATTTATGAAAGAAACTGAATCAATAACTAATAACCCTCCAAAAAAGGAAAGCAAAAGTCTCAGACGGTTTCACTGGTGAATTCTACCAAACATTTAGGAAAGTAATTATATTAGCTTTAGCATCCATTCCAAAATATAAAGCACATGGAGAACTTA
Organism: Pan paniscus; assembly: GCF_029289425.2. Classification (NCBI taxonomy): domain Eukaryota; kingdom Metazoa; phylum Chordata; class Mammalia; order Primates; family Hominidae; genus Pan; species Pan paniscus. The sequence goes on along the minus strand of NC_073249.2, from coordinate 58,668,375 downwards.
CTAACTCATTCTATGAGATCACCATTATGGTAATACCGAAATCAGATAAAGGAATTTCAATAAATAAAAACTACAGATCAATGTCTTTAATTAACATAGATGCAAAAGTGCACAATAAAATGTGAGCATGTATTATTCAACAATATATATAAAAATTATGCTCCGTGGCCAAAATTACAGAAGCACAAGTAGGTAGTTGCCGAAGATATGAGAGAAGGATTTAGTGTTTAGTGGGTATAGAGTTTCTATTTTGCAAGATGAAAAAGCTCTAGGGGTGTATTACATAAGCATGTAACTATACTTAACACTACTGAACTATACATTTAAAAAATAGTTAAGATGGTAAATGTAATGTTATGTTATTTTTACCACTACACACACACACATGCACACAGACCAAGTGGAATTTATTCTAGGTATCACAAGCCTGGGTCAAAATTTGAGAATCAAATAATATAATCCACTACATCAACTGAATAAAAAAAGTTATATAATTGTATCAATTAAGGCCAAAAAGGCATTTCACATAATTCAACACCTATTCATGATTTTTAAAAAAAGTATAGCTAACTAGAAATACAGGATAACTTCCTAGAGTTGATAGAAAACAAAACAAAATAAAATATCTATAATAAAAACTGCAGCTAAGATCATACTTAATCTTGAGAAACTGAAGGCTATGAGCCTAAGATAAGATATAAGGTACTGTGGACTAAAGATATGTGCTCTCCTAAAATTCATCTGTTGAAGCCTTAAGCCCCAGTGTGATGGTATTTGGAGGTGGGGCCTAATTAGACTTAGAAGAAGTCACGAAGTTCGAGTCCCCATGATGCCTTAGTGCCTTTCTAAGAAGGCGTGGAGACCAGAGCTCTGTGTCTCAGCTTTATTAGGATTCGGCAAGAAGGTGGCTCTCTGCAAACCAGGACACTTATCAGACACTGACTTTGCAGACACCTTGATTTTAGACTTCCCAGTTCCAGAACTGTGAAATACATTTTTATGTTACCCACGGTGTGATATTTTGTTAGGCAGCCTAAACTAAGACATAAGACAAGGATGGCCTCTCTCACCATTTCTAACCAACATCTTACTAGAATTTTTTAATGTGATAGAAAAGAAAAGGAAATAAATGGTACACAGATTGAGAGGAAGAAATAAAACTCTTTTATTCTTACCTGACACACTTTTCTATGTAAAAATCCCAAAAATCAACACAAAATCCTCTTTGAAATAATAAGCAAATATAGAAAGGTCACAAGATTAATAAAAAGATAATTGCTTTTCTATATATAAGCAACTAACAATTTGAATTTTATATTAAAATACTATTTATAATCAGACCCAAATCTGAGCAAAATGGGCCTGGAGCATCTGATAGTGCCAGAAAGTTAGGGGACAATAAAAAAAATCTATAGGGGTATTACAAAGGGACACAGTAACCAACTGAAAGATCTCCCAGTGGTCAAACCTGGAAAATTTGAGCCAAATAAATAAGGTAGTTCTGGATTATAATGCAAAGTATACAATAAATATTCATAAGTCTATACTAATATAAATAAATAAATGCTGAATAAGTAAACAAGTGGAAGAGAATAGACAGATATCCCATGCTGAAGAATTTAAAACAATCCTAAATAGATACTCCGTTCTTTAGGACAGGAAGCAAAACACCCCTTTCTTTTGGTGTGGGTTCCACAGTTACTTCCTTCCAAAATATACAGTATATAAAATGGGAAGAAAGAGAATCTTTATAATGGGGAAACATAATAACCACTACCTTAACCAGGTGATCAAGGATAACATCAATTGTGATAAGGCATGCAGATACTATGCACCCTTGATATAATTTACTAAAAATGGAACTTTACCTCTGTGGTCTTCCCACTAACAATCCCAAAATCCTTTCTAATTTAGGGGAAATTACACAAATCCTAACTGATGACTTTGTTTAAAAAGTACCTCAGCAGTAATAAAGTATACATTTACAGTTATATATATATATATATATATATATATATATATATATGTATAACCTGAAAATCAGCCACAGCCAAGAAGAACCTAAAGATATAAGACAATTAAATGTAACGTGATATCCTGGATAGGATCCTGAAGCAAAAAAAGTAAGCATGCTAGTTGGCAATAATGTATTTATGTTGACTGGTTAATTATCTCAAAATTACTATGCTGGCTTAAGAGATTAATAAGAGGAGAAACAGGATGGACAATGTCCATGGTAACTCTGAACTTTCTTTATAATTTTTCTATAATTCCAAAAGTGTTCTTAAAAACAAAGTTTTCTACATTGCAATTTTTGCCTTTACAGGTTTATATCTTCAGCCATTCTCATTCCTAAATATTTCAATATAATTTATTATATCCAAGATGAAAAAAGGAGAGGAATAATCATTAGGTACATTGGCTGCTCCGAGTTACATATAGCATGATAAAATATATTCATCTAAGAATTATCATATCAAGTTTTTAATTTCCATTTTAAGATAACTACAACTAATCATTTTAGATTGCATAATATATACATATTTTAAAAATTCTTTATGGGCAATTTTTTGTTATACATATATAAAATTCTAAGAACTTAGAACAGTGCCTTCCATATGAATATTTGTGAACAAGTAATTGTATTATTTTTTAACCAAAACCATAGTAGTTATTATAAGAGATTATCACTCATGGTTATTACTTTCATTATTTTAATATATATGATAATACATATATAACTATTTCTAAAGATTAAACTTACAAAATTTTAAAAATAATAATCTTTAATTTTATTTTCGTCATCTCACTTAACTCGTGATGCTTTATTCAATTACCTTATAATAAAACACACACAACTCAAAGAGAAAATAACTAGAAATATTAAGTATTAATCACAACAAAAACTTGGAATCATCTACATGAAACGACATGCTCTTTAAGCTGCTGCAAGAATTTCTTTGAGAAGTCTTAGGTTATTTTCTCAAGAGGAGGCAAATGCTTTTATCCTTTTAGTAACTACTTGATATTTTCACAGAGGGTTATTACACTGATCATAGGTAATACATCACCAGGCTCTTATAGGCTGTAAAATTTATGAGAGATGTATTTGTCAAATTCTGTGAAGGCACTCTGCGGCTTCTTATTCAGGATTAGTTTTGCTGGAAGTCCAGATGACAGAGGCCATTTAATAAACTCTTTGCTGCTAGACAAAATGATATCCTACTGGTACCATCTGGATATATGTTGGAATCAAGTTTAGCTCTACCGGTAGAAACAAGAGTTGAGCCAGTGAATAGCCTCCTATATAGAAACGTTTAAATAAAGGTGATTAATCAGCATGCCAGTTGACTGGTTGTATTGTAATTCATGATTTGATAGGACAGAGACTTTAATAAGAGAATATTTTAATAATAATTTATTTTTCAAAACTCTTGGAAAGTAAAATAAGTATTTTAAACTTTTCCATTTTACCTAAAAAACAGTCATCCTAACAATTACCTTTCTTGTTCTGCATAGATTACAGTCCTATATAATTTCATGAATTTAAATCCACAGGCCTAGGGTCATTTATGCAATCATTCAGTCTTTGTTTCCTAGGAAACAGACTAGTCAAGAGATGGAAAATGGCCACCCACTTTCTTTGCCACTATTATTTGATCCTGCACTAATCCATGAAATTCATAAGATTCTTTATTTTTTTACTGCTCATATTTGACTGTGGTTTTAAGACTGGTTTAGATTCTCATTTTTATTTAATATTTTATTCAATTTTAAAATAGAGTTGCTCATGATATTAAAATAATTCTTCATTAATTTATATTGAAATTCTAAATATGATTGTAGAAGAAATGAATAGTGCTATCACATATTTTGTGAAAATTGGTAGGTGATAAAAATATCTAGAGAGGGAGGTATGAGAAATTACTTTCTGAAAAAATGTATTCCAATATTGATTTTCATATAATATATATTTTTTAAATATGTTATTGAAATTACAGAGTTGTGGAAATTTATAAATTATCTCATTAGGGGATAAGCTATATTTATATATACATATGACTGCTCATAATCATAATGGACTATAATATTTAGTAAAAATAAAAAAAGCTTGACTTTGATGTTCTTTTTTCATATATTTTAGATTTTGGTGTTTACATATATTCTTGACCATTTTGAAAAGAACAATTTACACAGAAATAAACTGCAGATGAGTAGTTATGTAATATTAACTCTACCTAGAAAGCTCGTTCTAAAGATTTCAGATTATAATTCCACTATCATCTTTATCTAACGTACTATAGAGCATACACTTTTTAAAATTGTTCGCCAGTTTCAAAATATGGTGGAGAAAAAATGCAATTTCTTGCAAGATATAACCTGAAGGCTAGAAACTGATAATTTTGAAAGGTATCCTGGCCCCTTATTCTGCAGTATACAATGTTCTGTCCAAGAGGACAAGTTTGGATTTCTAGTTAGACAGCAAATAATGCAGTTTGAGGAAAAATTATTTGCTATGCAGATATTATCTGTTTAATTTGTCTTAAAACTGACAGGCTCTGAATAATTGGTACAATTTCAATAAGCCATTGATTAAGAAAAGACAGCATTATCTTATGTAAAACTGTGGGTAATGGTATGTGGAATTCTTACCTTGCATCAAGCCAATAAAACAGAGGATTCTGCAATGCATCATTTGGACATGTATTCTGCTTGTATTTTACCTAAAACCATTTAATATACATATTAGTCTTTCTATTCAAGAACATACTAAACTATTTAGGGAAGAACATTTATTTCTGCTTCTCTGAATTTCCCTTCTTTGCCTACAAACATGAGCAACAAATAACATATACTTAACAGAAACTATTTTGGTGGGATTATTTATGGAGTGACATTGTAAAAATGTTGTATATATGATATTTTTGATGAAGCTAATCACACTGCTGGCTTGTAAATATTTACTCATTATAAATTTATATGAATAAAATAATTTGGAAGTTTTTTAGGAGAGACTATTTCTTTGTACCATATAAAATTATAGAATTAAATGTTTCTTATTTTAAAAATACTGTTAACATAAAGAAGGAAAAGACACATTTTTACTTTGAATGCCTAGAATAGAACATCTTATTAATTTTCAACTTAACTTTTACAAACAGAAAATTACAAGTAATCTGTAGCTGGGTTAAAATTAGCACTTACAGAAATAATAGAATAATGTGTTCCTAAAGATTTTGTGCATAGGTGTTTGGAAAATAGAAATAATTTCAGAATACTGCTTTCAACATTAACTACATAGAATAGTCATATAATTTTAAATAAATACTAAAGAAATAACTATGGGTTTTCCTTCATTAAACATAATCAAGTTCAGGTAGAAATGCATTTTACCTAATGATTATTGAAAGTGTACGCTATTAAAAATTGTGGATAACTAACATTCTGCTGACATATTTCATATATTTTTATTGCAGAGATAATTTTACATAGATTTTTCTCCCTTCACTTATTTAAAAATTTATATTGTGAAATATATTTTAATTTACAGAAGAGTTTCATGCATACTACCAAGAGTTCCTATATAGCTTTAATCCCACTTCCTCTATTATCATCTTACATAGCTATGGTATATTTATCAAAACTAAGAAGTTGACATTGATATAATACTAATAATCAAACTATAGGCTGTATTATGATTTTAGTTATTTATGCATGGGTTTAAGTCCATATATGCACATAGATCTGTTTTTATTTCTGTATCTATCATTCTCTGTACATATATATTACATTAAACATGTGCTCATTTGGAGCTCTTCAATCCTAATCTAGAAACACAAGGTTCATTCTGGTCATCTTTCTTATTTATCATTTCTTTCTCTAACAATGAGGAGCTTGCCTCATATTATGATCATTTACATTTACTTCTTTGTCCATTCATTATATTCATGTGAAGTAGTTTCATAATTACAAACACATACACCTGCAAGAAACAAATTAACCAACTAAAGTACCATGTTTACAAACAAATACTCCTGTCTTGTAACTTATAATATTCATCTAGCATAAACACTGTTTTACAAACTTAAAGTCAGCGCTTTTTTACCAAAACCTTCCAGAAGTTTGTCATATGTTTGTAATAAAGTTAGATTTTTTCATAGTCTGCATTCATTCCTGAATTCCCACAATATGCTTATTTTTATACAAATTATTTTATGACTTGAAACTTAATTTTTATTTTTTATTTATTTTTATTTAACTTTTATTTTAGGTTCAGGGACACATGTGCAACTTTGTTGTATAGGCAAATTGTGTTTCATAGGGGTTTGGTGTACAGATTATTTAGTCACCCAGGTAATAAACATAGTACCCAATAGGTAGTTTTTCTATCCTCACCTTCCTCCCACCCTCCACTCTCAGATAGGTCTGGTGTTTGTTGTTCCCTTCTCTGTGTCCATGTGTAGTCAATGTTTAGTTCCCACTTATAAGTGAGAACATATGGTATTTGGTTTTATGTTTCTGCATTAGTTTGCTAAAGATAATGGCCTCTAGCTCCATCTGTGTTACTGCAAAGGACATGATCTTCATTTATATGGCTGCATAGTATTCCATGATCCCATAGTTTCTTTATCCTGTCTACTAATAATGGGCATCTAGGTTGATCCACATCTTTATATTGTGAATAGTGGTGTAGCGAACATATGTATGCATGTGTCTTTATGGTAGAAGTATTTATGTTCCTTTGGGTGTATACTCAGCAACGGGGTTGCTGGATTGAATGGTAATTCTGTTTTAAGTTTTTTGAGAAACTGCCAAACACCTTTCCTCTGTGGCTGAGCTAATTTACACTTCCTCCAGCAGTGTATAAGCATTCTATTTTATCCATAGCCTTGCCAGCATCTGCTATTTTTGACTTTTTGATAATAGCCATTCTGACTGGTATGAGATGATATTTTATTGTGATTTTGATTTGTATTTCTCTAATAATTAGTGATGTTGAGCATTTGTCATATGTGTGTTGGCTGCATGTATATCTTCATGTGACCAATATAAGATGGGTCTGTTTGTCTTTACCCACATTGTAATGGGATTATTTATTTTTATTTTAGGTTCAGGGACATATATATGCAACTTTGTTAAGGTCTTAGATTTACTTTTTGCTACTTAATATGTTTAAGTTCCTTATAGATTCTGAATATTGGACCTTGTTGAACGCATAGTTTGAAAATATTTCTCCTATTCTGTAGGTTGTCTATTTACTCTGTTGATAGTCTATTTGCTGTGTAGGAGCTCTTCCATTGGTCAATTTTTGATTTTGTTGCAATCACTTTTGTTGTCTTCATCATGAAATCTTTGCCAGGGCCTATGTCCATAATGGTATTTCCTAGGTTATCTTCCAGGGTTTTTACACTTAGTGGTTTTACATTTAAGTCCTTCATCCATTTTTAGTTAATTTTTCTATATGGTGTATGGAAGGGGTCCAGTTTCAGTCTTCTGCATATGCTAGCCAGTTATCCAAGCACCAGTTACTGAATAGGGAGTTCTTTCCCTATTGCTTGTTTTTGTCAGCTTTGTTGCAGGTAAGATGGTTGTAGATATGCGGCATTATTTCTGAGCTCTCTATTCTGTTCCATTTGTCTACATGTCTGTTTTTGTGTCGGTACCACACTGTTTTGGTTACTGTAGCTTTGTTTGAAATTGGGTAAAGTGATGCCTCTGGCTTTGTTCTTTTTGCTTAGGTTTGTCTTAGCTATGCAGGCTCATTTGTGATTTCATATGAGGTTTTTTTTTTTTTTTTTTTTTTTTTGCTAACTCTGTTAAGAATGTCATTGGTAGTTTGAGAGAAATGGTATTGAATGTGTGAATTCCTTTGGGAAGCATGGCTATTTTAACAAGGTTGACTCTTCCTATCCATGAGCATGGAATGTTTTTCCATTTGTTCGTGTCATCTCTGATTTCTGTGAGCAATGTTTTGTATTTCCTGTTGCAGAGGCTTTTCACCTCCCTGGTTAATTGTATTCCTAGGTATTTTATTCTTTTTGTGACTATTGTTAATAAATTGCATTCTTGATTTGGCTCTCAGCTTAGATGTTGTTGGTATATAGAAAGGCTAAATTTTATTGTATGTTGATTTTTATCCTGAAAGTTTGCTGAAGTTATCAGATCTAGGAGATTTTTGGAAGAGACTATAGGGTTTCCTAGGTATAGGATCATATTGTCTGCAAACAGAGACAGTTGGACTTCCTCCTTCCCTGTTTGGATGCCTTTTATTTTTCTATTCTTGCCTGATTGCTATGAATACAACGTCCAATACTATGTTGAATGGAAATGGTGAGAGTGGTCATCCTTGTCTTGTTCCTGTTCTCAAAGGGAATTCTTCCAGATTTTCCTTATTCAGTATGATGTTGGCTGTGGGTTTGTCATTGATGGCTCTTAAGTTTATGTGATGAATTACATTTACTGATTAGCCTATGTTGAACCAACCTTGCATTCTGGGGATAAGGCCCAATTGATTGTGGTGGATTAGCTTTTTGTTTTGCTGCTGAATCTGGTTTGTAATTTGGTGAGGATTTTTGCATCAAAGTTCATCAAGGATTTTATCCTGAAGTTTTCTTTTTTGTTGTGTCTCTGCCAGCTTTTGATATCAGGGTGATTCTAGCCTCATAGAATAAGTTAGGAAGGAAGCCCTCTTCTCAATTTTTTTGGAATAGTTTTAGTAGGAGTGGTACCAGCTGTTCTTTATACAATTTAGTAGAATTTGGCTGCGAATCCCTCTGGTCTTGGGCTTTTTCTGGTTGGTAGGCTTTTTATTATTGATTCAATTTTGGAACTTATTATTGGTCTACTCAGGAATTCAATGTCTTTCTGGTTCAATTTTAGGAGGTTGTATGCTTCCAAGAATTTATTCATTCCTTCTAGGTTTTCTAGTGTGTGTGCATAGAGGTCTTCATAGTAGTCTGACAGTTTTTTGAATTTCTGTGAGGTTAGTGGTAATGTCTTCTTAGTCATTTCTGATTATATTCATTTGGATCTTCCCTTTTGTTATCTTTATTTGTTTAGCTAGTAAACTATCTATCTTATTTTATTCTTTCAAATAACAATCTCCTGGAATCATTGAGCTTTTGTATGGTTTTTCTCATCTTAATTTCCTTCAGTTCAGCTCTGATTTTAGTTATTACTTTTATGCTAGCTTTGAGGTTGGTTTGCTCTTATTTCTTTAGTTCTTCTATGGTGATGTTAGATTGTCCATTTGAGAACTTTCTAACTTTTTGATGTGTGCATTTAGTGCTAACACTTTCTTTTATCACTGCTTTAGTGGTGTCCCAGAGATTCTGGTATGTTGTAGCTTTGTTTTCACTAGTTTCAAATAATTTCTTGATTTTTGCTATAATTTTATTGTTTACCTCAAAATTCATTCAGGAGCTGGATAATTTTCATGAAATTGTAAGCTTTGGCATGATTTCCTTAGTGCTTATTGCTATTTTTATTGTGCTATGGTCTGAGGGGTGGTTGGTATGACTTTGATGTTTTGAATTGATTGTCTAAAGGCTGATTGTGTGGTTGATTTTGGCGTATATGCCATGTGCAGAGCAGAAGAATGTATATTCTGTTGTTTTGTGTTGGAGAGTTTTGGAGACATCTATTATATCCATTTTTTCAAGTGCTGAGTTGAAGACCTGAATATCTTTGTGGGTTTTCTGCCTGGATGATCTGTCTAATACTTCCAGTGAGGTGTTGACACCTCCCCCAATTATTGCATGGTCATCTAAGTCTCTTTGTAAATCTCTAAGAACTTGTTTTATAAATTTGTGTATCCTTGTGTTGTGTACATATATATTTAGGACAGTTATGTCTTCTACTTGAATTAAACTCTTTACCATTATGTAATGGCCCAAATCCTTTGTCCTTTCTGACAGTTGTTGACATACAGTCTATTTTGTTTGAAAGTAGAACAGCAATCCCTGCTTTTTTCTGCTTTCTGTTTCTGTATTAGGCCATTCATGAATTGCTATTAAAAAAGACTAGAGACTTGGTAATTTATAAAGAAAAGGGGTTTGGTTGGATCATGGTTCTGTGGGCTTTATAGGAAGTGTGCTACTGGCATCCTCTTGGATTCTCAGGAGCCTCAGAAAGCTTACAATCATGGAGGAAGGCAAATGGGGAGCAGGCACATTGCATCATGAAGTGGGATAAAGAGAGATAGAGTATGTGGAGGGAGGTGCCACACACTTTCACATGACCAGTTCTTTTGAGAACTCACTATCACAAAGTCAGCAGTAAGCCATGAGAGGGATCTGCCCCAATGATCCAGACACCTCCCACCAGGCCCCATTTTCAGTGTGATAGATTATAATTCTACATGAGTTTTGGGCAGGGATAAATATACACACTATATCAATTAGCTTTGCAGATTGTTCTCTATTCCTTTACTTTTAAGCTGTGGGTGTCATTGTATGTGAGATGAGTCTCTTGAAGACAGCATACAGAAAGGTCTTGCTTCTTTATCCAATTTGCCACTCTGTGCTTTTTAATTAGGGAAGTTAGCCTGTTTACATTCAAGGTTAATATTGATATATGCAGATTTGCTCCTGTCATATAGTTAGCTAGTTACTATGCAGACTTGATTGTGTGGATGCTTTATAGTGCCAATGGTGTAAGCACTGAAGCACATTTTTGTGGTAGCCAGTAACAGTTTTTGTTTCCATATTTAAGTACCTCTTGTAAGGCAGGTTTGGTGGTAATGAATTCTCTGTGCACTTGCTTGTCTTAAAATGATCTTATTTCTCCTTTGAGTATAAAATTCTTTATTGGATTTTTTTTTTTTTTTTTTTGCTTAAGAATGCTGAATATAAGCCTCAGTCTCCTCAGGCTTGTAGGGTTTCTGCTGAAAGGTCCTACTGTTAGTCTGACAGAGTTCCCTTTGTAGGTGACCTGCTGCTTCTCTCTAGCTGCCTTTAACATTTTTTCTCTCATTTTGACCATGGAGAAACTGATGACTATGTGTCATGAGGATGGTCATCTTGTATAGTATCTTGTAGGGGTTCTCTCCATTTCCTGAACTTGAATGTTGGCCTCGCTAGTGAAGTTGGGAAAATTTTCATAGACAGTAGCCTCATCTATGTTTTCCAACTTGCTTTCTTGCTCTCCCTCTCTTTCAGGGATACCAATGAGTTATAGATTTGGTCTCTTTGAATAATCTCATATTTCTCAGAGGTTTTGTTTACTCCTGTTTTTGTTTTTTTTTTTTTTCTTTACTTTTGTGTGACTGAATTATTTCAGAGAACTGGTAATCAAGCTCTGTGATTCTTTCCTGAATTTGGTCAATTCTGCTGTTAAAGCCTGTGATGGTATTATTGAATTCTTGAAGTAATTTTCTCAGGTCTGTTAGATCAGTTTGTTTCTTTCTTTAAGTTGTCATTTCATCTTTCCTCTCCTGTATTGTTTTATTGTCTTCCTTTGATTCCTTGGATTGAGTTTCAACTTTCTCTTGGATTTTGGTGATCTTCATTCCTATCTATATTTTGAAATCTATTTCTGTCACTTCAGGCTTGCTAAGAACCACTTTTGGGAACTAATGCAGTTGTTCAGAGGTGAGAAGACATTCTGGCTTTTTGAGTTGCCAGAGTTCTTGCACTGGTTCTTTCTCATCTGTCTGGGCCGAGGTTCCTTCAATCTTTGAAGTTATTATAATTTTCACTTGCTTATATCTATCTTATTTTATGTCCTTGAGGGTTTGATTGTGGTTTAAGGTGCGTTTAGTTGAGTAGCTTCATTTCTGGAATATTTTAGTTGACCAAAGATCATCTCAGCATTCCTATGCCACATGTTCTAACACTGAGGACTAGTACCAGGGCCCCAGTTTTGCTCTCTGACCCTCTAAGTTTAGCAACCTGCTGCGATGAAGAGGCTGTGGTGTTCCTGGTCCACTGGGCACAACATTGCAATGGGTGGTGCTAAAAACCTGAAGCACTTTGTCAGGGTAGTGGCAGTGGGATCCATGATCACTTGTGTGTGCCAGCAGCTATGGCTTAAAAAATTATTTTTATGAAGCAAATTTTACTCTCTACAGTATACAGTTTAATGCTTTTTGGCAAAATCATAAAGTCATATTTCTATCACCACAGTTCTAGACAGAATAGTTCAATTATTATGTCATTATTATAAAATTCGGCTTGGTAAAATCCTTCTCACTGAATGATAATAGCATATTTTAATTTAGTCATTACAATATGTTGTTCACTGAACAATTCTTGAATTAGCAAAAATTCATCTAGAATATGGTCACCCGTAGATTGTCAATTTGATATTTCAAATGCATACTCAATTTCTCCATCATTATTAAAGTCTGGAGATCTGTATCATTCATCTTCTGATTTATTTACAGATTGTGAAATATCTTCCTGTGTCAATATGTTTATATTATGAATGGAGAGTGAAAGCTTTGTTTTTTTAACCCTTTAACTTTCAGTAGATAATCTTACATTTAGATAAAAAATGAAAACATATGAACCTGTTAGTTTGCACATACCATGTAATATATCTTTAAGGAACATGCAAGTAACAGATAACATTGATTCTCATCAGGGAGAAATGAGTGGTTAGATAGAGGAAAATTTTCACTTTTTAAATCTCCTTGAATATTATAGATTGTTATCATAGGAACATATAGCCTTCTCAAAGTGAAAATCTATACAATAAAAGCCATTTATTTTTAAAGGAAAACATTTGAAGGAAATCTTAGGACAAAATTATGACACTATTGGGTTTCAGATTCCTTTTTTGGAATTTTGTAGATATAGCACCATTGAATATTATAAAGAAGTTTGAAATCAGCCTGATTTTTTTCCTGATGGGTGACTTTATCTTTTGATTTCATGTCCAATGGATTCTCTCCTTATCTTTAAAGTTTCATAACTTTATTATGCCCTGTCTTGATGTTGCTCTTTCTGGGTCAGTATTTCCTGGGACGCAGTGTACCATTTTGAACAATGTGCAAGCTGTTCTAGTTAGGATTCAGACTTTAACAGAGAAATCCTAAGGTACTGTGGTCAAAGGAAGATTGAGGTTTAATTCTATTTCAAATATCAGTACATAGAAAATATGTAAGTTAATTTTCAGAAGGTCACCTAAGCACCACGTCCCTTCGATATTATTGTTCTGGGATCTCTTAAAATATTGAAGCTGGCTGAATTTTATATCTGTATTCCAGTCTACAGGAAGGGGAGGAAAGCAGTCTTTCTTTTTTTGTAAGTAACGTATTTCCATGACAATGATTTTAGTTATTTGTCCACACTAAGTCACAGGAGAAGCTGGGAAATGTAGTTTCTGGATGAGTAGTCATGGTCCCAGTAAAATACCAGTTAATGTTTATGCTGACTCTCATTTGCTAACCTTCCATTTTTATTGCTTTTTAAAAAATTTTGTTTACTTATTTTTGTTTTTTTTTTTGTAATTCTGTATTTTATGATGATTACTATACCATCTGTCTCCTCTACTTAAAAGTAGACCTTATATTTATAATAGTTTCATATTCTCTATGTTCCACATACTCTGCTTCCGGCTAAGTGTCAAATATTTTCCTACTGTCCAAAAGAGGACTGTTGGTTTTACTCCTAGGTGTGTGATACTCACTTATTTTGATCAGGTGAGTGCCATTGAATTTTGAATGATACCTATGATTATTAGCATCCTCTATTAGCCTTTTTTCACATCCTCCTTTGGAGATCACTGCATATAGCACTCCCTCTTACATATTGTGTTTCAGGTTATAGATGTCTCCTCATTTTTTTCAAATGGTATATTCAACAGTGTTTTAAATTTTTCTCATTAGCAATATTATGCTATTGAAGAAGAGAAAGTCCAGTGATGTATTACTATGCCATTTTAAATCTGAAGATTTTATACTCTACATGTTTGTTTAGTTCTCATATGTTTAATAATCTACTATAAAATTTTACAAGATATTATAATATAGCTAAACTGACTCTAGTTTTAAGAAGCATTTAAGTGTTATGAAAGTGAATGCAGGAACAAAGGTTTACAATATTTTACTGTATAAAATATTTATTAAAGATATACCTAAGTCTGTTGACAATTTAAGTTTGACATAGTATTAAATGGTGTCCCGAAAAATCACTCTAGATAGCGTGAGAAGCAAAAAGGAATAGGGTTGAGAATTCCTCACTTTAATTTAAAGTACTTGTTAATATTACATGATTGAATTTGTTGAGTAAAATGGCAATTAGTATCAGAATAAAATTATTTGAAAAGGAAGTTTTATGGGTGTATGCAATGGCAAAATTAGTAACTGAAATTTATAATTTTGACATAAGGAGTAGTTTGTAAGTACCTTTCAGAAGTAAGTTTTGGACAAAATTAAATTCAGGTAGTTCTGAGAAGTTAAGAAAACGATGAGATTTTGTGAAATACCCACATATATGACACTGGAAATCTAGTAAATATATTGGAGTGAGAATTAATGATATGCAGTCTCTTTCTTTAGTCTAAAAGTTCTCTATGATACCCTCATAATTGTTGTTACCGTTTTCCTTGAGGAAGTATCTTTTACCATTTTATCATTGACAAACAAACAAAAAAATTAATGAATGTAACTCAAGGTCATTTTCAGAGACTCAAGGAAAAAATAAGCTTATTTCTTTTTCCTACAGTATTAATGAAATTACTGCAGCATTATACCTTGGCAATGATTTTTTTTAATTGTGGGAAAAATTTTTGGTAACATACTACAGTTAAAGGTAAACTGGCAGATGTTACCTGGTTATCCAAGAATAGCTACTCATGTACTCTGAATTAATGCTTAACTTTCTTCTGGAGCTTTTCGACAATGCTTATATTATCTGAACAGTGAGCCGTGGGTTGTGGAGCTTACCTACGTTATAATGCAGAACCTGTTAAAAAATTATCCCTGTCAGAGGCATCTGAAGCAGAGCAACTTCATCTGGAATAGGGGCTAGGTAAAATAAGGCTGAGACTTGCTGGGATGCATCCCCAGGAGGTTAGGCATTCTCAGTCGCAGAATGACATAGGATGTTGCCCAGGATACAGGTCATAAAGACCTTACTGATAAAAGAGTTTGCAGTAAAGAAGCTGGCCAAAACCCACCAAAACCAAGATGGTGACCAGAGTGACCTCTGGTTGTTCTTACTGCTCATTATACACTAATTATAATGCATTAGCATGCTAAGAGGCACACCCACCAGCACCATGACAATTTACAAATGCCATGGCAATGTCAGGAAGGTATCCCATATGGTCTAAAAAAGGGAGATATCCTCAGTTCCTGGAACTGCCCACCCCTTTCATGGAAAGCTCCTGAATAATCCACTTCTTGTTTAGTATATAATCAAGAAAAAAAATCATAAAAATGGGCAACCAGCTGCCCTCAGAGTTGCTTTACCTATGGAGTAGCCATTTGTTTATTCCTTTACTGTCTTGATACACTTATTTTCACTTTACTCTGAAAAAGTAACTTGCACGAGATCCAAGAATCTCTCTTGGGGTCTGGATTGGAATCCCTTTCTGGTAACATCCCATTGAGTGAACTGAAAAGGACAAAGATTTGTTTAAATTCCTTATAAATTCTAGATATAAGACCTTTGTCAGATGCATAGTTTGTGAATATTTTCTCTAATTTTGTAGGTTGTCTGCTTATTTATAGTCTCTTTTGCTGTGCAGAAGCTCTTTAGGTCCCACTTGTCAATTTCTGTTTTTGTTGCAATAGCTTTTGAGGACTTAGTCATGAATTATTTGACAAGTCTGATATCAACAAATGTATTTCCTAGTTTTCTTCTAGGATGCTTATAGTTTGAGGTCTTACATTTAAATCTTTAATCCATCTTGAGTTAATTTTTGTGTATAGTGAAAGATATAGGTTTAGCTTCATTCTTCTGCATATGGTTAGCAAGTTTTCCCTGCACCATTTTTTGAATGGAGAGTCCTTTCCCCATTCCTTGGTTTTGTCAGCCTTGTCGAAGATAAGATTGTCCTAGGTATGTGGCTTTATTTCAGAGATTTTTATTCTGTTGTATTGGTGTATACGTCCATTTTTATACCAATACAATGCTGTTTTGGTAACTGCAGCCTTATAGTATATTTTGATGTAGAGAAGTGTGATACTTATGGCTTTGTTCTTTTTGTTTAGGATTTGTTTGGCTCAAATCAACCAGCAAAAAACCAAATAACTCCTTTAACGATGGGCAAAGGACATAAACAGACATTTCTCAAAAGAAGACATCCAAGTGTCCAAAAAACATTAAAAAGGCTCAGTACCACTAATCATCAGAGAAATACATATGAAAACCGCAATGAGATACCATCTCACACCAGTCAGAATGGCTATTATAAAAAAGTTAAAAGACAACAGATGCTGGCAATGCTGCTAAAAAAAAAAAAAAAAAAGGAATGCTTATACCCTCTTGGTGGAAATGAAAATTAGTCTAGCCACTGTGAAAAGCAGTTTGGAGATTTCTCAAAGGACTTAAAACAGAGCAACCATTCAACCCAGCAATCCCATTACTGTGTATACCCAAAGGGAAATATATTATTATATCAAAAAGACACATGTACTTGTACGTTCATTGCCATGCTATTCACAATAGCAAGGAGATGGAATCAACCCAGTTTCACAATAGTAATGACATGGAATCAACCTAGGTTCCCATCAGTGGTGGACTGGATAAAGAAAATTTGGTACATACATATCACCGAATAATATGCATCCATAAAAAATGATGAAATCATGTCCTTTGCAGCAACATTGATAGAGCCTGAGGTCATAATCTTAAGTGAATTAACCCAGGAACAGAAAACCAAATGCCACATTGTCCCACTTTTAAGTGAGAGCTACATTGAGCACATATGAACATAAAACATGGGAAAAATAGGTATGTAGACTACTAAAGGCAGAAGGGAATGAGGGAGCAGTGGATGGAAAAACTACCTTGGGGGCACTAGCCTTACTACCTAGGTGCAAAACACCCATGTAACAAGCCTGCTTATGTATCCTGTATCTAAAATAAAAATTGCTTTTTCTTTAAAAAAAAAAAAAAGGAGAATGAGAAGCAAAAGGTAAATAGAGAGTGATCATTAAGAGTATAAACTCTGAGACCTACCAACCCAATTTCAAATTCAATGCTGCTATTAGCTTAGGAAAGTTACCTAATCTCTATTCTTCAGTTTACTCATCCCAGTTTGGCAGCTGTTGGCAATGCTTTCTTCCTCAAAGAGTTATAATTAGAATTACAAAAGTTAATATACAAAAATACTTAGTACTAATACCAAAGTACTTAGAATAGTACTTGGTATATTGTACCAGATATTTTTTGTCATTATTATCTACTATGTGTCCTATTTATTTAATGTACTATGTAGACCAAATCAAACCTGTGAAACTTTGGAATGAGACTATGCTAGTATACTAATAATAAAAACTATTATGTGTGTATATACATATATGTCTGTGTCTGTATGTGTATATATATATATATATATATATATATACATGCACACACTTATAGAAATAAGGAACAGAATGCCACTCTTATAAAATAAATTTAAAATTTATATTCAATCATATTTTTTTGCCATAGGTATAAAATCCTAGAACTAATAATAGCATTTAAAAAAACATGGAGGGAATGTGTTAATAGAATAGATAGATTTCTGTTAAGTTTTTAAAAAATTAATTTGAAAACATTTTTATAGGTTAGAAAAAAAGTAGAGGAATTATTTTGTCTTTCAATTCAAACACACCTATTACTTTCTTAAATTTTGAGATTACATGCATTTTATTTAGTCAAAACTCTCAAACAAAATCTTCACAGAAAGATGCTAAATAAATCAAACATTTCTGAATTAACCACCAATAGTACATGTTTTTGCTTACCAGTAACAAAAATGAGAAATAACAATAGTTCAAAAGAAGGAGGAGGTTTTCTTTTTCTTTTTCCAATAAAGAATTAGTTTAGCAGAGGGCAACCAAGAACTAGATTCTATACTCCTTTCTTTCTGCTTATCTTTTCTTAGCAGGTGACACCTAAAAATCATTTCATTATGCCAGAGACCTGCTAAAGTTCTATCCAACATGTCCATGGTACAGATATACTGTAGACAGAAATGGAGACAAGACAAAAGGGCTTCTATGATGTCAGGCTCCTAATAAGAGGCTTTCCCATAACTTCTAAACCAAAACTTCACATGCATTTCATTGACCTCCTTTAGTTTTACAGGAGGCTGGAAATGTTATTATTTAGATAGGCCTATTTTCATGCAAAATAAAAATCAGTTACATGTCTTTTTCTCCACGCATCTGATACTGTCTTGAAATAAACACCTCCCATGGCATCTGTCCAGAAAATGTTCTCCTGATACCACACACTGCCTGTGGTGAATATGATTTTAATTTTCTATGAGTAATCATATATATTTTTACCATCTTTCCTTTAATTTTTTTCAGTTATTGATGTACATGTGTTAGTTTGTGTATTATTGTGCATGATAAATAAAATGCCTAAGAGCTTAACTATGTTAGGTAATATAATAAGTCAACTTTTTCCCACAAAATTAGTAAATATTAAGGCAATTAGATATTCAGTATATATTTATTGAATTTGAATTAATCAACTAATGCTAATGCTTTACATTAAAAACCTGGGATTTTTTTTTCAGTGGCAATACACATTTATTTCTAACTTGAAAGTGAATATATGGGACTGTGTTTTTATCTGAAGAAATTTCCAAGTATATATTAACCAGTTAAGCAATTCTACCATTCCCTTCTCTCCATGATTGAATTTATTTTAGAACAAGTTTTGAGTTCCTTTTGAATGTGACTGATGTTAGAAGTTTGAATCTAAATAGAGAGCTTTCTTGGAAACAAGGACATGTTTAGTATGTCCTTTATAGTGATGAATATCTTTAAAAAAAATCTGTCATAAGTTAGCTAAATTATTATATTCCATCTTAGAGAAATGTCATGCTGAGGTGACTTTTTTTTAAATGAAGTCATTTCTTAGATATCCGTGCTGAACTTATTTTCAATGACTAAAATTTTAAAAAGTATTCATTCCAGAAATGATCCAAACTCCTTTGAATAAAATTACTAAAATCTCACTAGCTGGGAACATGCACTCATTTTAAAAATGATCATAAATGTGTGAGGCAGTTTTCTACCTGACAGGAGATAAAAACGGATTAGTGAGCAGAGATCAGATCATTCAGAGCATTGCAAGCAATATTAGAAATTTTTTAAAACTTTAACAAAGAAGAAGCTTCTGAAGAACTTGATAAAGGGAAATTATATAATACTATATCCATTTTAAAAAAGGATAAGTCAAGGTACAATTTGAAGACTAGACTAGGAGTAAAGAAGAATGGATTTCATTTATCCAGATAGAAGTATGTTACTATAATCCAGAAAATAGACGACTGTATTAGGATAGTGAAGTGAGGGTGAAAAGGTGTTTAAATAAAGGTTGAAATAAATGTACTTACAGATTCAATAGAAGTAGGAGGCAACACAAACGACTCTCAGATTTCAAGTTTGAGCAAATGCGTAATGAGTATTGCCATTTTATGAGTATACAGAACTAAAAGAGAAGATGCTGGGAAATATATCATGTATATATTTTAGACATTCCAAATTTGAGATGCTTGCAGATATTCAGGTGAAAATATACATTATTATGTAGCTAAAAATATCATAACTCAAAAAAAGAAGACTGGAAAAATAGATCAAATGTTGCATACCTATAGGTTAATTAAAACTGTTGAACATATGAGATCACTTTGTATGGATGAAGAAGACACCTGAGACAAAATTCTGTAAATTGCCTACATTCTGAAGAAGTCAGCAGAAAAGACTGAGAAAAACCAGCCAAAGATAGAAAGGGCAAACTTAGAAAGGGTGGTGTCTTGGAAGATATGAAGAGGGAGTCATTCTAAAAAGGAAGTCATTTAAAGATTTCATAGTATTTGCTTGAAACTTAGAAGTTTCAAGTTTATTAGATTATCTAATGGTGAGCTCAGAATGAGCAACCTTAGTAAAGTGTTTGGGTATAGACCAGAAAATAGCTGGGAATAGAGTATGAAGTAAAAAATATATATATAAGCAGTTGTGAACAATTTATTCCTGGAAATTTGTTATTGAATGAAAAAAATGGAAAAAGAATTTAAAAGTGACAGAACACAAAGGAGAGTATTTTAAAGTGATCAAGACATGAGAATTTTAAGTGCTGGTAAAATATAATCAGTAGAGAGGAAATATTATGAGGTGAAGTTTGAAGAAATATAAGTTACGGCAAAATTCCCTGAGAATGTGGGGGAATAAAATCAAGAACAGGTTTTGATAGTAAAACAATATCATTTCAAAAAATATTTAGGGGCCAAGTACAGTGGCTCATGCCTGTAGCTTCAGCACTTTGGGAGGCCAAGGCAGGCAGATCACCTGAGGTCAGGAGTTCAAGACCAACCTGGTTAACATGGTGAAACTTTGTCTCTACTAAAAATACCAAAATTAATCGGGTGCAGTGGCACATGCCTGTAATCCCAGCTACATGGGAGGCTGAGGCAGGCAGATCACCTGAGATCAGGAGTTCAAGACCAACCCGGTTAACATGGTGAAACTTCATCTCTACTAAAAATACCAAAATTAATCGGGTGCAGTGGCACATGCCTGTAATCCAAGCTACATGGGAGGCTGAGGCAGGAGAATCACTTGAGTCCAGGAGGCAGAGGTTGCAGCCAGAGCAATCAGGTAAGAGAAAGAAAGAAAGGACATCCAAGTCAGTATAGAGGAAGTCAAACTGTCACTGAATTTTCTTTTCTTATCCGATTTGTTTCACTTAGAATGCCTTCATAATAACTGTCTTATTCCTTTGAGGTTCAAGTACTATCATATACCTAAAGTCTTCCTTAAGCTGTGTGTATATATATATATATATATATATATATATATATATATATACACATATATATATATATACACACACACACACACACACATATGCAGCATATATATAATACATGTATATATTATATATATCAACATATATATGGAGAGTATATATATTCTTGATAAATATATACATATATATGCTTCTTAAAATTATCTCTTTTGTTCTATCTCTCATCTATTTGACACTTAGCAGACCCCACCTGGTGCTTTGTGTAGTATAGATACAAATAAAACATAAATAAGAGACACTTAGCCGACCCCGCCTGGTGCTTTGTTTAGTATAGATACAAATAAAATATAAATAAGAGATTTAGATTCAGGCAGATATTCTTTGGTGGTGACTAAACTTGTCATTGTGTCTAGTTGTTTCAGTGCTCTAAATTTAGTTTTGAGATCTGCAAAATAAAGACTATACATATTGTTTCAATATTCAAATGAAGTATCATATGAAATACCAAATAAATGCCAGTTCCTTCCTAGAGAAATTTGGAGAGCAGAAATTGGTAAAAGCAAATAGTATAGTATTTGTATCTATTATATATCTTTAATATACAATATTCCATTGTGTTTGTAAATATAGAAAATATGTATTTTTTGATTTTATGTATATTTTCTACACCCAGAGCATTGAAGTTGTTTATTTACAATAATATTGGCATATAATCTTTGTTTAATCCTGTGTTTTCTGAGGATGTATAGATGACAACAAAATTCAATGTTTATAACACGGATGTAATAAATAAATAAACGGAGTAGCAGAAATAAAATAAATAAATAGGATGACAATGTAAATAGATCTATGATAAAGAGCACTCTTGAAAAATAGTAGCAGTGGTTAATTTCAATAGGCTTCTTTACACATATCACCTAAATTCCAAGAGGTGGGTGTAGTATGTAGAATTTCATAAAATTATATTAACATTAGAAATTTTAAAAAGCATATGCAGATATAGGGAGATCCTGGTGTTCTATGGAACATACGTTGAAAAATGCTGTATCCAAAGAAGTTGGGAAACAAAATAGTCAATAAAAGCCAAGGATTATTAAGAGTTCAGAGATTATCTAGTTCAGTGTTTTCAAACATTTCCACCTACTGTTCCACACTTCACATGCACAACATATTTGTTTTAGTAATATGTTTTATTACCCACAGTGGTTCTCCAGTGTTCATCTGAGTGAGAATCTCTCATCTTGCTAAACCTCATTTTACAGAAGCTCAAAAATTGAGGAACTTCTCCAATATCACATCATAATATGTGACTGAGTTTAGGGTGAAACAAAGTTATACTAAATTACAATTTAGAGTTCCTAATATTACTCTTGTATTCTTCCTCTTTCTAATTACAACTACTATACAATTTGGATCTGTTAATGTTATCTGGTAACTTGACTGTTTTTTATCAGTTGAACTCTTGTAGCTAACTCTGATTGGAACTTGAGAGTGGTGTCTATGTAAATCAACAGGTAAATGCAATGCTTTATATGAAGATCTAGATAGTGTAACTAGGAAGAAAATTGGTTTACCCTTCTGAGAATATGGAAATCCATAGGCATTGTTTTGAATTCTGGATGAAGCAGAGCATTACAGAAAAACTAAAATATATTCAGAGTAATTTGTCTAGAATGGGAAAGAGTTTGAAAACACTAAATAGTTGAAGGATTTGAGGATTTTTAACCTGGAGAAAAAAATAATTTGGAAGGTACATGATAAAATGTTTCATAATTATTAGGATTAGGATGTTTTCAGCATCCCTGAAGCTCCTAAATTTTGATGAGTTTTTAAATTGTGGATACAAGTTTGAAGTAAGTATTCGTTTACTTAGTGGGTAGAATTGAAATCAAGATGTGGAAGATAGAAGGAAAAAAGATTTTGACTGATTGCCCTTGGATCATATTAGAATTGCCCTCAAAATATAATGGGTTGACTTTAGGAAGAGATTTCTCTATCACTGAAATATAAAACTAATTAACAGTAAAAGATGAATTACAGATGTGAACCTGATTAGTCATACTATGACCAAAATGTTCCCTCAAGTTTCTGGGAATCTAGTATTCTATTCTTAATAAGAGAACATTTTGGCATGTCAAATCTTTAAAAATTTATTACTAAACTAATGTTAAACTCTACTCACTTTGAAACCCATCTTTTAATACTGTCACCTAATAATTTCTCAATATACTTTTTTCCAATATCACTTGAGCTCTCACCTTACTGGGAACTGTTCCCTATTTAAAGAGCATTGGCCAAATGAAATGCTTACCAAATCACAACACTAATCATTTTATCTTGTGCTATAATTTAACTTTAAACATTTCATCTGCTAATTTTTACTTGTCAAGTTATCTATTCCCAGTTTGAATATATTTAAGATATTATATTTTGCTTTTTGCTTTTCCTTGTTAAATATTTTCCATCAAGAATGAAATTGGATAGAAAAAAAAACCCATAAACTACCCCAAATATAAGGTGCTTTTGAGTGATCTACACTTCAAATCAGTGTAACCATAAATCTTCCACATCCTGACTGAAACCAACAGATATATACCAAGTGATAGCACTGGAGTGTAATGGAAAATGCACTGAATTTAGATTCAGGCAGGAATTCTTTGACAGTGACTAAACTTGTCATTAGGTCTAGTTGTTTTAGTGCTCTAATTTAGTTTTGATATCTGCAAAATAAAGACAATATGTATGGTTTCTGGATGGATTCTGCAATAGTCTCTTAATAAATGACCACTCACTTCACACAGGGACTTTAAAGGTATTTCAGGGACATAAACCTGAACCTGTTATTCTTAGATTTAACTGTTCAGTGACTGTATTAGTCCATGCTTACATTGTTGATAAAGACATACCTGAGACTTGGCAATTAAAAAAGGAAAGAGGTTTAATGGACTCACAGTTCCATGTGGCTAGGGAGGCCTCATAATCATGGCAGAAGGCAAGAGGCATGTGTCACATGGTGGCAGACAAGAAAAGAGAATTAGAGCAAAGAAAAAGGAGATTCCCCTTATAAAACCATCAAATCTCATCAGACTTATTCACTACCATAAGAACAGTTTAGGGGAACGCCCTCCATGATTCAATTATCTCCAACCAGTTCCTTCCCACAACTTGAGGGAATTATGGGAGCTACAATTCAAGATGGGATCTGAGTGGGGACACAGCCAAACCATATCAGTGTGTGATATGTTTTTGAAGTACAAATAAATGCCAGTTCCTTCCTACAGACTTTGGAGAGCAGAAATTGGTAAAAGCAAATGCACAATTTAAGATTGTTTAGAAGGAACTCGGATTTTAAAAAAGTAATTTCCATTTAATCCATTTAATTTAGAACATAAAGAACCTTCCTTCCTTCCTTCTCTTTCTTTCTTCTCTTTTCTTTCTTTTCTTTTTTCTTTCTTTCTTTCTTTCTCTTTCTTTATGTCTTTCTTCTTTTCTTTCTTTCTTTTTTTTTTTTTTTTTTGTTTTTGAGATGGAGTCTTGCTGTGTCCCCCAGGCTGGAGGGTAGTGGTGGGATCTCGGGCTCACTGCAAGCTCCGCCTCCCAGGTTCACACCATTCTCCTGCCTCAGCCTCCCGAGTAGCTAGGACTACAGGCGCCCACCACCACACCCGGCTAATTTTTTGTATTTTTAATAGAGATGGGGTTTCACTGTGTTAGCCAGGATGGTCTCGATCTCCTGACCTTGTGATCCACCCACCTCGGCCTCCCAAAGTGCTGGGATTACAGGCATGAGCAACCACACCCAGCCCTTCCTTCCTTCCTTCCTTTCTTTTTCTTTCTTTCATCTTCCTTTGTCTCTTTCCTCTTTTATTTTTTTTTTTTTGAGACAGGGTCTTGCTATGTTGTCCACGCTGATCTCAAACTCCTCAACTAAAATGATCCTCCCATCTCAGCCTCCAGAGTAGCTGGGATAACAGGTGTGTACCATCATGCCAGGCAGATAATATTTCTTATCTAGTAATAAGGAGGAAGCAACTTTTTATAGTTTTACTATACTGATACACATAATGACAAATGGATTTTCTTAGTTAATAGCTATAAAGAAAAAAATAAGGAATAAAGAAGGAAATATAGCTCCAGAAAATCAGAAAGATGTTATCTGACACATTGTGGAAACCCATTTTGGGAAATTGTGGCAATCATAATTATACAGATGTTAATATCAAGTATAACAAATTAATAGGATGTTTTCTAGAACTACTAAGAAATCGTGGCAAAATATAATTTGGCTACCCTGATGATGTGCAGTGGTCTTTTTACTGAGCTGAACAAGATAGTAGATATCACCTTGATAGAAATAGATTAAACATGCAATTGCAAAAATTAATTGAAATTTGAAAGGAAAGTCCAATTACTGTTGGGATGTTTATAACTTAATAGAATTTTTGTAGCATTATAGTTAATGAACTAATATAAGAGATTCTTGAAAATTGTGTTTATGTCGAAATCCTTATTGTTCTACCTATATAAGACAGTGGAAGGAATTCAAAATAATGGCAACTTTTTAAAAGTCAATAATCCTGCTGGGTTTTTCTGTAATGTTTTGGAAAGAGAAGGGGAGAAAGAGAGTGAGAGAGACACGAGAATATTATGAATTGATGTTTTTGTTATTGTTGACTGCATCCGTCCACCACAACATTGCTAATGCTTTAATTTAGACTCCTTATACTCTTGTTCCTGCCACCACAATGATTTTATTCCCAACTGGCCATTCGTTCCTCCCACAGGACCTAACAAAGCCCTCATTCTCACCATCCATAAAACCACCAAGAACAATATTTCCAGAACCCATGTCTCATAAAATAATAATTTGATTAAAATTACCCAATGGGTTCATATCATTTGAAGAGAACACTCAGAAACCTTTAACATGTCATCGTAACTGCTACAACTAGTCACTTCAGAGTGATTACCTTCAAGTATCACCCACCTATTCCTTTCTTTTTTTATGCTTTTCATTGTGACCTATGGACAGATCATTAAACACAACACTGTACATTCAAGATGTCTTTTACAAAACATTTTCCTCTACTTGTAATATTATTAGTCAATTTAACTATTTTTACTCAGTTCTCAAGCACCACTTCAATTAGTCTCTTTCTCCTCACCACTCCCATCCTGCTCTAATGAGCAGAGCTCATCACTCTGTCTACTAGCCACCACTGCACACATGGTGTCTATGTGCATTGCCTGATCTTTCATCCATTTTTATAGTAATATTCTCTAGTAGGTTGAACTCCTTAAGGCAAAGACCAAAGCTCCCTTAATTATATCGCCTAATATCTATGGCAATTTATCTTATTTAATATATTCTCAGTCAAGGGATGTTAGTTACATGAAGAAATGATGAATTAATGCTTTTGGTACTCAAAAAAGGGAATAAATTCCTGGTACTCTGACTTTAATCAAGTAAATATAGTCTCTCTGCCTTCTCCCAACCCCATCCTCAGCTATGAGAACTTCTCGTAGGTGATTTGCTTAGAGAAAGTGCTTTTAACATTGTTTCAAGGACTCACTCAGATGCTCCAAAAAATATTGTTAGGGAAAGAGACAAAATAGCCAACTAGACCCAGCCAGGAAGTGCTGCTCTCACGGAGAGAAACACAAATATCGAGTAAATCAACATACTTTGAACAGATCTTCAGAGTGAAAAACTGAGAGTCCATACAGAAGCCGAGGCTGAAGAGGGAGGAAGCCAGGAACTCTGCATGGCGTTGCTAAACGTCAGGGCTAGTTCCCAGCCCTGACCCTAGGGAAACAGTGAGAGAAGGGATGGCAGGGCAGCCCACTCTCACCACAGATCTCTGGGACTCTAGCTATAGGAAATTCCATGCCCTCCCAAGATATTTCAACTGGCTAGGGGATCTGCCTGGATGGGAGGCAGAGGCAGAGTTCCAAGTTTCATGGAGCCCAGGGGCTTTTGTGCATGGGGAAGTTACAGTGGAATGTGGCCAAAGATGCCTATCCCCCAAGGCTCCCCATCTTCCTGAACAGCTCCAACCCCACTGACTGTCAGACCAAAAGACAGCAGGGACGACTTTCCAGTGGGACAGGGACACGTCTGTTCTTCAGGCCCTCCTGACTGCCAGCCCCTCCCAAGACTACTGCCTGGCCGCTCCCACAGGAGCATGTGCACAGCACAACCACCACTGCACAGCGTGGGTGCTTTGTTGGCAGCAGCTGAGGAGCACTTCAGATCCCACAGTGCAGCCAGGGTCCAACCCCAAAGGACTGGAAGGTGGATCTGGTGTGCTGGTCCCAACGCCCAAGGGCTGTAGCAGGTGGCTCAGGAGTGCCAAGTGGAGATCTGTTGCCAATGCTCAAGTTGAGGAGAAGCTCCCACTTTCTGAACACTGAGAAGGGTGAAATGGGCAGGTGCAGGAGCAGGGTATGCCTCCCTCCACAGGGCTGCTCTAGGAAGGTTATAGCCTGTTCGCCAGTTGGCTTCTGCTAAAGGGAGCCTCATGGCCTGGAACGGCTAACAAAGGAAATGTGGGTGCAGTGCCAGTGATTGGAGGGGGCTCCTCCAAGGTCCAGGAGCAGACCTGGTGGGGGGTCAGAGCCCCCCAACCACCACCACAGAACACTGTCGCTAATGCTCTGAAATACAAAAGAGTCACGCCTGTAATCCCAGCACTTTGGGAGGCTGAGGCGGGCAGATCACAAGGTCAGGAGATCGAGACCATCCTGGCGAACACGGTGAAACCCCGTTTCTACTAAAAATAAAAAAAAATTAAAAAAATAAAAATAAATTAGCTGGGCGTGGTGGCGGGCGCTTGTAGTCTCAGCTACTCCTACTCGGGAGGCTGAGGCAGGAGAATGGCGTGAACCCGGGGGGTGGAGCTTGCAGTGAACCAAGATCGCGCCACTGCAGTCTAGCCTGGGAGACAGAGAGACTCCGTCTCAAAAAAAATAAAATAAAATAAAATAAAATAAAATAAAAATAAAAAATAAAAATAAAATAAAGAAATACAAAAGAGCCATGAGGCAATGTAAGAGCCTATCTGCCGGCCATTATTACACTTAAGCGCCATCTCCTGGACTGCATCCCAAATTGCAACAAAAAATTCAGCCAATAAATAATCACCTGTTTAAACCAGGTCAAGAATCCAGTTACAAGAAAATTCTCTACAGAGCTTTGGCCCACTGAAAGCACACAAAAATGAAGCCAACTGACTATATTTGACTTACATCACAGGAAAAGGACCACTAGTCCTCTCAGATGAAAAGGGATCAGCACAAGAATGCTGACAATTCAAAAAGTCAAATGTCTCTTTACCTCCGAACAAGTGTACCAGCTTCCCAGCAATGGTGCTTAACCAGATTGAAATGATTGAAATGACAAAGAATTCAGAATCTAGGTGTCAAAGAAGCTAATAAAAATTCAGTAAAAATTCGAAACACAATCCAAGTTATCCAAGGAATCCACTAAAATGATCCTAGAGCTGAAAGGTGAAATAGCCATTTTATGAAAGGCCCAAACTGAACTTCTGGATTGAAATATTAACTACAGGAAATTCATAATACAGTCAGAAGCATTAACAGGAGAATAGACCAAAGTGAAGAAAAGATCTCAGAGCTTGAAGACTAGTTCTTCAAATCAACTTGGTAAGACAAAACATTTTTAAAAGAATTTAAGAAGAAATAAAACCTCTCACAAATATGGGATTATGTAAAGAGACAAAATCTACAACTCATTGGCATTCCAGAGAGAGAAGGAGAGAGGGTAATTAACTTGAGAAATGCTTTTGAGACTATAATCCATGGAAATTTTTCCAATCTCACTCGAGAGTTTGTCATGAAAATTCAAGAAATACAGAGAACCCCTGTGAGAAACAATATAAGAAGACCATCCTGAAGGTACAGAGTGATCAGATTCACAAAAATCAACATGAAAGAAAAAATCAAAGGCAACTAGAGAGAGGAATCAGGTCACCTACAAAGGGACACCATCAGGCTAGCAGCAGACCTCTCAGCAGAAGACCTACAAGCCAGAGGAGGGAGATTAGGGCTCTGTTTTCAGCACTCTTAAAGAAAAAATAATCTAACCAATAATTTTCATATTCTGCCAAACTAAGATTAATAAGTGAAGACAAAATAAAATGTCTTCCAGACAAGCATATATTAAGGGAATTCATTACCACTAGACCAGCCTTATAAGAGGTTGTTAAGGGAGTACCAAACATGGAAACAAAAGAATGATACC
The DNA here is from genome assembly GCF_029289425.2 of Pan paniscus. Lineage (NCBI taxonomy): Eukaryota > Metazoa > Chordata > Mammalia > Primates > Hominidae > Pan > Pan paniscus. The sequence goes on along the minus strand of NC_073249.2, from coordinate 58,639,188 downwards.
TGCTATAACAAAAACGGACACTATAAAATAACTACACTATCCAATTGACAAAACAACCAGCTAACAACAAGATAACAGGATCAAAATCTCATATATCAACATCAATCCTGAAGGTAAATGGCCTAAATGCCCCAGTTAAATGGCATAGAGTGGCAATCTAGATAAAAAGATAAGACTCAATTGTCTGTTGTCTTCAGGATACCCATCTGACATGTAACAATATCCATAGGCTCAAAAAAAGGGATGGAGAGAGATCTACCATGGAAACCAAAAACAAAAATGAGCAAGAGTTCTTATTCTATTATCAGGTAAAACAGACTTTCAATCAACAACAATCAAGAAGGGCAGGGAAGAATATTACATACTAATAAAGGGTTCAATTCACAAGATGTCTTAACTATCCTAAATATATACACACCCAACATTCATCACCCAGATTCATGAAAGTTATTCTTTACCTACAGAAAGACTTAGACAGCTACACAGTCATAGTAGGGGACTTCAGCACCCAACTGACAGCATTAAACAGATCACTGAGTCAGAAAAATAACAAAGAAATTCTCAACTTAAATTTAACATTCAATCAATTGAATCTAAGCCCTCTAGCAAATACTCCACACAACCACAGACTATACATTCTACCCATTTGCACATGGAACATACTCATACTGTAAGACAGACCACATGTTTGGTCATAAAGCAAGTCTCATTAAATTCAAAAAAATCAAAATCATATCAAGGATATTTTTGGAAAACTGTGCAATAAAAGTAGAAATAAATACCAAGAAGATATCTCAAAATTGCAAAAATACATGGAAATCTAAGTTCTTGCTTCTGAATTTTTTTTTAGTGAGCAACAAAATTATAGCAGAAATAAAAAGGTTCTTTGAAATTAATGAATATAGAGATAAATTTTATGAAAATCTTTGGAATGCAGCTAAAGGAGTGTTAAGAGGAAAATTTACAGTGCTAAACACCTTCAGTAAGAAGTGGAAAAAATCTCAAATTAACAATCTAACATCACACCTAGAGAAACCAGAAAAAAATAACAAACCAACCCTGAAGCTATCAGAAGAAACAAAATTGAAATTAAAAAGTCCATACAAAAGATCAATGAAACCAAAAAGTGGTTATTTGAAAGGACAAACAAGATTCACAGACTGCTAGCTAAATTAACAAAGAAAAAAATAATAAATCCAAATAAGCACAATCAGAAATGACAAAAAAGACATCATAACTGATCCCACAGAAATACAAAAGATCCTCAGAGGCTATTATAAACACCTCTATGCAAACAAACTAGAAAATCTGGAGGAAATGGATAAACTGCTGGAAACACACAAACTCCCAATATTGAATCAGGAACAAATTAAAACAAAGACCAATATCAAGTTTCAAAACTGGGAGAATAATAAAAATCCTACCAAGAAAAGCCTGGGAATTAACAGCCAAATTCTACCAAATATACAAAGAATTGGTACCAATCCTACTGAAACTATTCCAAAAAATCTAGGAGGAGGGACTTCTCCCTACCTGAATCTATGAAGTCAGCACTAGTCTAATATCGAAACCAGGCAGAAACACAAAGATAAAAGAAAACTTCAGGCCTATATCAATGAACATACATGAAAAAGCCTAAAAAAATACTAGCAGACTGAATCCACCAGCACATCAAAAATTTAATTCAGATTGATCAAGTAGGCTTTATACCTGAGATGCCAGGTTGATTCAACATATACAAATCAATAACTGTGATTCACCACAAAAAAGAGTTAAAAATAAAAACTATATGATCATCTCAACAGATTTAGAGAAAGCTTTTGATAAAAATATAACATCTCTTCATGACAAAAACCCTCAAAAACTAGACATCTAAGAAACATACCTCAAAATAATAGCTCTTTATGATAAACACACATCCAATATCATACTGAATGAGCAAAAGCTGGAACTCTTCCATGTAAGGACTGAGACAAGAAAAGGATACCCACTCTCACTAATCCTATTCAGCATACTACTGGTAGTGCTAGCCAGAGCAGTCAGGCAAGAGAAAAAAATAAAAGCCTTCTAAATATGAAAAAAGAAGTTAAATTCTCTCTCTTTGCTGATGACATGATTCTGTATCTAGAAAGCCCTAAAGACTCTCCCTAAGGGTTTCTAAAATGGATAAATGACTTCAGTGAAATTTCAGGGTACAAGGTCAAGGTATAAATATCAGTAGCATTTTCTATACACTAATAACATTCTAGCTGAGAGTCAAATAAGAAACACAATCTCATTTACAATATCTGCAAAAAAAATGTAATACTTAGGAATAATTCAAACCAAAGAATTAAAAAAAAACTCTGCAGGGAGAGCTACAAAACACTGCTAAAAGAAATCAAAGTCAACGCAAGTATATGGAAAACCACTGCATGTTTATGGATTGGAAGAATCAATATCGTTAAATGGCCATACTGCCCAGAGCAATGTATAGATTCAATGGTATGTCTATTAAACAACCAACGTTATTTTTCTATGGAATTGGAAAACTATTCTAAAGTTCATTTGGAACCAAAAAAGTGCTCAAATAGCCAAAGAAATTCTAAGCAAAAAGAACACACCTGGAGGCATCACACTATCCTGTAAGGCTACGGTAATCAAAACAAGATGGTGCTGGTACAAAAACAGACACATAGACCAATGGAACAAAACACAGAATGCAGAAATAAGGCTGCCCACCTACAACAATTTGATCTTCAACAAGGTTGACAAAAACAAACAATAGAGAAAGTAATCCCTATTCAACAAATGGTGCTGGGATAACTGGCTAGTTGTCTACAGAAGAATGAAATTGGACCACTACCTTCACCATACACAAAAATTAACTCAAGATGGATAAAGATTTAAAGGTAAGTCCTCAAACTATAAAAAAATTTAGATGAAAAACCACTTCTGGACATTGCACTTGGCAAATAATTTATGACTGAGTTCTCAGAAGCAATTGCAATAAAACCAAAAATTGACAAATGGGACCCAATTAAACTAAAGATCTCCTGTACAGCAAAAGAAAGTATCAACAGAGTAAACAGACAACCTACAGAATGGGAGAAAATATTTTGCAAACTATGCATCCAATAAACTTCTAATAGCTAAAATCTATAAAGAATTAAACAAATCAACAAGCATAAAAGAAGTAACTTTATAAAAAAATGTGCAAAGGATATGAACAGATACTTCTCAAAAGAAGGCATACAAGTGGCCCAGAAACATGCATAAATGCTCATCATCACTAATCATCAGAAAATAGAAGTTTAAACTACAATGAGATATCTCACATCAGTTCAGAAAGGCTATTATTAAAAAGTCAAAAAACAACAAATGCTGGCAGATCTCTGGAGAAAAGGGAATGCTTATACACTGTTGATGTGAATATAAATTGGTTCAGCCTCTGTGGAAAGCAGTTTGGAGATTTCTCAAAGAACTTAAAACAGAACTATCCATTCAACCCAGCATTCCCATTACTGGGTATATACTCAAATTAAAATAAATCATTGTACAAAAATACATGTACGCTTATGTTTATCACTGCACTATTCACAATAGCAAAGACATGAAATCAACCTAGGTGCCCATCAATGGTGGATTGGATAAATAAAATATACATATACCATAAAATACTATGCAACTATAGAAAGAAATCATGTCCCATAGGCAGCTGCATGGATGCATCAGATGGCCATTATCCTAAGCAAATTAACATGAAAACAGAAAACCAAATACTGCATGTTCTCACTTTTAAGTGGGAGCTAAATATTGAGGGCACATGGACACAAAAAAGAGAACAGACAATGGGGTCTACCAGATGAGGGAGATAGGTAGGGAAGCATTGGCTGAAAAACTACCTATTGGGCACTATGCTCACTACCTGGGTGATGGGATCATCCATATCTTAAACCTCAGCCTCATGCAATATAGCTACCTAACAAACCTGTATATGTACACCCAGATCTAAAAAAAGTTGAAATTATTTAAAAAATATTTTGAGCTGAGAGGTAGGTAAATAAAAGGTAGATAGGTAGGGAAGATAAATATTTGCATAACAAATACTATTTTATAGGAAGTATTAGAAAAGTGGGATTCCCATATATTAATAACTCACTTAAATATATTTTAATAATTTTCCCCAAAATACAAAAGCCCAATTTGTTTTTCAGCTTATTTTTTACCTAGTTGATACTGTGTTTTTCAAAACCAATCATACTGATGTTTATTTAAAGCAATTCTACTAATTAGTTATCTTGGCATAAGATTTAGAGTAGTCAGAAAAGACTTTTCAGGTTCTTGTAGCAGATAAAAATATTACATCTGATGGGATTTGATAGTTTGCATAGACATGCATATTCTTTTCTGTATAGGAAGTAGAACTGGTCTTTCTCTGAGTCAAATACATAAAAATTTTCAATAAATTTCAAGCATATTGTAGGTATATTTTGTAGTCAATGCCTCTGTGTATGTGTAAATGCTTTCTCAGTCAAATAGAATACCAAACAACTCACATATTAATTGAATATGAAGAAGTATACAAAATAAGTTTTATTGAAAGTCTGTTATTGTGTATACTCTAATAGAAAATCAGCAACCTATTTATCTCCTCAAACTCTTCCTCTTACTAGTTTCATATCACAGCACATTACATCCTGCAGAATTTCTGATATTTAAATTAATATTTTATATTATATCTTTCCTTCTCTAAAAGACATCTCTTCAAAAAGTAAATTTGAGAAATGCATGGGTATATCTAAGAAAACCCACATTCTAAGTCTGCAGTATTCAACTATGGCTGTGTAAGTTCAAATGAAATTAAACAAATTATAAACTCAGGTTTCATTCAAACCATTCAGACTCTGAGTATTCTGTAACCACATGTGGCAAGTAGCTACTGTTTATTATAGAGATTCCTATCATCTGTGAAAAGTTTATTACACAGCACCATTCTAAGACACCATTTTATACACTGGATTTCATAATTCTATAAAAAAGTGTTCCCACATAAAAAGATTATACCATTTTCCAATAAGCTTCTAAAAATGGTGGGATAAATATTATAAAATAGGTTTATTTATCTCACAATCTGAAAAAAAATTAGCAAGGCATTTTGAATTTCCTTCAAATTATCCAAATGCGTTTGTCTGAGTGAAATATTACCCTTGTTTTCATCCATACACACATATTTATTTGCATAGATTTATTCCATTAAAATGGTTGCTTTTAGGAGGAAGGAAAAAAATAAAAGAAAAAAGAAATAAAAAAAGAAAAAAAAGAAAAAAAAAACGAAATAGCCAGAAGGAATGAAGGCATAAAGTTAAACAAGAGTAAAGACTGAAATAAACCAATAGCAGTGTACCAAACAATGAGGTTCACTAGTTCAACCTCCGCATCTAAAATTAAAATACAACATAAAAAACAAAAGCATTTCCCCAGAAATATAAGAATATTTTATAAAGACAACATTCCTTATGCTACCCAATGTATCAACATCCTTATATAGTTACCAGTATTTACTGCCAACAGTTATTTGTTACCCAGGTGAATGCATTTGCTTATTTTCCTTGAACAATACTTTTACAAATACTGGCCTTTATGTAAATTACAAAGACTCAAACAAAAAAAGAGTAAATGAAAATATACCATCTCAACCTCCTCCAAATTTAATTTATGAAGCATTCAACTTATTACACCCAAATAACAAATATTTTCAAAATATAAAAATATGCCTGATTTTTGTTACATTATTTACTTGCTGCTTAAAATTTAATACATGTATAAAATATAAGCAGTACTAGTTTTATTTAATAACAAATTGAGCATGTATATACTGAAGTATATCACAAAAGTAGACTGAATTTTCTAATCTCTGATCATTTGGAGACTCTTAGCCTTTGAAAAATGAAATATATATTGGATTTACTATAATCATGCAGGATGCAAATATGTAGCATTAAAGTGTCAATTACCAAACCTGCTGTGAATATGATTAAACATTAGAAGTACAAAGTTTGAACATAAAACAGTTTTCACATCAGTGGTTTTCAATTTGCATGGAGAAAAAGATGGGCCTTGCTACTTCGTTCTAGAAAACTTGTATTGCAATTATTTAGTACATTTTTTCTATAAAGTGCTAGTTATTTATTCAACACAAAATCTTTCAACATTAGAAACAAGATTTCCACTTTCTGGATGTGAATGTAAGCATCCTGGATATTGACACTCCATCCTAACACTTAAAAAGCTAAACAAACTGAAAAATCAACAACTCTTCTTAAGTATATAAGAGAATTAAGGTCACAGGGCAAATTATTGCCCCAACACTGAAGAAACAGGTAGATACAGAGAATCACAACCTACCAGAGGAGAAACTCAAGAGCTGAAACCTCTGCCGGAATCAGTGCTGGCACAGGAAAACCTGCGCTGTAATTGATGAATTGCCGGAAGCTAAGTTGTGAACAAGCCTGAGAGTTATTCCAGGGAACCCAGCCAACGCAGTTCCCACAGTTTCATGAATTTTACCTCCAGGAGTTTGACCAGGGCCTCACAGTAAATTCCCGGGGAAAAAAATCTCTTCATGCTTTTGTCAGGGAGAAAGAAAAACGAACTATTTTGAAATACACCAGAGCATTTTCTTCTTAGCAAGACCTGCTCTCAGGAGTAACTATTTAAGGGAGCCTAACCTGCTGAAGTTTTATCAGAGCCTAAGTGACCTGGGGAAAAAAAAAAATATATCTCCAGCCCCTCTAGCTTTCCATGTGGAAGAAGGAAAATACTTAACTCTAGCTCATTCTATCATCCTGTCCCACCTAAGGGGGCAGATGAAAACTGAGACGCACATGTGAAGTTCATAGTCCACAGGCATAGTTCCACTAAAAGACTGAGAACAAATCACAGGACTAAAGAATGCTTTGCATCTAGATCACCTTACAACCACATTACTGAAGACCTATCAAATATAGCAGTTCCTTTTATTCAGTACGTCACGTACAGCTATCAAGAAAAATGACAAGGCACACCAAAAGGCAAAAAACAAACAAACAAAAACACAGCTTGAAGACAAAGAGTAAGCATCAGAACTAGGCATGGCAGGGATGTCAGAATTATAAGACTGGTAATTTAAAGCAACTATGATTAATATGCTAAAGGATATAATGAGAATAAGTACATACCATGCAAGAAAAGATGAGCAATTCGTGCAAAGAAATGAAAATATTAACAAAGAACCAAATACAAATAAATTAATAAAAAAGAAGGAACCAAGAAATAAAAATGTTCGAGATGACAAGCATGGTACCCAAAATGAAGAATGCCTTTATTAGACTATACACAACTGAGGAAAGAATCTCTCCCATTTGAGGATAATGGAATAGAAGCTTCCAAAAGAAAAAAGAAAAAAGTACAAAGATTAAAAAAGAGAGAATAAAATGTCCAAGAACTGAGTGACAAATACTAAATAAATAATAGAGGTGTAAGATATATCTAATGGGGATATGAGAAGAAAAGAAACACATGAAGTATTTAATACAATGATGACAGAATTTTTCCAGATTCATGTCAAACCATCAAACCACAGAATCAGGAAGTTTAGAGAACAGCAGAGAACCAGGTTAAATGCCAAAAAATTTACAACTAGTTATATTATTTTCAAACTACAGAAAAGCAAATATAAGAATTACATTCAACTTCTCAGAAACTATGCAGAGGAGGAGTGGAGTAAAATATTTAAAGTTTTGAGAAAAAAAAAAAAACTAAACCTAGAATTTAGTACCCCACAAAATTATCTTTTAAAAGTGAAGGAGAAATAAAAGCTTTTTTTATACAAATAAAAATTGAAAAAGTGTGCTGTCAGTAGACCTGCCTTGCAAGAAATGTAAAAAGAAATTCTTAAGTGAGAAGTAAAATAATATAGGTCGGAAACTTGGCCATACATAAGGAAAGGAAAAGGATCAAAGAAGGAATAAATGAGCCAAACTGAAACTTTTATTTTTCTTATTTTCAACTGACTTAACAGATAACATTTTGTTCAAAGTAATAACCACAATATATTCAATTACGTATGCTTACGTATATATCAAATATATATATATATATAATATGTATGCTTACATATATGTGGAAAGAATGACAGCAATTATACAAAGGGCATGAGGGATAAATTATTGTTATCTTTTCATTATAAGGTAATTACACTATCTATGAAACAGTATATTCTTAAGTGAAAGTGAAATTGTGCTAGTTGTAAATTAGTTTCTCAAACTCTAGAGCAACCACTAAAGAGTTAAAAAACTATATAAATGATATGCTAGGGGAGAGAAAATAGAATCATATGACACATATGGAATAAAAGCAAACAGATAAAGAAAGATAAGCTGTTACTAAGAAGAAATGAAAAAACATGGAGGAAATTTAAATGCTTACTACTAAGTGAAAGGAACCAATTAAAAATGCTTACATACTGTATAGTTCTAATTCTATGTCATTGTGGAAAAGGCAAAACTGTACGGACAATAAAAAAAGAAATAGTGTTTGCCAGTAGTTAGGTGGGAGGGAAGAATGAATAAGCAGAAGACAGGAGTTTTAGGGCATGAAACTATTCCGTATGATACTGTAATAATGGATACAGGTCATTTTACATTTATCTAAACCCATGCAATACACAACACCAAGATTGAACCCCAATGTGTGCTATAGACATTGAATAACAATGACGTGTCAATGTTGGCTCATGAGTTATAACAAATGTAACACTCTGGTGGGGGGTGTTGATAATGGGAGAAGCTATGCATGTCTGGAGGTACAGGCGCTCTGTACCTTCCTCTCAATTTTACTGTGAATCAAAAACCACTCTAAAAAATAATATCTTTTTTAAAGATTAGAAACAAAACATTCACCAATTCTTTGGCATCATTTGAGACACTTAACCTTTTTCGGTAGCATTATCATAAAATAAGGGTGTTAAAATAAACTACCCCAAAGGATGCTCAGCTTTCATGTTCTCCACTTATCTCTTAACTGTAGTGGTACCTTAAAAACTCTTTTGTTAAGATAAAAATAATGTATCAGTATTGATTTAGTTACATATGAAATTCACTTTGGAGAAATGAATATTTACAAATTGGATAATTATTGTGAAAAGATGTAAAAAATCTGCAGAGGACTTTGTGGAATTCAGAAAAGAAAAACTTTAATAAAGCAATTAATTGTGATGATAACAGTATCACTCCGGAAAAGTATAATCATTTTATTTTTATTCTATTTCTTATGTAAAAAATTTTTCTCTTGAAATTATTATAGCTGTTCCAACTTTTTTTGGTTGTACTTGATGTTAACTTATATTTCTTTGTTAAACTTTGTTGTTATTTTAGTACATGATTTTCCAAGTGATTTACTTACTATAATCCTGGGAACCTATATAAAATCAGTAATCAATTATACTGAGTCTCATCTGAATCAGAAAACCACTATAACCTAGACATATATGTAATTTATTTTTGACAATATGGTTATAAGATGGCAATTATCTGCAGATTGGTAGAAATGTATCTCATCAATGAGTGAGTATGGTAAGGTTTATGCATTGAAACTTTCCCCCAAAATGCTCTAAGTTGTGTTATGAGTACAGACTTAAAGATTTAAGCACCCACTTCCATTTTTCTATGTACAATTTTAATTACTATCTTAGTTTAAATTTATTTATTCACTTTAAAATATACAGTTCAGGCTGGCAGCAGTGGCTCATGCCTGTAGTCCCAGCACTTTGAGAGGCTGAGATGGGAAGATGGCTTGAGGCCAGGAGTTCAAGATCAAGCTGACCAATATTTTAAGGCTGTTTCTACAAAAAAAAAAAAAAAATTACAAAAAATTAGCTGCATGCCAGGTGCAGTGGCATACCACTGTAGTCCCAGCAACTCGGGAGGCTGAGGTAGGAGGATGACTTGAGCCCAGGAGTTCAAGGCTTCAGTGAGCAATGATCAAACCACTGTACTCCAGCATGGGTGACAGAGCAAGACCTTGTTTCTAAATATGTATATGGGTATATAAATTGTTTTAATATACAAAATATATTTTATGAAAGAATGTAATGTAGTGATTTATCATTATGAACCACTTACACTCTTTGGATGCCACAAACCCATAAACATTGTTTTATTAGTTTATATATACATTTAGAGTTTTTACTTGGTTAATTTATTTAGGAGAATTAGGAGGCAAATAATAAAATGCAAAGAAAATTTTCATGACATCTGAAGATGGGATAATACAAATATGGATGAAATTGGTCACTGGATTTAAATATTAACTTTAATTTTGATCTATTATCCAAAGTGAAGCTTGATTTATAATTTGAAAATTCCTAACTACTTAGAGGCATTTTTAATAATAAACGCTTATTATTAATATATTAATATAATTTAGTACACAAAATACACTGAGTGTTTTACTAATGGATAGGAGTCAACACAGACGGTAATAAAACGAGGCAAAAGAGAAGACAAGGGTATTATACGAGTATGTTTAGAATCTTCATTAGTTTGTCATTCAATCAAGTATACCTAATAGTTGCAAAATCTTCAAATGTTTATCAATAAAAAATTAAAATTATCTTCACATATAACTTTTTTAACAAACTGTATGAATATGAAAAATAAAATAAACAGCAAACATATTAATTCATATCTTTTACCATTAAAACATAATATTTATACAGGTAAATGTTTCCATTGAATACTGAATATATGAATGGACAAAAAATGATTTACTGAAACAACAGCAGTAGAAATGACTGAGTAAAATAAATGAAACTTTTCATAACAAAAATGTAATAGCTTATAAAGTTCAAAGGTATGAGGGTTTAATTGTAGCTAAAATATAAGCATTATTATAATGCTTACTTTATGCTTGATCTCTCTGATTCTTAGGTTTCTCATTTACAAAATGGAGATAGAAAAGCAATTGGTGGTGGAGAAAACATTTTTAAAAAACCAAAGACAAAAACTAAATAGAAAAAAAAGACTTTGTTTCTATTTTGTTTTGTTGATTTGTTGTGTATACAGCAATCTCCATTAATCATAATGGGCCAGCACATGTTATGAAGCAAGGTTATCACAGATTTGAAAACTTTTTAAAATAATATTGCCGGTGCAATTTTTAAACTATGAAGCTAGAACTGGCTTCTAATGTTCTAACTCAGTTTACAAAGAAATAAAATTAGATCCCAGTTCAACAAATTATTTTTTATGTGAAGACTATATATAATTTTATTTCTAGGTTGCATGCACTCATATAATTTCAAGTATTTGTTTTATACAGTTTTTTGCTGACTTATTTTATACTTCTTACACTAAATTTATGTTAGACATTCTTTTCACTGCTGCTAAGTCATTCAGAAAAGTGTTAATCAGAAAAGCATACTTAAATTTTAAAACAGAGCATTTTGAGTACACTATAGAAACATTATTATAAATATTATGCTGCTATTCTGGACACTATCAAGAATAAAAAACTTCATTTTTTCTTTGCTGGCACAATGTTTTTAATTTAAATACTTTATTATTCTAAACAATAGTTGAGATTACTTACAAAAACCTACCTATGGGTTATATAAAATAAGTAACAGGAGAAATAATGGTAAAACGATCATTAAAAGTGATGCAATATTAGTCTGATTTGTTCATCAAATTTCTCTATGTGTTTTATTTATTCTACAGTTATGAATTCAAGTTTTAAAATGTTGCTGAATGTTTATTTTATAAACTGGAAGATTAATGCTTTTTCTCATGAAAATTTCCAGCAAAAACAGGAAATGGTTTTCTTTTGCTTTGTTTTTTTGTTAGCCAAATACCTATTTCTATAATTTTCTATGTAAATATTATGATACTATTTAAATTCTCTTACCTTTATCTTATTTTTCTTCACAATTTTTAAATGTAAGTTGTGTGTGTGTAAATATTTTTTCTACCATTTTTTACTTTGTTTCAAAATTGCTATACACTTTCAAAATTTTTATAAATTGAGCCTTAATCTTATCTTTCCCCTGCTGCTCATTTTAATTCTTCTCGACTGTTAAAACATAATTCAACCAATGTAACAGTAGTTAACAACACTTAAGCAAAGAAATGTTAATTAATTTTAATTGACTACTAATTTATTTTTAGGTTCAAAATAGAGGTAATGTATATACTTCTTTTATATTTTCTAAACATATTTTTCAGTTCTATAAATCTGAATCACACTAATTTCCAGGACCATCTTTATTCCAAAATGTGATAGATTTCTGGCTAATGAGGTATTGTATTTTTTGCTAATATAAGCTAATAAATAGTAAGTTTACTGAATTATGCACCATTTATGGGGCTTCGTTAATTGTAAAATAAATAAAATAAATGAATAAATTAATTAATTAAATGTTTCCTTAGCACAGTACCTGGAGTTATTCTGGATTAATTACCATAGATTTGGAAGATCACAAAGGAAGGTCTATGAGGATTCTTTTTCATTCTTATGTAAAATACTATGCTGAGTATGAATGGAGAAATGTGAGACAAAGTGTAACTTATAGAAAAGATGCGTGATTGCATTTTTTCTTTTTAATTTTTATCGAACCACTCAAGATAATAAATTATATATAGTTGATTTTTACTGTATTGTCATGCTTATGCATCACATTAAATCCATGTATAGACCTTATTTGTTTCTTACATTAGCCACCAATGTGGTGATCAGGATTGTGCAGACTTCATCTAACTTCAAGATGATGAAACTGACATTTTCTCAGTTCAGGTCAAAATCATCTTTTCACTTTTCTCCCTGGGGTTTCTCTTTTGATATCATCTTCTATCTGGAGGTATAGGGCAATAAAAGCCTCATAAGCCAATAGGAACTTGTGGATAAATATCTCTTTCTCTTCCAGATGGACAAAATTGAAATCAGTTTTATAGGTATACTAAGATGGTCTCAAATGATTAAAGAATCTGCTGCACATATTAGTGACTAACTCCACAATATCCCGGAATTGGCTCTCCATCTTTTTCTGTTTCATTCACACTGTCCCACATTCTAATCCTTGGGATTAAACTTCTCATTAGGTATCGTGTACATAAATCTTCATCTCAATCTATGATATGTGGCAGAATTTATGCTGATAACTATACTTTCTCAAATTCAAATATGCCATAATGTTTACAGGATGGTTTAATTAGTTGTAACATACTTACTGAAGTAGGCTTAAAATTAAATTTTCCCAATTAAGTATAAAAAATTAATTACACTCTTAGAAAATTCAAGTCCATTAGATTATTCACTTTTTTGTTAGATAAATACATTTATCAAATTTATATAAATTAGAATATATGTATTTTATCTGCTTTAAGTATCTATTATAACCTATTGATTATTTTAATAACAATTTTCAAAAAGCAGGACCAATGTAAAAGAAATTAAGAGGATATTTGCACCAACAAAAACTCATGCAAAATAGCAACTCTATGTAAAAAAAATTGTTTATTTAAATTCATGGAAATAATAGCTTCTAAAGTTTTCACAGGACTGAGGCATCTCCTTTTAGGTTTCAGCTGATATGATGTCATACATGAAACCTATCCATACAAGTTCAGGCATACTTATATTATCCAATAATAGCTTTTCAATTTGCCTTGTTTATACCTGCAATATGGCAATTGTCATTTTCTTGCTTGGCTATTGGCTCCTTTTCATTATTAAATGTGTGACACTTATTAAATCATTTGAAAAGTTTTTTATAAATAGTAGATAATTGCATATTTGAGAACATAGAGATACTTCATGTAATATTTTAATTGCTTTCCCTCATGTAATTTTCATTTTTATTCTAAGTCAGTTCCAGCAGCAGTTAAGCCTGTTTCATGATCTTCTACCTTGATCTCAGTGTTCCCATCTGTCCTGCCTAACTTTATTTTCCCCATTATTAATGAATAGTAGAAAGGGTAAACTTTTTCTAAATTGAATTCCTCCAGGCTGGCCTCCCAGAGTAACACTGGAATCTTTAAAAGATCTATGATAAGAGTCTCAGACTAATGTCAATACTCGATGGAAGCTGAGATGGCAAATTGAGATAGTGAGCCTCTGGGATGCTCAAACTGTAAGCTTTTTAGAAAGTTTGTTTTTGTTTTTGTTTTTTGCGAGACAGGGAGAGGCTGATGTTTCTCCAGACGTACAACTTAAAAAACCCACAATTCAAGGACAGCAATCCCTTTCCAGAAATCTGGTATGTGCCACTACCACGTTTGTAATCTTGCTGAGAAGTTACCAAGCAAGTAGAGAACTGCCTACCTGCCACTGTTCTTTGAGTTTCTCTCAATAAACTTGGTTTCAGAAGCCTGTATAAAGAGGCTGTCCTTTCTCCACTGTGCATTTTTAGCACTCTTGGCAAAAAGCAGTTGGCCATCTATGTAAGGGTTTATTTCAGGCCTCTCTGTTCTGTCTCATTGGTCTATGTGTCTATTTTTACATCAGTACTGTGCTTTTTTGATACCTATACCTTTGTAATATAGTTTGAAGTTAGTTAATGTGATTCTTCCAGCTTTTTTTTTTTTGTTTTTTTTTCTCAAAATGGCTTTGGCTATACTGGGTCTTTTGTGGTTCCCTATAAATTTTAGAATTGATTTTTCTATTTCTGTAAAAAAAATTCCATTGAGATTTGGATTGCATTGATATCTGTAGCTTGCTTTTGGGTAGTATAGACATTTTAACAATATTAATTCTTCCAATCCATGAACATCAGTTCAGTTTTCTTTCCATTTATTGTCTCTTTTAATTTTTTTCATCAGTGATTTATAGTCTCAGTGTACAAGTGTTTTACCTCACTGCCTAAAGTATTCCTAAGTATTTTTCATTATTTTTAATGCCATTATAAATGGGATTTTTTCTTTATTTCCTCTTAAGTGTTGGGGAAACTGAATATCCACATGCAAAAAAATAAAACTGGACCCTTATCTTACACCATACACAGAAATCCACTCAAACTATATTAAAGATTTAAACACAAGACATAAGTTCTAGCACAATAAACCTCCTAGAAGAAAACATAGGGGGAAAGCTTCATGGTATTGGGCTTGTCAATGATTTTTTGGGTATGCTGCTAAATGAATAAGCAACAAAAGCAAATTTAGAGAACTAAAACCATATCAAACTAGAAAGCTTATGTACAACAAAGTAAATAATTAACAGGGTAAAAATGCAACTTACTGGATGACAGAAAATAATTTGCCTTGGATTGCTTAACAGACATCTAAGTGAGTGTTTCTATTTTTGTACTTCCCAGTCACTTTCCAATCTTCACCAATTCAACAACTCTCAAGATTCCAATAAAATGGCTCTCCTGAGTGTACTAATAAGTATTCATTTAAATATACAATTCTGTATAGAATTCAATATAGAATAAACAATTCTAATGGACATTTCCTAGTTCTCATCAGTCTTAACTTCTTAGTAGCATGTAATTTTATGGACCATATTTTTTTGTTTCTGTAGGATCTGTGACTCTGTATAATCTTATTTTGCTTTCCCTCCTGTTTCTTGAAGACAAAATAGGAATATATTGGGTCACAGGTCCTATAGAAACAAAATTCTTAGTGTAATTTTTGGATTCATGACTTACTGCTTTCTTGTTTTATCAGTTAGGTCCAACAAAGAAAAAGGAACCAAACTGTAATTTGAATGCGGAAAGTTTAATATAATATTCACTCTGAGATGTTTTGGGTTTTACTAGGCCCTGGTTATTATCTCTTTTATAAATATGAACACAGAGAAATGCATCTTCAACAAAAGAAGATCAATGATGCAAGAGTGATGCTAAATGAAAACTGGATGTAATCATTAGAATTGATGAGAATATAGGTAGTGAAAAACATGATGGTGAATAGAAGAGCTTCATCAAAAATGGTGGGTGTTCTTTATGAAGTTTTGTCCCATTATATTTATGTTGGAATATAGTTATTATTATTTGAATTACCTCAATTTTTGTAAGTGCATAAGTCTATATATTTTGTGTAGGTACATGTATACATATATGTGTGTTTATATATATAATTAATTAACAGTAGTGCTTATAACACTCAAAACAATATGCTATTATTCAATTTTCAGCTTTTTGCCTCTGCCAATTTTCAGTGTTTATACAAATAAACTTCAAGTCTTATATAATAGGCAGAAAATAATGACTTCCATAATTTTTAAGGATATATTAAAGTATAGGAATCATTACATCAACCACATGTTAAAACAACTTTCTAATGCCTCTGTGTGCTGTGCATTGTCTTCATAAAGCATGGGTGCATCTAAATCATGTATCACCTTTTGGGTCGATGCAGTGGCTGATGCCTGTAATCCCAGCAATTCGGGAGGCTGAGGCAGGTGGATCACTTCAGCTCAGGAGGTTGAGAAGAGCCTGGGCAATATGGGAAAACTCCGTCTCTGCCAAAAAATCATTAGCCAGGCATGGTGGTACATGCCTAGCATTGCAGCTACTTGGGAGGCTGAAGCAGGAGGATCACCTGATCCCCAGGAATTGAGGCTGCAGTGAATTGTGATGGTGCCACTGCACTCCAGCATAGGCAACAGAGACCCTGTCTCAACAAACAAATAAATAAATAAACAAACCACCTTTTCACTTTCATAAAATAGAAGTTCTCAACACTAATAACATTTTATAGATGAAGTAACATTTGTGATACTGGTAAAATTATTTATTTATTTTCAAGAGAATTAAATCATTTATTGATTACACATGATAATGGATGATACACAAGCTTCATTCCCATCTATAATTTTATCTGGTACCATTATTTGATTTAGATATATTGCATAGGATTTGCCAAGAATGATTTTTATAACCAATAATTCCATGATTTTGCTCGAGTAATCCCTTTTAATGGCAAACTTCAGGTTACAACAGTAACTATCAGTTCAACTACACCAAGGTTTCTGAAGACAATGGCTTCTCCACCCAAGCTATTGGTATATACATTCCAAATAGAACCTGGCATCACCTTGAAGGAATTCAAACTTCACACTCTTGGGGAAATTTACAAAAATGGCTTCGGAGTAGACTAACTTTACATGGTATATTTTTTAAAAGTCATTTATTCAGCATCATGATCAGACTATTACATTTAGCAATCAACAGCATGGGTGCCAAAAAAAATCTACATTAAAACCCTTTGTTGGAACGTTTTACATTTTCCACAGAACAGAAACTAAAATAGCCTGTTATACAATTAGTCACAAATATAGTCCTCGAGTTTTTTGCCCATACACAGGAGTATTTGTCTAAAACTGTCTTCATTGGACCTGCCACCACTGTGCTTGGCTGAGTTCACAAACCTTTTGTAACCTGCAGCTTCCCTGACACTTCTCTGGCTCTCCTCTCCTGCTAAGCTTTGTTTTCTAAGTAAAATCTTCTGCCACAGCCATAGCTACTGCCACTACTGAAACCGCCAGAGCCACCTTGGTTTTGTGGTTTGGCAACGTACTGGTCTCCACCACCATAGGGGCCAGAGCTTCTGCCTCCAAAGTTTCGTCCTTTCATGGGTCCAAAATTTGAAGACTGATTGTTGTAATTGTCAAAATCACTGTAGCTTCCACCATGTCCAAAATTGCTTCCATTTTTACCATATCCATTGTAGCCATCCTCACTGCCACCATATCCACCACCAACACAGTTGCCACCAAAGCCACCACTACCACTGAAGTTTCCTCCATGAACAAAGTTGTCATTCCCACCAAAATCACCTCCACAACCACCACCAAAGTTTCCAGAACCACTTCAACCTCTTTGGCTGGATGAAACACTAGCCATCTCTTGCTTTGACAGGGCTTTCCTAACTTCACAGTTGTGGCCATTTACAGTATGGTATTTCTGAATGACAGTCTTATTCACGGAGTCATGGTCATCAAAGGTTACAAAGGCAAAGCCTGTTTCCCTGCCACGGCCTCTGTCAGTCATGATTTCAATCACTTAATAATCTTTTAGATGATGTTCTTCAGTGTCTTCTTTAATGCCACCAACAAATATATTTTTCACAGTTAAGTGGGCACCTGGTCGTTGAGAATCTTCTCTTGAGTCAGCTCCTTTTGGTTCCACGACTCTTTCATCCACCTTGTGTGACTTTGCATTCATGGCTGCATCCACCTCCTCCACAGTGGCATTTGTGACAACCCAAAGCCTCTGGAGTTCTTGGTGTTTGGGTCTCTCATTATCACACAGTCTGTGAGCTTTCTCCATTGCTCAAAATGGCTCCTCAGACACTCATCGGTTGTTTCAAAGCTCAACCCTCCAATGAAGAGCTTTCTCAGCTGTTCAGGCTCTTTATGAAACTCTGACTTAGACATGACAGCAGGAAGAAGAGACACTTTGACAATGCTTCCTGGGTGCCATCCACAGGCAGAAAGTGTGATTTTGTAAAATTGTTAAACTTCTTAAAAATGTAAAGTATTTTAAGCCAACTAAAAACATGATTTTACTATTAGCATAATTTTAACATCTGTCAGAATATTCTATCCCTTTGCATAAAAACACTTTTCTATGACCCACTTAATTTTTAATCTTTTGCTTAATATATAAATCAATTTCTGCAAGTCAAAAACTTTATTAATTTTTACTTTTACCAATTTCGTTTACTTATTTGGATAGTAAAATCCAATTTAACTTTGAGTCCCTGGGGAATATAACACAAATTTATTTTATGTTAATTGATGTTTAAATGAAAATGTATAAGAAATCTGTAATTGAACTTTTTAATTTAAAAACAAAGTTTAGTTTTTTAAAGTTGCCATCAATCCATTTTATTTAGACTTTCTGTTTGGTTCTGTGAGGGATCATAACACATTTTTTGTATTGTCAATCGTTCTGAAACATATAAATATTAAAAATTCATTTAACATTTTATGTAGTTCAAGTTTTGCAAAACTGTTACGTATAATGCTATATACACAAACAAATACACACATGCACAATACATACATACGTGTCTGTATAATGTTTTTGAGAAAGACACTCACTCATGATTCATCCCATTTGCTTGCTTTGAATATCAGTATATTAAAATATATTTTATCTCTCATGCAGTGTGATAATCATGAATGTTAGACTAGTTCTTTTATTATTATGTTTCAATTAAATAGTGCCATCAATGCATCATTTTGGAAAGTAAATAGAGTTTTTGTGCAATATATTTAATTTCTGCATAAAAAATAAACTGAAACATTGTTACTATCTTAGTTGGAGATTAAATCCCAAGTCTACAGGCTCACTTTTCATTCCTTTGAGCCAGCCTATCATCCTCTGCTCATGTGGGCTAGACGTTTTTATAGAAACATACACATGAGACAGAGCACACATTGGGTGTCAAGAGATAGCCTCTTATGCTTTGACATAAAATACATTTTTAACAATAAACACTATGATAAAAAGAAGAACTAGAGTATGTGAGAGTACAAAATAATGAAAACTAAGCAAACTAAGTGGTAAGGCCATTTGAAACTTAGCAGGACATTCACAAGATAGAAATGAAAGACGTGAGGAAGAACAGAGATTATCAGCCAAAGCCCAAATAAAACAAAGAGTAAAGTGTCTTAAAGTGATAGAGAGATTTGCCGTATTACCTTAAAATAGAAAAGTAATAGAAACAGCAGTGAGATGAAAACCGAGTAGGTTAGAAGTGGGCTATTAATAAAGGGTCTTGTAAAGCATAGTGAAGCTTGATAGTATCCAAATATATGGATTTGGGGCTCATATTGTTCTTAGTATGTGTCCAAGTTTGTTACTTATTAGATATGTGCGCTTGGGCCAGGCACTAAACTTCTTTTCAAATATATGTTTTTGGATGTATAAAACTGAAATAATAATTCTACCTTCTATGATTTTTCTAATAGTAGGGAGATATGGCATATACATACATTAACAGAATACTAGCGAAATTTTAATCCTTTGTGTCTACTATGTATTAATGTTATAAATATTATACTTTGCCTTGTATCATTAGGAGTTATGCTGAGAACAACCTCCTCTACCTAAGTATCTATATCATTATTTGGGAAGAAAAAAGTCTTATTCTTCCCCAATAATTTGCATGGCCAATATTATATTGATATATAGCTGCAAGGGAGGTAGGATTCTTAATGTTTAATGATGCAGTCTTTGTAATACAATTGAGAAAGGAAGAAGGTAGTTTGAAGAAGTATTTCATAATCCCATCCATAGCACAATCTATAGCACATGCAAAAAAGCTTTCTATAAACACAATGCGACATAACTGAAAGGTCCTAACATGATGAATTTTTCCATTCAGGAAGATCTCTGCAGCTATAGGTTAGTGGACTGAAGTTATAGGTGCTAGGAGGCATTTACTTTTTCTGTAACTTAGGAGAGAAGGTCACCCATCAGCAAAAGGTAAAGGGGGATGTGAAGCATTTTAGAAAGATGTTTTGACAGAGTTTCCAAGCAGAAAGTGAGTTAGAAGTGACTAGGAAAATAACTATGTCAAGGAAGTGTTAATGTTGAAGATCACAGCAACAAACCACCCAAAAATATACATAACTTTTAGAGAACATATTACATCATATTTGAAAATGTAATAGCTTAGGAAAAAATTGCCAGTTAATGTATTCAATACATAATTATTGGTTTAATTTATATTATGCATAGCTTAAAATGACTGAGGGGTTATTACATATATCCTTTCTATAGCCCACAAATTTAAGATCTCCTTCAGGGTAAAAAAAAAAAAAAAAGCTTAAAAATTACTGAAACTAACTTTATATAACTTATATTAAAGGAAATTATCAGAATACATTTGAAAGATAGTGTAGAATTTGGGCTGGGATAAGCAAATTATTTTCATTGGATAATAATAAACTCTCATTGAGACCAAATTTTTCAAGACTTTAATTAACAGCAAACCACGTTTTGTTTTTAACGTGTGTCAAATTAATAAATGTAAATTTCCAACATTCTCCAAAGAAACAGTTCATTTATGAAAAGTGAGCATTTCATCTAAAATTTTGCATCTGGTAAATATTATATCTAGGGAATATTTTAAATGACGAGAATTCCTAAAAGATTTGAAAAGCAAAGTATAAGTAAATGTATATACCGTGAAAGGAAAATAAATCTCGGAAGCTCACAATCACTAAGCCAAGAGAAAAGCCAAGTCGGGAATTATGACAGAAAAACATGCCTCCCATTTTATTCCTAAATAAGATGGCTACAAAGATGAAAAGTTACATACCACCCTCACAATTTGCCCGCAAGGAAATTCCTTGTGGACAAAGGACAGACAGAACTCAAAGTCTTCCTCTGAGGCTCACCTGAAACAAAAGCATATTTGATTGCTTCTTCCACCCTATTGTTTATGTAAAAATGCGGATTCACTGAGCCAGTGTTCAGTGGAAGGCTGATCAGGGACTCAAAAAACTGCAATCTTTTGTCTCCTATCTACTTATGACCTGGAATACCACCTTAAGTTGTCCTGCCTTACTGGACTGAACCAATGTATACCTTACACATATGGATTACACATCATGTCTCCCTAAAATGTATAAAAACAAGCTGTACCCTGACCACCTTGGGCTTCTGTCATCAGGAACTCCTGAGGCTGTGTCACCGGTGCATCCTTAACCTTGGCAAAATAAACATTCTAGATCGACTGAGATGTGTGTCAGATATTTGGGGTTCACAATTTGGCAACCAATGCAAGGGACTCTGAGCAGAGGTGGAGGTGGCTCTGACCTTTCACAAATCTCCTATTGGTGCTTGGTACCAGCCTGAGCTTTATGGCTCAAACCATCAGGACAATTTGCTGAGGTCTGGGAGCTTCCCTCCCTCCAGAGAATCCCTGATCTCCCAAAATCTGGTTGAGATCCAAAGTTTATTTTGCTGTACCACTCCTCTTCTGGAGTTTTACTTTCTTCCAACAAGGAAGGCAAGTTTTCCTGCTTCCATAATGATGGAAGGCAGTGACTCCTTTCTGGAGTTTGAACTCGCTTCCAACAGGGAAGGCAAGTTTGAATTTTTTTCTGCTTCTAGAATGGTAGAGAGCAGTCTGAGACCCACTCCGAGGTTAAGTAGCTGAATTAGGGTCTCGGCTTGGCTAAAGTTGCGATTAACAGCCAGCTGGTCTTAATTTCTCCTCACCATTAGAATACTCAGTAATCATATTGTGAGGGTATTTTTGTTGTTTGTTCCCGTCTTTCTGTCATCAGATTTGACCAACTCCAATTATGGATAACAAGGCCTCTCTGAATTGGCTAAAATTCCTCGCGCCTGCAAAAGAGTAAAAACAAAACAAAACCAAACCAT
This sequence comes from Pan paniscus, assembly GCF_029289425.2. Classification (NCBI taxonomy): domain Eukaryota; kingdom Metazoa; phylum Chordata; class Mammalia; order Primates; family Hominidae; genus Pan; species Pan paniscus. Next base: position 58,616,825 of record NC_073249.2, on the reverse strand, counting down.
GCACTTGGTTTCTGTTTTTGCTTCCTGTCTTAGAAAAGCAATTGTTCTTTCATTTACTTTTCTTTCCCCTTATTCCTCCTTCTCCCTGCGCCATTTTTGGTAACAAGAAAATCTAGAGACTTCTAATGACTTGAACCCTTTAAATAACTCAGAACAAAGCGCCATGTTTTCTTTGTGGAGTTTCAAGAGTTATGGGCAGATTCTCTTTAGGTCTAAAACTGTTCTCTCCTGTATTTGTATTACCTAACCCCTTTGGCTTTTGGGGGTACCAGAGATTACCTTGTACTATGAGAGGATTTGACCACGGTGTGTAATTGAGAGGTGACAGCATGCTGGCAGTCCTCACAGCCCTCGCTGGCTCTCGGCGCCTCCTCTGCCTGGGCTCCCACTTTGGCGGCACTTGAGCCCTTCAGCCCGCCGCTGCACTGTAGGAGTCCCTTTCTTGGCTGGCCAAGGCCGGAGCCGGCTCCCTCAGCTTGTGGGGAGGTGTGGAGGGAGAGGCGCTGGCGGGAACCGGGGCTGCGCGCGGTTCTTGCGGGCCAGCGCGAGTTCCGGGTGGGCGTGGGCTTGGCAGACCACGCACTCGGAGCGGCCGGCCGGCACCACCGGCCCTGGGCAGTGAGGGGCTTAGCACCTGGGCCGGCAGCTGCTGTGCTCAATTTCTCGCCGGGCCTTAGCTGCCTTCCCGCGGGGCAGAGCTTGGGACCTGCAGCCCACCATGCCTGAGCCTCCGCCCCCTCCGTGGGCTCCTGTGCCTCCCGAGCCTCCCCGACGAGTGTCGCCCCCTGCTCCACGGCGCCCAGTCCCATCGACGGCCCAAGGGCTGAGGAGTGCGGGCGCTCAGCGCGGGACTGTCAGGCAGCTCCACCTGCAGCCCCGGTGCGGGATACACTGGGTGAAGCCAGCTGGGCTCCTGAGTCTGGTGGGGACTTGGAGAACCTTTATGTCTAGCTAAGGGATTGTAAATACACCAATCAGCACCGTGTGTCTACCTCAGGGTTTGTGAATGCACCTAATCGACACTCTGTATCTAGCTAGTCTAGTGGGGACGTGGAGAACCTTTGTATCTAGCTCAGGTATTGTAAACGAACCAGTCAGCGCCCTGTCAAAACAGACCACTCAGCTGTTTTGACCCTGTCAAAACAGACCAATCAGCAGGATGCAGGTGGGGCCAGATAAGAAAATAAAAGCAGGCTGCCCGAGCCAGCAGTGGCAACCGGCTTGGTCCCCTTCCACACTGCGGAAGCTTTGTTCTTTCGCTCTTTGGGTCCACGCTGCCTTTATGAGCTGTAACACTCACCAGGAAGGTCTGCAGCTTCACTCCTGAGCCAGCGAGACCAGGAACCCACCAGAAGGAACAAACTCCGGACACTCCGCCTTTAAGAACTGTAACACTCACCACGAGGGTCTGCAGCTTCATTCTTGAAGTCAGTGAGACCAAGAAGCCACCAATTCCGGACACATAATGGTGAATGAGAACTACAAAGTTAAAGATGGCTGATGACGGTTTTCAGGAAGTGGTCTTGGCTTTTTTTTTTTTTTTTCCTCCTAGGAAGTTGTTTAGGATCCTAATTCTAATTCAGAGGTGCATTCTAAAGAGTATTCTCCATTGCCTTGCCTACTGGTATTAATTTCGATTGGCTTGTTTGCGTATTTGCATGAGGAACCGAACTGTCGTTTTCATAAACAAACGAAAAACTGAGTTTTCTCAGCTCTGAAGAAAAAGGGCATTTTGCTCCTCCCAGCTAAAAGGCGCCCCTGGGTAACCAGGGGCCAAGTGGGAGTGTCTGGGGGGGTTGATCTCCCCCACCCCCCCCCACAATGTGCAGTGGCCCTACAGGGAACTCCCAACAAAATTAGTTTTAAAATGCTCATACAGGAAGTGCATATAGAAGCTGATCACTCCACACTTTGAGCCCTCCTGGAGGTGCTAGACCAATGGAGAGAGAAACTGAGGCAAGTAAGAGGGCGGAAATGAATCAGTGGTGACACACTATGAAGTCCCACACAGAATCAGCACACACGACTCACTCCACTAAAAACCTTGGCCACAGCTCAGTTCCTCATTTTGAGAAAAAAAAATGTGAAAAACAAATCGTCTATGAATAACGAAAGACAAGAAGAATGACCCCTCTCAGGCACCCTATTTGGTTTTATGGTGCCCCTACTTGCAGGTGGTTGTGTAAATGGAAGGGCACACCAGGTTTTTCAGTTCTCCAGGTGGTTACACATTAGGTCTGTTCTTGTGAACATTTTAAATTGACAGGTAAATTGCATTAAGGAAAATTCAGAGCCTGAAGGTCGACCTGCACCTATAACGTTCCCAAGTTCTCCATCACTCTGCTTTCTTTTCTGCCTGTTTTAAGTCTGCTGTGACTTCTCTACTGAGATAAAAATCCACTGTTTGCATCCAACCATTTATTTTGCTATAGTTTTTGCAAACCAATGAGTTTGTATTAATATCTTATGGCTAGGGTTCTGAAGTAAAAGCTATAGGATCTTTGTTTGCATTAGTTTATATGTGTGGGTTTATGTATATGTACACGTATTTTGTTACATGTTTTTGGCCACTAGGTACAAAATTTGGCTTAAAGAATACTCAAAAACTAAATAATCCCAAATGCTTTTCAAGTTCATGTGAATTAGGTAAAATCTTTAATAAGCTAGCTTTAAAATTATTTGTAAAGTAATATTACAAATGTGTTAAGAAATGTCAGCACACATTTTTGTTTGCATTTATTGATCAAGAGATGTCATACTTATTATTGTCAAATACTATAAGGCGTCAAAATTTGACATAAGGGTTATTAAACTATAAACTCAGCCCAAAACAGAATTATCTTTGCTTGTATTTTTTATAAATAAGACAATAATATTGGCTTAATGAAAACAGCCCAGTCTTTAATTATTTAGTAAAATAACCATATGTTGACTCTTAAGTTTCTTATGTAAACACTTGAAATTCACAGGCTATAAAATGGCTGACAGGCAAAGAACTTTAAATGATCACTATCTCAGTTTTCATAAATTAGGTAAACTAGTAAAATAAAACAATTAGGAAAAGGTAATGGGATAAATACTTGTAGAAAAATTTGTCATAATTTAGAACCTAAAGTTAAATTAAATAATGGATTTTTTAAATGGGTATTTTCCAATTAAAAAATATATATAATAGAAAAGCATTTTTTCCTACAAAAAACTGTGTTGATGCTAAAAGGTGAATAATTTTTGTCTAATTCAAAGCTCATTTAAAGGTTATGTATAAAACAAGGTAAAAGGAACCAGGAATTAAGAAATAAAGACGTAAAGAAAGATATAGAAATATGGGGGGCATTTTTGGTAAAGAAAGCTTAAAGAAAAATAATTTTATGAGAAAGAAACTTGTATGGTAAAATTTTGCCCTAGAATAAAATGATTGTCTAAGAAAGAGGGATGTTCAGGGCAAACCATGTACCAAGCATGTCATGTATGGTCTGTGAGAGACATAATAAGAGGATTTATATTAAAAAAAAAAAAACAAAAAACTTTTCTATGATCTAGTTGTCTATAATTAAAGGAAAATTATTTATTATGGTCTTTCTAGAGATTGGGTTTTGATATGTAAAGAAAACCCACTTATATGCTAAATAATTGCTTAGAACAATAAGACTTTTTAAGGTATTGTTTTATTCTTAATAAAATTACAAAATATAATATATATTATGCAAAGTTCAATGTTTATTGCGTCTCATTCTCAGCTCCTTTAAGTTTTCTTTTTTTTTTCTTTCTTTCCTCGGGTTCTAACTGTTTGTTGTGGCCTGATGCTAAAAATGTTTTATGTTAAAGGTCTACAGGAAGTGTTTTCTTCCAACAAAATATTCTGTGCTCCTGGCTTCAAATTGTTCTACGAATCCAAAAATTTTCACATATGACCCAGAAAACACCTCCTATGTCTAATTCAAGTACCGCTTTCAGTAGATCTGACTTTCAGGTTATCTAAATGTACTCCCCATAGGGAACAGCGGTCACACTGCGGAAGCTCTTTTCTTTTGCCTTTTGGTAACTGGCCTAACAAATTTTGTTTTATTACAGTAATTCCTATGTCATTATTATTCAGTGCTGGTTTGCTTAGAAGACAACTGCGATTTTTTTGTAATTAAATTTATTGCATCTGTGTAACTTTTTGTATGTGCTTTTGAAGTCCTTATGCCATTGAGTTACAGTGCTTTGACTCCTGGGTCTAAAAAGAACCCCAAGTCACACAGCATTTGCTATTTCCTTGATAAGCAGTATCATATTGTGGCTAAAGAAAGGATTTTAGCATCAGAAAGACCTGAATTTAAATTCTAAACTCACTACTTTCCAATTATGAGGCCTCAGGCAAGGTATTTAATCTCTCTATAACTCAGCTCCCTCATCTTAAAAAGTGTCAGCTAAATCTTAAAAAGTGACAGCAGTTAAAGCCTTGTCTTCAGACCCAGTAGAAGATGCCAATCAAAATAGTGCATTCGTGAGACACAGAGCCAGAAATTAAAACTATGCAACTCAAGGCCCAAGGACTATCATGGAAGAGGTTGTAATGGCCGATTTTGAGAGATAAACTAAGTTCAGCTTCTTTAGAAATTAATCATTAATGTCAGAGGCACACTGTGCAAGACTAGCATATAGGATTCTGTGTCAGATTAACTAGGTTTTCCTGTGGCATTAACCCACTTTTAAATAAATGGTTATAAAGGTTATAAAAAGGCTTATGTAAATTATATCTTATAGTCAAGATTAACATTTTACAAATTGTTTATAATATTTGAGAGACAGATCTAATCGGCCTTGTGCTGTCTTTATTAAGGCTTATTGTTTGGAAAATTAAGTCTCTTCTCTCAAAAATAAAGGTTTCTGCCTATTTTGAAATATTTGAGTTATCACTTTGAGTAAATGAATGACTTATTTTACAATAACCTATGGCCCTATTTTGTGATATCAAGTGTTTTAAACTTTTAATTTTCGACAAATTTTCAAAATCAAATTCTAACTCGGTCCTCCTCATTAATTTTTTATACTGTCTCCTGAAGTTCAAAAGAGACATATTCGGCTCTCATTTCTGTATAATAAAATCATACAGAAAGTATTGTCTAATATGAAAAACTGCTTAACCTTCTTTGGATTATATTTACAAAGATGTATCATACAGGTACAGGGAGGTGTTTAGTTACCAATCAGATTAAATGCAGATAGACTCCCTTCGCATATATAATAATCAATCTCTCAAAGGACAAGTGAAAAAAAAAGTAGATCCTAAAAGCAGCAAGAAAAAAAGGAAAAAATATATAATGGAATTCCAATACACTCAGCAGCAACATCTCATTGAAAATCTTACAGGATGGAAGAAAGGGGGGTGACATATTCAAAGTGATGAAGGAAAAAAGATTTTCAATGAAGAATAGCATACTCAGTAAATCTATTCTTCAGATATAAAGAAGAGAGAAATAATTTACTAGGCAAACAAAAGCTGAGTGAATTTATCAACACCAGAACTCTTTTAAAAGAAATACTAAAGGGAGAGATCTTCAATCTGAAAGAAAATGTGTAATAAGAAAACATCTGAAGGTATAAAATTCACTGATAAAAGCAAGTATGCAGACAAATTCACAATATTGTAATAGTCTGAATACATTGTGGTTACAAAGCATTCATATTTTTAGCATGAAGACTACAAGACAAAACTATTTAAATAATAACTACAATAATTTTCACGAAGTAAGCAGTATAAAATATGCAAAATGAGAAATAAAATCAATATGGAAGAGGAATGACGTTGAAGTGTAGAGGTTTTTTTCTTTTTTTTTTTTTTACTTTTTATTCGTTTGTTTCTTTTATTTGTGATCAAAGCTAAATTGTCTGGAGTGCAAAATAACCTGCTAAAATTGTAACTTTTTTTTAAGACTCATGGAAACCACAAAGCAAAAACCTATAATGATACTCTAAAAACAAAAAAAAAGGAATTAAAATGTATTATCAAGAAAATCACAGCCACAAGCAGACCGTATAAAAGAAAAAAAGGAAGAAAAGGGTTACAAAACAACTAGAAAACACATAACAAAATGGTAGTACTAAGTCCTGACCCATCAATAATAACCTTGAATGTAAATGGCCTAAATGCTCCAATAAAAATGCAGAGTGGTTGGATGGATAAAAAATATCAGGACCCAACTACGTGCTGCATACAAGAAACTTACTATACTTAAAAGACATGTATAGAATGAAAACGAAAGGAAGCAAAAATAATATTGCATGCAAATAGAAACGTAAAGAGCAAGAGTAGTTATATTTAAATAGAATAGGCTATAAGTCAAAAATGGTAAAAAACAAACAAACAAGACAGAAGGCCATTATATAATGATAAATGGGTCAATACAGCAACTGTAAATATATGTGCACCCAACACCAGAATACCTAAATATATAAAACAAATATTAATAGAGCTAAAGGGAGAGATTCTCTTCAATACAACAATAGTAGGAGATTTCAGCATTCCACTTCTTGCAACAGACAGATCATCCAGACAGAAAATCTGTAAAGAAACATCAGAGTTAAACTACATTCTAGACCAGATAGACCAATCAGACATTTACAAAACATTCCATCCAAAAGCTAAAGAATACACATTTTTTGCAGCAACACCTGGAACATTCTTCAGGATAAGTAATATGTTAGGCCACAAAACAAGTCTTAAAAAATTTTTAGAAATCAAAATTATACCAAGTAACATCTCAGACCACAATGAAATAAAACAGGAAATAAATAACAGGAAGAACTTTGGAAACTGGACAAGTACATGGAAGTTAAACCACATGTTTCTGAATAATGAATGAGTCAATAAAATAATTAAACATGAAATTTAAAAATTCCTTCAGATAAATGAAAATGGAGGCATAATTTACCAAAACCTGTTGGATACAGCAAAAGTAGTTCTAAAATCAAGTTTTTAGCAATAAACACCTACATCAGAAAAGTAGAAATATCTCAAGTGGCGTAAAAGAGATACACCTCAATGAGATAAAAATATGAAAACAATCTAAACCAAAAATAAGTAGAAGGAAATAAATAATAAAGATCTAAGCAGAAATAAACCCGAGAACAAACATGAAAGATCAATGAAACAAAAAGCTGTGTATTTTTTTAAAAAATTAAATAGACAAACCTTTAACTAGACTAATTAAAAAAAAGCAGAAAAGACAAAAATTGAGGTGAAAGTAGAGACATTACAATGGACAACACAGAAATACAAAGGATTATAATTATAAGACATAACTATGAACAACTATACCAAAAAAAACCTGGAAACCATAAAGGAAACAAATAAATTCCTGAACACATACACCTTATCAAAATTGCATGATGACGAGATAGAAAACTTGAACACACCAATAACAAGCAATGAGAGAAAAGCAGTAATAAGAAATCTCCCATTAAAAAAAGCCCAGTATATGATGGTTTCACCGGCTTCTAACAAACATTTAAAAACAAATGCCAGCTGGGCTTGGTGGCTCACTCCTGTAATCCCAGCACTTTGGGAGGCCGACGCGGGCGGATCACAAGGTCAGGAGATCGAGACCATCCTAGCTAACATGGTGAAACCCTGTCTCTACTAAAAATAAAAATAAATAAATAAATAAATTAGCCAGGCGTGGTGGTGGGCACCTGTAGTCCCAGCTACTCAGGAGGCTGAGGCAGGAGAACGACGTGAACCAGGAAGGCGGAGCTTGCAGTGAGCCCATATTGCACCACTGCACTCCAGCCTGGGCAACAGAGCGAGACTCCGTCTCAAAAAAATAAATAAATAAAATAAATAAATAAATAAATAAATAAATGCCAACGCTACTCAAACTATTCACAGAAATTGAAGAGGAGGAAATACTTTGCAACTCATTTTATGAGGCCAGCATTACTCTGATACCAAAGCTATACAAGAACACAAAAAAGAGAAAAGTATGGGCCATTCTCTCTGAGAAGCATAGATGCAAAAATCCTCAAGAAAACACCAGCAAAGTGAATCAAACAACAAATTAAAAAGCTCATTCACCATGATCAAGTGGGATTCATCTCAGGGAGGCAAGGATGGTTCAATATATTGAAATTAATATAGTGATGCAATAAATTAACAGAATCAAAGATAAAAACCATATGATAATTTTGGGAGATATTGAAAAAATCCAATAAAATTAACACCCATTTATGATAAAAACACAACAAATTAGGTACAGAAATAACATATCACAACACAATAAAGGCCATATATGATAAACCACAACTAATATCATATTGAACATGAAAAGTTGAAAGCTTTTATTCTAACATCTGAAACATGACAAGGATGCACACTTTCAGTACTTATATTCAACATAGTGCTGAAAATTAGGCAATCAAAACAAATAAACATTGGAAAGGAAAGAGCCAAATTATCTGCTTTCAGACAACATGATCACACATATAGAAAACCCTAAACACAAAATAAATAAAAAAGATATTCCTTGTTCATGAACTGTAAGATTTAATGTAGTTAAAATATTCATATTATCCAAAGTGATCTAATGATTCAATGTAATTCATGTCAAAATACCAATGACATTTTTCAAAGAAATAGAAAAATAATCTTAAAATGGATATAGAAATGCCAAAGCCCTTAATAGTCAAAGCAATCTTAACTAAAAAGAACAAAGCTGGAGGCACCACACTATCTGACTTAAAAATATAATACATAGCTACAGCAATCAAAACAGTACAGTACTGGCATAAAAACAGACACATAGATTAACAGAATAGAGAACCCATATGTAAATGTGTACATTCATAGTTAGCTGATTTCTGACAACAGTACCAGGAACATACCTGAAGAAGAATAAAACTAGGCCTCTATCTGTCATTATATACAAAAAATCAACTCTAATTGGATTAAGGACTTAAATGTAGGACCCAAAACTATTAAATTACTAGAAGAAAACATAGGAAAAAAATGCTACATGAAATTTGATTCAGCAAGGGTGTTTTGGATTAGACCTCAAAAGCACATGCAACAAAAGCAAAAACAAACAAGTGGGGTTAAATCAAACTAAACAACCTCTGCACAGCAAAGGAAATAATAATCAGTAGAGTGAAGAGACAATCCAGAGAATGGGAGAAACTGTTTGCAAACTCTGCATCTGACAGGAAGTTAATATCCAAAATATGTAAAGAACTCAAACCATGCAGTAGCAAAAACACAAACAACCAATTTAAAAATGGGCAAATGGGCTTGGTGCGGTGGCTCCAGACTACAATCCTAGCACCTTGGAAAGCTGAGGCTAGAGAGTCACTTGAGCCTAGGAGTTCAAGACCAGTCTGGGCAAGATGGTGAGACTCTCATCTCTACAAAAAATTTTTTAAAATTATTCAGGTGCAGCCGGGCATGGTGGCTCACGTCTGTAATCCCAGCACTTTGGGAGGCTGAGGCAGGGGGAATACATGAGGTCAGGAGTTCAAGACCAGCCTGGTCAACATGGTGAAACCCTGTCTTTACTAAAAATACAAAAATTAGCCAGTTGCGTTGGAGCATGCCTGTAATCCAACTACTTGAGAGGCTGGGGCATGAGAATCACTTGAGCCCAGGAGCGGCTGTGGTGAGCCGAGATTGTGCCATTGCACTCCAGCCTGAGTGACAGAACGAGACTCTGTCTCAAAAAAAAAAGAAAAAGAAGAAGAATAGGGAGAGGGAGAGGAAGAAGAAGAAGAGGAAGAGGAAGAGGAAGGAAGGGAAAGGAAGGGAAGTAAAGGGAAAGGAAGGGAAGGAGAGGGGAGAGGGATGGGGAGGGGAGGGGGAGGGGATGGGGAGGGGGAGGGGTGGGGGGAGGAGGAAGAGGAGAAGGAGGAGGAGAAGGAGGAGGAGAAGGAGGAGGAGAAGGGGAAAATTGTCTAGGCACAGTGGCGTGTGCCTGTAGTCACAGCTTCTCGGGAGGCTGAGGTGAGAGAATCCCTTGAGTCTAGGAGTTCAAGACAGCAAGGATGATTGCACCACTGCACTCTAGCCTGGGCAATAAAGTGAGAACCGCATCTCCCCATCTCAAAACAATTATATATTAAAATTTATTTATTTATTTATTAAAAAATTATTTAAAATAAATAAATTTTTATTATAATGACTTATTTATAAATTATTTATATATGTATGTCATTTATTATAATATTTATTGGTTAAAAATAAATAAATTAGTATGTTGAAGAGATATCTGCACTTCCATGTGTATTGGAGCACTATTCGCATTAACGAAGATATGGAATCCAACTAAGTGCCCACCTATGGATGAATGAGTAAAGAAATGTGACACATGCACACTGTGAAATACTACTCACCCATAAAGCAGAACGAAATCCTGTCATTTGCAGCAACATGAATGAACCTGGAGGACAATATATTAGGTGAAATAAGCCAGGGACAAAAAGACAAACACTACACGACATTACTTATATGCGGAATCAAAAACATTGATCTCACAGAGCAGAATAGTGATTATTAAGGATGGGAGGAGACCATGGGGAGATGTTTTTGAAGAGGTACAAAATTACAATTAGATATGAAGAATAATTTATCCTGTTGTATTGCACAGTAGAGTGACTATAGCAGGTAATAATGTATCCTAAAAAACAACAAGAAAAGAGGAATGTTTGAATGTTATCACCACAGAGAAATGTTAAATGTTTAAAATTATGAATATGCTACTTACCCAGAATCGACAATTATAGAATGTATAGATGCATTGAACCATCATACTGTACACAAAAATATGTACAATTTTATGTGTTAATTATAAAAAATTTAGAGACAGCTATGACAGTTTAATTAAATAAAACAGATTCCCAAACTAAACACTTGCATTAGTACCAAACCTGTAATATATCATGTGTCTAACTAAAAAATGAAAATAGTGTGAAGAAACCAATTATACCAATATATTAAAATTGATTTGCAAAAATATTTTACAAAAATATGATATTGAATACTAAATAATTTAAAAATACTCCACAATAAACATATATTTTCATAGATAATGAGATTGTAAAAAATTGAAGAGACAGTGTAATGTAAAAATAATATATGAGAATTTCATTTAGATTTACTGTAGAAGATACCAACATTATATTCATTGAAATAGTAAGCTACACACTAGGGTATATATTGCAGCTGTATACAATTATAAATAATTTCCTACAGAAGTAATGAAAATCAGCCAAACAGCTTAAGTCCTAATGTGACATGGCTCTGAATTATGATAAGCCCTACAATGCAACCTATAATTTATTTTTTAAAAGGATTATCTTATTGTCGAATTTTGTTTAGGGCTTACAATAAGAAATTTTGAATTGAGAAAATCTGGTGAAAGAGTATTGATTCATTTTTAAAAGATAATATATCTGTATATTTAATATATACGCTATTATAAATGTGTAACATTTTAAAATGTAATATTTTAATATTTACATATAATATATATTGGTATATATGTCATATAATGATGCATTTTACTTTATTAAAGGAAGTTATGTATATTTCAATAAAGGCAATGCTCACTGACCATAATTCAATCAAATTAAATATAACTATCATTATATAATAATAAATAGATATAATAATTATATAATAATTACATATAATAAATTATATGTCATACTTATATATTCTGTTATTGTTATATGATATAATTAAATATAATTAATTAGTAGAAATGGGGTTTTGCCATGTTGGCCAGGCTAGTCTGAAACTCCTGACCTCAGGTGATCCACCCACCTTGGCCTCCCACAGTACTGGAATTACAGGTATGAGCCACCGTACCCAGCCTAAATCATTTCTTCTTACTCATAGCCAATTTTCTTTATTATGACACACTTGCCTCCTCAATACCAATATCATTACATGTCTTTTTAATTATCAGTCGTTGCTCTTCACAAACACACAGTATTTAGGGTGTTTACATTCAGCTTCATTTTTTACGGTTTTATTGAAAACTTTAATATGTAGAGAAATAAAAGAACATGACTTTAGGAGATAAAACTGCTGACTAATAGTCATTTAAGTAAGTTTAAAGAAAGAAGACCGAAAGAAAATAACATAACAGATATTTTGAATACTACTTTTAATTATGATGTTGCTGTGGTTTTGTAAAAATTTCTCTTTCAAACACATCATATTTTAGCAAAAAATTGGAATTATTAAAATTATCAGGAAAAAGCTTGATGTGGGTTTTTGAGTTACAGGATACTACTTTTTTATTATGTATTTTTCTACTCCTCTTATTCTTAGTAACTAATATAAAGTTTAGCAATTTCAACTTTATTCATCAACTCCTTAAGTCCTCCCAAGCTTTGTTTAAAATTAATTTGTTAAAGAATATGGGGTACAATGTTAAATTATAGTGTTGTAATGCTCTAATAAATTAGCAATTTTCCTGCCACTTTGAGCCCTTTATATGAAAGCCCTTGATTTCTGCTAAGTGTCATTAATTAGCATTTTAATGTCATTAAACTATTGTAAAATACTTTACATATTTTAGTGGAATATAAGTCATATTAAAATTTGTTCTTTAGAGAGCATTTGCAAAATTTAAATATATGCAAAGATTTGTAAGTGCCTTTGCAGCATATTGTAGTACTTTTGCATTAATTAATTGGGAAGATAATAGTTCCTACTAATTATTCCCATGTAGTAACGGGTGAAAATTACAAAAATAATGCTTATGTACAGAATAAAGGACAATTTATCTTGTATGCTTCTAGGAAAACAAAACAAGCAACAAAGAGTAAACAATAAATGATCTCACAGGTTTTGTTTTTTTTTTCAGTACCTCCTAGTCATGTATTTACAAAGATGAACACTGTTTAATTTGCTTGATAAAATCTAGTTTCCTTATGGATGAAAAACAAATCCTTGGAGTTGCTTTGCATATTGTATGGTCACTTAAAAGTCTCCCAGAAACAACTCAAGGTACTCCTAGGAAGTCCTCAGTGTTTTGAAATGCAGTGTTAAAATGTACTTGAGATGTACCAGGCACCAGTGAGTTTAAATGAGTAAACTTAAGAAGGAAAACTGTAGACATGATTTGTTTGTGTGTGTGCATGCAAACAGTAAGTTATAAATTATCTAGAAATTTGTATATGAAATATAGTATAATCGGTTATCACAAAGGCAATGCACACAAAAAATGTAGAGTTGAACACACACAGACATATATATGTGCATGCACACAACAATTAGGCTTCACAAGGAGAAAAAAATAAAGGGTAATTAGGTGACCAAGATTCTGGTTCACATTTGTCATTAGCTAATCTTTGACAATTTCCATGTTATTTAACATAAATCAAATCGTCTTATAGAAACAAAATTTATTTATTTATTTATTTATTTTATTTATTTTTTGAGACGGAGTTTCACTTTTGTTGCTCAGGCTGGAGTGCAATGGCGCGATCTCAGCTCACAGCATCCTCTGCCTCCCGGGTTCAAGCGATTCTCCTTCCTCAGCCTCTTGAGTAGCTGTGATTACAGGCATGTGCTACCACGCCCGACTAATTTTGTTTGTATTTTTAGTAGAGATGGGGTTTCCCCATGTTGGTCAGGCTGGCTTCGAACTCCCAACCTCAGGCCTCGGCCTCCCAAATTGCTGGGATTACAGGCGTGAGGCACTGCGCCCGACCAGAAACAAAATTTCTTAGAGATCATTTAGGTACCCTTACACATAATTTATGATTGCTTGGAACCACATGGTAAGAAGACTATGAAAAAGAGCAGTTAATTGATTTCTAGATTTTTATGTATTTATTTATTTATTTTTAACCTCAGTTACTATATGATTGATGGTTCCAAGTTGGAACTGTGTAAGACTAGTCACATATAAAACTTTGAGATGAAAAACAAATGTTCTGTTTGGGATGGATTAAATTTGAGATATCCTTCATGTTTAATTAATATTAATCAATTATAATTAAATTACTTAATATTTATATTGAATATAAAACTGGTTATTTGAGTCTGGAGCCCAGAAGAGACATTTTGATTTGTGGATATACATTTGAAAACTTTCTGCGCATATGTGGTTTTTAAAGCATAGGTAACCTAGGGACATTGAGTAAATAGAGACTGATGCCACAAACTGAACTCCAGGGCACTACCAAATTTTGAGCTAAGAAAGAGAGAACTTAAAGAATTGACCAGTGAGATTAGAAAACCTGGAGAATGGTATACTGAAACAAGTGAAGTAAAGGTTTCAAAACTGACAAAGTGATTTAATAACGCAAATATTGAAAAATTGTCATTAATTAAAAGATTTAAAATTGACTAATGCACATACCAAATGCAGACAGATGTCAATCATTAACAAGCAGAAATTACATGGCATGGCATGAATAAACCCTGGAAGAATGAAAAAGGGGAAATAGAAACAATTCTAAGCCTTTTATGGGGAGCAGATAAATGGTCCAGGTATAAGAGGAGTATACAAAGTCTAGAGACCAGATCATTAAAAAAAATTGTTTTTTTCGTATGTTTTATATGTGTAGGAACATAGTTTAATTTGCCAGCAGAAAAATATTGTGGGAAAACAAACCTGCTCTAAAACGCACTCAATTTCATCAGTTCCTTTGTGAAAACATTAGAGTTATAACAAAGTCAAAACCTATGCAAGTATGTATAGTAGATTTTTGAGAAATTGTTGGACCTTTGTCTTTATATTTTATTAGCAAGGATACAGAGCTTTCATTGTTATTGAGACATTGGGAATTATTTCAAATATTCTTTCAAAAATGCTAAGAATAAATGAATAAAATATTTGACATTGATTTTAAAATTCGACTGGATCATTCATTTAAAATTATTTTGTACTAAATGTTGCAGTATTTTTCTAAAGTGAAACATATAATTTTCCACTGTCTTAACGCCAAGCAGCCATTAAATATCAAATGAGTGAGATAGTGAATACTTCAAACCTAATTTAATGAGCGGATCAAATAGTCCAAAAATTAGTATTGAAAGTGTTAATATTTAGGAAGTATTATTTTCAAAAAGAAGGAAATTACTCCCAAAGTGAATAGGTAAATGCACACACTTTAACTTTCCTTATATAATCAAATAAGAGTCTAAAATTAATATTTATTTGATAGCATAATGGTACATTTTAATTTATATCTGAGAGAATGTTACTAAATGAGATAAACTGCAGAACAAATATTTAAATGATAGGAATGATTAAATGAAGCAACAGCTAAGTTTGTGGATGAATTTTACAGATTCTAAGTAATTATGATACATTCACTTGCTCAATTTTACTGAAACAAAAAAATTTTTCTGTGAATTTCAATTGAAATACTACTGCTTGGTTTCTATATTGAACATGGTCTTGAAAGTCATGCTGTATGCATCTAAGGGTTATTAGATATATATTGTGTGTTGCACTAGAAAAAGAACAGGATACATATTTTCTACTAATTTTCTTATAAAATAAATTTTAAAAATTTCTGCATTTACAACAAAGGCTAAGAGTTGTGGGATGATGATTACCTTCTCCAACAGGGATTTTAAGCAGAGCTAGAGCCTGAGTTTTCCTGGTCAGTTGAAAGACAAGATAATATTTTTAACTGTATATTATTTTTGTTTTTCTTATTAGTGAAACATGACTGAGTATGATTACATGTAACCAGTAATATTTTATTGCTCCAAGAATTAGTATTGGTACACATTTCCTGTTACTAGTTGTTATAATAATTCTTATGTGGATAAAATACAGATACATTTGGAACATTTTTAACCTTTATTTTAAGGACTTGTTCTATTACCAGATACTTTGGGAGGATTTCTTTGCTATAGAAAATAGAAAGACAAATGATATTTTATTTTCCACACTAGGGATGAGGGGGTAGATCGTGACTGCTTCACTTCTTCTTCCACTTCTGGAATTATCAGATACAAAACAGGTCATGCTGTTCGTTTTTAACTATCAGTGGAATAGCAAATAAGTCAACATTTCTTCCACTTGGGTGATCTTCATCAGCATTTATCTTGCTTGGCATTTTTTTTTTTTCTTGCAACTTCCTTGGAGAATATTTTTTAACATTGGTGATTATCTCATTTTGGGAGAAGGATAGCAAGTGTTCAACTGGTGTTTTTTGTGCCATGAGTACTCTGAGAAGATGGTTTTTGTAACCATTAACCCATCAGTTACCTGGAAATATCCTTACATTTTTAGATCTTTTGTTAAATTTTGAGTGATTAATAAGTTGTGTCAATCTGAAATAAGCCCTACTGAAAGTGAAAACTCTGTCAGTTACATAGAAAATTGGAAACAATTATTCTACTCTGGAGAAGTTGAATCTGCAAGTTCACTTCCCATGATATCAAGACAAAACACTTGTAGGTATGTGAGTGTAGGAGTGTATGTAAGAGTCCACCATATGTCTTACGACATGTGTCTTGATTGCTCGAATTATTTTCTGACATAAACCAACTCTCATTCTTCTCCCTCAAAACATAATTAAAATTGAGAGTCAAGATATGCTGCCTTAGGAATTAATTGGTTTACATAGGATAGTAAACTTCCTCTTTCACATGTAACAGTTGAAAATTATCTGATGGATGACTCTATTCCAGGAGCACTTGTCTCCACTGTCCATAATGCATGTCTTTCCTCTCTGCAGTTGTTGCCATTTTGCAGCCTGGGTACAATGTTTTCTGTTTTATAAAATGACCTTGAAGTTTAGCACATTACTTATGCTCTCATTCTAGGTTAAAGAAATTCTATGACGATATTCCAGGTAGACAGCCATGTGTTCATTTTTAGCATAGAGGTAAAGTTGCAAGAATAGATGTGATGAGACAATTTATCAGTTTCAGCCATAGGTACTTAGTGGAAGCTCAGTAAGTGTGTAATATATTCTTATCGTTATCATAGTTAACATTATTAAATATTATAATAATTTGAGTGGTGGAGGGAATTGGCATCTTTATATTAGTAACTTTCCATGTGACTTAGGGAATATTCTTTCATTAATTTTAATGTCACTGAGTAGATTTGTGTGTGTGTTTCTATGTATACATCCTAGAGGTATTTTAGTACTTGTTAGTACTGTTAAAGTTATAAATGGGATTTCCTCACATATTTCTAGAATAAATATCTTTTGTGTATGTAATAAAATTATTAATTTTTGAATATTACATTTTTTAAAGAAAGAAATGTTCTTATAATTTTGAATCATTTTCCCATGGTTTAGCTCAGGCCATCCAACTTAGCAATCATGCCACATGAAATAATTGTAATTTAGACTGCTAAATTTAAATATTTACCTCTTCTTCTTTTTTCATTATTCTATGTTCCTGTTGTATAAGGTCCACAAAGAAGTTAAGTGAGAGCATTCCTATTGGGCACACTTATCTTTTGTCTAGAGTACAGTAAGAAAGCTATTGGTCATATAGCACTAAACACAATTTTGGCTCTTTGTTAAGACGTATTTCCCTATTCCTATTTTACTTATTATTTTAAACGCAATGTGTGTTTAATTTTATTAAATATATTTCAGTATACCTTGATCATATTTTTACAATTATTGGATATTAATAGAAGGAATTTGAGACACAAATTATTATTTCTGTAAATTATATTGACAGGTTTTTTTTCTGGCAAAAGCATTTTAGTATAATTTGTCTAATCTGGATGCAATCTGATAATATTAATAAATGTTTAATGGCTACTACTTATTGAGACCTTTCTTTTAACCTTTTCCCCACAGAGTGCTCATTACAGCACAGACAACACTGACTTGAACCACCTATACAAGTGGACAATTTACATGGAGAACTTGTTTAAACTATATAAATGCTGACTTAGTACTCTGCTATACATAGGGCACCACATGTACTAGCTGACTTTCTTAGCCTACACATAAAAACTAGTTACTGTTTTCTCTTCTAGCTCTAGGGTTGTTTTTAAATGCTGGCATTTTGTGTATATATATATATATATATATATATATATACACATACATACATACATACACACACACACAAATACATTATATTTTATATGCATATGTTATATGTACATAATATATGTGTATACTAAATTGCATGTATTTATATTATATATGTATATATATTTATGTGTATATACACACACAAACATACACACTCACATTTATAATGTAAATTTTTCTACATAAGCGTGCTGGACCTGGCTGAAAATGACTTGCTACTGTGTATTGTTAATGTTTCTTTCCCAACTTTTATGTTCAGGGATGTTATGTTAGCAGGTTAGAATTGGTTACTGTCGAAATACATACACTAGGGAAACTGGCAACTGCCACAGACTATTGTTCCCACCAGAGCGTTAGTTTTCATCATTTTTCAACACACCATTTGTTCTATGTCTTCTATTTCCACCTTAAATACTAGTTAGTAAGTTTCTTTTTATATACTTTTGCTATCTACTTAGAAATAAAACTATAATAATAACTATCTCTAAAATGCAATCTGCTTATTCAAAAGCGTTTTCCCCATACACATAGTTAGTATACTTTTTTGACCAAACCTATATTTACCTCAAATTAGATAGATGCACATGGCTCTCTTGTCCTAGTAATGTTTCTTGTAATGCCTTTTTTTTTTTACCATGTCACAGTCTTAGAGCAGTAGAAATATCATATTTATACATTGTGTACATGTTGCTTTCTTAGCTACTGAATATTTCTAGCCTGAAAAATTATATTTGCATTATTTACTTTAAACTATATTGCCCAAATATACATTTTTTCAAGAAATAACATATTAATATATTACTTGCAGACACTTTGGATCAGTTTCTGGCTTTCCATCTTCCTCGTGATTATGTTTCTATTTTATGACCACCACATTTTTTATCCTCACTTACATCATAGAAAAATTATTAAAGCTTGCACCAATTTAGTTCATATGTCTATATGCCAATTCTTACTGTAGCTTTTTTCCAAAGAGATGAAAGAAAGCTAGTATATAATAGATTTTCAAAAATGTATAAGTGTGGATGGTGTGATGCTTTAGAATGAATAGCACAAGATTATTCTTAAATACTTTAGTGGGAGTTATCATTATTATTACCATTATCTCCAATTTGATCATTGTGTCCTCTTAGCTGTTAGCTTTCTCATCAGAATCAATTGTGAAAAAGTACTTCCAGGAATGCAATTAGATAAAATTAACATTGGCTGAAGCATAGATACCATTAATATCTTCTAAGCAATATATTTTTTGAAAAGATATGAGAGAATTTTTAACCCACAAGGTTTCAATATGTTGAAATGCTTTAAAAATGTTGAAATGCTTAAACAATAATTATTGTAATTAACTTAATCCAGTTAATTAAAATAAACATTAACATTGAGTGCTGTAACTTATTAATTATTGAAAGCATAATTAATAAATTACATCCATGGTATAATTTCAAAATTTGATCTGTAAAATTATGGTTAGTTATATTTAGTCACTACTACATGATATAAATTATTTGCAATTTGAATATCAGATTTCAAAAATATATTTCATAGCCAAATGTCCATTTAAGCCAGAAAAGTACAGTTAAAATAAAAGTTTCATCTGAAAAGATATCTTACAGTTTAATGTTAGGATGTTACTTAGTATTTAAAATGACTAAACAATATAGAATGTGACCATTTAGAACAAATAAAAATGCAAATAACTAAGCACAGCTACTCGTGTTAATTATGAGGCACTTAGATTAGTTGTCATTTGTTTATAAAAGCAATTCTCAGAACAGGTGATTGTTAAACCATCAGGATAACTGAATGAAAAGATGTTAGTGTAATGACAGCAATAAAATATTCTACATATTCATATTTTACAAAGAGAAAGTTAAAATTCTTTTTGATATCTAATTCAGTAAAATAAGAATTATAAGAAAAATTTAAAACATTTCTAGCTTATTGAAATGTACCACATAAATCTGTATTGTTGTCATAAAAACTGATTTCTTTAAAACTGTATATATTTTATTAAAGGCAGTTTAGAAAAAAATAATGTTATATTGATAATATATGACACATACTAATTTTTGCCAAAACCAAATATCTCCAGTGATAAATATTTTGAAAACACATAATCTAAATAATAGATGTCTTTCTCCCTATGTGTATATATACATGCATATACATATATACATATATATACATATATATGTATGTATGTATATAAGTTTTTTTTTGAGGCGGAATCTCACTTTTGTCGCCCAGGCTGGAGTGCAGTGATGTTATCTTGGCTTACTGCAACCTCTGCCTCCCAGGTTCAAGTGATTCTCCTGCCTCAGCCTCAGGAGAAACTGATGTTGCAGGCCCCTGCCACCATGCCTGGCTAATTTTTGTATTTTTAGTAGAGACGGGGTTTCACTATGTTGGCCAGGCTGGTCTTGCATTCCTGACCTCAGGTGAGCCACCTGCCTCAGCCTCTCAAAGTGCTGGGATTACAGGTGTGAGCCACAGCTCCCAGCCAGATGTATATATATTTTTATTTTTTAAAAAATTACTTGGAAAACGTGCTTTCTGGGTTTAAAATAATGCCTTTTGTTAGATCAGCAAGTTTTCACGAGTATTTTCTCAAATCCTGTCTTGTCTCCATTCTCTCTATTCTTTTGTTTAATGAGACCCCAATAACAAATATTTTAGAGGTTTCTACTTTCATCTCCAATATGTTGCTCTGGACAGAGTTAAACAGCCAAGGAAAACTTTATTCAAGAATATTGCAATAAGAGGATCAAAACTATTGAAACAGAGAAGTAAAATTGAACTCAACTCCACTGAAATAAAACGCAGGAGGATTCTTAAATGCTAGGCTGAGCTAATGAAAGAAGTTAGAGGGGATACTGGTCACTGATTAGGCCATTTGTTTTTTCTAACTGATGTTTATTGCAGTTAGGCTCCTATGCCACCACTGAATCTGGGAGATAGGGACTCTGTCATTCTTGATGGCTACATTTCATAGGGAGAGCTCCCAGGTATTTGAGAAAGATACTTCTGGGTTGTACAATTAAGGAGAGCTGGGAGAAGATTTCCATCTCAAAAGAAAGAGAAAAGAATGTGCAATTACACATTTCCTCATGCCGACACTCTAAGCAATGGGATATCAGGCATCTACAGTCGGGAAGAAATCTAAAAAACTGAAACAACTAAATAACAAAAAAACAAATAATTAAAAAATGGACAAATGATATAGATAAACATTACTCAAAGAAGATACACAAATTGCCAACAGGTATATGAAAATATCCTCAATATTATTAATCATCAAGGAAATGCAAATCAAAACCAAAATGAGATATCACTTTACCCCAGTTAGAATGGCTATGATCAACAAGACAAAAAGATATCAAATGCTGGTGAGGATGTGGAAAAGAGAAACTCTTACATGCTGTTGGTAGGAATGTAAATTAGTACAGCCATTACAGAAAACAATATAAAAGTTCCTCAAAAAATTAAAAAGAGAACTATTATATGATTCAGCAATCCCACTACTGGGTATATATGCAAAGGAAATGAATCAGTATGTTGAAGAGATATCTGCACTCCCATATTGACTGCAGAATAACTTACAATAGTCAAGATAAGGGATTAATGTAACTGTCCATTAATGGATGAATGGATAGAGAAAATTTGGTATATATACACAATGGAATACTATTCAGCCATAAGAAAGAATGAAATCCTGTCATTTCCAGCAACATGGATGTGGCTGGAGGACATTATGTGAAGTAAAGGAAGCCAGGTACAGAAAGATAAACGCTACATGTCACTCACCATTAGATAGAAGAAATAAGTTGTAATGTTTCAAGGCACAGTAGGGTCACTATAGTTAACAATAATACATTGTGCATTTCAAAGTAGCTAGAAGAGAGGATTTTGAATGTTCTCACCACAAAGAAATTATGTATGTTTAAGGTGACTGATATGCTAATTATCCTAATTTAACATTGTATATACATGTATCAAGACATCATGCTGTACCTCATATGTACATTATTATGTATCGATTAAAAACAAAATAAAAGAAAACCTTAAATAAGTAAAATAAAGGGATTATTAACACCATTTTTGTCAATCTCTTTCCATTAATATTTTCTGTGACATTCCTATGTCATTCTGTAATGATTTCTTATATATTATTCAGCTGTGTCTTCCATTTTACTTGTTCTCTTTTTAGCTGTCTGCAACCTGCTGATTTATCTATTCACTAAATGTATAATATCAAAAATTCTATAAACTTATCACTGATAGAAGCTCCATTGGGAGCTCCAATTTACTTATTCATTATTATTTCAGACATGTTTTTTGGTTTACTTTTTAAAATTTAAATGTTTTAATACTAGCTACTCTGTATGTTCTACTTGAAAATTGTAATAAAAAATTAAATATTTTAAGACTCACTACTTTATGGTCTATATCTCCAGTCTGCAGTCTTTAATATTGAATTTTATATAATATTCCAATTGATTCTCTCATGGTGGTTTATTACAACATCTGCTTGGCAATCTTTGATTGAAATCTCAGGTATTAATCTTAACCTGGGGAATCCTTTAGCTTCTTAACTAGTGGTACCTTCCCTGAGAGGAGACATGATATTAATTCTTCCTGGAGCCAAACTGTGCTGTCAATCAGTTCAATCCAACCTCAAGGTCCCATCTTCATGCTGGAGTATCCGTCCCTCTTCTTCCACCTCATTACTGGCTTCAGGCTCAACATTGTTTGCTGATAAATAGGATGCACTCTAAGGGCAACTGTTTTTCTTCTTTCTGCCGACTGGTTTACTGTTCTGAGGTATGACCCAAACTTAAGATTTTTTTAACTTGCTTGTTTTGAAACGAGGGATTGGTTCTTAGAACCCTTTCCTGCTTTTCCCTTGGTGATTTTCTACCACTGAATTGCTTTAAATATTAAGAGTATACTAAAATTTTCCAAATTATATTTTCTGTTTGGAATCCAAAATTCCCTGAATTTCAGCCTGGATCTGTGATGGCTATTTAATATCTCCATCTAGTTGTAAAATAGGCATCTCAAAGTTAACTTCTCAATAAATATATCCTTAACAAGCCCAGGTATTCTCAATCTACTCATCCAACACTTTTTTTCTACCTGATTAAAGGTGTACAGTTGAACAATAGCAATCCAGGGGTTTAGGGTTACCAACTCTTAAGTATTCAAAAATCTGCATATAACTTTTGACTCCCCCACAAACTTGACTACTAATAGCCTATTACTGACCAGAAGCTTTACTGATAACATAAACTTTCGATTAACACGTTTTGTATATGTATTATATAGTGTATGCTCACAATAAAGTAAGCTAGAGAAAAGAAGCTGTTACTAAGAAAATCCAGGTCTTGTTCAACCAAATGGCAGGCAGCTGCTGTTTATAAGAAAGAAAATACATTATCTATTCACTAAGTGGAAGTGAATGATTATAAAGGTCTTCAACCTCTTTGTCTTCATGCTGAGTAGGCTGAGGAGGAGAACAAAGAGGAGGGGTTGTTCTTGCTGTCTCAGGGGTGACAGAGGTAGAAGAAGTGGAAGAGACAGAAGAGGAGGCAGGAGAAACAAGCACACTTAGAGTAACCTAAGAAAAACACATGGTAATTTCTGTCTGACTTTCTTTCACTTTCATTTCCCTAAAAATGTTGTTATATGGTACCAACTCTTATTTCACCATTTGCTTTTGTTTCTGTGACCATGTCATAGAAAGGTCTATGTCATAAAAGGAATCAAAATTCGTCTTGAAAAATCAGATTCTTTCCACCAGATTGTCTAATGTCAATTTATTTCTGGCACTGATTCTATGCCTTTTCCTCATTGCCTGACACTAGCTTGAAAGCACTCATCTCCATCAAGTCATCTGTTAATTCTTCTGGTGTGGTGTCTTAATTAGCTCTTGAGTTTCTCCAAGATCCATATCCTGAAACTCTCTGTCTCTCATCTTTTTGCCATATCCATCATTGCTTTCGTTATTTCTTTGATTGGCTCAGTCATAAATCCTGTGAAGTCATGAACAAAATCTGTACACAGATTTCTGCAGCAGGAATTTACTGTTTGGGGTTAATGGCTTTCACGACTTTTTCTATCACAGCAATATCTTCAATGATGTAATTCTTTCATATTTTTATAATGTTTTCTCTGTTGGCGTTCTCCTTCAGAGTGTTGACAATCCTTTTCAAAGAGTACTGTGTGTAATGACCTTTATAGGTCCTTATGATCCACTGATCTAGAGGCTGAATTAGAAATGTGTTTGGGGGCAGTTGGCCACTTTGATCCACTTGTTAAATTCATCGAGTTCTGGGTGGCCAGAGGCATTGTCCAGTCAAAAGAAATTAAAAAGGCAACCCCCCACTGGCAAGGTACATCCTGACTTTGGGGACAAAGCATCAATGGGAACAATTCAGAAAAAGTGTTCTTGTTGTCTGGGTATTGTGGTACAACCAAATGATTGTCAGCTGATGTTTATCTTTTTTTTTTTCCTTTAAGGCTCAGGGGTTAGTAGCTTTATAGACAAGGGCAGTCCTGATCATAAACTTTACTGCATTTGCACAAAACAGTAGAGATAGCCCATTCCTTCCTTCCTTAAGTCTCAGTACTTTCTTCTCTTCCTTACTAATAAATGTTCTTTGTGGTTTTTTTGTTTGTTTGTTTGTTTATCTAGAATAAGGCACTTTGGTCTGCGTTAATAATCTGTTTACGTAGATACCTCTTCTCCTAACAATTTTCTTAATGACTTCTGGGAACTCTGCTGCCTCTTGGTTGATGGAAGCTGGCTTTTCAGTTGCCTTGACATTTTTTAAGCCAAACCTCTTTCTAAAATTATCAAACCACCCTTTGCTGGCATTAAATTCTCCAGCTTTAGATCTGTTGCCTTTCTTTCACTTTAAGTTGTCGTATAATTACCTCACTTTTTCTAGAATTAGGTTGGTATCAATAGGTATGCCTGTCACACAGCAATCCTATACCCACATAAAACCTGCATTTTTAATGAAAGATAAGGTACTTTGCATAAAGTGCAAGGTTTTTGTGTCTTCTGGTGTAGCTGCAGCAACAGCTTTACAAATTTCTTTTTCTTTAACAACGGTCCTTATGCTGGATTAATTTATCTTTTAAGGTCAGACAACCACAGCTGCAGACCTAAATTTACAGTACATATCAAGTAATTTAACTTTTTCTTACAATGTCATGACTTTTCTCTGCTTTTTGGGAGCACTTCCAGTATCACTAGTGGCACTTCCCATGGGTTCCATGGTGTAATTCAAGGTTTACAGTATTGCATGAAACATGATAAAATACGTGAGAACTATGAGAGATCACTTTTTACTGCAATACTCAGTTTACTAGAGAGAGAAACTGCTCACATGGAGATAATTAGCATCATGTGGCTTTTTAAGTAGATAGGCAAAACACTTGAACTCACCACAATAGCAGCAGGAGGTGGCTAGGAAATTATTACAGTAGTATAGCATGTAACACATTTAGTTTTATCTAGTTATGGTTTAATACTGCATCTTTATGCTTCTTCATATTCTTCTTAACTTCAAATGGTGCCTTGTACAGAAAGTGTTTGTGTGTTTACGTTTTGATAAATTTTAACTTTTTCTAATATATTTCTACAACTTGAATATATAAAATGATAAAATAGAATACTATTTACATATATTTTTACATTCATGACATACCTAACATTTTCTTGATTTTCTTGATAACTATGGCTACATAGTTAATTTGTGAGATTTTTCAAGTTGTTGCAAATCTCCCAAATTGTTTCCAATATATTTATTGAAAAAATCTCTGTATAAATCGATCTGCACAATACAAATATCATTATTCAAGGGTCAACTATAAACATATCTGTATTATCTATTCTTAAGAAAGCAGTCACAGGAATCTTTGAAGTAAATGTCAGGTCACATTACTCCTTTACACAATACGCAAATTTGGTTGCTCATAAAGACCTACATGATATGTCACGTAACCCCTTTTGATTTGATCCATTACTACTTTAGCCACACTGAACTTCTTAATGCATTGCAACCAAACATGCTTTAACCTCAGGCATTTTCACTAACCACTCTAAAATCTGGTAGAGCCATCCTTTCAGATCATTACAAAAGTTGCTCCCCACTTTTCTTCAGGCTTAAGATAAAAAATCATTAGATAATGAAGCCTTGCCTTACCCCTGTATTAAAAGAGAATGCTTCATGCATGTGCATGCACAGGAACTTGCACACACAGAAACACAAAATGCCGTAATTGAATCTCTGACTTTGCTATTCCTTTTTCTATAGTGCTGAACACCACTTAACACGCTATATATTTAATTTTTAACTTTTTAGTTTGTGTTTTTAGTTCACTAAGATTTAAGGTACACAAGGTTACGAACTTTCTTCTCTATTTTTTTTTCTTCAAGTTTTCTTTCTTGAAGTATAAGTGCTCAACAAATGCATTAATAAATTACATGCAATAAACAGAACCAAACTATATGTCATTATTGGAAAAAATTCATGTATTTAAATTAAGAGAAATATCAGAAAGAAAAATTCCAAGTTTAGAATAGTGGTTACCCCTGGAGAGACAACTGTGTTGGGGTAGATGATAAATTCTGCTACCTTTAAATTTGTTTTAATAAAAAATGAATTACTCTATGAAAATTAAAATTAAAATGTGTAAATTGTATATTCCCACTGAAATTTGTTTTTAGAAAAGACAAAAGATGGAATAAAAATTAAATATAATCATATTATATATAGACAACTATCGTCAATTTATTTTCAGTCCATTCTTCTTGTATTAGCTTTTCTCTTTTCCTATGTGTATTCACATATGTCCATAGCTGCTATCATAAGTAGCCTTTTAATGACTTCATATTATTACATAATGTATATGTACTATTATAAGTTTAATTTAAATAACTTGTTTTACATAAATATTTACTTGGGTGACTGCTTTTTTTTTAGTGTATGTGTCTCAAAGAGACATTTTTAATACCAAGGAAATACCTATTGTTAACAATTGTAATCTAAGAATTTGTTTTCCCACCAGTAGTCTTGCTTCAGCAGAACCTTCTCTATATATAATCATTTCACAATTTTCAATATTACTTCCAAATATACACATTTTGTTATAGTTCAATATGTAAGTAATTTAATATTGGTTTAAATGCCATTATTTGTCCTATTTACTGTTTACATTTATTCTTTGGTGATACAATGTGATTTCCTGTTTTAATATTGTTTGGAAATGAGCTTTTCGTATAGATTAACACTGTTTTCCTCTCTTTATAAAAAAGTATAACATGTATCATAATGTCTAGCTTTACTTTTAAATTAGAGCTTTTGGACAATTTTGTAACTTTAAATTCATTATCAGAGGTGGAGAAAACATTAATAAGCTATTAAATATTGATAGTGATTAAAATTACTGGACCATTATTTATAAAAGCCATGTTTAATAACAATAACTTCTATTTACACTATTTAACTGAAGAAGATGCCCTTTAGCTTTTACTTCTAATTCCAGCTTATTGTGGTTTGGAAATAATTTACCTTTTGCAACAAATTACTATTCCCAACATGTTTTTCCCAAATTTTAAGACTTTCTTTACCACTTATGAAGTGTGACTTAACTTACTCTTTTAAAATTTCCTTAAGAGAAATTTAAAATTTTAATTTTCGCCTTGAACCTGTTTGATCAAAAAGTGTAGTATATCATTACCACATGAATTAAAAAAGAATAGAATAAAAAACAAAAGTGGTATGATATCATTAGCAAAGTGTCTGATGAGACATTTTAACTACTTCACATTTCTACTCAGTCCAAGCAAGAATAAACCGGTTCCAAGGAGCTACCACATTTGTCGTTTTTACTGCAAGCTTTGAATTAGTGTTTCTTTTCCTAGCAAGTCAACTCTAAGAAAATGACATTTCATAAGTACAACAATTGTAGGTGATATTCTACATAATCAAGGTAATGAGAACTTTTTACAAAATTAAGTTAAAATGCAGAATATCTTTGCAATTACCATTTATCTAAAAGGCTAAAATAGGAAAAATTCAGAAAATTAATGTGCTCATTGATTGATATTATTTTCTTTGAGAAAACCAGAAATGATTCTATTCCAAGAAATAAGAAATAATAATAATAATAAAAGATGTAATTTATATATTGTGTTTCTTTTAAGCCAAATCACACTTTTACTTCAGAAAGCACAATTCTTACTTTGACATTCATAAACATCTTTGTCCAGAACAGGACTTCATTTTAAACCATTATTTCAATAGAGTTCAAAATATATAGTCAGTTTTCTCCACAGGATGTTTTCATTTAAGTACTTAAGCTGCAAAATGGCAAATGACTAAGTCAGTTACAAAGAATGTGTAGCTTATTAAATGCAATCTTAAAATAACTGTGAACAGACACCAACAAACATCTATATCCAAGCCTAAATGTTATTATATTATTGAGGTCGGCACTAATGTGATTCTCCCATATGGTCAAATTTTATTTACTAAATAATAACTGTTATGAAATCCAACAAAGAAACCATAGAGGTTCCTTCAAAAGATGATAATTTTCCAAATAATTTTCCTCTTATTCTTTCCCCTATCCTTTTTAAGTAGTTTGACTTTGGCGATATTTTCTTGACTCCTGTTTCTTCTTTTGCTGTTTTCCCGGCTCCACAATCATCTTCTTCAGTTTCCAGGACATAAAGCACTTGCTAGGACCAGTGAAATGAGGGCCAAAATAGCCGTTGTGAGGAAGCTACTTGAAATCTTTGCAGCCCATTCCACAATATATTCATCCCAAGCCATTATATCAAACATCTTTGAATGGGTTTTAGGACAATATGCTTGAGTAGTGATCCCTAACTTTATTCTAGGATGGTTCGTGAGCTAATCACAATTTCATGATGCTTGGTTGCTTGTTTTCTTTAGTTCTACTGTATCTCTAAAGTAAAGGTTTAAATCCTACTGGAGCCACAGACCCCAAGGACTACATTTACCTCTTACCCTCAGCTTTGGCAAGTGTAAGTCCCTGGTCTCACAGCTGGGCAGCAATCACAGAGCATAGAGTCTCCAAAGCAAGGCAGTAACTGTCTCAGCTGGGCACCCAGGCAAAATCATGGCAGCAACTGCAACCTGCGTTTCCTATCTCTGGCCCAGGCCAGGGACTCAGAATCCCAATTAACAGATTTTATTAAAAGTATGTTATGATGTTTCTACATTTGGTAAGATAATATCAATCCATACCTTGTTTATATTTTGTTAATTTATTTTTATTATAAAAACAATATAATAGAATGTTTAGGTTGTACAGAGCTAGATATGTTCATTTCTCAATTGATTCCACATTGGTATCATTTCTAATAAAAATACTTTAAAAACTATTGTTTACTTATTTTTATTCTGTTACTTGTATTTATGATTAGATGATTGCTTTTATATTTTATTCCATATATTTTTCCTCAAATGTTAGCCAATTGCCCCAACATTGTTTTAAGAAAAAAGTAACTCTTTCGCATTGATTTTAAATACTTCATGTATTGCATATTAAATAAAATACATGTCTGCTTATGAGCCTTCTTGCCATTACTTTTTTCAGAACACTAAGTTCCAAATCAAAAATCCAATAAAATTCCAGTACTTTCAGAAATTCAGTACTTAAAATGCCTCTTAGACAATAGTCAGCATGCATTAAATGGTTTTCACAAAATCTCTTCACAAACTGTATCCTCCTTTAGACTTTATCCTCATTTAGTCTACTTTTAACAAAACAAATTAATGTCATTTAATTTTCCTAGGTAATTTTGTATTTCATTTACATATTGATTATAAATCATACCCAACTTTTATAACTGAGCAACACCTTCAATATTACTGAAACATAAAAATTCATTAAAGTTCCCACACTTTTACTTTCTTTTGAGAACTACAATGTCCACAAGGTAAAATAATACTGTTTTTCATGTTCTACTGAAGAAAAAACAGTATCAATTGCTTTTTATACTTTTTCACTTTTAGTAAACACCAGGTGTGACTTACTGTACAAGAGTACCTAAAGCCAGTCGGAGAACATTTTATGTTGTGATTAAAGTTTCTTTAAATGCATTTCCTGTAATACCAATTCCTCAAAGCTACACCTATAACTTCAACGAGATACTAATTCTTTGAACTGTAATTAACAGTGTGACACTTATGAAGTAATTTTTAGAATTATTACAGTCACTGTACTTTTACTCTCCAGAAGTGCTAAGTACTGTAATCATCACCTGTTCATGGCAAGTCTTATTGCACCACAGGCTATTAACAACGAATGGCTCTGTTTAACCAAAGCTTCATTCCTAATGAATTATCAGTAACTGGGTTTTTATGTCCAAAAAATGAACTGTCAAATCCTGCTTCTCTTTTATGATGTGAACTCATTCTCATATATAAAATGTGTTTTTAAAAAATCTAATTATTTTGGTGAGTGTGACTCTTCAAAAGTATTTTACATTTGTACAAATAATCTTTTAAAAATTACACAAGTAATCTTGGAAATGTGTGTAATTCTCCCTAAAAAAATAAACGGATACATTGTAAACCTTTTCATTCTGTATTTTAACATAAGGTAAAATTAACTTGGGAGAGAGGGTGTATGAAGTTTGACCCATGTGTGCATTTATATAAACATATCAATAAACCCTACTTCTGAAAGGACCAAAACACTAGGTAGGGTAGGTTTTGTTTTTCCCCTTTCTTCCAAATGTAAAATAGACTCTGAAAGATTGAATAATTTGTCCAGTCATGTGTCTCATAATCAGCAAGAACTCACGTAATCTAAGTAGAAATCTACCAAAGCTTTCAAAGAGGTGATGGAAACTTTCTGTACGGCAGTCTTTCTTTGTTGATTAGCTTGATTATGTGATCCACCAGAGCACAGTGCTGACTTCATATTCTTTATTTCTCATAACAGAGGATCAGGGCATGCAGCAGTGTGCAAAGGATAGCCTAGTAGCTCCACGCTGGCATGGGCGAAGCCACCTGCCTGTGCTGAAACTCTGAATTGCCACATGTTAAAGCTGAAAGTGACACCAAAGGAGAAGCCACTTCTGATTGTTCCACTCTGCATTCCAACACCAAGAACCATATCCAGCAAACAG
Source organism: Pan paniscus (assembly GCF_029289425.2). Lineage (NCBI taxonomy): Eukaryota > Metazoa > Chordata > Mammalia > Primates > Hominidae > Pan > Pan paniscus. The sequence continues at coordinate 58,585,630 of NC_073249.2, read as the reverse complement.
TAGGTGCTCAGTAAGTGTTCATGGAATGGCTGGGTAATTTATTTGTTTTTCTATGCCTTATTTTCTACTTTTTTGGTGATAATAATGGTACTAAATGTCTCCTAAGGTTGTTATAAATGGTATCTGAGGTGATATTTTAGAGCATTTAGCACATTATAATCAGCAACGAGTATTAATGATTCTTTAATTCAGAAAATGTTCATTATGCTCTTAATCTATAATGTAATTGGAGAGAGAAAGATTCAAATAGTTCATTGAATGTCAAGGGCATTTACAGTTGAGAAACCATTTTCTCTTTAATCAGTGCAAATTACATTTATTGTTGCTCTTTTATTTTGCTCTTATCAATACAAAACCGTGTTTACTTTGGGGATGCTATCTTCAATGATCTCACAACAGTCAAGAAAGGGAGGTACACCAAGGGCTGCAGAGCCCCAGACTGAAGAACTCCCAAGAGAATTTAATAGGTTGTCTCAGACAAGGTCTAGTATTAGAGGCCATAGCACTCACCTGGACTACCTTAGGTACAAGGAGCCCAGCAAACTACAAGGGCACACATACCACAGACAGGGAAAAATAAAGCCATCTTTTTTTTTTCTTTTCCTCTTCTGATTTTTTTAAAATTTTTGAATTAAAAATGAGAAAAATTTGAGCCCAAGGCCAGAGAAGACAGGTCTAAGTAGCAGAGGAGGGAGAGCATCAGAGTCCCTGCCCTGGGAAACCAAAAGAGTGGCTAGTTGTTTTTGAAGTCTATCACCCAAGTCACCCAAAGTGGGTGTCCAGGACCAAATTCCCAAGATAACCATGCTTCCTCATCCTCCTCTCCTGGGAGTATGTAGTTTGGGTAAGACTTTGGAATGTCTGGAAATCCTGCTTCCACAAAGCCAGGCATCGGTGATGAGGAACATCCCCCAACCCCCAGGCACTTTCTATCCTGGAAAGGTGAAGAGTTTGAATTTAGGCAAGAGAAGAAAAACTTTCTATAATATAATTAATAATTGGAAGAATTGTTGATATTTACAAATGCAGTTGCTTTTTTTACATTGATCTCAAATAGAGTAATCTTATTAAATATATATATTTAATCTAAACATTTACTTGTAGGTAGCTTTTAGATATTTTGTGCAGGCATGCATATCTTTTCTGAGTAGAGACAGATACATGGTTTACTTTTCAATTCTTAGATTTTAGTTAATTAACATTGTTATTGCACTTGGCTAGACTCTCCAGTACAGTGTCTAATCAAATTTGGGAAAGTGAATATCCTTGAACTGTTCCTTAGATAAGAATTGTTCCCGAGTTAAAATACTCATCTAAGGGGGTGAAACAGCCTTCAGTATTTTAACATTCAGTATTAACAATTAATATTAAATTAAAATTAATTTTTGCTTTAAATAATAACATATTTTATTTATTTTAATATTTTTATATTTAATCATCATTTTCAATGCTTACATGGGTTATTATATTTGAATCTGTCCATTTTCTTACCTCTAATTCTATTTTTTCAGGAGAATTAGACAATAATAATACATATTGTTTTTATTACCTAAATGCCCTGGTATCTTTTACCTAGTTTTAGTGTCTACAGAACAGAATAATCATAGCAGGAGGGAGGTAGGAGCCTGGCAGGACCAGGTGACGACAGGCCAAAACCACCAACAAGCGGCACCAACAGTAACCTCTAGTTGCCCTGGCTGCTCATCAGCACAGGACATTTCCACCAGGGCTATGATAGTTTACGAATGCCATCGCAACGTATGGAAGTCACCACCCATTTCCATGGCAACAGCTGGAAATTAGGCCCATTTTCTAGCGATTGATGAATAACCTGCCCCTTTATTTGTATGCCATCAAAGTGGGTATAAATACAACTGTCAACTGCCCATTGCCTGTTCTAGCCACTTTGCTTATGCGCTAGCGTTGCTCTGCAAGGAGCAGTCACAGAACTGTTAACACTGCCACCACCTTAATAAAACTGCTTTCTTCCATCACTGGCTTAATCTTAAATTATTTCCTGGGTGACGTCAAGAATCTGCCCTGCATCAAAAGGACTAAAGATTAACCAGAGACTGCTCTATTTCTCTACATATTACCTTATAGATTTTTTAACCTCTTTTACTATTTTTTCATAATTAAATCAAGATATTTATATACAACCTGTATAAGGATTGTTGATTATTTGTACATTTTAATCTACATAATTTGATCATTAGACAGTAAACAAATAAATATAAGGTGCTATTTAAGGAAATGCAGATGACTTGAATTTCAGCTATTCTGCATTATACTCTTGTATCAATATACTTAGTATCGATAATTCTGCAACTGGCTCTTGAACAACATGGGTTTGAATTTATATGAAGATTTTTTAAACTAAATGCAAATTCAAAATGCAGTATTTGTGGAATGTGAAACTCACATACAGGGAGAACAGACTTTTTGTCAATGCAGGTTTTCACTGCTGGACTTATGTGCAGATTTTGTTATACAATGGTCCTGAATAAATCCTCCACATATACTGAGAGATGACTATACTTTATTTGCTTAATTCCTGAACACAGGGAAAAAAACACAGTAAATGTCTCAAAATCTGACCTCTGAAACACATATGAACCCAGAAATCATCCTAAAAGTCATGGTAAACTCCACATGTACAAAAATTTACTTACTCAAAGATTTTTTTTAATTAAGTATATTTGTTATAAAACAAAACATTTGCATATAATAATCTATTTTAATACTATTATCATAGAGAAGTTACTAGATTATAACTCAGTCATCATACTTTAAAAGAATCTTTGTAATTCCTGTAATTCTCATATCATTTAAGAAACAACTTTGTACGATGCCTACACATCCCTACTACCTAAATGACCATATGTTATATATTGTTATGTGATTGTTTCTCCATAAGAGTTTCCAAGTTCTTTGTAGGCAGACACTATGTATCATTTGTCCAAGGCATGACAGTAAATGCTTAATAAATTTTGAAACATGAGTATATTATTTTGTAATATGGTGTTCTTAATTAATTTAAAATGAATTATTTAACTTATCTACATTTGCCCAGGTACTATCATTTAAAGGCCTTAAGATGATTTTGCTCTCATATTCATGTACATTTCAAATTTTCAAGACATTTTCCAGTACAAGTACAAATAATGGCAAGTAATGTAATTGGTAAAATATTGTGTATATCATTATTTTAAAGGAAAATTTGTACAATTACTCATTTGAATATCTAATGCAAACATGATACCCATAATCATATATCTAATACTCCATGAATAGGTTCTTTCTTAAGTTTTACATTGTTCCTTTTACTTTCTTTTATTTTTTTTACATTTTGAGCTTTCTCCAGAGAATTATTATCCTATTAAAAATAATTTGAGCTTTAAACATCTGTTTATTATCGCAATATTTGTCTGGAAATTAATGTGTTGCCACATTAAAAATAATTTTAATATTCAGTTACCATTAAGCTCTGTGTATTAACATTTTTCCTTCTGTATTGAGTAACCATTTAAATTATTTGTGGTATAAAATTGGTCGAAATAATTATATTACAAATATTAATTGACAAGTTATTGCTGAGAATTTATCTACTAATAAAATAAAATGGATTATTAGTAATTTATTTACCCATTTTTACTACTTATTGCCAGAGTAATAAAAGTATTATCATTCTACATTTATTTTTCTTTTTCTATTTTATGTGTGTTTAGAGTAACTTTGTTCAAATTTCTAGATGAATAGTCATAGATTTTTAGTAGTGTCACTCAATTTTTCCAACTATTAAAAAACAAGACAGAATCAATCAGTGATCTATAATTTAAAATGTTAAAAGATATCAAAGATTATTTTATTATTCTTAAATTTGCTAAAAGTTAAAAACTATAATGAACCTGTGTTGTTGAAGTAGTCTTTTGGAATTCATTAAACTAATTCGTTTTTCATTTTCTCCTCACCCACACTAAAATTTCAAATTACCTTATAATTTGAACTTCTAGTGATTTTCTGACTCCAGAAAAATGGACTACAGTAAGATTAGTGATGCATTGTATGTGTGTTTATGTGTGTGTGTAGTAACAGAAAGGCTGAATGTGAAATGGAAAATAAAGCAGCATCTTCATGGTGATCCACAGTAGCCTCTTTGCTTTTATAACAAATACCTTTTTAAAACAGCCTATCACAATTCAGAGAAAATTAATTTCTCTAAAGGTATTTACCTGGGTGCAGTGGCTCACACCTGTAATCCTAGAACTTTGGGAGGCCGAGGAGGGCAGATCATCTGAACTCAGGAATTCGAGACCACCCTGGGCAACGTGGTGAAACCCAGTTTCTACTAAAAATACAAAAATTAGTCAGATGTGGCCTCTAATCCCAGCTACACGGGAGGCTGAGGCAGGAGAATCATTTGAACCCAGGAGGTGGAGTTTGCAGTGAGCCGAGATCACACCACTATGCTCCAGCCTGGGGTCTCCAATTACTTATGATATATGTATCTCCAGTTTGATGTTTATCAGTAATAAGTAACTTAAATATGAGGACAGTATGTTCAGAGTGCTACAGGGATTCATCATTCATGTAGTCAAATTCAAGAGAATGTCTCCTAGTTCAACTATGAATAATTACGGAAGAAAACATTATTTGGAAAGCATTTTTCAACAAAATCCCATAATGACTATTTTATTGTGTTCACATGGTTTGGCTCTGTGTCCACAACCCATATCTCATTTCAAATTGTAATGCCCATGTGTCAAGGAAAGGACATGGTGGGAGGTAATTGGTTCATGGGGGCATTTTCCCCCATGCTGTTCTAGTGATAGTGAGGGAGTTATCATGTGATCTGAGAGTTTTATAAGGCAGTTTTCTCTGCTCTCTCTTGCACTTGCTCTCTCGCCTGCTGCCATGTAAGACATGCCTGCTTCCCCTTTCACCATGATTGTAAGTTTCCTGAGGCCTCCCCAACCATGCAAAACTATGAGTCAATTAAACCTCTTTTTACAAATTACCCAGTCTTGGGTAGTTCTTTATAGCAGTGTGAGAACAGACTAACACATGTATCCTCACAATTAGCCTATGATATTATTCTAGATATTATTCTAATTATCCTTCTTCTTTAGATGAGACGTGTGCACAGTTTCTCATAGCAGATAGGATGTGGTACTGCTAAGGCTTAAGCCCAGGTTTGTCTGAATCTAGAACCTGTGTTTCTGTTTTTGAACTGACTCTACAACTCTCCTAGAATAGCCATTGTAATTTGGGAGCATTATGTAATTACTGTCACAATATTAGTTTAAAATTATTTCTATCCATTTGGAGATAATGATTTAATTAAACAAGTAACATGAATTTCTAACATACTAATTTCTTTAACTTCATAAAGCTCATACATAGAATGAAATTAGTTTATTAGGTATTATTAGTAATAGTATTATATTAAATAAATTATCTGAGCTGCTCTCTTGATACCATTTTTAAAAAATTATTCATGGTTGGGCCGGGCGTGGTGGCTCACGCCTATAATCCCAGCACTTTGGGAGGCCGAGGCTGGTGGATCACAAAGTCAGGAAATCGAGACCATCTTGGCTAACATGGTGAAGCCCCGTCTCTATCAAAAATACAAAAAAATTAGCCGGGCATGGTGGTGGGCACCTGTAGTCCCAGCTACTCAGGAGGCTGAGGCAGGAGAATGGCATGAACCTGGAAGGCAGAGCTTGCAATGAGCCGAGATCATGCCCCTGCACTCTAGCCTGGGCAACAGAGTGAGACTCTGTCTCAAAAAAATAAAAATTATTCATGGTTATTTCTATAGTTCATGTAACATAAATTTTATTATTTTGGTAGTAACACTAATTGCATATTATATCTTTACAAGCAATATAACCCATCTTCATTTATTCTCCTTAGGTTGACAATTTTGTTAGTAAGCACTTTAAATCCTCTATAGCCTGTGAAAAGTAGCATGAAATATATTTGATTATAGAAATCTCACAGTAATCCAGCTAATCTTGGTCTTTCATTTCCCTCATATTCAGGTACCCCCAGCTTTATTATTCTCATACTATACTTTATCCAGTGGATCCTAAAATGACTTCCTCAGCAAACCTTACCTACTACATAACTAAATGTATTGCAAGCTTAGCTATTTTCCTTTAATTGTTAAATACCTAACTCATAGTCTCCCATAAGGTTAAAACAAAATGTATTTACAAGACTAAGTATATGACATATATATGTATATGTATCCAGATATATTGTGTGTATATATGCATATTTATCTCTCTGTATGTGTGTGTGTGTGTGTGCATGTGTGTGTGTGTGTGTTTATATAAAACCATGCAATGCCAAGTACAAGCCATTTGGCATTTGGATCTGGGTTCACATTGAAAATCAAACTTAATGGACACAATAGGCTTTAAACACCACCAGGTTTACTTAGCTTTAAGAAATAATACAAACAAAAAAGACATAATCCACAACAATATTAGTACAGAAAACTCCTGTTTTTTAAGTTTAGCTCCTAATACCCCAGTTCTCCCAATTTTATACTTGGGCCGGGAATGATAAAGAGAGAAAGTTAAGTGTGTGTAGGTACCTCAACCCTGTGAAGTTAAGTCTGGGACTTTATCATGTTTCTTACCCAGCTAACCATGTGGCTCACTCAGATATATGTGACTGGCACTATTCTCCAGATCAGCAGCTTCTCATTAATGCCTGTTCTTAATTACTCTATAAAAACCTTGAATATTAATTATAGGTACATGGTTCAGTGCATAGCTCTGGCTGGATTTTCAGTTATTTGGTATCAGGTATGAGTAAGCTCCTAACAATTTCTTGAAATCATGATCATATGAGTTTCCTAGGGCTGCTGTAGCATATACCGTGAATTGAATGGCTTAAAGCAATGTGAATTTATCATCTCCATACTACAGTCCAAAATGTAGAAATCAGGTGTCAGCAAGGTTTATTTCTTTTGAAGACATTGAGGGAGAATCTGTTTCATGCCTCTCTCTAGTTTCTGGCTTTTTGGCAATTCATGGTGACCCTTGGCTTGTAGACCTATCACTCCAATCTGTGTCTGTCTTCACTTGGCTTTCTGTTTCTGTTTCTTCTCCATTACTTACAAAAATTCTTATAACTAATTGGATTTAGGGGCCACATTAAATCCAGGATGATGTTGTCTCAAGATCTTTAATTATAGCTATAAAGATTCTTTTCCAAATAAGGTCCCATTTTGAGGTTCAGGGTGAACATGAATTTGGCTGAGGGGGTTAATTATTCAACTCATCACAATCATGCAATGAGAATGGCCAAAGGTCAATCCAATGTCCTTAAGTCTAGATGGAAGATTAATAACACTTTTTAAATATTTTTCTTTTAAATTATCTTATTTTTAAGGAAGTCTTGAGACCACCTGAAATTGATAGGCAATAAGACCAGTAGGTTAGAGTGAAGTAATATGGTAACTAGAAACATTCCATGTGCAGAGAAAGAAATTTTTGTCATTATGCTCAGTTCCATTTTCCCATCAGAAAATGAAAATTAAGAGTACCAGTAATTAAATAAAAATTCCTTAATAATTTTTACAAAACAAGGTGGGATCAAAAATCGATGCCTATTTACTACTGAGAACTACTGTTTTACACAATTTTTAGTTTTTCATAGAAAAACATCATATTCCTCATGATATTTATGCTTATTTTGCCTTCGAAATAGTATGCTGACAAAATATCAGTCTCTAAAACTTTAAGAGTGTGTTTACCTCACTGAATCTTTCGTCTTTTTCTTAGTGAACTTTTTGGATTTTTTTAAATAAACGCAAGCCCTAAACACTGAAATGCTATACCTATAATGAACAATTATTTCCTTAAAAGACAACATGACGAAATGCCAGATGCAGTGTGGTAAGGGAGACCTAACTGCTATGAAATTATTATAGTGTCATGTGATTTATTTTGAACCCCAACCATCATTTCACCATCCTGCTGTCTTCTTTATTGTTAGAGTGAATGCTTTCAGTGACATCTTATAAATCTTTGATTTGGCCAATATTTTTGCAGTGTCTTAACATAGAAGAGGTGTGCACAGCTTTCACTACCTCCAAGATTTAGAGGTATAATTTCAATTTAATGTGAAAAGTTTTAGCTGGGTAAGTTCCATTAGCCTCTTTTGTCAAGAAGGGAATATACCTATTCATTTTCATGTACAGTTTATATATTGAGCTCCATCAACACATGAAAGGTGTTATGTAGTGTCTGCAAAGATGGGAGTTTACTGTCTTTAACTGAGCTTCCCACATGCACAAAAGTCTTCTAATAATATTGATCTATATTTCTCTTAGTAAGCAAATGTCAGGTATATAAAAATTTATGAAATAAGGTGGCTTTTTCTCCCTATTAAAACACCTTTTGTCCAGGTAGCAGTGATTCTACCACTTGCCACAGGCAGATATGACCTTCTCACCTTGTCCTCAATGCCTCCCCATAAACTACTCTGGGAAGTATTTGATAAAACAACTTATACTAAGATCTAAGTGACTTCTAAAACTCACTGTACTGCATAAGTTATGTGTAAGAATAGTTTATAAATTAGAATGTACAGTATCATATATAATTTTTATATTCCAATTTATATGTACATTCACATGCAGGCTGGAGGGAGCTATGTAAAAATGTTGACAATTGTCACCTCTGAGTGATGTTTTACTTTATACATATTTATTTATTTATCATTTTCTGAGTTTTCTACATTGAACCTATACTGCATAAACAGATGCAGGGAGAAGGAAATCCTGCTATGCCTGAAAAAACTTGTGCTGATTAAATAATGTTTTTGCATAGTAGCTTAGTAAATGTGATTACATGAAACTTCACTAAAGAGTGTTTCCAAAGTGTCCAGGATGGGATGCAATGGCTAATATTTTGATAGCAATATGTTGTCACTTTTGTACTCCATCAGGGTACTGTGTTGGGAAATTATTAGAAGTACTGCCCTTACTATTATTAACTCACAATTTTAGGTTAGCCAAAGAAAAAACCATTTTTTAAAAGAAAAAAAAGTAGCTTTGGAATACTTTGGGGGGTTTTTACATACAAATAAAAAAAAGCTATCCTCTCTGCCATAGCCAGTAAAGAGAGAATTGAGCTGCTATAAGTTACTTTTAAACCCAAACATAACATATTGTTTTTACATTTCTAAATGAGTTATGATAGACCACTATATTTTAGAAGCAGTTTTTCAAATAGAAAAAGCTTGTGAATAGGCAAAGTAATTGCAACCTGAAATGTCTGATGAAACAACTCAAATGTCAAAGGACAGTTTTAAGATGCACATAAGGATATCATAAAAATATAATGTATTATTTTATCTTGTAATATTCAATATAGATATCAATTTACCATCTAGATATGGTTTAGTTCAATAGCAGCAACAAGATTCTGTCCAGGTTCAAAAATTAACTAAACTGTTCAGTGTTTTGAGACCTCTAAGACAAGTGAAGCCATTTTCAACAGATGGTTAGTTCTACTCTATTTTATTCTTTTAATTCTATTCTAGTTTCTTTTTTTCACTCTAGGTTTTATCATAAAGGAAGAAAAAAAATCAGCAAATATTTATAATAAAGAAAACTTTAACCCAGAATAACGTTTAAATTTTTTTTGATGTGACTTGCTCCTCCTTGCCATCTGTCATGATTATGAAGCCTGTCCAGCCACGTGGAACTGGGAGCCCAATTAAACCTCTTTCTTCTGTAAATTGCCCAGTCTTAGGTATGTCTTTATCAGCAACATGAAAATAGACCAATACAGTAAATTGGTACCAGTAGAATGGAGTGCTGCTGAAAAGATACTCGAAAATGTGGAAGCCACTTTGGAACTGGGTTAACAAACAGGGGCTGAACAGTTTGGAGGGCTTAAAAGAAGACAGGAAAATGTGGGAAAGTTTGGAATTTCCTACAGACTTGTTGAATTGCTTTGCTTCCTAGACACTTGTTTGAAAATGCTGTTAGTGATAAAGACAATAAAATCCAGGCTGATGTGGCGGTCCCAGATAAAGATGAGGAACATGTTGGGAACTGCAGCGAAGGTGACTATTGTTATGTTTTGGCAAAGAGACTGGCAGCATTTTGCCCCTGCCCTAGAGATTTGTGGAACTTTGAACTTGAGAGTGATGATTTAGGGTATCTGGAGGAAGAAATTTCTAAGCAGCAAAGCGTTTGAGAGTTGACTTGAGTGCTATTAAAGGTATTCAGTGTTTTTTTTTTTTGAGATGGAACCTCGCTCTGTTGCCCAGGCTGGAGTGCAGTGGTGCAATCTTGGCTCACTACAACCACTGCCTCCCAAGTTCAAGCAGTTCTCCTGCCTCAGCCTCCTGAGTAGCTGTGGTTACAGGTGTGTGCCACCACACCTGGCTAATTTTTTGTATTTTTAGTAGAGATGGGGGTTTCACCATTTTAGCCAGGATGGTCTCCGTCTCCTGACCTCGTGATCTGCCCGCTTCAGCCAAGGCAATTAGTTTTATAAGGGAGGCAGAGAATAAAAGTTCAGAAATTTTGCAGCCTGATAATACGACAGAAAAGAAAATCTTATTTTCTGAGGAGAAATACAAGCCAACAGCAAAAAATTTGCATAAGTAACAAGAAGCCAAATATTAATCTCCAAGACAATGGGGAAAATATCTCCAGGGTATTTCAGAGGTCTTCACAAGGTAGCCCCTCCCATCACAGGCCTGGAGGCCGAGGAGGCCTAGGGCTGGGCCCAGGGTAATCAGCATATCCATTTTCTCAAACATTAATCATTGCTTTGTGTGGAGAATGTTCAATGCCCTCCTTTTAACTCTTTGAAACTATTTAATATATTATTGTTAACTGTAGTCATCCTACAGTGCTATAGAACACTAGAACTTATTCTTCCTATCTAGCTGTAATTGTTATTAATTTTTAAGGGGTCTTGGTATATTTTGCATATTAGTTTTTATCAGATGAGTGTTTTGTAAAGACTGTATCATGATCTGTGGTTTGTCTTGTTATTCTCTTAGCATTTTTTTTTACAAGAAAGAAGTTTTTAAAAACATTTCTTAAATATTATATACTTCACCAACTTTCAGGATCATTATTAGTCATTGCTGCATTTTATGTGTGTAGTTCAAATGATAATATGTGTAACAGAAAATAGAATTTTAACAGTAAGTTTTTACAGATTTTAACTTCAAGTTACATATTTGAAGTTGAATATTCAGATATTAAGAATCTCAATGAAACCCTTGCTTTTACTGTGAACATTGTTTTACTTTAAACCTCATAATAACTCCTGTCAAAAATAAAATTAGGTCAAATTAGATAATTTTTAAATTTATTGTGCATACAAAAGAACAGTTTGCTAACCAGGAAACCATAAAGTGAAAATGGTAAGAAGCACCATTTATAGCAATAATAACATAATATATCAAGCAAAAAACAGGAAGTATTTTGCCCTGTTTTGCAAGGTACTAGTATGCTGTTCAGAAAGCATTGCAGATGGTGTCATTAATCATGTAGGAAACAATATAAAATCAAATTCTGGTGTGTTGGCAAAGGTTTAACAACCAATTCTACAAAAACAAAAACCAAACGGAAACAAAAGACTGCTTTGTAGAGTTTAATGATTTTTGTAGCGGGAGTACTTTCACCTTGGACTATTTCAGTCTGCTATATTTCAAGAAATATGAAGGATATTAGATTTTACCCTACTTGCAGTCAAATATGTTAGCATGTCATAGTTTCATGGTTGCTGGCAGAAGATATGAGACTCTGAGTCAGAGACAAAGGGCAGCTTATTATTCATAGTAACAGCAGTTGGCAGAGTATCAGAATTTGTGCCATTTCCCTAACCCCAAATCCCATAGGGTGAGATAAAGATCTAAGTAACACCTGCATGTGTGTTATGAAAGAAAAACCCTGAGTTTAGGGTACCTGAATTTTTCATAAGTAATTGGCAAAACAAAATTTTCCAAAAGGGAGACATTATCTCTACTATTCTGGAGAGTAAACAAGTCTGTCTTTTACTCAAATTTGTTTAGTCTTTTTTTCAAATTTGTTTACTATACAAACATCCTTAAAAAATTTTGTCATAGCAAAGGTCATCAGTACCACTCTTCACAAAATACAGAAACTCAAGAAACCAACAAATAGTTGTTTTCCCATACCAATGTGATATCACTGAGCATGGAATTGGAAAAATAAATGAACAGTTGCCTGTTGTGAGTCAGAATAATATGCTCCAGCATGTCACTACATTGGAATATTAAAATGTCATTTTTTATAGTTAGGTGAATAAGATAGATAGTGTAACAATTACAAGATATACATTATAATCATATTTATTTTTAATTAAAAAATTTATGTTAACCTTAAAGGAAAAAAATGGTTATCTAATTCCTATTAGGAAAACATTAATAGAATAAGATACTAAATCAGTACAATATTAACTTATCATCCTGGCTGATACCAGAACTCAATAGGAAAATTGTTCAAATTCTTGGCAAATTCTGCATCACATATAAAGTGCTAAAGCATATTATATGATTTTAATATCATGGCTCTGTCCAAATAAAATATTTTCACATTGCCCAAATTCTAACATAAATGATTTTAAAAGACCAAATATTAAACAAACACACTTGATTTGTTACTATTTATTTTCATGAGTTGTGTATGACTGTCTAGATAAATGTACTTTGGGAACATTGTATAGAGCTAAAAAATTGAAAAAATACTTAGTAAATTATGATTTATTCAATTAGTTAATTCAATCGTGAGTTTCCTTAGTTCTGTGTTTCCTTATGTCATCACATTTGTCACAGTGAGTGGTGATTATCCATGTAACTGTATGTTTTTCTACCTATTCCAAGGCCTTTAACCAGAGCTGCACATCAGAATGAATTAGATGATTTGAAGCACACACATGCACATTTGCGTACACTTCTAGGCCTACCCTCAGAAATACAGTCAGTGGATCCAGGATATGGTAAGTGTATTTCTATTTTTAAATTATCAGAAAAGTCTGACATACATCTTGGTTTAAAATAACTGAAATAACTGTCCTAAAATGTGTTATGGATAGCAGAAAAATTACTTACCCATCTGTGTTTCCCTTGTATGCATCATAGTGTTTCAAGAACAGTAAGTACTTACATATATCTGCTATTTCTTTCCAGCTCACGTTGATATAGTATACCATTGTTTTTCACATAGGCTTCTGAAACAGCTTCCTGAATGGAAATTACCATTTTATATTTTTAAATGTTCAAATATTAGCAGTTTCATATGGCCCAGCCTAAAAGAATACAATCCAAAATGTTTAACATACTTGCTATCTATGACTTACTGTTCATGACATAATGTTATATTCTTACAAACTTATCTCATGGAATTCTTTTTCTGTTATTGCCATACTGAGACATGTCTTATTCTCAGAACAATTTTATCCCAGATTCATGATTCACTAAATGCAATTCCTATTTTCTAGTTCTTTATTTCCCTTCCTTTATGTTTATCTCTTCCTCTCTATTAGTATGAGAATAATTTGTAAACATTATATCCAAATTGACTGTTTTCTGCCATGATTCCCTGTCTTTGCTCATTTATTTCCTTTAAAGTTTGAAAGATTTATCTAAATTTATGATTTTTATTTTTATGGCTTTATTTCAAAATAAAAGTTTCATCTATATCTATTCATATAACTTGGAGGTAATTTTTGATATTTGTTATACAATGTGTTCCAAAAGTATAGCGATGTCAGCAAATGGCAGATATGTCAATACTTATTTGTTTAATAAACAAACACATATTTTAAATATTTTGAGAATATAATTAAGCATGATGTTATTATATCACAAGATAATGTAATAAACGGTTTCAAAATAAAACTCTTGATATTTGGAAATGGTAACTCTTGTAGATCCCAAAAGCTGTCTCACACTTAATTCTTTTTTTAAAGGTTGAAAATAAAGAGAGATATTGATATTTTTTGGATTTCTCTTATCAATCAGTTTTATCTTTCCCAGAACTTAAGTATCCTCTGAAAGCCATAGATTAAGCTTGCGAATGAAATGCTCTCCCATTAAAAGAGGACTAGAATGTTTACCTACGTAAAGTATTATTTCTATGGTTATAATTATATTTTACCAAAATGTTACTTCATGAGGTATAAAAAATATGTATAAGTCCTTACAGAAATGAAAGGTTGTGACAAAAATACCAGCATTCAAACAAGAGTATTTCTAAGCACAAAGACAGTCATAGTATTACTTCTGATTATAGTATTATGGGTTAAAACTGAGATATGATTGAACTTGTAACTGGCATGTAAGACAGAGAACTTTTTATTTTTTCAAATTAGAATATTTCTGGGTGTGCTGGCTCATGCCAGTAATCCAAGCACTTTGGGAGGCTGAGACAGGAGAATCACTTGAGCAAAGGATTTGAGACCAGCCTGGACAACATAGTGAAATCCCATCTCCACAAAAAATAAAAATATTGACTGGGCAAAGTGGTGCACACCTATAGTCCCAACTACTCATGAGGTTGAGGTGAGAGCACTGCTAGAGCCCAGGAGTTCAGGGCTACGGTGAGATATCATCACATCACTGCACTCAAGCAGCCTGGGCAACAGAACCAGACCCTGTCTTCAAAGCAAAACCAATCACACAACAACAAATTAGGATATGGACAGTTAGTATTCAAGTGCAAAAAAAAATCATCTGTGTAGTAGCTGCAAATCCTTATCTAAATAAAATATAGCCTATCTTTAGTTTTTTTCTGAACCTGACTAGGCTCCAACAATTAGTGATGATGATGAAAAAGTACATATAGATGTAACATGTGCTATATTTGACTTTATTTCAGCAAATAAAATATTTAGCAAGTAGTTTATCCTGGTACACCAGAGAATAATAAGATGATAATAGAATTAACAGTGCTCTGTTTATTTAGTCAAGAGCATTAGAAAGAATCTGGCCTAAAGGCCTAAATTTATAATATATTTTCTCAATCTCAAGCATATAGGTTAGTGCTTGTATTTTGAAGGAATAATAAAGCTTAAAGTGAACAGTGGTTTGGTTTATTAATAAAATGCTGTTTTATCCTCAGAACTAAAACCAAAAGCCAATTGACTTTTTTAAACATTTAAATCAGTATATTTAAAATGCAGAAACATTTAAAGCTGATTAATGCAATTTAAATTAGTGGAAGGAACAGGTAATGTGTAAATTTGCCGGATGAGTCTCTGGGAGTTACTCCAATTTAGCAGTTACGGAGAAGGGGCCGTTATAATAGTGGGCCTTTAAATACGTCTTGACCAAATTACCAGTTGCTCTGAGAAGAGGATGATGAAGAGGGATAGTAGACTGTTACGTTAAAAAATAGAAAGACTCCCCCCAAGATTCAAGCAGCAGCTTTGTTCACTAAAATTCACACAGGTAGTCAGCATCAAGTAACATTTTTAAGCAGTAACAGTAACAACAACAAAAAATGGTTGAAACAATGATAAAGTGTTTCCAGGTGAGGAAGTTTGGAAACATGAAAGTTGGTAGGCTTTTTTGTTTTTTTGTTTTTTTGAGATGGAGTCTCAATCTATTGCCCAGGCTGGAGTGCAGTGGCGTGATCTTGGCTCACTGCAACGTCTGCCTCCCAGGTTCTAGTGATTCTCCTGCTTCAGCCTTCTGAGTAGCTGGGATTACAAGCACGCACCACTATGCCCAGCTAATTTTTGTATTTTTAGTAGAGACGGGGTTTACCTTGTTGGTCAGGCTGGTCTTGAACTCCTGACCTCAAGTGATCCATCTGCCTTGGCCCCCCAAATTCCTGGGATTACAGGTGTGAGCCACAGAGCCCAGCCTGAAAGTATTTTAAGAACACAATTGTACATACTAACAAAATGTAGGCTATCAGTATTAAGACAAAAAAAAAAGTCAGAGGATGCTCAGCTATTTAAACAGAATTACATCTCTAGATTAAAGCTGATTTGTTCACCCAGGCTACAAAAGAGACCTCAGCTAAGGAGCAATGACTCACTGAAGACTTCTAAATTCAATCTCATGCAGAGACACACCAGAGGTGGGACTGGGATTGAGCATTCAAATGTATGCCCCAGTTGAGAGAGATGAATAAAGCATATTCTGACAACTTATAGGGGATAAGAAAGAATATGGAGCAATATCAGCTCAATGTCATTGCATTTCTTGAAAATAACATATAATTATAAAATCCACCTTTTCTCTGAATTTATTTTTCATTTGGTATAGTCAGAAAAAAATACAAACAAGATGTGGCATAATGGGAATTAATACAGGAGATAATTCTTTAAAAAAGTGTTCAGCAATACTAACTATAACAAATAGCATAATGGATAAAGAGAATGAATCAGTACAATTCTAGAACTGTTTTAGCCAATAACAATGTGAAGCAGGGTAAGATAGAAATAGGTGATTAGGGAATACAAGCTGTATTTCTAAAAGTTTTGCAATCTGCCACAAACTTGCATGAATTGCATTTGAATGCTTTTACTGTCCCTGAGTTCACTCTGCTATATTATGTCTTATTTGATCTAACACTTAACAGTCTCACTGATCACAAGTATGACGTTTGTAGGAAACAGCATCAAATATTTACAAATTCTGCAGTCAACATTTTTATCCTTATGCTTCTTATATGGGAAAATGTACATTTTAGATGTTTTATAGTTTAGGATAACTTATGATACCAGGACTTGATAATTTGTTTTGTCAACTTTTTCAAAAGCATGGTGGAAATTGAAATGTATGCAGAATGTAGGAATGGAAGTTTACTTCTGTAGACTTTCACCTTCATTGAGATAGGAAAAAATAAGTCATTTCAGGGGTCACAAACTTTTTCTAAAATGTACTTTTTGAAACTCTTTTTTAAAGATTTGATTTTTTTCAGACCTCTAAAGCTTCTCTGAAGCTGAAAAAGGAATAGAAATTCTCTTTGAAATTAGCATGTGAGCTCACTTTATTTACTCATAATCTTCAAGGGGCTGGAAATTGTATTGAGTACACTTACTGAGAATAATTGGAGACCCAGAATTTATGCAGAACAAACTAGAGTTTTTCTAACTAGAGACATTTTTTAGTATGATTGATAATTTTAAACATCCTAAAAAAGAACCTATACTGATAGGTGTGAGGTGATGTCTTATTGTGGTTTTGATTTGCATTTCTCTAATGGTCAATGATATTGAGTTTTTCTTCATATGCTTGATGGCCACATGCATGTCTTCTTTTGAATGGTGTCTGTTCATGTTTTTTTGCATGCTTTTTAATGGTATTGCTACAATTTTTCTTGTAAATATCTTTAAGTTATTTATAGATGCTGGATATTAGACCTTTGTCACATGCATAGTTTGAAAATATTTTCTCCCATTCGATAGCTTATCTTTTTACTCTGTTGATAATTTCTTTTGCTGTGCATAAGCTCTTAAATTTAATTAGATCCCATTTGTCAATTTTTGCTTGTTGAAATTGCTTTTGGCATCTTTGTCATGAAATCTTTGCCAGTTCCTGTGTCCAGAGTGGTATTGCCTAGGTTGTCTTCCAGGATTTTTATAGCTTTGGGTTTTACATGTAAGTGTTTATCTTGCATTGATCTTTGTATAAGGTGAAAGGAATAAGTCCAGTTTCAAGCCTCTCCGTATGGCTACCTAGTTATCCCAGTACCATATATTGAATAGGGAGTCCTTTCCCCATTGCTTTCTTGTCAGCTTTGCCAAAGATCAGATAATTGTACGTGTGTGGCCTTACTTCTGGGCTCTCTATTCTGTCCTATTGATCTATGTGTCTGTTTTTGTACCAGCACCATGCTGTTTTGGTTACTGTAGCCTTGTAGTATATTTTGAAGTCAGGTAGTGTGATGACTTCAGCTTTGTTCTTTTTACTTAAAAGTGTCTTGGCTATCTAGGATCTTTTTAGTTCCATATGAATTTTAAAACAGTCCTTTTCTAGTTTTGTGAAAAATGTCATTGGTAGTTTGATAGGAGTAGCATTGACTCTGTGAATTGCTTTGGGAAGTATGGCCATTTTAATGATATTGATTTTTACTCTCCGTGACCATGAAATGTTTTTTCATTTGTTTGTGCCCTCTCTGATTTCTTTGAGCAGCAGTTTGTAATTCTCATTGTAGATATGTTTCACCTCCCTGGTTAGCTGTATTCTTAGTTATTTCATTTTGTGGCATTTGTGAATGGGATTTTGTTCCGATTTGTCTCTTGGCTTGATTGTTGTGGGTGTATAGGACTGTTAGTATATTTCATACATTGATTTTGTATCCTAAAACTTTGCTGAAGTTGTTTATCAGCTGAAGGAGTTTTGGGGCTGACACTAGGGGGTTTTCTAGATATAGAATCATGTCTCCTGCTAACGAGGATAGTTTGACTTCCTTTCTGCCTGTTTGGATGCCCTTTATTTCCTTCTCTTGCCTGAATGCTCTGGCCAGAACTCCCAATACTATGTTGAATAGGAGCGGTGAGAGAGTGCATCCTTGTCTTGTGCCAGTTTTAAAGGGGAATGCTTCCAGTTTTGCCCATTCAGTATGATGTTGACTATGGGTTTTCCATGGATGGCTCTTATTATTCTGAAGTATGTTCCTTCAATAACTAGGTTATTGAGAGATTTAAACATGAAGGGACGTTGAATTTTATCAAAAGACTTTTCTACATCTAATGAGATAATCATGTGTTTTTTGTTTTTAGTTCTGTTTATGTGATGAATCACATTTATTGATTTGTATATGTTGAACCAACCTGGCATCCCAGAGATAAAGCCTGCTTGATTATGTTGGATTAACTTCTTGATGTGTTGCTGGATTCTGTTTGCAAACATTTTGCTGAGGATTTTTTTTATCAATGTTCATCATGGATATTGGCCTGAAGTGTTCTTTGTTGTTGTTGTGCCTCTGCTGAGTTTTGGTATTAGGATGATGTTGGCCTCATAGAATTAGTTGAGGATTTTTTGGAATAATTTCAGTAGCAATGTTACCAGCTCTTCTTTGTACATCTGGTACAATTCAGCTGTGCATCCTCTGGTCCTGGACTTTTTTTGGTTGGTAGGCTATTTACTACTGATTCAATTTCAGAGTTTGTTATTGGTTTGCTGTGGTGAGTCAATTTTCTCTGGTCCAGTCTGGAGGGTATATTTTTCCAGGAATTTTCCATCTCTTCTAGGTTTTCTAGTTTGTATGCATAGAGGTATTCATAATAGTCTCTGACGGTTGTTTATATTTCTGTGGGGTCAGTGGTAACATACACTTTGTCATTTCTAATTGTGTTCATTTAGACTGTCTCTCTTTTCTTTTTCATTAGTCTAGCTAGCAGTCTCTCTATCTCATTTATTTAAGAAAAAAACAGCTGTGGCTTTGTTAATCATTTGAATGTTTTTTCATGTCTCAATCTCCTTTAGTTCAACACTGATTTTGGTTATTGATTGTCTTCTGCTAGCTTTGGGGTTGGTTTGCTCTTGCTTCTTATTAAAACATCAAAAAAATAGCAGATGCTGGTGATATTGAGGAGTAAAGAAAACACTTATATACTGCTGGTTAGAGTGTACATTAGTTCAGCCATTGTGGAAAGCAGTGTGTCGATTCCTCAAAGAACCTTAAACAGAACTACCATTCGACCCAGCAATCCCATTACTGGGTATATACTCAAAGGAATATAAACTATTCTACTATAAAGGCACATGCATGTGTATGTTCATTGCAGCACTATTCACAATAGCCAAGACATGGAATCAACCTGAGTGCCCATCAATGGCAGACTGGATTTTTAAAAATGTGGTACATATACTCCATTGAATACTATGCAGCCATAAAAAGAGTGAGGTCATGTATTTTGTGAGAATATGGATAGAGCTGGAGGTCATTTTCCTTAGCAAATTAATGCAGTGACATTCAACCAAATGCTGTATATTCTCACTTATAAGTGGGAGCTAAACCAAATACTGTATGTTCTCAATTATAAGTGGGAGCTAAATGATGAGAACACATCAACACAAAAGGGGAAGAGATACTGGGGCCTACTTGAGGGTGAAGAGTGGGAGGTGGGAGAAGATAAAAAAAAATAACTATTTTTTTACTGGGCTTAGTACCTGGGTGACAAAATAACCTGTATAACAAACCTCCATAACACTTATTTATGTATATAACAAACCTGCACATGTACCTCTGAATCTAAAATAAAAGCTTTTTATAAAAAGGAAAGCACCCACTTTTTTCTATTTCTATTTTATTTGGTGTAGTCAACATGTCATGCCATGTGATATTTCGTTATTTATCTTTGGTTGTGCTACCATACTAAGAGATCTCATTTAGTAACTGTATTTGCTTTGTGACTTCAAGTTATAAATAATTACATTGTATAAATGTACTCTTCATTTCTATAAATTTTAATGTTAACAAACTATATAAAATATTATGCTGAAATACCAATATATATTTTAAAAATTAGAATACAGTAGAATAAATCATTATTTTGCAAAAAATTTGTATAAAAAGTATCTTGTAATGGACATTTCATTGACCGCCTGGACTCTCTCTCAATTAGATTAATATAAGATGTTGAATTGTCATTACCAAGTTTTGCTTGAAGATATCTCTCAATATTGTCAGCAACATATTCACTGGCATTAGTTGACATAGTTATAAAACCAATATTATCAGTTGATAATTTTCTAGGATTCTGTGAGTTAAAGGAACTTAATTCTTTGGTCCACTAGGTAAGATTCTCAAATATGGGTTTATAAACTAGTTCTCTTGGGAAGTTCTCAGTAGTATAATTATGGAAATTGGGAAACAACACTGAGGTTTTCATAAAGTAAAATGTATTCAATTTAACTGGCATCTTTATTCTGGTATTGTATTTTCATAAGCTTTTATTACTAAAATGGCTTTTATAATATTGTTATGGTTAATTTTACATGTTAATGTGGCTGAGCTAAGGGATGTTGTATTAGTTCATTTTCACACTGCTATACAGAACTACCTGAGACTGGGCAATTTATAAATAAAAAGAGGGTTATTTCACTCACCATTCCACAGGCTAACAGGAAGCATCACTGGGGTGCCTCAGGGAATTTACTATCATGGCAGAAGGCAAAGAGGAAGCCAGCATGTTTTACCATGGCGGAGAAAGAGAGAGAGAGAGGGTGGGGAAGTGCCATACTTTTTAACCATCAGGTCTCATAAGAACTCACTCACTATCGTGAGAACAGGATGGGGGGAAGCAGCCTATATGATCTAATCACCTGCCACCAGTCCCCTTCTTCAACACATTGGGATTATAATTCAACATAAGATTTGGATAGGGACACAGAGGCAAACCATATAATTCTACCCCGGCCCCTCCCAAATCTCATACCTTTCTCACATTTCAAACACAATCATGCCTTCCTAACAAACCCATAAAGTCTTAATTTATTCCAGCATCACTCAAAAATCCAAGTCCAAAATCTCATCTGAGATAAGGTGAGTTGCTTCCAACTATGAGCCTGAAAAATCAAAAGCAAGTTAGTTACTTCCAAGATATAATGGAATATAGGCAATGGATAAATACTCCCATTCCAAAAGGGAGAAATCAGTCAAAACAAAAGAACTACAGACCCCATACAAGCCCAAAACCCAGTAGAGCAGTAATTAAATCTTAAGGCTCCAAATTAACATCCCTTGACTCATGTTTTCCATCCAGTACTCACTGATGCAAGGGGTGGATTCCCAAGACCATAGACAGGTTTATGCTTGGAGCTCTACAGGGTACAGCCCCTATACTGCTTTCACAGGCTGGGATTGAGTGCCTGTGGCTTTTCCAGGAACACAGTACAAGCTGTTGGTGAATCTACCATTCTGGGGTCTGGAGGACAGTGGCCCTCTTCTCACAGCTCCACTAGGCAGCACCTTAGTGGTGACCCTGTGTTGGGGCTCCAATTCCAGATTTCCCAGTCACACTGCCCTTGTAGAGGTTTTCCATGAGGACTCTGCCCCTACAGCAGACTTCTGCCTGGACATGCAGGCAGATGGAAATCTAGGCAGAGGTTCCCAAACTCTTGTCTTCTGTATACCTGCAGGCCCAACACCACATAGAAGCCACCAAGGATTGAGGCACACACCCTCTAAACCAACAGCCTAAGCTGTACCTTGGTCCTATTTAGCCATGTCTGGAGCTGGAGTACCTGGGACACAGGGTGCCATGTCTGGACCTGGAGCAGCTGGGACATAGGGAGCCATGTCCCAAGGCTGCATAGAGCAGTGGGGACCTGGGCTTGGCCCAGGAAACCATTTTTTCCTTCTAGGCCTCCAGGCCTGTGATGAGAGTGGCTGTCACAAAGGTCTCTGACATGCCATGGAGACATTTTCCCCATTGTCTTGGGTATTAACATTTAGCTCCCCTTAACTTATGCAATTTTCTGTAGCTGGCTTAAACATCTCCCTAAAAAAAGGTTTATTTTTATTTTGTACACACATGGTCAGGCTGCAAATTTTCCAAACTTTTATGCTCTTCATCTCTTTTAAACATAAACTCCAATTTCAGACCATCTCTTTGTGAATGCCTATGACTGTATGCTGTTAGGAACAATCAGATCACTTCTTGAATGCTTTGCTGCATAGCAAATTTCACTCAATATCCTCAATCATTTCTCTCAAGTTTAAAGTTCCACAGATCTCTAGAGCAGGTGCTATGCTGTAAGTCTCTTTGCTAAAGCATAACAATGGTGACCTTTGCTCCAGTTCCCAATAAGTTCCTCCTCTCCATCTGAGACCACATCACCCTGGACTTCATTGTCTATATCACTATCAGCATTTTGGTCAAAATCATTAGCAAGTATCTAGGAAATTCCAAACCTTCCTTTATCTTCCTGTCTTTCTCTAAGCCCTCCACATTCCAACCTCTGCCTGTTACCCAGTTCCAAAGTTGGTAGCACATTTTCAGGTATATTTATAGCAATGCCCCACTCTCCTGGTACCAATGTCCTGTATTAGTTTGCTTTCACACTGCTATAAAGAAATACCTGAGACTGGGTAATTTATGAAGAAAAGAGATTTGACTTACTCTTCCACAGACTTAACAGGAAGCATGACCGGAAGGGCTTAGGAACTTACAGTCATGGCAAAAGGTGAAGAGGAAGGAAGCCTGTCATACTACCACAGTGGAGCAGTAGAGACACAGAGAGAAAGGAGTTGGGGAGTGCCACAATTTTTTTTTTTGAGACAGGGCCTGACTCTCTTCACCCAGGCTGAAGTGCAGTGGTGCAATCTCAACTCACTGCAGCTTTGACTTCCTAGTCTCAGGTGATTCTCCCACCTCAGCCTCCTGAGTATCTGAGATTAAAGGCATGTGCCACCAAGTCCAGCTAATTTTTGTATCCTTAGTACAGATGTGGTTTCACTATGTTGCCCAGGCTTGATGAGGTGCCACACTTTTAAACTGTCAGATCTTTTGGGATCTCACTCACTATCATGAGAACAGCATGGAGGAAATTCTCTCCCTATGATCCAATCACCTCCCACCAGGACCCTTCTTCAGCAGGTGGGAACTATAATTCAACATGAGATTTGGGTGGGGACACAGAGTCAAACCATATCAGATGTCCAGATAGCTGGTAAAACATTATTTCTCTCTGTAAGGGTGTTTGTGGAAGAGGTTAGCATTTGAGTCAGTAGACTGAGGGCAAAAAATTTACCTCACTAACATGCATGGGCATCATTCAATCTGCAAAGAACATGAATAGAACAAAAAAAAGGAAGGGTAAATTCACTCTCTCTGAATTGGGTCATCTATCTTCTCCTACTCTTGGACATTAGCACTCCTGTTGTAAGGCATGCAGACTCAGAGTAAATTATACCACTTTCCTGGTTCTTCATCTTGCACACAGAAGATCATGGGACTTCTTGGGCTCTGTAATCATGTGAGACAATTCCCATAATAAAAAAAATACATCACAAACACACACATACACCACACACACACAAACACACACACACACACACACACTTCCTTCTACACCCAAAGCTGTAGGTTAATTACATAGTGTCTTTTATAAGACTGTGAAAGAAAGATCAGATACCGCTAATGCTGATTATTGAATGCCCTGCTGGATAACTCTTGGCTTTGTTTCTATGAAGAACATTAGTATAAATATAAAAGTATAAGGATTTTGGCGGTATTTAGATTTTATTCTCCCATACCTAATTTAAATACAGATTGTCAATGCAATGTCATTTCCTCATTTTAAATTTTAAAGATGTGGCTTGGCTAAATAAAAAAAAATTATTATAGGACCACCTAGTTATAATCTGGACATAATCTTGTATACTACATCAAAAGTTATTTTTATTTATTCACTCAAAGGATTACTTTATTAAAGTCAACATTAAACAACCAATATAATAATAAAGGAAAGAATGAAAGAGCATTTGCAAGACCAAGAAAAGAGCAAGAGCTTGTGTAAATGTGTTCACTCAAAGGATTACTTTATTAAAGTCAGCATTAAACAACCAATATAATAATAAAGGAAAGAAAGAGCATTTGCAAGACCAAGAAAAGAGCAAGAGCTTGTGTAAATGTGAGAATGAAAAAATAATGCTATTCAAGACTCCTCTTGGGACTTACTCTTCCAAAAAATGTAGTGACATGTCAATAACACAAGTTTGGAAACTAAAACAAATACAGATGCTCAATTCATAGATTTGTGACTTTAAAACAGTCTTGATAATGTCAGTAAATATCTTGGAGTCTCTCTCCACCTATTAGAAGGGGATAGATAAGTTATAACAAAAAGTAAAAGAGCTAAATTATATGAAAAGTCTTCTATATGTCTTAACTAATATTAGTTTTCTTTCTCATAAATTTCTCTTCACATCACCATTAATAAAAACATGTACATCTCTGATATGGGAACAAAATAAAATGATTAACTCCTAACTGTTAGAGGCCACTGTGTCTATCTATTTATCTCACCAAATACCAAGTTTATTATTGATTAAAAGATAAAGGCAAAAGTTAGGCACAGATAGAGTATTACTTGTGGAAACCTTGAATCTGTCAGGTACAGCTGCTAAATGTCCCCTTTCTTTAGCTCTACTCATGTTTTTAATTAATAGGAAATTTTTGAATAATGTGTGCAGAATTACTGTTCTTAAGGGAAACTGTTTCTTAAGGGAATCTGTTTCAGGTTGATTGCTCTATAGTTTTATATTCTTGGGTATGTAGGAAAAAATGCTGATGTAATTAGCTTCTCCTTTGCTACCAGCCATTCTATTCTCTGTAAGTCCATAAATTCAAATTTTATTTATAATAATTAATTGAGGCATATCCATTATAACTTGATAAAAATAAATTTTAATATTCTTTTAAAATCTGAAATAAAAAGAAAATTATTTCGTCTAATCCTGAGATTAGATCTGTTGTTCAAATATTGACAAATATCATAATAATGTCTATAATAGCAAAATAATCCATTTCAGATATATGCTTCACATTTAATTGTCCTAAGTTTCCTTCAGTCTAAATAAGTATCTCAGACTTTGACACTTAAAAGGCATTTCTTAGATAGGGACTCCATTAAATCAATCAGTAAGTACCATCAGAACGTTTATTAGGAGGCTGGTAAGAGGTGTTCTTTCCATGGGACATCCCCTTAGTAAGAGAGGAATGAGTCCCAGTTCTGTCCTTACTCTTTCCCCTCCCACATACTTGATTTACTTGTTCTCTGCTTCTCCAGGAAAAGGCAATATGAACTCCTATAACCAAGATAACAAAGAATGATGAGTTATTTATGGAGTTACAATCTTCCTTTCTCATCTCATGCTCATGGTTGGTGTTCCTCTGGTTGCTGACAAAATTTTATGAAAAGTTTTATGTTTGTTTTCTCCCCTCATTGTAACTTATAAAACTATATTATAAGAGGGCAAAGGCCAGTCCTTGCAGTACCATGCTATAGAAACATTAGTATTTTATTATTAGGCCAACTTTTTGAGAAAAATTTGGATTATCATGTGGCAAGTGGCTAAGAAACATTTGGACCTGCAAGAGAGATTTTTCAAAGTCTCTTTGGTATATTTATTTATATGCCTAGAATATATATAAAGTATATATATTTAGTATCTAGAATATATATAAAGATTTTTTTTTACCAATTTTCATTTGTCTCCACCATCATTGTAGAAGTCTTCTTCATTCTCTTTATGTGGATAATCATTCTAGTGATGTGAGAGATAGTCTCTCCCTTTCTCTATGTCTAAACAAAGAATTAAAAATTTTCATATTAAGTGGCCTTATACACAATTCTTAGAGGGTCTGATATGGTGGTGGATGAGTAATGAGGGGAAATTCCATTACTTTTATGATGGAAATGGTTCCATTCAGTGGTCCTTTTATTGAGAAGGAAAATTTTTCTATTTTGGTTTAAGGTTCAAAGAAATGAATAATTAAGAATTTTTTCCCTATTTTTTAAAATAAGCTTCTCTTTATAGTACTGTATTCCTTAACAGAACAGACAAATAGCAGAGTTCATTTAGAAAAAGATCTTGAAATACATAAATGTTCTGTTAATGTGATTATAACTTGTTTTTGTACCGTTGAAGGTACTTAATGCTTTTAGACAGGCATAGTAAGTTATTTTAATAGATACACTAATAAAAAAGAAGAGAGCTTTCAATTTGTATATCATGCCGAGCTGAAATCTGTATTTAAATGCATCTGGGGCTTTCTTTGCTAGCTGGTTAGCAATTAATCATGATTATAGTGTTTGATTGCCTATCACCTATAGGCTATTACAGAGAGACTGTTTTCTAAGTACCATAGTGTTCCCAAACAAAACTGAGGGTTGGGCTTCTATTTCTCATGGGCCAATAATAAGATACACATGAACTAAGGAGGAAGCGAGTCTGTATTTCTGCAGCTGGTTACAGGGAAAGGGCCTGGAAATTATGGCCATACCAGTTCAAAATTACAAAGTTTTCCAGAGGGAATATACCTTCTAAGCGACATGTCTACATGTAAGTGTGCATTCATCTAAAGACATAAGTGATTAACTTCTTTTAATCTATAACTAAGGTCTGAGTCTTGAAGACCTTCCTCTGGAGCCTCTGTAAATTTACTTAATCTAAATGGGTCCAGGTGCTGGGTGATTAACCTTATCTTGTCTCCTGCTAAATCATGGAGGTTTGGGGAGTTCCTTCAGACCCCTAATAAACGTGTTTGTGGAAGCCTGGGGAGTTTCTTCAAACCTGCAATAAAACATGTTTAATTCTAAATTGGCCCTGTTAAGAATTTCTTCGTTATTTTGTCATGCTTTAAGGCCCAGGAAAGACCTAGGCAAAACCCTTGGTGGGCTTTTATTACATTCTAGCCTTTGAATAAGGGCAGTGACTTTTAATATTTAACTTAACCACTAAGTCAATCTGGAACAGTTGTTATGGAGGCCTGCATTAGTGAGACCTGGCCTGCTACAATAGGACCCACATTCATTGACATATAATTTGATTCTGATTTTCATCATAATGTAGACTAGACATCTGGATACACACACACACATACACACACACAGAGAGAGAGAGAGAGAGAGAATGAGAGAGAGGGAGAGATGTATATTATAAAAATAAAGTTAATTCAGGAAAATATCAATAATTTAATGACCTAAAACAGAAAATTAAAAATCCCTCCATATAAGCACTGTTGTAAATCCATTTAAAACTAAAACATTATTTTAGTACTGTCCTAAAAGCAGTTAGTGGTACCACTAAAAAATATTCAAAAGTGACTCAGAATATGAAGATGGCCCTTAGCCACATACATGGATTCATAATTGGAGTTTTACTCAAGACACACATAATATACATCCATTTTCAGCCTCATTTAACAATAGTGCTCTAGTATGTCTGAAGTCACATTCCTATGTCTCATAGCTATTAATTTTGCACACAATTTCCAATCTGTATAAAACCCGTATTCTATTTCTAGTCTATTACAAATACATTTTTTAGAGAATTGGTATAAACCTAATGCTACTGACCTTAACATGATAATAGAACATTTTCACCACTAGGATTATTTTAATTCAACAGAGTATACAAGAAGAGAATCAATTTAAAAGAAAAAAATACACAAAATGATAATATTATAAGAAGAGAGATAAAGAAATAAGGAGGGAAGGAAAGAAGAGAGGGAAACAAATAGGCAGAAAGAGAGAAAGGAAAAAAGGAATAGCTGCAGTAATTCAGTGAGAATACCAAGGCATAGAAATAAGCATATATATTAAGACAATGTAATGCATGTTAAATACTAGGGTAAAAAGAATTTAATTATTAGGCCATTACATGGAAAACACAATTTACCCAAGAACATTTGGCAACATTCATTGAGTTAATATCAAGCAAATCAAAGATCCCAAGTCATTCAATTTTTGCATTTCCATCTGAAACTTCAGGTGTGATGGAAATAAACCAAAGAGCTTCTAAGTAAAATCATTTTACACTCTTTTTTTTTTTAGCAAGTGTTTTTATGTGTCTGTGTGTGCGTGTATGTGTATGTAAAAGTCCATATAAATTTGGGACATTTTACTTTCAATGATTATTGTTAATAAGACTGACAATCACCACCCATTTGAAATGAAAGCCCTCATCATTGTATCCTCAAGAAGAATTCTGATATTTTTTATGCCTGAGAAGGGATAGATTACTTAGCTGCTCACTCCTCCCTGGTGAATTTCATTAAAATAAAAAAAAAAAGTAAATATGTGTAATGGTTGGGAAAGAATATATATAGGAGGTAATATAGTTAACATCATTTAGGAGTATATGTTTTCAACATTCCATGAGTCCCCTGTGAAATTGCTGTAAATCCTAAACATATGTTAATTCCAATCCTAAATCAGGAGACCTTCTCGAATAAGATTATGTATTATTTATAGCACTGTTACTCAAACATAAAAAATGATTTTAAGATTATAGCATGGTTTCTGATAAAACAACCAACCAAGCAAAATTCATAAAGATTTTTAAATAATTGGTTAGCTGGCATTTCATAAATATGAAATGTAAGATTAATTATGAGTTTTCATTTGAATTCCTATTCTATCAACTTAACAAATCTAGATTATGCTGCTAAACCAAGCAAATTCAGTAGTTTAAAACAACCTAAATTCATTTATTGCACAATTGACATGACATTGTGAGTTGGCTGGGAACTCTACTCCATACTATTACCTCATACTTTATAATGAAGGGATCATTTTATAAAAATGTTTATTTTATATGATATGATGTGAAGTCATTTAATGTCAGCTTGAACTTATATTCAGGCAAATCCCAAATCTCAGACAATTGCTTATTCAAGTTACACTGTAGAATTAAAAAAAATAACATACTGCTCTAATTTGGTGAAAATTAAAGTGAGAGTCAGGAAATAAGTCATGTCAGTAAATAAGACTACATAACCCATACAGTAGATATTAATATTTATTTTGCAGACAAAAATTAAGTTGATTGTAAGTTAATTTGAAGTATTTCATCAAAGTTTTCTGAACATAATGATGAAAAAATATATAATTTCAATGGAAAAAACATATAAAATATATCTGAATGAATAAACTGATCTCATATTTTAAAAATAATGTTTTATATTATATTAAATATGTTTTCATTGATAATAAAATTTTATTAGTAAAATATTCAGTAATAAATTTTACTAGACATTAAAAACACAAGGATGAGTAAGATGTAGGCATATTTCTTTTCCTCAACAATTTTAATTTTATAAGAGAAAATAACTTTTAGAAAATCATTTGAGATTTTGACAAGTTTTATAAAGGATGCTGTCACTGATAAAGATGAGGGTGAAGAAGCTATTTTAAAGAGAATGACAAGGGGACCTCAGTATTGTAGTGACATTTAAGGCTGATACCTAGAAGATGAGACTAAGTCATTTGTTGAAAGAGACAAGAGTAAAGCATAAGGGGAAAAACTCAGCTGGAGACATTGATGTGCTCTACAAACTATGAAAAAGCCAGAACTGACCATTGGTTTTAGATGCAACAGATGAAGCGCTTAAAAGAGTTCACTCTCATTCTTACAGAACAGAGGAAGCTGAACAAACGTGAAAACAAATGGCATTTCATGGATCCACCTGAGAACTGAAGTTGCAGGGGAACTGCCATCTCAATGCGCAGAGAGAAAGGTATATCAAGAGAGATAAAATAACCACGATCTGCTTACACGGAGTAGTGCGCACTGGAGCTATAGAAGGGCACTTAAACGGCAATATTGATGAATTACTGCAGGCTGAACGTGGACTAGTATGGCAGTGAGAATCTGCTGAAGGTCCCAGGCCCAAGGGAGCCTTCACACTTCCACACCAGGATTTTTTGGTGAGGATTCAAAAGATCACTTGTGATTATGGCAGAAGAAGAGGAAGATAAATCTTTGTGAAATTCACTCAGAACCTTCTATATTATTCCAGGTATAAGGACTTTGCCCAGTTCTGAAACCTTATTCCTGCCCGGAAAGGAAATTTCTTCCCCCTTCAGCTATCTCTTGCCTTCCCTTCTCACCTGAGTGAATGGTTTACGGGGCTCAGGGATTTAAGGAAGTAGACTGGCTGGAAAGGATGTAGCCAGGGAACTAAACGGGGGCAGAAGCAAGAAAGCTATGCAATTGAATAAACACATCAAAGTCACAATCCCAAGATAGAACCCACAAAAAACGAGATTTAATCAGAAGATTACAGAACATTCCTCTTTTCTGACACCTTATCACCACGCCAAGAGGGCTCAGGATGATAACAGCAGATTACATCTGAAAGAGCTGTAAGGCACAAACTGTCTTTGAGGAAGAGGTACATATGAAGACCATAGTCCCGGAAAAAAAAAAAAAAAAAAAAAAAAGTTAAAGAGCCTTGGAAAACTTGGAAGCTTCCGGCACCTACAGGAGAGTTTACAATTTTAGCTGCTGAATGAAGAGACTGTTTCAATACGGAAGATGTGAACTTTTTTAAAGGTGATAATGAGTTGAGTGAGATAACCTAATATGTCCAGTGAATGCGAAAAATGGACATGATAGGTTACCTTGACCAAAGTACAGTAATTTCACTGATATGGTGAAGATTGGAAATGAATTGATAAACACTTGCCTACTTTATGGTAAACCCATTCAACACCCTAAGATAGCCTGACATTTTACAAGGTGTTAAGTTGAATCATGTATATAGAATGATATAAGAAATCCAAAAATAGCAAATAAAAACTGATTTCTGTGGTAACAAGAAGCAGCTAGTCTTTTAATATTAAAACACTTAATAACAAATGGTTTTTCAAATTTTCCTTTATACAATAAATAAAATGAAGAACTATACATAGAAAAATATATATATAATATAAAAAATAAAATACTATAACTTAAAGATGAAACTTGAAGTTATAATATTGATAAAAGTATGTGATCATAATCAGCAATTTTGAGAGGATACACTAAATAATAACAATTCAGTTTTTTTATCTAAATACTTGATAAATATAAAAATGTTATTTTATCTTTTTTTCTTCTACTTTTTCAAAATATTGACTGTGCATGAATGGAAAGCTCTATATGCATGTATGGAATCAGATAAGTTTTATTTACTGAACACTGAGGCTGCTGAGAATTTTCCTGATTATGCCAAGATGAAGAACATTCTTTAGTTAAACAATAGACAACTAAAAGTATAAGCTTATCCATTTTAGCTACACAATTTTCAATACATTTTCATTTTTACAACCAT
Organism: Pan paniscus; assembly: GCF_029289425.2. Classification (NCBI taxonomy): domain Eukaryota; kingdom Metazoa; phylum Chordata; class Mammalia; order Primates; family Hominidae; genus Pan; species Pan paniscus. The sequence goes on along the minus strand of NC_073249.2, from coordinate 58,553,831 downwards.
AAACACGTCCTCTTCACTACCTATATAACACTTGAGAAAAGAAAATTGATATTTATTTTGAAGAATTTTACATATAAATTTTGCGGTGAAATATATGTCATAACTATCAATCAAATCAAAACAAAATCAGAATTCATCTAATTGTCTACTGTCATATAGATATGACCTCAGTTGCTGATGATATTGTTTAAATTTGACTTGACATATCATGTTTACAACAGACACATATTAAAAACAATTCACTTATTTTATTAGTCTATATATGTGTGTGTACATGCATGGTCATACATGTGTTTGTAGGTTATGCAATTTAGGTAGCAAGATCATCACAAATAATTTGGATAATTCCAATATTATTTAGTGAATCTATGTCTTTATATGACTATTACGGGAAAATTGTGTCTTTATTGTGGTCATGCTAATATTTCTTGCTATTACTCTATATAACACTGAGGTATAGAAATATGACTATAGAATATATAAAAACAGGTTTTCAATATATACATATATAGGTTTGGTAGGTCTATAAATATGCAGAAGTGGGAGGATATTGTAAAACATTGATTTATCATCCATTTAAAAACTCATCTTTTAATTTACTCATATGTTTTGTCAGGTATAGTAAAGAAAGGTTTAATTGTTGGAGCTTTATTTCTGAAATAGATATGCCACAAAAGGTAGTAGTTCAAACACATAGAAGTTTGTCTCACTCTTAAGACAGTCCAAATGGGTGCTTATGTTAATGAACATGTCCTTTCCACACAGTGATTCAAATACCCAGGTTTCTTCCATTTTTGTATCATCACCATACCTAGGATCCCAGAAACCTCTTAAAACATGTAGGAAAGAGAATGAAGAAGATGGAATTTTCAAAAAACATAACCTCTTGGCCTGGAAGAAATACATATAATGTCTGCTTCCATTCTGCTGGAAATAACAAGTAACATGGCCACACCAATTATAAGAGGATAGAGAGTTCAGCATAGGGGAAACTGATTTAGCTGAGAAGTTACTTACCAGACAGCTCTATACATTTCGGAAGGGATAAAAGATTTTGAGCAAAAGCAGTCTTTGCCACAGTCTAACCTCTGGTCAGCAGAAACCATATTTTTCACTTTATGCGGAGATCATATACACCTACCACTTTTTCAGGAGAGATGGCCTAAAGTAAAATCTTTATTATGTCTCAACATTCATTATCTCTGAATTATATATATACAATCATGTCTCACTTAATGACAGAGATACATTCTAAGAAATGCATTGTTAAGTGATTTTATCATCATATGACATCATAGAGTATACTTACACAAACCTAGATTGTATAGGCTACTACACATCTAAGCTGTATGGTATAACTGATTGCTCCTAGGCTAGGAGCCGGTATAACATGTTACTGTACTGAATACTGTAGGCAATTGTGACACAATACTAAATATTTGTGTATGTAAACATATCTAAACATATAAAAGTGACAGGAAAATATATTATAAAATATTTTTTTAATAATATACCTGTAGAGGGCATATATCATGAATGGAGCTTGAAAGACTGGAAGTTGCTCTGAGTGAGCCGGTGAGTGAGTGATGAGTGAATGTGAAGGCCTCAGACATTACTGTCCACTGCTGTAGACTATATAAACACTGTATACTTAGGATACACTAAATTTGTCAAACACGTTTTTCTTCAATAATAAATTGATCTTAGCTTCCTATACCTTTTTTATTCATAAATGTTTAAATTCTTTGACTCTTTTGCAATAACATTAGCTTAAAACACACACACATTGTACAGTTGTACAAAGTATTTTCTTTTTTTATGTTCTTATTTTATAAGCTGTTTCTGTGTTTAATTTTTTATTTTTATTTTGTAAACTTTTTTGTTTAAAACTAAAATACAACACACATATTAGTCTAGGCCTACACAGGATCAGGATTATCAATGTTATTGCCTTATGCGTCTACATCTTGTCCGACTGAAAGGCCATCAGGGACAGTAACACATATGGAGCTGTCATCTCCTGTAACAATGCCGTCTTCTGGAATACTACCGTAGAACCTGTCTGAGGCTGTTTTACAGCTTTTAACTTTTTTATAAATATAAGTAGAAGGAGAAATAGTATACTCCAAAATAATCATATAAATAGTATAGTAAATAAATAAATACATAGTAAATAAATAAATTCATATATACATGAACAGAATAATAATAATGGTTTATTTTTGGTCAAGTATTATGTACTGTACATAATTGTATGTGCTATAATTTTAGACTACTGGCAGTGCAGTAGGTTTGTTTCCAATAGCATCACCACAAACACATTAGCAATGCTTTGTGCTATGACATTATGTTGGCTATGACATCAATAGGTGATAGAAATGTTTTAGCTCCATTAATAATCTTATATGCCCAGAATCGTATATGCCATTCATTATTAAATGAAATGTTGTTATGTGGTGCATAGCTATACTTGTGTCTATCAGGTATAGATTTGTTTCTCTATGTTTTGCTAGTCTGTAAACCAAAAGACAAGCAAACTGCCCTACCTTTATCCAAGCCATTATTTTTCAGAATAGTGACTAAAAAAAAAAAATCACAATTAGCACCCAGACTAAATAACAGAAGAATAAAGGCACACAGTAATAATTAGTTGACGGCAAAGATGCAAACCTACTGGGCAGGAAAAATGAAGACACTAACTTGGCAGAGAAGCAAGTTTTCTATTAGCTCTCAAACTGCCCTCTAAGAGGAATCCATTACCAGTCTCTAGGAAAGATACCATTTTGGGGAGCTGTGAAGCTTTCTCAATCATTTTCCAGTGATCCAATTATGAAGAGCAAAAAGTATTTGAAAACTTTGAGAGTCAAAATCTTTCTAATGACTAACTCCTGGAATGGCAGAATGAGAACTTTGATAAACTTGGTGTTCCATGAAAACAACAACAACAAACAAACAAAAAAAAAAAAAAAAAGGAAAAACAGCTAAAATTAAACTGGAAATTAAACAAAACTACAAAACAATTGGAAACTATCTTTTAACAAGAAACTACTAAACCTCGGTAAGACAGCTGTTTGTGGTGTTTTAAATTGGGCCTATTCTTGTCTTGCATCCCTTTTCAGCTTCCTGGCATGGTAACTGTGAAAAGCTCACAGCTGTGCGAGGGTATTACAGCTATTTTTTACTCAGAGTTCAGCTTAAGAAAAAAATCCCCATCCCTAAGATATTACCAATGTCTATAGATATATGCTGACAATATTGCAGCTGTCTAAGTCTATGATTTAAGATGAGGCCCACAAGATCCTGGAGAAAAATTAAAATAAATATGTAGAAAATTAGATGGTGATAGAAAATTTTGAAAATCTTCAATATGTTCCTGAAGATCTAGAAGGCTGTGTATATACACTTACCTGTGTACATGCCCAATAAGACAGGGAAAAGCCAGGCACGGTGGCTCAAGCCTGTAATCCCAGCACTTTGGGAGGTCAAGGTGGGTGGATCACCTGAGGTCAGGAGTTCAAGACCAGCCTGGCCAACACAGTGAAACCCTGTCTCTACTAAAAATATAAAAAAATTAGCCAGGCATGGTAGTGGGTGCCTGTAATCCCAGGTACTCAGGAGGCTGAGGCAGGAGAATTGCTTGAATCCAGGAGATGGAGGTTGCAGTGAGCCAACATGGTCCTGCTGCACTCCATCCTGGGTGACATAGTGAGACTCTGTTTCAAAAAAAAAAAAAAAAAAGACAGGGAAAATGAGATGGAAACAGTTGTGCACTCCTTGCTTTCCTTGAGATCCTGAAAAGCAAGAAGACAAAAATAAGAGTGTCTTGTAAACAATCTGAAGGTTGAAGGTGTGCCTTCACACATTAATCTACTTGTCCATGAAAGAAGACACACAGGTACGGTATGTAAGAAAATATTCTGCATGAACGTAGGCTAACCATCAAATTGTCAGGACCTAGAGATTAATCTAAATAAGCCAAAATTAAAAATGAAAATAATAAGAAGAAAAAGAAAAAGCTATCTGTGAAGTCAATGACTAAGGACTGCAAGAAATACAGAATCTAAAGAATCCAGGAAGGTCAAAAACAAATAAATAGAAAGGAGAAAAACAACAGCAACAAAAAAAAAAATTTAGCAAAACCACAGAACCTCTCTGCAAGCCAGAGGAATCTGATTCCAGAGTTGTTAAAATAAATTCTCTAAAGTTCATTTTTCAACCAAAAATATTACGAGAAATGCAAAATAATAGAATATATATAACAAGTTGAGAAAAAAATCAGCCAACACAAAATGTCCCTAAGTAGGAATAGATATTAGACTTAAAAGGCAACAAATTGTAAATCAGATTTACAAACATATTTAAATAACTAAAATAAACTATAGATAAACAAATTAAAGGAGGAATGACAATTATGTCTCACCAAATATATACCAATAAACAAACCAAATGAAAGTTCATTCAGAGGTCAACAGGTAAAGTAACTACATATTTTCAAAAATTACTAGAGGCAGGGCGTGGTCTCATGCCTATAATCCCAGCACTTTGGGAGGACAAGGCAGGCATATCACGAGGTCAGGAGTTCGAGACAAGCTTGGTCAATATGGTGAAACCCCATCTCTACTAAAAATACAAAAATTAGCCGGGTGTGGTGGTGCATGCCTGTAGTCCCAGCTACTTGGGAGGCGGAGGCAGAAGAATTGCTAGAACCTGGGAGGAAGAGCTTGCAGTGAGCTGAAATTGTGCCAATGCACTCCAGCCTCGGCAACAGAGTGAGACGCCTCTCAAAATAAATAAATAAATAAATAAATAATAAAAATACTACAAAAGCTAACAAATAGATTTGATCTGAAATAAAAATCAGTGAACTTTAAGATAGGTCAATAGAGATTATCTATTTTAATTATTAGAATGAAAAATAAAAGAAGTAAAATAAAAAGAGCCTCAGTGAATCTATTAAACCATCAAGGATACCAACAAAGGGAGTTGAGAGAATGAGAGAGGAAAGAGAAGAGGGCAGAAAATGATTTAATGAATGAAAAATAGTTTTCTATTTTTCCAAGATGTTGAGTAACCCAGGAAGAAAAAATATAGTGCAAAAAGTTCCACACTTAGGCGACATAACAGTCAAGCAGACAAAAGTCAAAGACAAAGAAAAATTGAAAGCAGCAAGACGAAAAGTTTTGTCCCATAGATGGAATTCTCAGTAAGATTAACATTTGACTTCTCTTCAGAAACCATGGAAACCAAGAGACAGGAAAATGAGATCTTGAATTGTTGAAACATATTTGCAACCTGGAATTAAAAATTCAGCAAAACACTTCTTTAAATAAATGATAAAAAAGTAAGGCATTCGAAGATAAATAAAAACTCATGGAATTTTTTGCTAGTAGACCATCCCTATAAAAAATACTAAGAGAGTCCTTCAGGCTAAAATTAAAGGGAACTAGACAAAGACACAAATTTACATTTAAAAAACGAATACCTAAATAAAGATAACTTCACAGAGAAATGTAGAAAACAGTATAAACATATGTTTGTAACACTTTTCTTCTATTTTATTTATAAGAAAACTGCATACAGCAATAATTGCTTATCTCTGTTGATTGCTTTATATTGTATAAATATGAATAAGTGGGGTGTATTCCAGAAATACAAGGCTAGTGCAATATTTAAAAATCAATCATTGTAATATAACATATTAATAAAATAAAAATAAGATCACCTCAATAGACACAGCAAAAAATTTAACAAAATCAAATACACTTTCATGATTTAAAAATACCCTCAAGCAAATGTGAATAGAAGATAACTTTAAAAATCTGTATACAGCATCTATGAAAAGCTCACAGCTGAAATCATAATTAGTGAAAGAAAAGCTTAATGCTCTTATATTATGATAAGATATGAGACAAGAATGTTCATTCCTGCTGCTTATATTGAATATTTTACTGGCAGTTCTAGGTAGTAAAGCTAGGTTAGAAAGGAAAAGTCATCCAGTTTGTAAAGGAAGAAATAAAATTATTTCTCTTTGCAGTTGTCATGATTTTGTTGGTAGAAAAATCTCAAAGAAAATAGTAAAATACTGACAACTAAGAAATGAGTCATACAAGATACAAAATCAATATAAAAATAAAATTTATGTATATACATAAGCAATGAACAGTTTTAAAATGAAATTAACAAAATAACTTATTTGTAATAACAGCAAAAACAATAAAATGCTTAGGAATGCATTTTAAAGAAGAAATGTAAGATGTGCACACTGTAAACTACAAAAAATTTGCCAGAAGTAGGAGAAATAATTGAGTAAAAAGATCTCAGTTAATGAATTGAAAGTCTAGTTATTGTTAGGTTAGCAATAATTTTCAAATTGATCTACAGATTATACATAATCTATGTCAAAATCTCTACTGCATTTTTGCAGAAATTAACAGCGATACAAAATTATTTATGAAAATTCAAATTGCCAGAATAGTCAAAACAATCTTCCACCAAGAATAAAAAAGGTAGATCAATGGAATAAAATGACAGTCAAAAATCAAATCCTTAGATTTATTATCTATTGGTTTTCAACAAGGGTGTCAAGATAATTTAATAAGAAAATAATATTTTCAAAAAACGATGCTGCATCAACTAGATATACATATGCAAAGAATAAGTTTGAACTCCCTGACTCACACGATGTACAAAATTAACTCAGACTGAATCATTCACCTAAATATAAGATCTGAGACTATAAAACTGTTTTAGAAACCCAGGAGTTCATCTTCCCTGCTTTATGCTCACTACCTTATCTTTCTTAGATATAAAGCCAAAAGTCCAAGTAACAAAGAGATATAAAAATAAGTGAGAATATTAATACTGAGTGTCAACTTGATTGGACTGAAGGAAAAAAAATTATTGATCCTGGGTGTGTCTGTGAGGGTGTTGCCAAAAGAGACTAATATTTGGGTTACTGGGCTGGGGAAGGCAGATCCAGCCTTAATCATGTAGGCACAATCTAACCAGTGCCAGTGAATATAAAGCAGACAGAAAAACATGAAAAGGAAAGACTGGCCTAGACTCCCAGCCTATATCTTTCTCCTGTGCCGGATGCTTCCCACCCTCGAATATCAGACTCCAAATTCTTCAGTTTTGAGAATTGGACTGGCTCTCCCTGCGCCTCAGCTTGCAGACAGCTTGTTGTGGGACCTTGCAATCATGTAAGTTAATACTTAATAAACTCCCCTTTATATATATATATAGATACACATTTGTGTGTACATATATGTACACATCTGTGTACATATATGTACACATCTGTGTACATATAGATATATACGTACACACACACACACACACACACACACACATAGTTCTGTTCCACTAAGATAATCCTGACTGGATAACATATATATATATATATATATATATATATATATATATATATAAGCTCTGTCCCACTAAGATAATACTGACTAATACAGATTTTGGTACTGGTACAGATAGTGGTTCTAGAGGAACAGAATATTACAGAATATTAAGGATGGAGTTTTTTTCATTGGTTTTAGAGTTTCTGAAGTTGGTGGCTTAATATGATTAGACTCAAAAAATGCTAAGGACTCTACTTCTAACAGTATGGAGAACACTGATAGTCCTTGATGGAAACTGTTTAGAGAGTTACGCAAAATAAATGCATTTGACACTCCTAATTCACCGCTCATGAGAGGCAACGAGTTTAGTAACTCTTTACATAATATCTTTGACCATATGTGGAGAATTTAGGAACATAATTAAGCTTGTTGGTTGCTTCCAAGTTCAGTGGACAAAGTGATGAAAGAAAATGATGCACTCAGGTATTCTGTCTCCTGGCTGCAGAAGAAGATACCGAGCCTCAGATCTGCTACAATTGCCCTTAATGACAGTCTTACCTCCTGTAGAGAAAGAGCTGAAACTATGGAAAAACAGACACAAGCTCTTAACGTGAGAGTGATTGACCTGCAATGAAAGATGCATGCACAGCCTCACCAGGTGTCTACTGTTAAATTGCAGCCATTGATTGGAAAAGAATGGGACCCTGCAAGTTGCAATGGGGACATGTAGGAGGAACCTGATGAAGCTGGGGACACTGAGCTTTTTGGTGAACTTTTTTGGTGAGAAGGAACAGCTTTCCCAACCCCAGTAGTGGCAACATTCCCTCCCTGACCCATGCTGCCATCAGCCTTTCCACCTTTGTCTGAGGAAAGAAACCTGGTACTGCCTGAGGCAACAGTGATGGCATCCCGTGAGGCAGTTGGCAAGCAAGATAATGTTGATTCTTCTCAGAAGCCACCCCCAACACCTCTCTTTGCTTCTACACCTATAACTAGATTAAGTACCAGTGGACACCTAGAGGTGAGGTTGAGAGTGTGACCCGTGAGGAGGTGCACTACACTTGAAAATAACTGTTTGAGTTATTTAAATTACATAAACAGAAATCTGGAGAACAGGCATAAGAATGAATATTAAGGGTACGAGATAATGGTGGAAGGAATATAGAGTTAGATCACGCTGAATTTATTGATTTGGGTCCACTAAATAGGGACTCTGCATTTAATGTTGCAGCTTGGGGAGTTAAAAATGGTTCTAATAGCTTATTTGCTTGGTTAGCTGAAATATGGATTAAAAGATGGCCCACTGTGAGTGAGCTGGAAATGCCTGATCTCCCTTGGCTTAATGTAAAGGAATGGATCCAAAGGCTTAGGGAGATTGGAATGATGAGGTGGATTAGTCACGTTAGACCTACTCATCCCACCTGGGAGGGTCCAGAAGATATACCCTTGTCCAATGCCTTGCAAAATAGATTTGTGAGGGCAGCCCCTACATCTTCGAAGAGGCTTGTAATTGCTCTTCTCTGTATGTCAGATCTATCGGTGGGAACCACACTCACTCAACTACAAAATTTAAATATAATGGGAATAATTGGATCCCAAGGTGGCAAGGGCCGAGTGGCAGCACTCAACCATCAAGGGCAAGGTAAGCATAGCTACCATAATGGACAGCAGAGGCAAAGCAGCAATCAAAACAGTCTGACTTTTGTAGAACTCTCACATTGGCTAATTAATCACGATGTTCCTAGAATTGAAATCGATAGGAAGCCTACTACACTCCTACTTAATTTATGTAAATAGAAAACTTCTAGGTCAAATGGACAAAAGACTAATTTGAATTATAAAAACAGAATCATGGCCCCTCAATCAATTTCCAGACTTGAACCAGTTTACAGACCCAGAACCCCTTGAATGATGGGGAGGCTATGTCCCCTTAAGGAAGGACCCTACTACATTACCAACAATTTATGCAATGAATCTTTTTCCCACCCTTCCACAAGGACACATCTGGCCTTTTACCAGGGTAACTGTACACTGGGGAAAGGAAAATGATTAGACATTTTGGAGACTACTTGACACTGGCTAGCAGCTGACCTTGGTTTCAGGGGACCCAAAACACTGCTGTGGTCCTCCAGTTAAAGTAGGAGCTTATGAACGTCAGGTAATTAATGCAGTTTTAGCTCACGTCTGACTTACAGTGGGTCCAGTGGGTCCCCAGACTCATCCTGTGGTAATTTCCCCATTGCCAGAATGAATAATTGGCCTTGACATACTGAGCAGCTGGCAGAACCCCAGATGGTCTACCTGAATGGTAGGGTGAGGGCTACTATGGTGAGAAAGGCCAAATGGAATTCATTACAGCTGCCTCTACCTAGAAAAATAGTAAATCAAAAATAATATTGTATCTCTGGAGGGATGGTGGAGATTAGAGCCACCATCAAGGACTTGAATGACAATGGATTACGGTAAGCTTACCCAAGAGGTGACTCCAATGGCAGCTGCTGTACCAGCTGTAGTTTTATTGCTTGCACAAATTAACACATCTCCTGGTACCTTGTATGCAGCCATTGACTTGACAAATGTCTTTTTCTCCATTCCTGTGCATAAGGCCCACCAGAAACAATTTGCATTCAACTGGCAAGGCCAGTAATATACATTTACTGTCCTACCTCAGGGGTATATCAACTATCCAGTTTTGTGTTCTAATGTTATTCAGAGAGAACTTAATCACTTTTCTCTTCTGCAAGATATCACACTGGTCCATTACATTGATGACATCATGCTGATTGGATCCAGTGAGCAAGAATTAGCAAACACACTGGACTTATTGGTGAGACATTTGTTTGCCAGAGGATGGGAAATAAATCTGACTAAAATTCAGGGACTTTCTACCTCTGTAAAATTTCTAGGGGTCCAGTGGTGTCAGGCCTGTCAAGATATTCCTTCTAAGGTAAAGGATAAGTTGCTGAATTTGGCCCATTTTACAACCAAGAAAGAGGTATAACGCCTAGTGGGCCCATTGGATTTTGGAAGCAACACATTCTGCATTTCGATGTGTTACTCTGGCCCATTAATCAAGTGACCCAAAAGGCTGATGGTTTGAAGTGGGGTCCAGAACAGGAGAAGGCTCTGCAATAACTCCAGGCTGCAGTGCAAACTGCTCTGCCACTTGGGCCATATGACCCAGTAGATCCAATGGTCCTTGAGGTATCAGTGGCAGATGGAAATGCTGTTTGCAGCCTTTGGCAGGCCCCCATAGGTGAATCTCAGCGGACGCCTCCAGGATTTTGGAGCAAGGCCCTGCCATCTTCTGAAGACAACTACTCTCCTTTTGAGAGACAGCTCTTGGCCTGTTACTGGCCTTTGGTGGAAAATGAACATTGAATATGGGTCATCAAATCACCATGCAATCTGAACTGCCTACCATGAACTGGATGCTTTCTGACTCATCTAGCCATAAAATGGGTCAAGCACAGCATCATTCCATTATCAAATGAAAGTGATATATACGTGATTAGGCTCGAGCAGGTCCTGAAGGCACAAGTAAGTTACATGAGGAAGTGGCTCAAATGCCCAAGGTCTTTACTCCTGCCACCCTGCCCTCTCTTCTAATGGCCTCATGGGGCGTTCCTTATGATCAGTTGACAGAGGAAGAGAAGACTTAGGGCCTGGTTCACAGATGATTCTGAACAATATGGAGTCACCACTCAAAAGTGGACAGCTGTAGTACTGCAGCCCCTTTCTAGGACATCCCTGAGTGGTGAAGAGAAATCTTCCCAGTGGGCAGAACCTCAAGCAGTGCACCTGTTTGTGCACTTTGCTTGGAAGGAGAAATGGTCAGATGTGCGATTATATACTGATTCATGGGCTGTAGCCAATGGTTTGGCTGGATGGTCAGTGACTTGGAAGAAGCATGATTGGAAAATTGGTGACAAAGAAATCTGGGCAAGAGGTATGTGGATGGACCTCTCTGAGTGATCAAAAACCATGAAGATATTTGTATCCCATGTGAGTGCTCACTAACGGCTGACCTCAGCAGAGGAGGATTTTAGTAATCAAGTGGATAGGGGGAACCGTTCTGTGGACAGCACTCAGCCTCTTTCCCCAGCCACCCCTGTCATCACCCAGTGGGCCCATGAACAAAGTAGCCATGGTGGCAGGGATGGAGGTTACACATTGGCTCAGCAACATGGACTTCCACTCACCAAGGCTGACCTGGCTATGGACACTGCTGAGCGCCCAATTTGTGAGCAGCAGAGACCAACACTGAGCCCTCGATAAGGCACCATTCCTTGGGGGTTATCAGCCAGCCACCTGGTTGCAGGTTTATTATATTGGACCTCTTCCATCATGGAAAGGGCAGAGGTTTGTCCTCACTGAAACAGACACTTACTCTGGATATGGGTTTGCCTATCCTGCATGCCATGCTCCTACCAAGACTACCATCTATGGACTCACAGAATGCCTTATCCACCATCATGGTATTCCACATAGCATTGTCTCTGACCAAGGCACTCACTTTATGGCTAAAGAAGTGTGGCAGTGGCCTCGTGCTTATGGAATTCACTGGTCTTACCATGTTCCCCATCATCCTGAGCGGCTGGATTGAAAGAATGATGGGATGGCCTTTTGAAGTCACAATTACAACGCCAACTAGGTGACAATACTTTGCAAGGCTGAGGCAAAGTTCTCCAGAAGGCTGTGTATGCTCTGAATCAGCATCCAATATATGGTATTGTTTCTCCCTTAGCCAGGATTCACAAGTCCAGGAATCAAGGGGTGGAAGTGGAAGTGGCACCACTCACCATCACCTCTAAAGATCCACTAGCAAAATTTTTGCTTCCTGTTCCTGTGACCTTACATTCTGGTGGCCTAGAGGTCTTATTTCCAGAGGGAGGAAGCCTGCCACCAGGAGACACAACAATGATTCCATTAAACTGGAAGATGAGACTGTCACTCAGACACTTTGGGCTCCTCCTACCTTTAAGTCAACAGGATAAGAAGGGAGTTATAGTGTTGGCTGGAGTGATTGACCCGGACTATCAAGATGAAATCAGTCTACTGCTCCACAACGGAGGTAAGGAAAGGTATGCATGGAATACAGGAGATCCATTAGGGCATCTCTTAGTTTTACCATGCCCTGAGATTAAGGTCAATGGAAAACTACAATAGCCCAATCCAGTCAGGACTACAAACGGCCCAGACCCTTCAGGAATGAAGGTTTCTGGCCATTCCACCAGGAAAAAAACCATGATCTGCTGAGCTGATTGCTGAAAGCAAAGGGAATACAGAATGGGTAGCAGAAGAAGGTAGTTATCAACACCAGCTATGACCACATGACCAGCTGCAGAAATGGTGACTGTAATTGTCATGAGTATTTCCTCCTTCTTTTGTTAAAAACATGCTTGTGCATGTATACACTTGTACTAAGAAGTTATCTTCATTTTATTTCCTTTTTCCTTTATCATGTAACATGAGATCTGTTGACTTTATATCAGTATTTAAATAATGTTAACTTTATGTAGTAGTATGTGTTGGGGATTGGTGTGTTTCTGGTTATATGAAGGATAGTAGTATTATATTAGGCATAATTATGACCTTATTATTGTCTTTATTTGAAGATTATGTATGATCTCAGGAGATATGTATGGGTTGAAGTTGACAAGGAGTGGACTTGTGATGGTTAATACTGAGTGTCAACTTGACTGGATTGAAGGATACAAAGTATTGATCCTGGGTGTGTCTGTGAGGGTGTTGCCAAAAGAGATCAATATTTGAGTCAGTGGGCTGGGGAAGGCAGATTGACTCTTAATCTGGCGGGGACAATCTAATCAGCTGCCAATGAATATAAAGTAGGCAGAAAAACGTGAAAAGGAGAGATGGGCCTAGCCTCCCAGCCTACATCTTTCTCCCATGCTGGATGCTTCCTGCCCTCCAACCTCAGACTCCAAGTTCTTCAGTTTTGGGACTCGGACTTGCTTTCCTTGCTCCTCAGCTTGCAGACAACCTATTGTGGGACCTTGTGACTGTGTTAATGCTTAATAAACACTTAATAAACATATATATATATATATATATATCTCCAATTATTTCTGTCCCTCTAAGAGAACCCTAATATGATAAGTAATATTGACTAGATTAAAATTTGAAAATTTTGTACTTAAAAAGACATTAAAAAGTTAAAAAAACTCAAAAATAAAAGAAAATATTTGCAAATCTTATATCTGATAAAACATGTATATCTGGAATATGTAAATAATTCTTACAAATGGAGAATGAAAGATAACCCAGTTAAAAATCAACTTTAAATAGAAATTATTCCAATGATATATTAAGGAAATGCAAATGAAAACCACAAGATACCATTTCATACCCACTAGGATGACTATAAGCAAAAATACAATAACAGATGTCGGTGAAGATATGGAGAAATAGGAATTCTCATGCATTGCTGGTAGGAGTATAAACTGATGCAGCTGTTTCACAAAAACGGTTTGGCAGTTCTTCAAAAGGTAAACATAATTACCATATGACTAAGCAATTCTATTCCTAGGTCCACACTCTAATAAAATAAAAAATCTCATAAAAACTTCTACGTGAATGTCTTTAGAAGCATTATGCATAATAGTGTAAAAAAATCAAATGTTCCTCAGTTCATGAATGAATAAATAAAATGGGATGTAGCCATAAAATGGAATATTGCTCAGAAATAAAAAGGAAGTACTGAGACATGCCACATGAATAAAATTTGAAAAAACTGTGATAAGTGAAAGAAGGATTCCAATATATAAAATGTTCAGAATAAACACAGATATTCAAAAAGAAAGTGCATCAGCAGTTTCCAGGGTCTGAGGGAAAAGTAATAAAGAATGACTCTAATTGGTACAGGGTTTCTCTTTTGAGCGATGAGATGCCTTAAAATTTAAATGTGATAATGATTGGGTAACACAATATAAGTAAGACAAACCACTTTAAAACAATTTCATGTTTTTCTATTTCAAATCATATGTCAAAAACGATCTTTTAAATGTAATATAATGACATTCTCAGTAGCCTTGTTTTATATAATACAGTTTTAAAAATAAAATATTTATATTTGCAAGTTATTTTATTACTAATATTTTTAAATAATTTTTTTACCGTTAAAAATATTTCTAAGGTGTGCTCATGGTGTTTTTAATCAATGCTATTTTCTTAAAGTAACATTGATGTATTTGCTTCTAGGTAGTCCTCTATTTTTGTAACAACATCCAGAGTTCTTCGGGATCCATAGTTTTTATATGCTTTGTTTCTTTTCTTATACACCCTTCTGCCTCTCTATATAAACTGAATATGAACTTTCTCTAAGGCATCTGAAACAGAAGACTTTTGGGGAAGGCAACATACTTAATTTAATCTATATTGTGGGACAAAGTTTCTGTGTCTGAGAAATGGAAAACATTCTTTGCCACTTAAAGCCTATGTCAGTTTTATAGCCTATCGTTCGAAATCCAGATACAGTCACCTTCTCCAACCTTTCAAGACCATTACTCTTTTCTTTCATATCCCTAATTTTACATGAAATATTTCTTTCCACCTGTATATTCCTATAAGCAATACACAAAGCCAACACACAGTAACATTATACATGTTTGGTTTTTTTTTTTTTTTTTTTTTTTGAGATTGAGTCTTGCTCTGTCGCCTAGGCTGGAGTCCAGTGGCGCAATCTCGGCTCACTGCAAGCTCCGCCTCCCGGGTTCACGCCATTCTCCTGCCTCAGCCTCCAGAGTAGCTGGGACTACAGGCGCCTGCCACCTAGCCCGGATAATTTTTTGTATTTTTAGTAGAGACGGGGTTTCACCGTGTTAGCCAGGATGGTCTCGATCTCCTGACCTCGTGATCCTCCTTCCTCATATCGTGATCCGCCCTCCTCGGCCTCCCAAAGTGCTGGGATTACAGGCATGAGCCACCGCGCCCGGCCTATATATTGGCTCTTTTCAAGACTTCTCCTAGAGACTGCAGACTCAGTAGGCACTTGGTATGGTTTTCTATTATTGCAGAAAATGTTTTCTCAAATGTTTTATTGTTTTCTCAAATGTTTTCCATGACATAATATGTATGTTCCACCATTTTTTCAGGATATAATATCTGCTTCTTAGTATCTGCTACCCTACTGATAAGCCCATGTCACACATATTGAGGGAATGTCATTATTATTTAAATGTTTAATATTTGTATGTATTTGGTATATTCTGGTTATAAGTCCTTTATCAAATATATAATTTGAAAATGTATTGTCTGACTCTCTGGCTTCTTTTTATTATAGTAGCAATGGATTTCAAAGAGTAAACATTTTTTATTTTGATAAATTATGAATTAAATTTATAATTTTCTTCTCTTACATATTGTGCTTCTGAGGTTTCCTATAAATGTTTTTTTCTTCCCCTGACAGCAAAGATTTTTCTTCATGATTATTATACTGTGTTTTATAGTCTTTGGTTTCATATTAAGGTCTAGAGCTCATATTGACTTAATTATTATATATAGTGGCTGGTAGATATGGAAACTTATTTTTTGCATGTCGATGTCCAATTATGCTAGCATAGTTTGTTGAAAATTCTGTAGTTTCTAATGCGGGAACAGAAAACCAAACAATGTATGTTCTCATAAGTGGGAGCTGAATGATGAGAACACATGGACACATGGGGGAAACAATACACACTGGGGCCTGTTGGAGGAAGTTGGTTATGGGAGGGAGAGGAGAATAGTTAAGAGATGAGATACTGGGCTTAGTACCTAGGTGATGAGATGATCTGTGCAGCAAATCACCATGGCACACATTTACCTATGTAAAAAACCTGCACATGTACCTCTAAACTTAAAAATTGAAATAAAAATTCTATAGTTTCTTTGACCAAATATGTACAGGCCTATATTTGGGCTCTATTCTGCTCCATCCTTTAACATATGTGTCTCCTTTCCAAAACCACTGCTTGATTACTATGACTTTATTTAAAGCTTGATGCCAGGCATTGAAAGGCAAGTGCTCCAAACTTGTTTTTTATGCTTCAAATTTCTTGTGGCTCTTCCAATTATTTTGTCTGGCCATAAAATTTTTTTAACGACTTTGTCAATTTCTTAAAAAGTAAAAAAATCCTTCTGGGATTTTGATTGGAACTATATTGAATTGACAGATCACTTTAAGGAGAACTGACATCATGAGGATATTGAGTCTACTAATCCACAAACACAATGTGTCCTCCACTTATTTCTTTGATGTCTCCCATTAACGTTTAGCAATTTTAAATATGTGAATATTTTACATATTTTGCTGTGTTTAAACCTAAGCATTTCAAGTTTTATAACTGAAATTGTATTAAATTTTAATTACTATTGTTTATCAATACTATATCAAATTATAATCATTTCTTATATATTGACCTTATATTTGAGAGATGGCTAAATTCATATTAGCTTTTGTTGTTTAGATGTTTTGAGATTGCTTTTGTAGACATTTGATTTGTATATAGAAATACTATTATTTCTATATTTTCCTAAAAAAATTTTTCTATTTTTTTTTACAAAAACATTACTTTTTTCTTGCCTGTGTAGATCATCAAGTATGATTTTGAATAGGAATGATGAAAACAGACACTATGTTGTTATTTCCAATTTTAATATGAAAGCATTAAGTTCTCCCCAATAAGCGTAATGTTAGCTGTGGATTTTTATTTTTGTTTTTTAGTGAATATCTTCATTAGGATAACTGTATTCCCTTTCCTTCTAGCTTTATGCGTTTTTTTAACCATTAATGGATTTTAAATTGCATCAAATGCTATCTACCTCCAACAAGAGGAATGAAAGGCTTTATCTCTTTGTTTTAACATTGTGAAAATGGAAGTCATTGACATTTGATTGTGAAAACAGCTTTGCATTCCTAAGTATAAATCTTGTGTGATCATGACATATTATCATTTGCATATATTGTCAGATTTGATTTTCAAATATTTCACTGACAACTTTTTCATCTTTGTCCATGATTATTATTGCTCTCTCTGTGGTTTCTTCTTTTTTTTTTTAATTAACTTTATTTTAAGTTCTGGGCTACATGTGCAGGATGTGCAGGTTTGTTACATAGGTAAACATGTGCCATTGTTGTTTGCTGCACAGATGAACTCATCCCCTAGGTTTTAAGCCCACCAACCGTTAGCTATTCTTCCTGATTGTCTCCCTCCCACCGCCCTGCTCCACAGGTCCCAGTGTGTGTTGTTCCCGACCATGTGTTCATGTATTCTCATCGTTCAGCTCCCACTTATAAGTGAAAACAAGTGGTGTTTGGTTTTCTGTTCCTGTGTTACTTTGCTGAGGATAATGGCTTCCAGCTGCACCCATGTCCCTGCAAAAGCCATGACCTCATTCAGTTTTATGGCTGCATAGTATTCCATGGTGTATAGGTACCACATTTTCTTTATCCAGTTCACCATTGGTGGACACCTAGGTTGATTCCTGGTCTTTGCTATTGTGAATAGTGCTGCAATGAATATATGCATGCATGTAGCGTTATAATAGAATGATTTATACTGCTTTGGCTATATACTTAGTAATGAGATTGTGGGTCAAATGATATTTCTGCTTCCAGATCTTTGAGGAATCACCACACTGTCTTCCACAATTGTTGAACTAATTTCCCACCAATATTGTAAAAGCATTCCCTTTGCTCAGCAACCTTGCCATCTTCTGTTGTTTCTTGACTTTTTAATAATTGCCATTCTGACTAGCATGAGATGGTGTATCTCCTTGTGGTTTTGATTTGCATTTCTCCAATGCTCAGTGATATTGAGCTTTTTTTCATGTTTGTTTGCTGCATGTATGTCTTTTGTGAGAAGTGTCTCTTCATGTCCTTTGCCCACTTTTTAATGGCGTTATTTGTTTTTTCTTGTAAATTTATTTAAGTTTGTTGTAGAATAGGTTCCTATATCCTCTGGATATTAGACCTTTCTCAGATGGGTAGATTGCAAAACTTTTCTCTCAATCTGTAGGATGTCTGTTCACTCTGATGACAGTTTCTTTTGCTGTGCAGAAGGTCTTTAGTTTAATTAGATCCCATTTGCCAATTTTTGCTTTTGTGGTTATTGCCTTTGGCATTTTTGCATAAAATCTTTGCCCATGCCTATGTCCTGAATGATATTGTCTAAATTTTCTTCTAGGGTTTTTATAGTTTTGGGTTTTTTATATTAAAGTCTTTAATCTATCTTGAGTTAATTTTTGTGTAAGGAGTAAGGGAGGAGTCCAGTTTCAATTTTCTACATATGGTTAGTTCTCTTATGAGAACTGTTTATTAAATAGGAAGCACCATTTATTAAATAGGGAATTATTTCCCCGTTGCTTGTTTTTGTCAGGTTTGTTGAAGATCAGATGGTTGTAGGTGTGTAGTTTTATCTCGGAGTGCTCATTTCTGTTTCATCAGTCTATATGCCTGTTTTGGTACCATTACCATACTGTTTTGGTTACTGTAGCCTTGTGGTATAGTTTGAAGTTAGGTAGCATGATACTCCAGCTTTGTTCATTTTGTTTAAGGTTGTCTTGGCTATTCAGGCTGTTGTTTAGTTGCATATAAATTTTAAAATAGTGTTTTCTAATTCTATGAAGAATGTTACTGGTAGTTTAATAGGAATAGCATTGAATCTATAAATTACTTTGAGCATTATGACTATTTTCACAATATTGATTCTTCATATCCATGAGCATGAAATATTTTTCCATTTGTTTGTGTCCCCTCTGATTTCCTTGAGCAGTGGTTTGTAGATCTCCTTGAAGAGATCCTTCACTTCCCTTGTTAGATGTATTCCTAGGTATTTTATTCTCTTTGTAGAAAATGTGAATAGAAGTTCATGCATAATTTGGCTCTCTGTGTGCCTATTTTTGGTGTGTAGGAATGCTAGCAAAGAATCTTAGTAATATACTCCATACTCTGTGAGAAGATCATACCCAAGACACATAATCAGCAGATTCTCTAAGGTTGAAATGAAGGAAAAAATGTTAAGGGCAGCCAGAGAGAAAGGCCAGGTCACCTGCAAAGGGAAGCCCATCAGACAAACAGTGGACTGCTCATTGGAAACCCTACAAGCCAGAGGAGATTGGGGGCCAATATTCAACCTTCTTAAAGAAAAGACTTTCCAACCCAGATTTCCATATCTGGCAAACTAAGCTGCGTAAGTGAAGGAAAAAGATCTTTTACAGACAAGCAAATGTTGAGGGAATTCGAATTCATCACCAACAGGCCTGCCTTGCAAGAGCTCCTGAAGGAAGCACTAAATATGGAAAGGCAAAACTATTACCAGCCACTATAAAAACACACAAAGGATACAAGCCCGCAAATATAACCAGCCAGCATCATGATGACAAGATCAAATTCACACATATCAATATTAACCTTAAATATAAATGGGCTAAATGCTCAATTAAAATACACAGAATGGCAAGCTAGATAAAGAGTAAAGTTCCATCAATGTGTTGTCTTCAAGAGATACATCTCACATGCAAAAATACCAATAGACTCAAAATAAAGGGATGGAGGAAAATTTACCAAACAAATGGAAAACAGACAAAAGCAGGGGTTGAAATCCTAGTTTCTGACAAAACAGACTTTAAACCAAAAAAGATTAAAAAACAAAAAGTCAAAGAAGGACATTATATAATGGGAAAGGGTTCAATTCAGCAAGAAGAGCTAACTATCCCAAATGTACATGAACCCAGGAGCACCCAGATTCATAAATCAAGTTCTTAGAGACCTTCAAAGAGACTTGGACTTCCACACAATAATAGTGGAAAAGCTTAACAGCCCACTAACAGTATGAGACAGATCGTCAAGACAGAAAATTAAGAGAGATGTGCAGGACCTGAACTCAGTTCTGAAATCAAGTGGACGTGACAGATATCTACAGAACTCTCCCTGCCAAAACAACAGAATATATATTCTTCTCATTGGCACATGGCACATACTCTAAAATTGATTACATAACTGGAAGGAAAACACTCCTCAGCAAATGCAAAGGAACTAAAATAATAACAAAAAGTCTCTCAGATCACAGCACAGTCAAATTAGAACACAATATTAAGAAACTCACTCAAAACCACTCAAGTGCATGGAAATTTGCTTTTCTAATATGTTGTTTTCATTTTTCACATCAGAGTAATGCTAGTCTCCTGAAATGAGTTAGACTACTTTCCTTTGTTCTGAAACAAAATGTGCAAAATTGATATTTTTTTTAAATGACTGGTAGAATTTGCAAGTGAAGCCGTCTGAGCCTGCAGTTTTCCCTGCTGGAAAGTTTCTAGTATCGATTTACTTGCTTTAATAGATATGGGACTATTCAAATGTCTCTTTCTTTTTGAGTTATCTTTAGAAGGGTGGGTCTTTCAACAGATGTGTCCATTTTATCAAAGTCATCAATTTGTGGGTATAGATTTGTTTTCAGTACCACATAATAATGACTTTTGTAGCAACTTTAGGGTCAGTGGTGATACTATATATTGAATTACCTACATTTGTAATTTGTGTTTTGTTCACAACTATGTTTATTTTTTTGTTCTTAATTTTTTATTTCTCCATTTTTTTCTGCTTGCTTTAGGGTAAATTTTTCTTCTTTTTCTATTTTCAAAGTAAAACTTTGCTTATTGATTTAAGACATTACTTTTTCAAATATAAGCATTACTTTTAAAATTGCCCTCAGCACTGCTGTAGCTGATTCTTAAAAATTTTAATATGCTGTTTTCATTTTTAATTATTATAAAATATTTTATGATGTTCTTGTGACTTCAACCAGAGAATAATTAGAAGTGTGTACTTAATTTTCAAGTGTTTTTATATTATAAATATACCCTTTACTCAATGATTTAAATTCCTTTTTCACCTGCGAATATACTTTGCATAATTTTAATTATTTAAAATTGTGAAAAATCTTATTTATGCCCCAGAATATAGCCTATCTTGGTGAATGTTACATGTGTACTTAAGACATATAGATTTTCCTCCTGGTTTTGGGCATTTTGTGGTATTAATTTCATCTATGTATAGTTCATCTAAAATCGTTTTCAAGTCTTTTGTTGTTAGTTCCACACACATCTAGCATTCTTATTTCTTCTTGGAGAATTGATCCCTCATTCTTTGTGCTATATTCTTTTTTATCCTTCATATTTTTTAATAAAGTCTACTTTTGGATAGTAATGTAGCTATTCCACTTTTCATTTGGTTGCGTTGGTATGATAATTATTTCTCCCTCCTTTTCTTTTAAACTATCTATGTTTATACATTAAAAATTGGGTTTTAACCAAAAGCATTGACAAAGAAGAAAAAATTGGACGTCTTACACTTTCTGATTTCAAATTGTACTACAAAAGTATACAGTAATCATAACAGCGTGGTATTGGGATAAAGACAGACATACAGATCTATGGGATATAATAGACATCACAAAATAAACCCTCACATATGTGGTTAAATAATTTTTTACAAGAGATCCAAGACTATTCAGTGGAAAAATACATTTTATTCAACTCATGGTGTTGAGGAAACCAGTTATACACATAGAATATAGGTTGGATCCTCAATTTACACCATATGCAAATATTAACTCTAAATATATCCAAGTCTTGAAATATAAACTCTTAAAAGAAAATATAATGAAAAAACCTTCACGACATTGGATTTAGCAATGATTTCTTAAATATGACATTAAAAGCACACGCAATAGAATTTTAAAAAGTGGGTAACAGAATTTCAAATTTAAAATTATACATCAAAGGAATCGATTAACAAGGAAAGGACAATGCATGGCAAGAGAAAAAAATTGCAAATCACTTGTGGTTGGCCTTCTACGAACAACCACATGTTGAAAATATATGTTTTATTATGTGTTGTACTTAACTTGTTCAGACTTGTTTTCTCTTGTCATTGTTTTCTAAAAAATACAGTATAACAATATTTGCATGGCATTTACATGATATTAGGCATTATCAGTAATTTAGAGATTAAGTGTATGGGAAGATGTGTGTAGTATATATTCAAATATCACGCAACTTTACTTTTTGAGGTAGTTCTTTTTTTATTTTATGGCAGCATAACAGTTGTAAATATTTATGGAGTATATTTGATATTGTGATACTAGCATACAATATATAATGATAAAATGAGGGTAATTGGGATATATGTAACTTCAAACGTTTATCATTTATTTGTACTTGAAACTTTCCATTTCCCTTCTTCTAGTTATTTTTAAATATGCCATAACATGTTAGCTATAGCAGTACTATTGTGCAACTGAACATTGGATCTTTTTCCTTCTAACTATTTTTATACTCATTAATTAAGCCCTCTTTATTTCACATTCCCACTATCCTTCAGAGTTCCTGGTGACCATCATTCTACTCTCTATATCCATGAGGTCATTTTTTTTTAGCTCCCATGTATGAGTGAGAACATGAGATATAGGATACTTGTCTTTCTGTGCCTGACTTATTTCACTTAACATAATGCCTTCCAGGTTGATCTACGTTGTTGCAAATGACAGAATTTCATTACTTTTATGGCTGAATGGTATTCTATTGTGTATGTGTACCATATTTTCTTTATCCATTCATTGATAAAGTGTCCTTCATTGATGGACACTAAAGTTACTTCCATATCTTTACTATTGTGAAAGTAAGGCAATAAACATGGGAGTGCAAATATCTCTTTGATATACAGATTTCCTTTATTTCAGATATATACCCATCAGTGGGATTGCTGGATCATGTGGCAGTTCTATGTTAAGTTTTTTCTGGAACCTCTATATTGTTTACCATAGTGGCTATACTAATTCACATTTCTACCAACAGTGTAGGAGAGTTTCCTTTTCTTCTCATCTTCACCAGCATTAATTACTTCTTGTCTTTTTGGTAAGAGCCATTTTAACTGGGTGAGGTAATATCACATTGTTTTCCTAATTTTCATTTTTCTGATGATTACTGATTTTGAAAATTTTTTATATACCTGTTGGCAGTTTGCATTTTTTTTTTTTTTTAGAGAGAGAAATGTTTGTTTAGATTTCTGGGACATTTTTAACCAAATAATTTTTTTCTGCTATTGAGTGGTTTGTTTCTCATATATTCGGATTATTAATCCTTTTTCAGACGAGCAGTTTGCAAATATTTTCTCCCATTATGTAGATTCCGTCTGCAGCTTTGTTAATTGTTTCTCTGTTTGGAGATTTTCTCTTGATGTGATCACATTGGTCAATTTTTGCCTTATCTGTGTTTTTGAGATCTTACACAAAAACTCTTTGCCCAGACCAATGTACTGGAGTGTTCCCCAATGTTTTCTTCTAGAATTTTTAGAGTTACAAATCTTATATTTAAATATTTAATCTACTTTGATTTGATTTTTGTGTATGGTAAGAGATAGAAACCCAGTTTCATTCTCTGCAGATGGATATCCACTTTTCCTAATATCATTTACTGAAGAGACTG
The DNA here is from genome assembly GCF_029289425.2 of Pan paniscus. Taxonomy (NCBI): domain Eukaryota; kingdom Metazoa; phylum Chordata; class Mammalia; order Primates; family Hominidae; genus Pan; species Pan paniscus. Next base: position 58,529,997 of record NC_073249.2, on the reverse strand, counting down.
CTCTTTCCCCAAAGTATGCTCTTGGCGCCTTTGTCAAAAATTAGTGCATTTTAGGCGTGCAGATTTATTTAAGTTCTCTATTCTGTTTCATTAGCCTGTATGTCCTTTGTATTGCCAGTATCGTGCTGTTTTGGTTGCTGTAACTTTCTAGTATAATTTGAGGTTAGGTAACGTGATGCCTCCAGCTTTCTTCTTTTGGCCCAAAATTGCTTTGGCTATTCTGGGTCAATTGTGTTTTCATATGTATTTTAGAATTTTTTTTTCTATTTCTGTGAAAATGTCATTGACATTTTGATATGGAGTACACTGACTCTGTAGAACAATTTGGGTACTATGGACAGTTTAACCAGATCGATCCTTTCAATTCATGAAAGAGAATATCTTTCCATTTTTTGTATCCTTTTCAATTTCTTATATAAGTGTTTTATAGATTTTATTGTAGAAATACTTTACTCCTTTGCTTATGTTTATTGTGAGGTATTTTATTTACCTGTAGCTATCATAAATTAGATTACTTTATTGGTTTCTTTCTCAGATTATTCACTGTTGGTATATAAAATGGTATGGATTTTCATATGTTGATTTTGTATCTTACAACTTGACTGACTTTATCGGTTCTACTGGCTGTTTTGGTGGAGTCTTTACATTTTCCTAAATATAAGATCATTGCAATAAGGATAATTTGATGTCTTCTTTCCCAATTTGAGTTCCTTTCATTTCTTTCTCTTGTCTAATTGCTCTGGTTCTGACTTCTAGTACAACGTTGAATAAAAGTGGTGAAAGTGGACATTGTTGTCTTGTTCCAGATCTTACAGGAAAGACTCCGTTTTTTCATGGTCAGTTTACTATCTGTGGGTTTGTCACATCTGGCCTGTATCAGGTTGAGGTATGTTCCTCCTACACCCAGTATATTGAGAGTTTTTATCATAAGAAGATGCTGAGTTTTATTGAATGTTTTGTTTAGCAACTATTGAAATGATCATATCATTTTTGTCCTTCAGGTTGTTCATGTAACGGATTACATTTGTTGATTTGTGTATGTTTAACAGACCTTAAATCCCATGAATAAATCCCACTGGTCATTTTTAATGATCTTTTAATGTGTTGTTGAATTTGGTTTGCTAGTATTTTGTTGAGGATATTTGCATATTTGTTCATCAGTAATATCAGCTTGTAGATTTCTTTTTTTGTTATGTCTTTGTCTGCTTTCAGTATCAGTGTAATACTGACCTCATATAATTAGTTTGGAAGTATTTCCTCCTCCTGGATTTTTTTAATAGCGTCAGTAGAAATGATATTAGTTCTTCTTTAAGTATTTGGTAAAATTCAGCAGTAAATTCACCAGGTCCTTGGCTATTCTTTGATGGGAGACATTTTATTCATAGTTCTATCTTGTTACTTAATATTGATCGATTCAGGTTTTATATTTCTTCATGGTTCATTCTTGGTAGGTGGTATGTGTTTAGAAATGTATCCATTACCTCTAAGTTTTCAAATTTAGTGGTACATAGTTGCTAATGGTAGTCTCTAATGATTCTTCGAATTTCTGTGATATCAAGTGTAATGCCTCCTTTCTTGCCTCTTGTTTTATTTGGATCTCCTCTCTTTTTCTCTTAGGTTGGCTAATGGTTGGTTGATTTTGTTTATATTAAAAAAAACAACTTTCCACATAACAGATCTTTTGTATAATTTTTGTATTCATTTCATATATTGCTGCTCTGATCTTATTTCTTTTATTCCATTAACTTTTGATTTGGTTTGCTCTTGCTTTTCTACTTCTTTAAGATGCATTGTTATGTTATTTGAAATCCTCCTCCTTTTTTGATGTAGGCATTGCTAAAACCTTCCTGGTTAGTACTGAGTTTGCTGCATATATAGGTTTTTGTATGTTGTGTTTTCATTTTCATTTGTTTCAGTAATTTTATGAAAACGTTCTTCTTAATTTTTTTCATTGATTCAATGGTCATTCAAGAACATATTGTTGAATTTCTATGTATTTGTATAGTTTCCTAAGTTCCTGTTATTATTAATATCTAGTTTTATTTCACTGGGCACAGAAAAAAAATAATATGATTTCACTTTTTTGAAACTTGTTTTATGGATTAACATGTGGTTTATCTTTGACAATCTTCCTTTTGCTGAGGAGAATGTGTACTCCATAGCAATTGGATGTTATATTCTGTACATGTCTACTACGACCATTTGTTCTAAGTGGAGATTAAGTCCAATGTTTCTGTGTCAATTTTCTGTCTAGATGGATCTAACCAGAGCTCAAAGAGGAGTGTTGAAGTCCCCATCTATTACTGTACTGGGATAGATATCTCTCTTTAGCCCTAATAATATATTTTTTTAATCTGAATTCTCCAGTGTTAGGTACACATATATTTACAATTGTTACATTCTCTTGCCAGATTGACCCCTTTATCATTCTGCAATGACCTTCTTTGTCTTTTTTTTACTGTTTTTGTCTTTAAATCTATTTTATTTGATGTAAGTATAGCTACTTGTTTTTGGTTTCCATTTGCATGGACTATCTTTTTGCATCCTTTCATTTTCAGTCTATGTGTGTCTTTAAGGGTGAAGTGAGTTTCTTGTAGGCAGCATACGTACAGTTAAGCCTTGTTTTTAAAAAATTTCTTATTTTTTTTAATCTATGCAGCCACCGTATGCCTTTCAACTGGAGAATTTAGCCTATTTATATTTAAGGTAATTATTAATAGGTAATGACTCACTATTGCCACTTTGTTATTTGTCTGCTGGTCGTATTGCTAGTCTTTTATTCTGCCTTTCCTGTGTTCCTTTGTGTGTAAGTTTGTCTGATAGTATGTTTTAACTTCTTGTTTTTTTATAGTTTCATATCTACTATAGGTTTTTTGCTTTGTTGCTTCCATGACACTTACAAATGACATTTTGTAGTCAGTTATTTTAAACTGGTGACAACTTAGTTCTGATCACAAAGAAAAGGAAAAATAGAAAACAAGCAAAAAGAAAACTAAAAATCTCTACTTTTTAACTCAATTCTCCATTCCCTTCCTATTTTTTTCTTTTTGTTGTCTCTTCATTTTGTCCATCTCTTTACAAATTGTTGTAGTTATAATTTTTTATTGCTTTTGCTTTTAGTCTTCCTACTAAAGATATGAATGGTTTACACACTGAAATTACTGGGTTATTATGTATTTTATGTGTAATTATTTTTTATCAGTGAGTTTTATAACTTCAAATCACTTATTCTTTCATGTTAGCTTCCTTTTTTATAATTGAATAATTCCTTTAGCATTTCTTATAAGGTCTAATGCTGATAAAATCATTCAGCTTTTTTTCTTTGGTCTGGAAAAGTATTTCACTTTTATGTTTGAAGATTTCCTTGTTGGTTATAATATTCTATGTTGGAAGGTTTTTTGTTTTTTTGTTTGTTTGTCCCCCAGCACTTTGAATATATCATCACACTCCCTCCTGCCCTTAAGGTTTCTGTCTAGAAGTCTGCTGCCAGATGTATCAAAGCTACTTTATATATTATTTGCTCCTTTTCTTTCACTGCTCTTAGGATCCTTTCATTATCCTTGACCCTTGAGAGTTTGATTATTATACATTTTGAGTAGTCTTATTTGGTTTGAATCCTTTTAGCTTTCTTTGACCTTCTTATACCTCGATAGTCATCTCTTTCTCTAGGTTTGGGAATTTCTCTGTTAGCCTTTGTTCAAATAAACTGTCTATATTGATCTCTTTTGCTACATCCTCTTTAAGGACAATAACCCTTAGATTGCCCTCTTGAGGCTATTCTCTGGATTTTGTAGGTGTACTTCATTCTTTTTTCTTATTTTTCTTTTGTGATTCTTCATATAGACCATCTTTAGCTTACTAATTGTTTCTTTTGCTTGAACAATTCTGCTGTTGAGATACTTTAATGCATTTTTAAATTTATCAATTGAATTTTTAGCTCCATAGTTTCTGCTTGCTTTTTAAAAATTATTTTAATCTCTTTGTAAAATTGCTCTAATAGAATTCTGAATTCTCTCTGCTATCTTGGTTTGTTGAGTTCCTTTAGGCAGAAATTTTAAATTCCCTGTCTGAGAGATCATCTATTTTCAGCACTTCAGGATTAGTCACTGGTGTCATATCTAGTCTGTTTGGTGAGGTCATATTTTCCTGAATGTTTTTGACGCTTGTGGATATGCATCAAGATCTGGGCACTGAAACATTGGGTATTTATTCCATTATTGCCATCTGGGCTTGTGTGTACTCATTCCTCTTGAGAGGGCTATTCAATAATTCAAGAGACATTGTTTTTGTGACATAAGCCTGTGGTCACTCCATCCATTTTAGCATTAGGCGGTACCCTAAGCCCAAAAATGCATTCTGTGGGCAAGCTCTAGTGCTGTGCTGCTCTCAGAGGAAGTGGTTATGGGATGCAATCCACTGTGACACCAGTTTCTGTGGCTATGTGTGCGTCTGCATTACCTCATTTCCAGCTACAGGTGGTACAGCACAGTAAGAGATATTTTTTATCTGGGTGAAGGAGAAGAAAAAGAACAGAGGACTTAGTCTTGCAATGTGAGTCCCAGCTCAGCCACAGTAAATTAAAAACCAGCCACTTTAGTTAGCTGGTTGTGAGGCATCTTCAACTTGAGTGCCTCCTGCTGAGACAAAGGATTCCTCTCTGGCCCAGGACAGGTCTAAATGCTCCCTTCATGGACACTGCAGAATTCTATTCAGTATTGTGTTCTACTTTGACCATGCATCATTGAGTTTCAATGCAAAGTACCACACTCACTTTTCTCTCCCTCTCCCAAACACATAGATTCTTTCTACAGGCTGTGCTGTCTTGGGTTGCAAGAGGAGTGGTTATAGACAACGCAAGACTGTTCTTCCTCCTCTGTTCAATGCATCTTTTCTTGTTATTATGTTAAACCAGGTTCTATGATTGCTCACATTATTTTGGTTTTATGAAGATGTTTTGTTTTATGGATAGTTGTTTAAATGCTGTTTAATTTGTTTTCCTGTGTGGGGAAATCACTGGAAGGTTCTATTCAGTCATCTACTTTGGAGTACACTATTTTATAAGGGACTTGAGCTTCTGTAGATTTTTGTATCCATGGATTTTGGAACCAATCCCCCATGGACACTGAGGGACAGTTGTATATATAATAAAGGATCAATATTCAGACTACATAAAAATCTCTTCAAATAAATGACTAAACAACCATATTAAAATGTGGACATAGCATTGAAGTAGATGCATATCCAAACAAGATAGGAAAATGGCCAATAAATATATCAACAAAAGGTCAGCATCCCAATAATTAGAGGAATGCAAATCAAAATTATGATGACATACCACGAGATACCCATTAGAAAGACTATTATCAAAAACAAACAAACAGAAAATGAAAAGTGCTGGGAAGGATATGGAGAAATTGGAACTCTTACGCATTGCTGGTGAAAATGTGAAATGCTGCAGTCATTATGTGAAAAACTATGGCAGTGCCTCAAAAAATAAACAGAATTACCATAAGATACAAGAGTTTTACTGCTGGGTAGATAGACTTATAATAGTTGAAAGCAGGGACTCAAATATTTGTACATTTATGTTTATACCAGCATTATTCATTATAGCCAGAAAGGAAAAGAAACCCAAGTGTCCATTTAAGGACTGATGTATAAGAAAATGTAGTATTTAAATCCAATGTGGTATTATTCATTCTTAAAGAGGAAGGCAACTCTGATACATGTTACAAATGGATGGACTTTGAAGACATTATACTAAGTGAATTCAGACAGTCACAATAAAACCCTAGATATTGTATGATTCCGCTAATATGAGGTTTCTAGTTTAGCCAAATTTATAGAGACAGAAAGTAGAAGGGTGGTTTTCAGAGCCTAGGGGCAGAGAAGGGAAGTTGTATTTCATGGGCATTGAGTTTTAGTTTGGGGAGATGATACAAATTCTGGAGATGCATGGTGGCTATGATTGCACAACAATGTGAATGCACTTAATACCATTGATCTGTGAAGTTATAACTGGTTAAAATCATAAATTTATGTTACGTATATTTCAACACAATAAAAATGTGTTTCTAGAGATAATTTATCTTTTTCATTCTACCATATAATCTATGTCTTTTAACCCATTTACATGGTGATTTTTTAACATGATTGAATTAAAATATACCATCTTATTATCCATTTTCTCTTTTTTTTCTGTCCAATTTTTAAATTTCCTGTCTTTTGCCATCCTTTGTGTTAATGGAGCTTTTAAAATTCCATTTTATCTTTATACTTTATACCTCTTTTAAAAATGTTTTATTTGGGGCTTGCAATGTATGACAATAACTTCATAAATTGGGGTTGATCTTGAAATTTTATTATACCATTTCACTAGTAGTGTAAAAACCTTATAAATCTGTATAGCAAATTCTCTTCTCCCATTCTTTTTTATTGTTGTCATACATTTTACTTTCACATATTCTATAAACACGATATAGCACTACTATTTTTGCTTTAACAGTTATATTTTAGAACAATTAAAACAATAAAAGCTTTATTTTACTTTATTTTTTGTTTTATCTCCAGAATTATTTATTTCTTTTTGTGAAGCCAAGCTACCTACATAACTTTTAAAAATATTTCCCATAAAGTATTTTTGCTGGCAATAAATTTTCTCTGTTTCAATTTATCTGAAAACTGGTTTATTTTTCATGAGTTTTAAAAATACATTTAGATTTTCTGATGATTGTAGAATTCTAGCCTGATATATATTACTGCCTCACACTATCTCAGGCAAGCTATTAATACCAGTCTTCTACTATAATACTACTATGTTCTTGAGTGACAATGTTTATCCTCCAAAAAGTTCACTGTATTTTAGACTAATTGTGCCCAACATTTATTGCTAATTATATTTACTTATATGTAAGAAATTGCTTTCAATTTTCTATTGTTGCATTAAAAAAATCTACAAAATGTAGTCTCTTAAAGCAAAATGCATTTATTTGGCTTCTGATTTTGTTGAGTAATTCTGATCTAGACAGGCTCCACCTGATCTTAGAAAATTTTGCTTTTATGGCCAGTGATGATGAGCATTTTTTCATGTGTTTTTTGGCTGCATAAATGTCTTCTTTTGAGAAGTGTCTGTTCATATCCTTCGCCCACTTTTTGATGGGGTTGTTTGTTTTTTCTTGTAAATTTGTTTGAGTTCATTGTAGATTCTGGATATTAGCCCTTTGTCAGATGAGTAGGTTAATGCTCGTCATCATTGGCCATCAGAGAAATGCAAATCAAAACCACAATGAGATACCATCTCACACCAGTTAGAAAGGCAATCATTAAAAAGTCAGGAAACAACAGTTGCTGGAGAGGATGTGGAGAAATAGGAACACTTTTACACTGTTGGTGGGACTGTAAACTAGTTCAACCATCGTGGAAGTCAGTGTGGCGATTTCTCAGGGATCTAGAACTAGAAATACCATTTGACCCAGCCATCCCATTACTGGGTATATACCCAAAGGATTATAAATCATGCTGTTATAAAGACACATGCACACATACGATTATTGCAGCACTATTCACAATAGCAAATACTTGGAACCAACCCAAATGTCCAACAATGATAGACTGGATTAAGAAAATGTGGCACATACACACCATGGAATACTATGCAGTCATAAAAAATGATGAGTTCATGTCAATAGGGACATGGATGAAGCTAGAAACCATCATTCTCAGCAAACTATCACAAGGACAAAAAAACGAACACTGCAAGTTCTCACTCATAGGTGGGAATTGAACAATGAGAACACATGGACACAGGAAGGGGAACATCACACAGCGGGGACTGTTGTGGGGTTGGGGGAGGGGGGAGGGATAGCATTAGGTGATATACCTAATGCTAAATGACGAGTTAATGGGTGCAGCACACCAACATGGCACATGTATACATAGGTAACAAACCTGCACGTTGTGCACATGTACCCTAAAACTTAAAGTATAACAATAATTTAAAAAAAGAAAGAAAACCCTCAAAGTAGAAAAAAGAAAAGAATAAATTCTCATCATTCTTGGCAAAAAGAAAGGAAAAGAAAATTTTCCTCTTATGTCTATGGTCTTTTCAGTTAGCTGGGGATTGTCTGGTCCACATGACTTCAGTCACGTCTGGAAGTTGGCTGTTCATATGTTGAGGTAACTTCATTTTCCAAAAGGATTTGTATCTACCTGCACAATAGCCCAATCTCATGTATATGTTAGAAAATTTTGTTTTTGTGTTTTCAAAGAGACTCCTTTACAGGGGAAGCATTTGTTATCGTAGTGAGAGTAAAAGTTGCACGATTTCTTGGGTCCCCCTGTCAAAATTAATGTAATGCCATTTTGCAACAGCTGAGCCTATAGAATTGATTAAAGAAGAGATAAAGTAGAATTTCTTAGGGGCTTTTTTTCATTTTTCCATTGCTAACTGGCCAAATGATTATCACTAACTTATTTTTTCCCCATAAATGTATGAAGTTGAATTGAGTCATCTCTAAAACTCTTCCACCTAAAAATATTGCAATTCTGTCAGCATAAACAACCAGTTCAAGCCATTCTGCTCTTAAGATGATGATAAATATTACCTTGGGATAGTTATTGGCAGTGCAGAGGTTGAATAAAAAGTCAATTGAATATTTCTCAATATTTGAGAAAAGCTGAATAGAATTATGCCTTTAACTCTTGCAGCAATGACATAAATGTTAGATTAACATCTTTAAGTTAAAAATCAATTTGACTAGATTTCACTTCAAAAAACTTCTTTTTTTTTTTTAGCTTCAACTGTGTTACTTGCATGTAAAACTAAGGCTGGTAATTCAACATATGGCTGACAACACTTCTCAGCAGAGAGGTAATATTTTACCTGAATAATTAAAATGCTATTTATTTCATTTACTGGATGACATTAGCATAATGTGTATTACCAGTTTTCTAATAACATACAATGTCTCTTCATTCTTATAAGCATGTACCATTTCAACAACTGTGACAGAGTGACACTATATTTCAAAGGCAGTTTTGCCCTAAGCAAGACTTAACATCTTTTTAAGTAGTTTAAAAAGATCCAAAGCTTATCTCCAGAGGACATCTGCTACTGTTGTTATGGCACATAAAAGACATTTACCATCAAAATGCAGACAGTCTACTAGCTAATTTCAAATGCATAAATGAGTGCCTAATCAAAAAAATCATCAAATATCTGAGAAAAATGGACACCATAAAAGAGAGATAATCTCAACCAGATGAAGTATTTCTACCTGTAAAAGAGTTATTAGCTCAATCAGAACAGAATTTAAAGTACTGTATTAGTATCCTACATTATAATTTCTCTATACTTTCATAGTCAATTTATTCCCTTATTCTCTTTAATAATATTTTCACACTGCCATCTCTCTCTTCAGTCTTTCCCGACACAGTCGCCACTATCTGCTGATGCTGTTTATTCCTGTATGAGTGAGAATGTCAAAATAGATTCCAATACCAATTGCACCCTAACCAGCATTTGTACCCACATCCTCTTCTGGAATTTTTCTTGCTACTTATAAATGAACATTCTATGCTTCTAGCTGAAGAGCATCCATTCAAGAACACTTGTTCCCAGATCTCATTTTCTACTCTCTGATATTTCTCAATCTGTTCTTGATTCTCTCCATATATATATATATATTTTTTAATTTTTTTATTTTTTCTTTTTTTTTTTGAGACAGAGTCTTGCCCTATCACCCAGGCTAGAGTGCATAGTATATAGTGAAGCCATCTCAGCTCACGGCAACCTTTGCCTCCCGGGTTGAAGAGATTCTCTTGCCTCCACCTCCTGAGTAGCTGAGACTGTAGTTGCATGACACCACACCTGGCTAATTTTCGTATTTGTAGTAGAGATGGGTTTCAGCATGTTGGCCAGGCTGGTCTCAAACTCCTGGCCTCAGACAATCCACTCACTTCGGCCTCCCAAAGTTCTCGTATTACAGATGTGAGCCACTACTCCCGGCCCTATTTTTGATTCTCTTCTAAATAAAACCATCAGAAAAAAAGTGGCAATAATTTCTTTAGTCTTAAAAATATTTATTTATCTTCATATCACTTATCCTGTCACTTATGACTTCTTGTTTCACTTTGCATCAAACATCCTCAAATTAGTTATTTATAGATCTAACTTCCAGTTCCTCTCCTGTTTTACACTACGATCACTACAATTAGACTTTGGTTATCACTTTATAAAAACTTTTATTGTCATTGTATTTTCATTGTTATTAATGACCTACCTGATGATAAGTAAAATTGTTATTTCTCCTTCATTGTTCTAGTGAAATTATCGGCAGTATCTGACATAATTGATTATAAATAATTTCTTCTCTCACCTTTCATCTACTCTTCTTGCTTACTTTTTTCTTTTTTTTACTAAACATTTTATTTAGTAATAATTGTAGATGCAGGTGCAGTAGTAGGAATTACTAAATATATATCCCATGCACACTTTAGTCAATTTCTTCCAAAGGTAACATTTTGTAAAACCTAGTATAATATCACAAGCAGCATATTGATATTGATGCAATTAAAATATAGAAATATTTTTTACCAAAAAGTTCTTCTGTGTTTCTCTTAACTCTTGGCAACCACTAATCTATTCTTCATTTCTACAAATCTTACTCCAAGACTGACAGAACGAGATTATACAATACGTAGCCTTTTGATGTCAGCTTTTTTTTACACCTATGTTGACAACCACTGTTATAAGGGACTAGATAAGGCACAACAATTACTGACCCATCTTCTGTCATAGCCTTCCTCTCACACATTCATTATGGATATCACTATTGATAGCAGTGCCCAGTCTGCTTAGTCTAGGCATTGTGTCGCCATCTTTCTCAACACAAGAACCCACCCAACAGCTACCAATAGTTCAACATTGGAACAAGGGACAAGATCTTTTTGCCATTCCGGTACTAGATAAGTCTTAGGATCTGTCTCTAAAATTCTGAGTCTGAGATTCCCTCTAGTAATGAGAAATGAGAAATGATAATGAAGTTCACAGGTTAACTCATGGAATATTTGATGTGTCTCAGAGTTATTTTTTTTCCTGTTTCCATGCTGATGCTCACACATTCTGCAGTGATAATGCTGATGAGTGATGAGTTAATCCACATAGAGATAACCAGTATGTGCTTCTCCAGACACTTGGTCAATATGTTATGTTCTATATTCTGGAAATAAAGGTATCAAACATTGTGATTAATATTTTTTAATTTTTTTAAATGTTAATAGGTTTTGGGGAACAGCTGGTGTTTGGTTACATGAATAAGTTCTTTAGTGGTGATTTCTGAGATTTTGGTGCACCCATTACCTGAGCAGTGTACACTGTACCCAATGTGTACTTTTATCCCTATCCACTCTCCACTCTTTCCTCTAAGTTCCCAAAGCCCAAATGCCCATCAATGAGTGGATAAAGAAAATGTGGTATGTATATGTGTATATAGAGAGATAGATAAATAGATATACACTATATATATATATATATATATATATATATACACACACACACACATACACACACACACACACCATGGAATACTACTCAGCCATAAAAAAGAATGAAATAATGCTATTCTCAGCAGCCTGGATGGAACTGGAGACTATTATTCTAAGTGAAGTAACTCAGGCATGGAAAACCAAACATCTTATGTTCTCACTTGCATGTGGGAGCTAAGCTATGAGGATGCAAAGGCATGAGAATGATAACACTGTTTTTGTTTGTTTGTGTTTTTACTAAAACTATTTCCCTGGTGATGTAGGTAGAGTGTTGTTTAGTTTGTTCTTTTTATTGTCCCGCAGCCTTCCACGGTATTGATGTATCACATTTTCTTCAACCATTCATCTTTTAGAAGACGTTTGGTTTGTTTATGGCTTTTGACTATTATAAATAAAGTTTCCATAAACATTCATTTACAAGTTTTTATGTGAACATAAGGTTCAATTTTACCAGAATAAATGCCCAGAAATACAACTGCTGGATCATATGGGAGTTGCAGGTTTGTTTGTTTGTTTTCAAGGAACTGCCAGCTTTGCTGTACTATTTTACTTCCTTATAAGCAGTTTCTCTACATCCTGAACAGCATTTAAACATTAATTGCTGGTGTTTTTGTATCTAATTTTAACTATTCTGATAAGTGCATAGTGATATGTCATTGTGATTTTAATTTGCATTTCCCTAATAACTAATGATGTTGGATTACTCTTTATGTGTTTATTTGCCTTCTGTATATCTTACTTGGTGACATGTCTTTTCCTGTATTTGCCTAATTTTCAAGTTAAATGGTTTAGTTTTCATAGTTACAGAGTAGAAGTTTTTAATTTTGATGAGGTCCGTTTATCTTTATTATGGTTTGTGATTTTAGTACCAAGTCTAAGTAGTGTGACTAGTCCTAGATACTAAATATTTTCTCTCTCTTTTTTTTGTTCTAAAAGTTTTATAGTTTTATATTTTATCCAGAATCAATTTTGAGTTGATTATTGTATAGGATATGCAACTTAGGTTAAGCTCTGTCTTTTTAAAATTTATTTTCTTTCTTTCTCTCTCTCTTTCTTTTTTTCACTTTTTCTCTCATTTTTACTTATTATTATTATTTGCTTATTGATATTCATTTGCTCCACCACCATTTGTTGGAAAGGATATCTTTCATCCACTGACTTATTTTTGCACATTTGCCATAAATCATTTTGGTACATTTGTGTGGGTCCATTTCTGGGTTCCCTATACAGTGGCACTGATTTGTGTGTCTTTGCTTCCACCTATACTATCTTGTCTTAATTATTATAGTATAGAATAAGTCTTTAAATCAGACTACTTCCTCCCACTTTAATTTTTTCAACACTGTTTTAGCTACTTTACTTTCTTTGTATTTCCATGTATATTTTATAATATTTTTGTCTGTATCTACAAAAATCATGATGAGATATTTTACAGAAATTGGGTTAAACCTGAATGTTGATTTGGGAGAAAATTTTCACCTCTGTTGTCTTTTAATCTTCCAATCTGTAAGCATATGTCTCTCAATTTGCTTATATCAGCTTTGATTTACTATATCAGTGTTTTGTAGTTTTACATACAAGTTTTGTATGTGTTTTGTTAGTTTTACACCCAGTTATTTCTTTGTTTTTGAATGATGACCTATGGCATTATGTTTTTAATTTCATTGTCTATGAGTTTTACATTAGTGTAGATACATACAACTGATTTTTGCATGTCCTGTGACATTGCTAAAATCATTTATGAGCTCAAACATTTTGGGTTTTTGTTTTGTTTTGTTTTGATTTTAGATTCTTCAGTGTTTTCTACGTAGATTCTCATGTCATCTGCAAACAGAGAAAGTTTGCTTTTATTCTGTCTCATCTGTATGTATGTATGCATGTATTTATATGTTACCCCTCACACACTATAATATAAGTGGTGAACATAAATAGGAGTGGTAAACATAAATATCCTGACCCTGTTCTCAATCTTAGGGGGAAAAGCGTTCAGTATCTCACCATTAGGATAATGTTATAATTTAGGTTTTTGTGGATGTTCTTTATTTACGTTGAGGAAGTTTCCATCTACTAGTTTTCTGAAATTTTTTTTATTAATGAATCTTAAATTTTGTCAAATGCTTCTCCTTTATCAATTTATATGTTGATATTATTTTTCTTCTTTAGCCTGTTTCCCAGTGGATTACATTAACTGATTTTCAAATATTGAACCAGCTTTGCATTCCTGAAATAAATTCTACTTGGTCACAGTACGTAATTTCACAGTATATCATTCTTTTTATATATTGTTGAATTCTTTTTGCTATATTTTATAGGATGCTTGCATCTATATTTGCAAAGGATATTAATTTGTATTTTATTATGTACCATCTTCATCTGGTTTTTGTATCAGGGTAATACTAATGTTATGAAATAAATTGTAAAGTATTTTTCTTCTATTTTCTGAAAGAAATGTATAAAACTGGTATTAATTCTTTCTTAAGTGTTTAGTAGTATTCTCCAGTGAAACATCTGGGCCTACAGACTTCCTTTTTGGTAGGTTTAAAATTACAAATTACATTTTATTAATAGTCATAGGATCTATGATCTGTTTCCTATTGTGTTGTTCTGTTGGTGGTGTTTTTTCTTAGTTTTCAGAAGTTTACATATGATTTGCCTTGTTTCGTATTTCTTTGGGTGTGTTCTATTTGGGGTTTACTTGGCTTCTTGAAAACATTGGTTTATATCTTTGCTAAATTTTTGACACTGTCAGTATTATTGGTTTTGAGTATTTTCTCAGTCCTACCTGCTTTCTTTTTATTTATTTTTTCCTATGGGGCTCCAATAATACGAAAGTTAGCTTTTTGTTATCATTCCCAGGTCCTTGAAGTACTGCTTATTATACTTTTTTAGTCTATTTTCTCTCTGTTAAGATTGAGTAATTTCTATTTTTCTGTCTTCCTATTTACTGATTCTTACCTCTGTCCTGCCCGTTGTTTTTTTAAGCCCATCCACTGTTGTATTGTTTTAATTTTAATTTTTGTATTTTGTATAAATTTAAATTTTTTTATTTCCCTTGTTTATGTCTCTATTTTGGGGCTGATACTTTTTGGACTGAGACATTCTATTTTTTTCATTTGTTTCAAGCCTGTTTGTGGTTGCTCCTTGAAACATTTTTATGACTGCTATAACACATTCATGAGAAAAAGCTACTATCTCTGTCATTTTGGTGTTCTATTGCTAGCTTTTTTTCTTTCACTTTGAGAACTTTCTGGGTCTTGATATGAAAAGTGACTTTTATTGAAATACGGAAATGAGTTATAAGTCATGGATCTTATCTAAACCTTTCATTTGAGCTGGATTCTGACACTGCTCTAATAGGGGAAGGGGAAGAGGGATATGTGTGCTGTTTCGTTGGTCCAAGTGGAGGGTGAAGTTCAGGTTTCCCACCCAGCTGCCATTGACACCCAAGGTAGGGGGCAGGATCATTTTGTCACTGCCAAGCAGGAGTGGGACTTCTGGTTCCCCAAGAGGCTTCCATTGACACTGTGTGTGTGAACCATATTATCATTGTCCATCGTGGTAGGCTGCCCCTTTTTTGGTCTTTGCCAAGAGGGAGAAAGTTTTGTTGGGGAGTTTTTTAGTCTGTGCCTGTTGGCATTTTTGCATTGCCAGCTTCTGCAGCTACCAGGCTAATGTATATGAGGCCAAAAGAAAACCCAAGGAAATCACCAGTATTCTGTTCTTTGAATAACAAGATACCTATCAAACTGCTGACTATACCCCATCTTTCAGAGTCTTTCTATGTTTGTTTATATATTTTGTCCAGGAGTTTTAGATGTAATTAGTGGCAGGAATAGAATAAATACACCTATTCCATCTTCTAGGAAATGGAACTCACCATGTAATGTTTATTTCAATCATTAATATTGATAATCAAGTTCACTGTTAATACTTGTATTTAATAAATATTTACGTAGCACATTTTATGTGTAAGCCCTATTTTATGTTCCTTAGTAATAACAACTTATTTAGTATTCATATCACCACTATGATTTAGATCTTACTATGATCATCCCTACTTTGAAGAGAGGAAAACTGAGAAAATAAGTATGTGATTTTGCTGCCAATTTGAATAGTACAACAGGTCTTTAGATGCTTATGGTATTGACCCAGTGTCTGTGTGTTCATTCTCAATGCTACAGTTTGTCTTCACACACCACAGCTTAAACAAAAACAGACAGAATTTAATGAGATAGTCTTAAGTTCATAAAGTGTGCAAATTTAAAATAACTTCCTCAACAGTCATAAAGTAGCTAAGCAAAAATCAAAATAGGAAATATATTTTATTTTACTTTTTGAGACGGAGTCTGACTCTGTCACCCAGGCTGGGGTGTAGTGAGTGGCATGATCTCGGCTCACTTCAGCTTTTGCCTCTTCGGTTCAAGTGATTCTCTTGCCTCAGCCTCCTGAGTAGCTGGGATTACAGGCAAGCACCACCACACCTGGGTAATTTTTTGTATTTCTAGTAGATACAGTGTTTTGCCATTTTGGCCAGGCTGGTCTTGAACTCCTGACCTCAGGTGATCCACCCACCTCGGCCTCCCAAAGTGCTGGGATAACAGGAGTGAGCAAACATGCCTGGCCCAAAATATAAAACATTTAAAAAATTATGATTAACATGTACTGTTTGTATCCAATCTTCCCACCAAAAATAATGTGCTCTTTTCAAACACACATGACACAGTGATTGACACATAATTACCATTAATAAAAGATCTGACAATCTACACAAATTCAAAGGGTTGGTGTTGTATGGGTCATTATCAGTGACCAAAAGCTAACAAAAATAGGAAAAAAAATCCACATACCAGAAAACGTAAGTTTTCCACCTGCTTCTAAACTGCTATTTATTGGAATAAATCAAAATCGAAATTATAGGATATTATTGACTAAACAAGGGAGTTTACATTCATCAAAAAGTGGAATGTGGCCAGAATACTTTTCATGTTTAATAATCAAGAAAGATTGAAAATAAAACATTAAACTTTCAATGTAAGAAGATAAAAATGTATGACAAAATAAATCTTAAAAATGTAAAATAAAAGCATAATGTTTAAAAATCATTTGCTAAAACATAATTGTAGTCAGACATTCATGGATCGACAACTATATGTAACATATACATGCAAGTAAGTTTTTTTTAAAGTAAGAACGTGTTTTCTAATTTTTGTTCAATAATTTCAGGACTGTCTTCCAGAAAAATTTTCATATATTAATTTATCGATAGTTTGGGTAGACCCAATTCCTTTCATATTCATCAGCTTTCTCTCACTTTATGTAATTGAGTACATAATAATTAAGAAAAAAGTTTTAGAATTTAGCACATTTTGGAAAGATACATTTTAGAGAAAGGGATAATAATTACAATTTAAATTTGTATATATATGTAATATATATAAACATATATATAATCTAAAGGTTTTTTAAAAGCAGAATTTTGAATCAACAAAATTACTTTCTTCGAGAGCATGCAGTTAACTTTCCTAAGAAGTTCCTTTTTATTAGGCAATTTTATATGTATTTTCATAAATGTAATATATTAATAAAAGTAGTTCAAAATTAAAACAATTTGAAAAATGTTGATAAAAATAGGAAAAATTATTTACTGAATACATGAATGGAAAATGATACTGTGAATTAGTTAATACTTAAATGTATAAATGTATTCTACTATATATGCTTCAGGTGTAAGTTTTATAAATATTAAACTATTGTATTGTAATCTCTTTGTTAAAACACGTTTTTCTTTGCTTTTCGTGTATGTAGGAGTCAGAGAGGGTTTACATTGACTAGAACAAAGCAGTTGACATTTCACATTAAGATCAAATTTGTCATGCAATTTAAAGCTTTTCCATCTTATTAACATGGTAGTCAAAGAAATAGTCTCGTCTTTATAAGATTACTTAAGTTGGATTTTTCTCCCACACTCAAATATATACCTATTTTGCAGAAAGGAAGGGAAAATAAATATGAACTCAAAGGGAAGAAACATGCTTGCCTAGAGAACCTAAATACAATTTGTCTTTCACTACCCACTCTTCCCTCCTTTAAAATAGAGTCTGTGACTATTAATGTTGCATACAGCCAAAAAATACACATTAAAAAAAAATCACAAAAATAACAAAACTCCTACAATTTCCAATCCTTTCTACCTGAGAAGGCCACGTACCCAAGTTCGAAAACTGGAAGAGCCTCAGGATAGATAGAAGGAGTCCAGGTCCCTGAGAATCAAGGCACCACCATAAATATTAGCCACTTTACTTTCTGACTTTGTATAGATGAAAAAGAAATTGCTATGCTGTTCATATCTGTGAATTTTGCTTTGTTTTGTTTTGTCTTTATAGATAAATATAATCCCAAGTAGTATAAGAATATTTAAATGATTATATCTGTCTCCATTAAATTTAAAATTGTTGATACAAAATTAGTATTTTTCTTTCTTACCTAGTATATGGGGCATGTAAGGAAGATCAGTGAGTTGAGACAAAATACAGAAAGAAGTGCTTTTGCATATATTTATTTATAGTTAATATGAGGCTATAGAGAGCAAGGCTTTTTAAAATCTTTCTGTTCTTACATGCATGATCTGTGTAATTTGAGGTCACTTGCTGAAAAGTTGCAAACTACCATTTGTATTATAATAGGAATCAAAGACCCACCAAAAAGATAGAAAATGTGTTTTAAAATAAACATCCGTGATGTATTTGTTTATAGCTAAATTCCCATGAGCATGTAGTTTCTATTTCTTTCTCCCTAATATATAGATCAAGCTTGAGATTTTTTATTGTCTCCAGGAAACATATTGTGACAAATAAACTACAGCGGTTTATTTCTTTTCAAATCTTAGTACTGTCCTTCACCTTCTATGTTCTTTGAAAGTTTGTCTCTCAGTTAATCTATTTTATGGCACCTTAGGGCCCTACGGGAGTCTTCCACTGTCTTATTTATCTTCTCTATGGAGGATTATTTTAAAGTCTAACTGTTTAATAGTGACTAAATATAGTAGAGTGCATGTATTAAGACACATTAAATACACTTCTAGTTATTTTGGTGTATAGGCTGAAAATATTACTGTACATTTGATATGTTGTGTTATGATGTCTGTAAGTCTTTCTAGATTATTCATTAAAATATTATTTTTAAACCACGGCATACTGTGTGAAATATATTTTGTTAAATGCCAGCATTTCAAAGTCTATTAAAATTGCTTCTTCTTAAAGATGATCAAATATGAAGGTAAGGAGACATCTAAATGGAAAATTGTAATAAATATTCTTTGATAAGTACTCTAATATATCTATCACTAGGTGATATTACCTCTTTAAAATGGACATAGAATCTCAAAAAAGAGGTGGATAGGACAAGCTTTTTTTGTGACTGGTACAACTTTAAATTAAATCCGTAAGAGTAGAGTTTAACAACAGCAAGAAGTTTCAGAAGGCTATTGTATCAGAGAAGATGCATGCTAATAAGCCAGAAGATTGAGAAATTATAAAACATTTTGAGAACTTTTTAAAATCTCAGTGTGCAGTTGAATAAGACATGATGAGAAGAAAAAATAAATCAAGTACCACATTTTGAATTGATATTTTGATTTAAGAAGTGTGAATTTTTATTCCAATAACTACTTGGGAAGGAAAAATTATATGGTAACATTTCATTTGGAAATATTACTCTGGAAACATTGGAAGAATGGTGAGGGACCAGCAATACAATGAGGGTTATAATGAGAATCCTAGTTAAATAAGTGTTGGCAGGAAAGTCATGGATGATATAAAAAAATCCAAAGATCGTGTAACATATATAACACAGTGATTGACTGCATATAGGAATAATATCAAAAACAGTTTTTCAGCTTGAGTAATTTTGTAAGGAAGTACGCTGCATACTGAAGAAGACATAATTGTGGCTCTCTAGGTCGCAGAGATGCTTTGCTAGTAGATCTTGTTAAAAAATATGTCCTCCAGTATGCATGGCACTGGAGGCACTATAAAACTACCTGGGGGATTGTCAAGGGAAGCCACAAGTCCCCAGATAATGCTAATTATGATGTATTGCAAGCCCTGGGTATGGAAGAATCTCTTTCTGTTCAGCGGGAGCTAGGTGGTGGAGAAACACCTGCACTGAAGAATCTAGGCACTATAGAATTTACTCCTGCTGAAAGAGCCTAATGCTCTGTTTGTGCTGTGGGAATCTGTCAAGGGAGCACATTTGAACTGGAAAAGAAAATTCCTTTTCCCTGCAATAATTTTTTCCCAGAATCCTCTACCGACAAAACTTAACCTTATGCCAACAGGCAGAAGAAAAGTTTTATATCATTTAGATTCATTTATACAGAGCAAACAAAGGAAGGTAAATTTGGAACTAGGAAACAATAAATTGATGACTGGCATGCCAGTCAATGGAATTCAACAATTCCACTTCCAGGTATTTATTTAAGATAAATAAAAATATAAATCCATAAAACTTATACATAATTGTTAACAGCAGATTTATGTAACAAAAAACTGATAACAATCCAGGGAGCTTCAACAGGTGAATGAATAAGTAAATTGAGGTATCTGAATACAATGTAATACTACTTGGCAACAAAACAGAACAAACCATTTATACCTGAAACAATATGAATGACTTTTAAAGTATTATGGTGAAGGATTGAAGTCAGACATAAAAGAGTTCTTATTGTATTTTTAAAATTTACATGAAGATCTTGAAGAGGCAAAATGGATCTATAGAGATAGAAAGGATAATGATTGTCCAAGGCAAGTGGCGAGTGAACTGATGGCAAAGGGAAATTAAGGAGCCTCCTGGGGTGATTAAGATATTCTGTATCTTAATTTGGTTGCTGGTTATGAGTGTGTAAGTTTGTCAAAATTTTCAAACTATACATTTAAAAAGTATGAATTTCATTCTATGTAAACTATGCCTAATTTAAAAATATCTAAAGTAAATAATGATATTCTATTAATTTTAATGACCTTGAGGTTTTATCCATGTATCACTAGAATATGAATTTTGTAGACGTAAAGATGTTTTTGCATATTAACTTTACACCAAAATTATCATTCAAAAAGTCATAGGTTTGTTTTTCATGTAGACATTAAATGTCTTTAATTAAAGACATTAAAGACTAAAAAAATATACAACATCGTGATGCATTTTATATAATTAGGTATAGATAGTATAAAAAATTGGTTTACCTCAGCAATATGATTCAACATTGTGATATCTCTTGAAATAATACAATGGATGAGTAAATTCAAAATATTTGATAATTTTAATAGAAACAAGAACATAACTTCTAAATTTTGACATCCACCTCTGATTAATAACTCTTATGAGACTGTTTGAAGGGATACAAGAATGGCTTCTGTTACTGACGATAATTAATATTCTTCTAAATGATTTAGCCCATCAATTATAAGTGAAATATTTTTGGCTGAAAGTAAAAGAAAATTGCAAATCAAATGCTTTAAACTCTATTGAATGCCATTCTTTCAGAAATAAGGCGCTTTGAATAATTCACTCAGCTACTTAAAGACTAAGCTTTAATACTTTTAATTTTTCTTTTTTTTTTTTTTTTTGAGACAGAGTCTTGCTCTGTAGACCAGGCTGGAGTGCAATGGCACCATCTCGGCTCACTGCAAGCTCTGCCTCCCGGGTTCATGCCATTCTCCTGCCTCAGCCTCCCGAGTAGCTGGGACTACAGGTGCCCGCCACCACACCTGGCTAATTTTTTGTGTTTTTAGTAGAGACGGGGTCTCACCGTGTTAGCCAGGATGGTCTCTATCTCCTGACCTCGTGATCTGCCCACCTCAGCATCCCAAAGTGCTGGGATTACAGGCGTGAGCCACCGTGCCAGCCTAATCCTTTTAATTAATAAATTAATTTTTTTACTCTGCCTTCTTCAGAATGCCATCTTTCTTCTTTGCTCTCAGGTACGGTCACCCCATGGCTACAACATGCATGCAACAGTTCTAGGAATCATCAACAAATACACCCATATTTAAGGTAGTTGATGTTTCGTTAGCAGTGAAAAATTAATCTTCCAGAAGCTCCAAGTATAGCACTCATTAGGTGTCATTAATTGCCCACATTTAAATCATTTACTGCAAGGAAAAGGGGAACACTATGATTTGCTTAGAGCAATCTGAATATGTTTGTAGAGCTTGAATAAAGGATGATCTTAGAGTTGCAAGTTGTGTTTCTGTTAGCAACAATGACGTGTCAGCCAGGCATGGTGGCTCAAGTCTGCAATTCTAGCGCTTTGGGAAGCCAAGACAGGAGAATTGCTTGAGGTCAGGAGTTTAAGACCAGCCTGGGAAATATAGTGAGACCTCGACGCTACCAAAAATTTAAAAAATTAGCTGAGTGTGGTGGTACCTACCTATAGTCCCAGCTACTCCGGTGTCTGAGGAGGGATGACTTCTTAAGACCACCAGGTCAAGATTGGAGCTATCTGTAATCATGCCACTACATCTAGCATGGTTGACAGAGCAAGACCCTGTATTAAAATAAGTAAATAAATAAAAAAGATGAAGTGTGAGATAGATGATTAGATTAGCATGCCACACTGATGTAATAGAATGCAATGAAGGAAGAAAAAAACACATGGGAAATTAATATATAATTAAGTAAATGTCATCTAAAGAATTTAATATAATCAACTAATAACAGTAAAACTAAAAAGGAACCCAAAGCTCTCTCAATACAAGATAAACACACTAATTATTCCCATAAATACAAACAATAACAAGAAACAAGACAAATATAAATTCCAAAAAAAACTTATGAATAAGTTCCCAAATCTAAAATTGAGAAAATTAAGAAACTTCAAAAATGAAAATCATAAAATAACATTACAATAAATAATATCATTTTTCTAATTAGAAGGACTTCATACTGCAACATTTTGACTTATAAATTCAATGTAATCACAACAAATAGGAACAAAATATTTTATTTGACTTAGGAAAGTTATTCTACTGTTTATCTCAAAATGTAAAGGAGAATTCATGTTGCTTTATTAATAAAATTATTTAGCATAAAATAATATTGAGATTAGAAACCTGCTGGGCATGGTGGCTCACATGTGTAATCCCAGCACTTTCGGAGGCTGAGGTGAGCAGATAGCTTGAAGCCAGGAGCTCAAGACTAGCCTGGGCAACATGGCAAAACCCCGTCTCTACTAAATATACAAAAATTAGCCAGTCATGGTGGTGGGCACCTATAATCCCAGCTACTCTGGAGGCTGAGGCAAGATTGCTTAAACCTGGCAGAGTTTGCAATTAGCTGAGATGGCACCACTGTGCTCCAGCCTGGGTGACAGAGTGAGACACTGTATGAAAAAAAAAAAAAAAAAGAGAGAGAGGTGAGAAATCATCTCAGCAATGGGAGCAGTTAATAGCAGTTAATATATAACACATTAAATTAGTAAAAAAAGATAAACATTTAGTATGTAATATTGGGGTAACTGACCTTTATTTATCAAATGAACAAAGAACAAAGATTTTTACTGCATACTCCATGCAAAAGAGAATAGATAAAATAGAACATAACTTGAAAATTATAGAATACAAAAAATTAATGTAGTCAAATATCACTTATTTAGGAATCTAAAAACGTTTCCTAGGAGAGATACATATCCTAGAAGCAATAAAAGAAAATAAAATGTGGACGTATTTTTCTATACGTTCAATATTTTAAACTTAGCTACCAAAAAATCACCAAAAGCAAATGTTTAAAAAGAAAAGGAATAGATGAGGAAAAATATTTGTCATATGTACAGTAATAACTGGCTTTCACCAATCAATGAGAAAAGGATAATGATCCCAATTTAAAAATGAACATATGATAAAAATAGACAATTCACAGAAATAGGCACAAATTGTCAAATAAAAGAAGAGATACTACAGCCTAGAGGTTACCAAAGTTTTTTCGTGTGTGTATGAAGATCCACACGGTAAATTTTAGTCTTTGCTAGCCAGGCTTCTCTATTGGAACCACTTAATGCTTCCATTGCAGCTTGAAAACTGCCACAGACTTGGTTCCATTTCAATTAAACTTCTCAATTTGGCCAAGTTGCAGAATTTGCCAACCACTATTTTAGCTCAATAGCAATCTTGGAAATACAATGTTTTTAAAGGAGCTTAACCATCAGATTAAAACATGGGTCACAAATTTTAATTTTTTTCATTATTAAAATGTCTTCTTTATGATAAGAAAAAGTATCAATTAGGAGTCATTTAAAAGTTCTTTTGTGGAAAAAAAACAGGCAAATAACATAGAAAGATGAAAATGTATTAAAACTATGGGAATAATTTTTAATATAACAGAATTTAACCAGTTTATTAAACATATTTGGCTATTTTACTGCCGTTTTTAATAAACTCCTTAACACTGTTCACTCTTAAATGGTCTATTTTAAGTATATAAATACACATGCAGAAATAAGATAATTATAACAATAAAGTAGAAAAATGCAAAAGTATCACAAGACAGTTTTACTCTCATTTCTTCAAGAAACCTCAGGGGACCTATAAGATAGGTTGCTTAATAAATTTAAATGATTAAAGGGATTATGTTTAAAATGGTTACAGACTTTTTAAGAATTATATATTAAACCAGTAGAAATATTTTTTATGGAATATGAGCTTGACTTGTATAAATTGGGGAAATAGAGGAAGGGAGTATTGCATTTTTTGAATTATGGATTGTAGTGGCATTTTTAATACTTAATGGAAGGACAATAGGCTACATTATATTGCTTGTCACTACATAGATGTACCAGACATTCTGATGAGATTAAGAAAGGCAAAGCGTGACACTGGCTAACTTTCTGCTGCTGTGACTAAGGCTTCAATATGCCTACAAAAGCTGTCAGTAGCTTCCAGTGGGTCCAGACATTGGTGGTGTCCCCATGTTCTGACATCTAGACTGTGTATACAGTGTGATGTGTGTATTTTATTTTATTTTAACTTCTGGAATACTTGTGCAGGACATGCAGGTTTGCTACATAGGTAAATGTGTGCCATGAGGATTTGCTGCACTGATCACCTCATCATGTAGATATTAATCCCGGTATCCATTAGCTATTCTTCCTGATGTTCTACTCTTCCCACAACCTCTCCGCAGGCTCTGTTGTGTTTTCCTCGCCATATGTCCATGTGTTCTCATTGTTCAGCTCCCACTTATAAATGAGAACATATGGTGTTTGGTTTTCTGTTCCTGTGTTACTTTGCTGAGGATAACAGCTTCCAATTCCATCCATGTCCCTGCAAAGAACATGACCTCATTCCTTTTTATGGCTGCATAGTATTTCATGGTGTATGTGTACAACATTTTCTTTATTCAGTCTATCATTGATGGGAATTTGGCTTGACTCTATGTCTTTGCTATTGTGAATAGTGCTGCAATGAACATAAGCATGCATGTATCTTTATAATAGAATGATTTATATTCCTTTGGGTATATACCCAGTAACAGGATTGCTGGGTCAAATGGTATTTCTGGTTCTAGGTCTTTGAGGAATCACCACACTGTCTTCCACAATGGTTGAGCTAATTTACATTCCCACCAACAGTGTAAAAGCATTCCTATTTTTCTGCAGCCTCGCCAGCATCTGTTGTTTCTTGACTTTTTAATAATTGCCATTCTGACTGGCATGTGATGGTATCTCATTGTGGTTTTGATTTGCTGTTCTCTGATGATCAGTGATGTTGAGCTTTGTTTTAATATATATTTGTTGGTCACATTTTTTAATGTGGCATTTTAATACCACAATGTGTTGCTTAGAGCAATGTCATAACTGAATCTTCAATAGGCAATTCCACCTATGCAAAAGTCTATTTACTTCAGTATGGCAGGGTACAGAGAAACACAATTAAATCTTATTGTTATAACTTGAAAGACACAAACTTTTAAATTCCACAAAGGGATTATTATTCTAATCACATAATTAGTCCTGTATCTATTAAAATTTAATCAAAAATCTAAAACCTCGAACAGGCCTATATGGTTTTACTGGTAGATATTTAAGAAGAAAATACTCCAAATATTTAAGAAGAAAATACTCCAAATATTTAAGAAGAAAACAGACATTCCTTCTAGTAAGTAGAATCAGAAGGAATTACCGGCTTTTAATGGGCTGAAGAAAACTCTGCTTTAACAGGATGATATGATTAGCTGGTGCCTATCTGGAAAATATTCCTTTTGATAATAACAAAGTCGATGTATTAGTAATTTTAATCATATCTACAAATTATCTCATCATGTAATATAATATTTTTGTATATATAATATCTCATTATATTTACCATTCTAGGAACTATAACAAACCTTGGAGTATACATTTTGAAATTGTGCCTACCATATTCACTAACATACTTGTAGCCATATAGTGATAGCTATTCTTTAATACTTCATTTCCTGTAAGTCCAGACATCTTGTCTACATCTTAGCTGAAACCAAATGAAAATGAATGCTGAAAATGTTCATGGTAGCCAAGTTGACCACTTTTAACAAACTTTGATGAATGACTTTGCTTACATCTCATTACAGATTTTTGAAACACATTCAAGCATGGAGGCTGAGGTGTTTCTAAGATTGAGTGTTTTTTAATTGAGCAAATTGTTACTCACTCTTTCTATTGCTCTAGCTGGTATTCTAGAACTAAGAAAGAAGAGGATACTGTGCAGATAGTGTATGGTCCCTCAGTATCCATGGGGGACTGATTCTAGGACACCTCATAGGATACCAAACTCCAAGCATGCTCAAGTCCCTTATATAAATGTAGTATTTGCATATAACCTATGCACCTCCATATGCACATTCCATATACGTCTTTTTTTTGCTTTTTTTGAGAGATGGACTGTTATTGTCTGCCAGGCTGAAGTACAGTGGCATGATCAGGTTCACTGCAGTCTCAATCTTCCAGGCTCAAGTGATCCTCCCACCTCAGCCTATTGAGTAGCTGAGTCTACATGTGCATGCCACTATGTCTGGCTAATTTTTTAATTTTTTGTAATGATGGGGTCTCACTATGTTGTCCAGGATGATGTCAAACTCCCAGACTTAAGCAATCTTCCTGCATTGGCTTCCTCAAATACTAGGATTATAAGCATGACATAGTGCACTGGCCCATGTACAATACTTTAAATAATCTCTAGATTATTTCTAATACCTGATTCAATACCCAAACATCAGTTCATTCCTGTGGATTCAATATAGTACTCAGCAAATTCAAGTTTTGCTTTTTTGGAACTCTGTAGACTTTTTTCCCAACTATATTCCACCCAAGGTTGGTTGAATCCCACAGATGAGGAACCCACAGATACAGAGAGCTGACTGTATATCTACACACAAAGTTTCCAATTATTACTTCTCATAATATGTGTTCTCCATATTTCCTAGTCTTAATTTATGTTTTTTGAACAATAATTTTGTTTAATCTCAAAATAGAATAACATTAATGATTCAATAGGATTTAGAATTTTTGTTGAACTTGGAGATATATACGAAGTAACACGAAACTTTTTTTAATGACTAATTTGTCCCCATTCTCTCTTTCAAGACATCTGTTATTTGCATATTATTATTAAGCTTGAATATTTTCTCATGGGAAATGAGGTGGTGTAACTTTAGAAAGTATTTTTCTTTAAACAATCTCCAAGCTAAATGAATGTTATATTGTTTAGTAATGGCAACAGTGGCAGTGAAAATGATATTAACCTTACTAATAATAACTTTTAACAGTTAGTACTTACCAAACATAGACAACATTCTCAATACTTTATACAAAGGAACTAAATCAGTTTTAACATTAAGCCAATTATCTGAGTACTTTTATTATCCTCATTTTACATGCAAAGAAATTAAGGAACATAGATGTTAGATAACTTATCCAGATGTTTTGGTATGTGGGTTTAGTCCACAGCTAATGGAATTAAATTCTGTGGTAAAATAAGCATACTTCCCATCAATTTGAGTAATGTATTATATTCTAGATGGTGATAATATTCTAGATAGTCACTCCTTTCCCCCCTCCTCCATCTCCTGACAACCACTAATGAACTTTGTACCTGTATGGATTTACCTATTCTGGACGTTTCATACAAACAAAATCATACAGTATGTAGACTTTTCCATCTTTTTCAGATAGTTTGTTGCATGAGCTTTATATATTCAATATAGGCCCTTAATTAGAAATTTCTGGTCACATCCTATGCATAAATAGATTTATATTTTATATTATATTCACATTCAAACCAGCAGATGTGATTTTCAAGTCGATGATTTCATGCAAAGTGGTTTCTGATTGTGCTACATATGGTATGGGTGCATTAATATAATGAGTAACTTCTGGAATAATGATGCAAATTTCCCACAAAATATACATCTTATAGACGTATAAATCAAGGTGTTGACATATGAAAAGCATGACATTTCAAGGCATTTTTAGATTCTAACAAAGAAATTTAATAAAATTGTTTATGTTCAGAGAAAACACATTAGAAAAATCTTTTAATATATTTTTAATTCCAGTGGTGATTGTATCATAATGTCTGGGATTTCAAATAGTAGCTGACTCAAGGCATTTGCATTTAATGTTTCCTCCAGACTTTTAGATAAGTACATCATCATAAGCACACTTATATATCATACCTGTAGGTACAGGTTAGTCCATCAAAAATAATTGTAACCACTACACAAAATTTGAAAAAAATCACTTGAATAATTTCATGACTCATGCTATCCAAACAATAGTTAACTTGACAAGGGATTCATGTCTTAGTCTATTTGTGCAGCTATAACAGAAGATTGCACCTAAGATTGCGTAATTCATAAAGGACAGAAAATTCCCACAGCTCTGGAAGCTGGGAAGTTCAAGATCAAGGCACAAGCAGGTTTGGTTGTCTGGTGAGGGCTGCATCCTCTGAGGGAAGGACACTGTGTTCTCACATGGCAGAAGGTGGAAGGGCAAGAGAGCCAAATGCCACCTGAAGCTTCTTTCGAAAGACCCTTCATCCCCTTCCTGAGGGAGAAGACCTTATGACCTACTCACCTCTTAAAGCTCTCAGCTCTTAAAACAATCACAATGACAACACCTGAATTTTGTAGGAGACACATTGAAACCATAGTAATTCACAGGTGTATTCAGCAAGGTCCAATTGGAAAGAAAGAACAATGCTAGGTATTCCAAAAAGAATTAATTATAACACAGATAATTGATTACACTATTATTGAATGGCTGAAAGAACAAAAAGGATTGCTGAGATGAAGCAGTCATGAATAACCATAGAAGCAGGCAGTTACCACACCTATGTCAAGGAAAAGAAAAAAAAAAGTAGAAGGGCTGGGCACAGTGGCTCATGCCTGTAACCTAGCACTTTGGGAGGCCAAGGCAGGAGGATTGCTTGAGTATAGGAGTTGGAGACCAGCCTGGGCAACATAGTGAGAACTCATCTCTACTAAAAATACAAAAAAAAAAAAAAAAAAAAAAAAGCCGGCTGTGACGGTGCATGCCTGTAGTCCCAACCACTTGAAGGGCTGAGATGGGAGGATCGCTTGAGCCCAGGAAGTCAAGGCTGCGGTGAGCCGGGAGCACGCCACTGCACGGCAGCCTGGGTGACAAAATAAGACCATGTATCTAAATAAATAAATAAATAAATAAATAAATAAATAAATAGGAGTGTAGGAGAAGGAATTCACAGGAAATATGGTTACTTATACAGTTGGGGCTTGGAGGTCACCACATCTTCTATTCTCAGACCTATGAAGGGAAATTCAGCTGATGTTCTCACTGCTTAAGGTCAGAGTACTTTTCCATACTCACATCACTCAGAGTGGGTAAGAGTGTGGAGTAACCTGGAAGGTTTAATGAAGAATATCCAGCATGTCACAATGGTTTCAGAGTTTTTAAATAAAAGAAGTAAAACATTACTGACACATTTGAAGTCCTCTCTATTCCCTAAGTTTTCATTGTATTTTATGTTCTTGCTTTTACCATTTCTGTATGTACATATTTATGAACATCATTGTTTTGCTAGCTTCTATTTTGTTGTACTAATGGTGTACTTGCATTCCATTCCACAAACTTATTTTTTTTTTCACTTATGAGTTGATATGTTTGGCTGTGTTCCCACCCAAATCTCCTCTTTAATTCCAAGTGTTGTGGGAAGGACCTGGTGGGAGGTAATTGAATCGTGGGGGCAGGTCTTTTCTGTGCTGTTCTTGTGATAGTGAATAAGTCTCACGAGATCTGATGATTATATAAGGGGAAGTTTCCCTGCACAAGCTATCTTATCTTGTGTGCTGTCATGTGAGATGTGGCTTTCATCTTCCACGATGATTGTGAGACGTCCCCAGCCACATGGAACCATAAGTACATTAAATCTTTTTTTTTTGTTCCCAGTCTCAGGTATGTCTTTATCAGCATTATGAAACCAGACTAATACAGTAAATTGGTATGAATAGTGTGAGGTGCTGCTGAAAATATACACAAAAATGTGGAAGCGACTTTAGAACTGGGTAACAGGCAGAGGCTGGAACTGTTTGGAGGGCTCAGAAGAAGACAGAAAAATGTGAGAAAGTTTGGAACTTCCTAGAGACTTGTTCAATGGCTTTGACCAAAATGCTGATAATGATATGGACAATGAAATCCAGGCTGAGGTGGTCTCAGATGGAGATGAGGAACTTGTTTGGGAACTGGAGCAAAGGTGACTCTTGTTATATTTTAGCAAAGAGACTGGCAACATTTTTCCAGTGCCCTAGAGATTTGTGGAACTTTGAACTTGAGATGATTTAGGGTATCTAGTGGATGAAATTTCTAAGCAGCAAACCATTCAAGAGGTGACTTGAGTGCTGTTAAAGGCATTTAGTTTTAAAATGAAAACAGAGCACAAAGGTTTGGAAAATTTGCAGCCTGACAATGGGATAGAAAAGAAAATCCCATTTTCTGAGGAAAAATCAAAGCCTGCTGCAGAAATTTGCCTAAGTAATGATGAGCCGAATGTTAATCCCCACGACAATAAGTAAAATGTCTCTATGGCATGTTGGAGGTATTCATGACAGCCCCTCTCATCACAGGCCTGGAGGCCTAGAAGGAAAAAGTGGTTTTGTGGGGTGGGCCCAGGGTCCCCATGCTTTGTGCAGCCTAGGGACTTTGAGCCGTGCATCCCAGCTGTTACAGCTGTGGCCGAAATAGGGCAAATCAGAGCTCAGGCTGTGGCTTCAGAGGGAGCCAGCCCCAAGCCTTGGTAGATTCCATTTGATATTGAGCTTGCAAGTGCACAGAAGTCAAGAACTGAAGTTTCAGTACCTACTCCCAGATTTCAGAAGATGTAGAGGAACACCTGGATGTCCAGGCAGAAATTTGCTGAGGGAGTGGGTACTCAAGGAGAACCTCTGCTAAGGCAGAGTGGAAGGGAAATGTGGGGTTGGAGCCCCCACACAGAGTCCCTACTGGGACACTGGCAGTGGAGCTGTGAGAAGAGGGCCACCGTCCTCCAGACCCCAGAAGGGTAGATCCACCAACTGCTTGCACCGTGTGCCTGGAAAAGCTACAGGCACTCAATTCCAGCCTATGAAAGCAGTCACGGTTCTGGAGGCTAGAAGTTTATGTTCCTAGTATGGGCAGGTTTTGTTTCCCAAGGCCTCTTTCTTGCTTTGCAGATGCCTGTCTTCTCCCTGTGCTTTCATACAATCTTTCTTCTATGTGTATGAATGTTTAGGTCCACATTTCCTCTTCTTAACCACCCTGAAGACCTCATTTTAACCTAATAACCTCTTTAAATTATCTCCAAGTACAGTGATATTCTGAGGTATTAGAGATTAAGCCTTCAACACATGAATTTTCAACCCGTAACAACATCTTTACCAACCTTTCTCAAACCTACCTGATGAAATACTGAGTGATAATTGAAGCATCCATCCACAGTACTCCCTGAACCATCACTCAGTGTTTAGAAACAAGCTCAGAAATACCAACTATCCCCTACCTTAAGATTTCCCCCATTTTAGAACCCTTCCAAAACATTTTAAATGTAATTCTAATAAAAATCTCCTATGTGAATCTGTAGACCTTCAAAACCTGCTCCTTAAATTTATATAAAAGAATGAAAGAACAAATAACTATGTGTGGCAAGCAGAATAATGGTTCCCCCTAAAATATCTATATCCTAACTCCCAAAACCTTTGAATATGTTACCTGACATGGCAAAAGGGACCTTACATAGCTAATTATTTTGAAATGTGAGACTAGCCTAGATAACTCTTGTGGGTTAATATAATCTTGTGGGCGATTAAGAGCAGATGGCCTTTCCTGGCTGTGGTCAGAGAAAGAGATGTGACAATGGAGGCAGGGTTAGAGATGTGTTAAGTTGCTGGCAAAAAAGGTGATCACAAGCTGAGGAATGTGGGCAGCCTCTAGAAATACACACTCACTATGTAGTAACTTAATTAATAATAATTACCCTCTATCAAAGATTCAATATGTAATCTTCATAACAGGAAAAAATAATGGTATCTAGTACATGTTATGTTACATAAAGTAGAAAAGACAGGTGTGGAAGAGCTCCATTACTTGTCCAAGTTTATAGGCTATAATTGTCAAAGTGATGTTTTGAACACACTCTGACTACATGGTCTGAATTTTTAACTACGAGGATAAGTGACAAGTTAAATGGAAAAAACTGATAATTACTAGTGAGGATGGGTGGACACCTCAGGCTTTTTGACAAGAAGACAGAGAACATAAAATTTAAAGTTGGTTATGATTTTCATATACATATAATTTTAATATGTGATTTTATTTTCCTTCAGGACACAAGATTATGAGAAAATAAAGGGTATTCGGCTGGGGATGGTGGCTCTCGCCTGTAATCCCAGCACTTTGGGAAGCTGAGGTGGATGGATCACAAGGTCAGAAGATGGAGATCACCCTGCCCAAAACAGTGAAACCCCGTCTCTACTAAAAATACAAAAATAAAATAAAATAATCAGGCATGGTGGTGCACACCTGTAAACCCAGCTACTCTGGATGTTGAGGCAGGAGAATCGCTTGAACCCAGGAGGTGGAGGTTGCAGTGAGCTGAGATTGCATCACTGCACTCCAGCCTGGGTGACAGAGTGAGACTCTGGCAAGATTCTGTCAGGAAAAAAAAAAAAAAAAAAAAAAAAGGAATGAAAGGGCATGCAAGATTTTTATTACCAAAAGTAACTGTTTTAGAATATAGCCAAAGGAATAATTTATCTGAATATGTGCCAAATACTGAAATTTCAAAGTTTAAAAGCAATAATAGGATATTTTATTAATATGAAGCATACTTTTGTGGTATATAATATGAACAAGGCACAGTTAAAATTATTTAAATCTCTAGAACAAATGCTACTTAAAAATCAGACAAAATTGAAATATGATACATTTCCTTAAACTACATTTTACTATATTTTGCAAGTGGCAAACCTAAAATTAAGAAAAAAAGAAAAGATAAATTTAGGCTTTATGATTCCAAAATAGTCAATATTAACGTAAACACCCAAACATTAAAAAACTGTGACACCAATAGCATTATATTTATTAAGGTTGAAGATTAATTTCATCATATAAATTTTTAAATATATTGTTGTTACATTTTTATGTAGTTAAAAATCAAGACAAAATTAAAATATGATACACTTCTTTAGACTAAATTTTACTAGATTTTGCAAGCGACAAACCTAAAATTAAGAAAAAAAGGAAATTTATGCTTTATGATTCCAAAATAGTCGATAGTAACCTAAACACCCAAAAATTAAAAAAAAAATTGTGACACCAATAATATTTTATTCATTAAACTTGAAGATTAATTTCATCATATAAATTTTTAAATATATTATTCTGTAACATTTTTATATACATATGTGGAAACAGGATACATTAGTCTCTTCTCAGGCTGCTAATAAAGACATACCAGAGAGTGCCTTATTTATAAAGGGAAGAGGATTAATGGTCTCAAAAGTTCCACATGGCTGGGGAAGCCTCACAACCATGGCAGAAGGCAAAAGAGAAGCAAAATCAAGTCTTATATGGTGGCACGCAAGAGAGCCTGTGCAGAGGATCTCCCTTTTATAAAACCATCAGACCTCCTGAGACTTTTTCACTGTCACAAAAACAGCATGAAATCGCTGCCATGATTCAGTTATCTCCACCTGGCCCTGCCCTTGACACGTGAGGATTACTACAATTCAAGGTGCGATTTGGGTGGGGACACGGAGTCAAACCAAATCACAGCAAAGTATACAGAGCCAACATATGCAAATTAAAATATATTCATTTTAAAATAATGTAATGATTTATTTGTAACATCATTTCTTCTTGAATTATTATTCCCACTATATATATGAATTATATATAATGTACATTAATTATAACATATATTAATATATATATATACACATTTATTAATGGGTTTAGATTGTGCAGGTGCACCCTCATGTGGATTTTCTTCACTTCTGTTACCCCAAAGACAGCAGAACCAACCTCTCCTTTTCCTCTTCCTTCTCAGCCTACACTTTACAATAGTATTTATATTGAGCACTTGTGTCCTCCTGTTTTTATTATTTTTTATGAGGCTTGCTCTGAGGTTTTTTTCTTCATAAATCTTTATTAGTACCTCCTACATTTCCTCCTGACAGTGTGCTTAATGTACTTAGTTATATCTTTCAACATATTTTAGTGAGATGCAATTAAGTTTGGTTTCTCCACAATATCAAAAAAAAGTTTGTAAAACAAAGATGAAATAAAGACTACAGAAATATAAAACCTGAAACAATTCATGACAAGCAGATCCACACTACAGAAATATTTGAGGAAATTCTAAAAGGAGAAGAAAAATGATAACAAAGGAAATGTGCACCAAATCTTCTCAAAGAATGCACTGGAAATGGTAAATACATCTGACTTTTTAACCTTTTTTAAAAAATAAAAAATAGTTAAAGGCAACAGTAATTACAAAATATTGTAACATTTGCAATATACACAGAAGTAAAGTGTATGACAATAGCAGAACAATGACCTTAAAAGATTGAAATAGAAGTATATTATTGTAAGGTTCTTACACTATATATGAGGTGGTTTGATCACACTTGAAAGTATATTGATAAGTAAAATAGATATACTATAAAACCTAAGGAAACTACTAAACCAATAAAAAAAATTATAGCCAATAAGCCCACATCAGGTATAAAATAAAATTTTTAAAAACGCTAAATACAAAAGAAGAATGAAAAGAAAAAAACAGGATGGTGAAATAAGTAGAAATAAGATAGCGGGATGGCAATTAAAGTGGTACTTAGATAAAAAAAATTAGCATTAAATACCGATATTAGAAAATAAAGAAGAAGGGACATGTCATCATGATGGCTGACTAGAGACATTTGGGACTTGACTCTTTCACATAACGAAAATGAAAAAAATAGCAAGTAGATAATGATATGTCTAACAGAGCATCAAAAATTCAGCAAGGAAGTGAGGAACAACCGCAGCATGAAAGGAGAGCGGAGTGAAGAGGCAACTGGCCTAGCTGGTATTGGTTCAGAACCAGGAGGAACTCGCTATTGCAGGAAAAAGGTAAGTTAGAAATTTCCAGCAGTTCCCATTTCAACCACTGATGCCTGCAATTCTAGCCACGGGAGAGACCCTTGACCCAGTACAGAGAGCTGTCTGGAATCCACGTGACTAAATTGTTCCAGAGAGGGAATTTACACTGGGTCCCACTCATGCTCTGAGACCCAAGCAATGCAGTACAATGCTATTTAAGAGCAAGTTTGCATCAGACTACATCCTACCCTGCAGCACAACAGTCTCTGCATCTCCAAATCCCTAGAGCCCCACTGATATTCCCCCATCTACTAAGAAGGCTGCAGCATCATAATGCCAGCTTGATCCACTGGCATGGTCAGGTTGCCAGAACTCTAGCCCATGCAGTGTCCTATACCAGCGGGAACAGGCAGGATAGCATACCAAGCAGGCTGACCCACCAGGACAAAAGAAGCTAAAGCACATGCTTTCTAGAGCTTGAGAGTTAGCTGCCTGGGGCCACTGCCATCAAAACCTAGATCACCTTTCAGGTAGCAGGGCTATTGTGTACCTGCATGCACCTTCAAGGGGCCTAAGGCTCAGCCCAATCAAGCACACCTTCCAGGAACCTGAAGACAGGCCTGTCTTCTGTACCATTGTCATGGCTGTCATTTCCACATGCTATTGAGTAACCTAAGGACAGGTCCATTCTGCCTACCAGCATGCCAAGTGCCTATGTATGTTTTTAAAGGAATGGAGATTAGACCCTTGACATGCTCTGCTAGCCACCACTGACACATGTGTACACCATCTGGGAGCCTGAAGACTAATCCTTACCTGTTACCACATATGCCAAGCAGGTGCCTAAGGACAAGTCTACTTGGCCCACGACTGCTAGTACCAGCTCCTACCAGCTCCCACATGGCCTCCCAAGGGCCTGGGGACTGGCGTGCCCAGCCTGACACTGCCACCCTAGCACCCATCTGCATGTGCCATATTGTCACTGCTTGTGCCAACGCACTCTCCCTAGGGTCCTGAGGGCCAACATACTGTCACTATTGCCACTTCCAAAGCCAAATATGCTTCCCAGGGCCCCAAGGACCTACTTTTCTGGCCAATGCTGTCACTCTCTGAGCATGATAATTGGAAGCCCAATGTCTGGCTCATTGAACCATACATCTTCTCTGTTGACACCCACATTTGCCATTGGGAAACCTGAGGTCAAGCATGCCTGTCCTGCCACTGCCACCACCAGTGCCTGAGGACTTGCCCACCTGGCATCCCCCTCCCCAGCAAAGCCTCACCACAGCCTCTACTAAAAACAGCCTAAGCCTCTGAGGAACTCACCAAAACCAATAACATCAATTGCAGCAAAATAAATTGTATAGAGACTACAGTTCTGTGACCATCCAGAGTCAAAGCCAAAGTTCCCCACCAAACCAACTCTCTAAATACATCTATAAGAAAAAGTGTTTCCCTACAAAAGCCAAGCCATAAAATAGGAAGAAGCAACTGTTACACCAGATGCACAGATACCAACCTAAGAACATAAGAAATATGAAAAAGCAATGAAACATGACACTTCTAGAGGAACGTAATAACTCCTCAGTAACATATGCCAAAGAAAAAAAACATGAAACATACGAAAAAGAATTCAAAGTAATGATCTTAAAGAAACTTAGTGGAATATATGAGAACACAGATAATACAAAGAAACCAAGAAAACAATTAATGATGTGTATGCCAATTTAACACAGAAATAGCTATCATAAAAAAAGAACTTAAACAGAAATCCTGGAATGAAAGAATACAATGACTAAAGTAAAAAAAATAGTATTAAGAGCTTCAACAATAGAGCAGATCAAGAAGAAAGAGAAATTTCTGAACTTAAAGAGAGGTTTTCTATAATAAATAGGTCAGACAAAAAAAAAAAGAAAAACAATTTTAAAATACAAAGAAAGCCTCTGTGATATATGGGACACCATAAAGCAAGCAAATTTTGAATTTTGAGAGTTTCAGAAGGAGTAGAAATGAGCAAAGATAGAGAACATATTTAAGAAAATAATAGCTGAAAACTTCCTATGTCTAATGAAAGATATAGACATTTAAATACAGGAAACCCACAAATCTGCAAGTAGATTTAAATTCAAAAAGATCTCCTCCAAGGCAGGTTATATTCAATCTTTCAAAAGTCAAAGACAAATATAGGATTTTAAATAGAGGAAAAGAAAAGTGTCAAGTCATGCATAAGGGAATTCCCATGAGATGAACAGCATATTTTCCAACAGAAACACTGTAGGCCAGGAAGAATGGAATGATATAGTCAAAGTGCTAAAAAATTTTAAAAACAAACAAACAACAACAACAACAAAAACTGGCAGTCAAGAATCCTATCCCAGAAAAACCATCCTTCATGAATAAAAGAAAGAGAAAAAGTATTTCCCAGATAAGCAAACCTGAGGGAATTTATCAACATTAGACAGGTTCTACAAGATATGCTTAAGGGATCCTACACTGGGAAATTAAAGGATAATATATACCGTCCTGAAAACACACAAAGGTATAAAATTCACTGGTAGAAAAGATACACAAATGAGAAACAGAAATGAATCAAATGTTATTACTACAAAACCCACCATATCATAAAAGAATAACAAAGGAAGAAAAAAAACAAAGAATATCCAAAACAATGAGGAAACGGTTAACAAAACAACAGGAGTAAGTCCTTATCCATCAGTAACAAACTTGAATGAAAACTTTTTAAGTTCCTCCATTAAAAATTATAGACTGACTGGATGGGAAGAACCATAGTTTACTTTCATTAATTTTTATTGCATTTCTGTTATTAATTTTCATAACTATACTAATCAGGAAAAAAATTCAAATTACAAATATGAACAATGTGAGGGCTAACAGCACTACAGATTCTGCAGCACTACAGATTCAAAGATATAAAAGAATATTATGAACAATATTATGCCAATAAATCCAACAACTTAGTTAAAATGGACATATTTCTTAGGTTAGAAAATCTACTACAACTTAATAAAGAAGGTATATAAAACGTTATATCTTTTTGAAAAGGATGAGTTTGTAATTACTACAAAGGAAACTATAAACATGTATGAATTTGTCAGTGAATTCTATCAAACAGTATGGAGAAATACTACCAATTCAATATAAACTTTCAGAACAGAGAAGGGACTATTTTCTAACTAATTTTGTGTGTTCAACATTATTCCTATATCAAAACCAGAGAAATAGACTACAAGAAAATTAAGCAGCCAGATAGCCTACATAAATATTTTTGTAGCATTTATTTACCAAAATTAGAAAATTAATTTCAATAACATATTATAAACAAGTGTGTCTATCATCATCTCCATAAATTCAAAAAAATTCAACAAACTACATCATCTATTCATTATTATAAAAAGAAAAAATCTTAATAAACAAGGGATTGAAATGAACTTTTTCAACTTCATAACAGGCATCTATTAAAGTTAAAATGATACCTAAATTTAAAAACATGCAGGTATTTCTCCTGCGCTCAGGTGCAAATTAAGAATTGATCCTCTAGCCATATATATTTGACATTTTACTGGAAATTTTGTCCAATAGTGTTGGACAAGACAGTAAATAAAATACTTCTGAATCAGAATAAAAAATACTGTCATTATTTATAGGTGGCATGATAAATTATGTAAAAGAGCTCCTAGAGCTAATAGAGTTTGAAAAATTTTCAGAAAATAAGAGAAACATACAAATATCCATTGCATTTTTACAACTAGCAATGACTAGAAAATATTTTTAAAACACAATACAATTTTAGAAAACATAGTATATCAAATAATGTTGAAAAATTGACAAACATATGGACAACAGTTGTACACTAAAACTACAAAAATCACTAAAATTAAAGAAACCTACATACTTATAAAACCCTACCAGGTTCGTGTATTGGAAGACTCAATTTTCCCCAAACCCATTTTTAGAATCAACTTAATATTCCATCAATAAATAGTGATAACTTAAAATTTATTTGGAAGGCAAATGATCTAGGCAGTTAAAATAATTTTGAAAAAAAAAACACAATTAATGAACTTAAAGTGCCTGACAAACATTTTTTATAAAGCTACAATTACGAAAATGTATGTGTTGACATAAAGACAATATATGAAAAAAGAGGCTGAATAAATATATATATTTATATTTAATTCATTATAATTATATATTATATAAAACATATGAATATGTTATAATCCATCATACAGCTACAATTCTAAAAATGTATGTGTTGACAAAAAGTAAGACAAAATATAAAAAAAGAATAGAGGATGAATAAATATATTCATGCATATTATGACCAACTAATTTTTAATAAATATACCACTTTCATTGGGAAATAACAATCATTTCAACAAAAGAAATGGGAACAACTGGAGAGACACAGAGATCAACATTAGCATTTACCTCACATATATTCTAAAAATAACTCTATATCATAGGCCTTAATGCAAGTACTAAATATATAAAAGTTCTATAAGAAAACATAGGAGAAAATACTGGTAAACTTAGATTTAGAAAATATTTTAAAAACTGACATGAAAACTGGAAGGAAATTATTAATACATTGAATTTAATCAGAATTTAAAAAAAACTTTTTAAAATGTTGTGGAGGCACTCCTATGAAAACAAAAACGTAAACCACAGACTTGCAGAAAGTACTTGCAAGTCTAATACTGCATAAAATATTTGTACCTATAATATGGAAATAACTCTTACAACTCATTTTAAATGCAATTAAACTTGGCAAAAAAGTTTGAACAGTCATTTTACAAAAAATGTGCTGCCGAACCCCATTAGCCATTAAAGAAATTCAAATACAATAACATTCACACCTAAGTGAAACAACTAAACAGCTAAACTAATACAACAAATTGTTAATAGGCTCTATGATAAAAATATTATATAACTATCCCTCCCCCTACACACAGTGTACCACTGCATACCCACTAGACTGGCTGAAATTTAAAAGACTGGCCATGCCAATTGTTGGCAAGAATGTGGTACATCTGTAACTTTCATAAACTGCTGGTGGGAATATTACATTGTACAGTAGCTACTTTGAAATAAATACTAGTTCAGCAGTATTTCTATTTATTTAAAAAATACACCTATCACATGACCCTACTGCTATACTTCTATTGCTCTACGAGGCATTAACAATATGTCCATAAAAAGACGTATACAGAAATGTTTATAATAGCTTTATTTATAATATCCAAAAATTAAAAACAACCTAAAAGTTCATCAAGAGGTAAATGAATAAATAATTTGTGATATATTCATACTATGGAATACTATTCAGAAATAAGAAGCAACATACTCTTAATACACATAAAAACATTAATCTCAAAATAAAGCAGAATAAAAGATTTTAGACAAAAGTTTGTACATATTGTAGGACTGCATCTACATAAAATTCTAGAAAACACCAAATAAATCTACATTGAGAGGAAGCAGATAAGTGATTGCCTTTTGATGACGAAGGAAGGAAAATTCAAGAAGGTAAGTTTATAAAAAGGGAGTCAGGCACATCTACCTTATCTTGACAGTGCTGATGGTGTCAAAGGTCTATGCATATGTAAAAATATAACAGATTTTCCACTTTAAATATGGGCATTTTAATAATATTGAAAAAGCTATAAAAACACAAAATATAAATAGATATAATTATCTAACCACTCAAATATACTCTATCTAAAAATATAGCATATAGAGATGTATATATGTATGTGCAATATTGTATGTTAGTGCATGTGTGATTCAGAATCTAGTTCTGGTTTCAGATGTTAGTTCCACCATGTACAGGCTATTAACCTTAGAGACATTACATAAATTTTCTCTATCCGTAAAATGGGAAAGAATATAAAATCTGCTTCAAAGTTAGTCATGACGATATACAACACTTAGAAGGGTATCCTAGCATATATATTACATATATTGATGTCTTACTACTTAAACTGTTCTTAAATTTATCATCATAGTTAGTTCTATGTCATTAAATAATCTTCTAAAACATAACTTTTATTGACTATATAGTATTTCATATTATGAAAATCTAATTAATTGATTTATTTTTCATTTTATGTTACTTTGGCTAATTTCCACAAAAACACTTATGAAAAAAATATTTGCATAGTAATACTTAATTCCTAATGATAACTTGGTATACCCCTAACATAAAGCCTGAGAGTGTTCATTTCTCCCTCTTTTCCACTTCCATCATCATTGTTCAAATCACCGTTACTTCTTGCCTGGAATATTCCAGGATCAACACAGCAGGAAGCTCAACCTTTAAAAAACCGTTAATCTTATTCTCTGTTTACCAACTTCTGGTATCTTTCTATTGGAATAGCAGTAAAATTTAAACTTTTTCCGTCAACTTTTTCTTTACAGTGGGATGACTATCAGGTGGCAGAGCGGTACTCCTGCCAAAAACAATCAGAAATGCCAGACAAAATGGCAAAATGGCAGTTGTTAAAGGAATTTAATGTATCATGAAGCAACAAATACTAGAGGGACTAAGACTCCAGAGAAAGAACCTTGTAAGAGAAAATGGGCTTCATGATTCTTTTCCTGAGGGCATTTATCAATTTGGGGGACAGAAAGCAGAATTATTTTGATTCCTATTAAATTACATTTATTTCATTCGTTTTTCAATTTAACAAATGATGTCTAATGTGTATTGTTAGAATATCTCTAGCTTTATCTACCTTGCCAAAGCACCAAAAAATGAGGATATTAACTAAGTCTGAAGAGAAATAAAAAGGTTAAAGTTGAAGTTTAAGGAGATTTTTAATTAATTGGCATAAAATCTCAGTGAAAATTCTAGTCTTATTGCACTTTCAGGAAAAGAACAATTACATTTTCTCTGGGTATGTACAAAGACTAAAGATGTGGAGAATAATTAATTGAAATAACCATTAAATATCATGTTCCGTATTCAAGAGGAGGAGCAAGGTGATGATTTTTTTTTCTTTTTTTTTTTTGGTAGATGAGCAAGTAAGGGAAATTTGAGTAACAATTAACTCCTGATCATTGGGTCAGAACAGAGTTTATTAAGAGTTTCCCTGTGAAATAATTCACATACCCAGAGTTGAACTGAAACATTTTTTAGAATTTTCAGATCCTTAAACATGATGCATTAATAATTGTAAATTACACAAGGCAGCTTAGAGGTGAAAAAAATGATTCTTCATAACTAAAATGGGCTGTGCATATTTGAAGGATAGAAGATGAATGAAAATGGCACAATCAGAGATCACTTTCTATAGAGTTATAACTTGAAACAAGGATTTGGTGAGGGAGGCGAGAAATTGAGAACAAAGGGAAGAAAAGATAAGTTTGAACACAATGACTTACTTGCTAGGTCAGATGAAACACTGATTTCCAAGAAGAGAAAAATATTGAGCAGTAATAAAGGTTGTCAATGGGAAAAGGACAAACCACATGTTTGATCATATATTTAATAAATTGTAATTTAGGGAGTTGTCATCTAACAAATTACTCAGAGGCTTTGTAGTTTGCAGGTAAAGAGAATGTTTCCTAGAATAAGATGAGACGTACAAGTTTTGTATCTACCACTTGCTAGTGACATGATCTTGGAAAACTACTTTATATCTCTGCTTCCACTAAAAAAAAAAAAAATATTGAAAAGAAAAAAGAAAAAAAGGACAAGATAATAGTGTCTAGCTCAGAAAACTGTGGTAAGGGCTAAAGCTCATACCTAACTCTTAGTTTTCTATTGTCGCCTTAAGAAATTACCACAATTTAGTGACTTCTAATAACATGAATTTATTTTCTCAGAGTTTTGTAGGGCAAAGTCTAGGTACAGTGGGCTCAGGTGACTCTCGAACCTAGGTTTTGCCAGGTCAAAATCAAGTTGTGTGCAGGTCTCCGTCCCTTTCTGGAGGCTCTGGGAATATATGCACTTCCAAGCTCATTCAGGTTGCTGCCAAAACTCAATTCCACTTAGATGTAATGATTTCAGTTTCCTTGCTGGCTGTCGGCTAGGGCTCATTTCATTCTCAGCTTCTACAGGGAGCCTGCATGCTTAGGCTCACAGCCCTCTTCTTCCATCTTAAAAGCCCAGTCATAGCCACGTGAATGCATCTAATCTCTTTGACCTCTCTTTTACTTCTTTCTGCTTTCCCCTTCCTCTGCTCCTCTCTGATTAATTCTGCCTTCTGCTGCTGCTTTTAAAAGCTCATGTGATTACATTAGACCACCTGGAAAATCCAAGATAATCTGTATTTTAAGGTCACCTAAGTCATCTGCAAAATTCCTTCGGGGAAATACTTTAGTTAATGTTTGAATGATTAACCAGGGGACAGAAACCTTAGGAGAAATATTTATAGAATGTTGCCTACCATACTGACCAAGAGGAAACACATCCTAAAGGCTAGCTATTAATATTATATTTACTCAGAGAAACTGAAATTTGATCTGCTCCAATTAAAGTGTTAGGTGACTCTCAAAATCTCACAGAATCACAGACATCTGTAAGTAAAAGTGACCTTCTAAATGTTGTACTTTTAAACATTTATGTGTATTATGATTCTGAGCAAGCCAATTAACGTTATTGTTTAAATAAATGTAAGAGTTTTCCTAGTGGACCTCATCTTAAATTCATGAGTTCTTGAATTCCAGTGCTGCAGACCTTGTTTAGCATTAATTTAGCAGTAAAAGAAATTACTCTGATGCATGTATTTTAGATGTGTGATAATACTAAATGAAAAGTGAAAATTCATTGTGAGTTCAAATCATGTTGCTCAATAAAAGGTCATTTTAGTAACTCAGTTGTTTATCTATATAGCTATATCTTCCGCTGATATATATATTTCTCTCTACACACACATTGTGATTTAATAACCGGTTATGATTGTGTGAAGAAATACAATATACCCCAAGGTCTCACTTATTTATATGCTTATGATCCAATAACGTCATACTTTTATCATTACATGTGAAAATTTTAT
The DNA here is from genome assembly GCF_029289425.2 of Pan paniscus. Classification (NCBI taxonomy): domain Eukaryota; kingdom Metazoa; phylum Chordata; class Mammalia; order Primates; family Hominidae; genus Pan; species Pan paniscus. Next base: position 58,485,813 of record NC_073249.2, on the reverse strand, counting down.
TCCCAAAACACAAAACATAATAAATTGTAATTCTGTTTTAGTGCTTGTTTTGTATCTTAAAGAAGCTGTTCTGAAAAGTTTGGATATCGGCCAGGCGCGGTGGCTCATGCTTGTAATCCCAGCACTTTGGAAGTCCGAGGCAGACGGATCACGAAGTCAGGAGATCGAGACCATCCTGGCTAACACGGTGAAACCCCGTCTCTACGAAAAATACCAAAAAATTAGCCGGGCGTGGTGGTGCATGCCTGTAGTCCCAGCTACTCAGGAGGCTGAGGTAGGAGAATGACGTGAGCCTGGGAGGCGGAGCTTGCAGTGAGCCTAGATCGCACCACTGCACTCCAGCCTGGGCGGCAGAGCGAGACTCCATCTCAAAAAAAAAAAAAAAAAAAAAAAAAAAAGCTTGGATATCATGACCCTTTAATATTTTTAAAATTATTGATGACTTGATGACTCTGAACACAAAGATTTGTTTCTTTATGGAAATTATATCTGTCAATAGCTGCTTGGAAGGCTTAGGTGGGAGAACTGCTTCAGCCCAGGATTTCAAAGTTACAGTGAGCTATGATCACGCCACTGTACTCCAGTCTGAGTAACAGCGCGAGATTCCTGCTAGAGAAAAAAAAAAAAAAAAAAAAAAAAAAAAAAGAAGAAGAAGAATCTATTATTATCTAACATAAATATTTATTAAAATTGCACAATGCTTTTCCAGAATTAAAAAAACACACACACAAAATTAGTTAGAAGTGCCATTATTTTGCAAATTCCTTTAACATGAGATTTAATGAAGACAATTGGATTCTTATGTTCACTTATACTTTCAATTTGTTGCATTTTTCTTTTGGCTGAAATGTATTTTTAAAAATGTGTTCTTATACACGTATGCATGTACGTATGTAGTTAGAAATACATTATTCTTGCAGACAACCTGAAAGTTATCAAGTATTTTCAGAGGGCTCCGTGGACCATAGTTTGAGAACTACAGTCTTAAATGAAGAGAGGGAGAAAAAAATAAACTCTAGATATGTATTTGTATTTACTTAGTATATAAAGCAACCCAATATAGAGATACACTATGTTCTTTTGTGAAGTGGGTGTTGTGATAGGTTATAATATTTCAAAGAAGTGTGACCTAATAATATTTTTTTAATTTTTCTTTCTTTCAAATATAGATATCCTTTTTTTTTCTTTTTATCTGTTAGATATGGTGAAAGTCATCTGTAAAATTTACTTGGAACTAGTTTTTTCAGTGGAAGAGAAGAAGCCTTTCACTCTTTCCCATTACTAACATTTTTGGTTCACTCAATTCATTATTTCTTCTTGGTTTAATTGTGGCCCTAGAATATTTTTTTCTACAAATCTTTCTATCTCATTTTGATTTTAAAATTAATTAGAATAAAATAATTTACTTTTAAGATTTTAAATTGGTTTTGAATCTGCAATTATTTATTCAATTTGTTTTGTGTTTTGTTTTTTTGCTTTTAATTTCTTTTTAGCTTTCTTGGCTTTTTGCTGTTGATAGAAATACTCTGTTTCATTATTTCACTCAATTTCTTTTATTCTCATCTTTTAATTTTATTTATTTTCTCTTTTTTCAACAACTAATTAATGTTTCCTTTGGGAATGAAATAAAAATTCATCATAAAATTCTATCTGTGTAATTTACCACATTAAAAGACAATTTGTTAATAATGTTAAAGTTCTGTTCTTTTTTAAAAAAATGCTTATTAATAGACTAGAACTTCCTTTACTTGATTTATAGTAAATATAAGTCAATATCTGAAACTTGATACTCATTTCCTTTAATAATTTGATAAAGAAAAGAAACCCTCTATCATTGCATGTCTTGGTAAACTTTTCAGAGGTCATAATCTGTTTAGGACCTAAATAAAAAATTAGAATATTTATATTAATTGCAGAAAATATGACCATCCACTTATAAAATAAATCCACAAATATAGTATAAGAACTTTTGAAAAATTCTGGATAATAAAAGCAACTCATAACATTCAATAGCATTACTCCACAATTGCAATAACCAAGATGGTAACAATAACAAACTTGAAGATGCAATTCAGAAATAGGATACCTTTACAATGGCCACAAAAACTACAAAGTATATAAGAATATACCCCCCAAAAATACAAAATATATTTCTTGACAAAATTTTTGAATTCATATAAATGATGTACATGATGTTCTAAATAAGTGGAAAGATATTTTAGCTACTAGATGAAATAACATAATATGAGGATTTAAATTTTTCCCAAATTATTGTATTAGTTCAAAGAAAAAAATCTGTCTTCCAAATTGATTTTTTAAGGTACTAAATCAAGTTAATCTAAATTTATATTGAATAAAAAGAAATATTTTCGACCTGAAGAAAAAGCAAATTGAAAAGACGTGTTAGTATACATGACTAGTAAGCATAAAATCATTAGGTAATGAAAGGAAAAAATGGAGTGGAATGGATCTACTGTGGACATTAATATACAATAAATTCAGCATCAAAAATTAATAAAGAGAAATAAAGCTAGATTCCTATGTAACACTGCATATACAGGCAGGGTCCCGATGCATGGCTTTGAATTACTACAAAGTTAATAGAAGAAAATGTAGGAATCTATCTTTATAACCTAATTACAAATTAAAATAGCCATGATGTGTAATTTTTTAGTGTTACATGAATAGAATAGTGGGTGATGCTCATGTTGAGTGATGGTGGGTGGGGGTAGGTGTATGCAAGAATCCTCATGCACTCTTGCTGAGAATGTTGCAGAAAGCAACCTGGCACAACTTAGTGAAAACAAGTAGTCAATACTAAAAGACTCAATAATTCTGCTCCTATGATACATCAAATAAATGTCCTTTTACATTTCCATAACAGATTGTGTCTGTGTGTATAATTTTGCAAAAATATATATTGTTTGAGGTGGTAGGAAACCAGAAGTGACTTGGAAAGTGAATAGGCAAAATATTGTGACTATACAATATGAGGTATTACAATAAATCTAGAGTAATCAGATTTAAGGAACATATAACAAAGTTGACTGGATCTCAAAAATATATTGCTTAGACAAAATGTACAGAATTATAAAAAATATTTATGTGAATAAAATAATGCACACCTACAAAAGTCACCCATTTTTGAAGATTCCATATCACATGTGTGATATGCCTTCAGCAGTGAAGAGTCCCTGGAGTGGGTAGCTCCTCTCTGCAGTTGGTCGTCCTAACATCTGCTGAGCTCTAACTGAACGTGGGGCTTTTATGGGCCTTGGAGGACCCATGGGCAGCCATTGGCGGGCCTGGAAAAGGCACCACAAGTCCCCACTCTGGTTCACAGGATGGGAAGCCCGGGTCCCAGCCTTCAGGTCCTTTCTGGGCCCACTCCAATGCCTGGGGCAGGGGGGATATCACCACAAACTTCCCCCCATTGCCCCGGTGCTCAGGGCAGCCCAGGGTGGGGTGGATGATGAGACCCAGGTAGTCAACAGAAGTGTCAGGCTCAGGAGTCACTCCAATGTGGGGTGGACCCTGGGGAAGTGACCCCAAATGGCCTCACACAGAGCCTCCTTCAGAGGCACGGGAACCTGGCACCCTCAGCGGGGTGGGTGTAGTGGCTGCATCATTGGCTGGGTCCCTAAAGAAGATGCCACTCCCACTTCCTGCCCTGGGCATAGCACCCACACTTCGTGTGCAAGCACAGCACTGCCCTGGGCCCAGCTCCACCTCAGGGACTCTGTCTGCCCAAGCTCACTCTTTCCTGCTGGTGGCCAACCTGCCCTGGCCCCATCACAGCAGCTCCCAGGGCGGTGGGCTTTGGTGGTCTGTCCGCCTCCTCCCTGCACCCTCCCTTAAGCAGCTGGCATGATGGTAGTGGCGCTACAGACAGTGCACTGCTGCCATTACCATCATCTTGAAAATTAGGTTTTAAATTTAGTTTTGGACAGACACATAAATTCAAACCATAACATAGCTACTGAAAACTGACACTTTTTTATTATTGTAATTATAAAAATCCAAATTGCTCACTTAATTCAAACAATGCACTATTTATAAAACTGTTAGTTTTGTACAATTTACCCTCTGTATTTGTCATTTTAGGTCAAAACTCTAATGTAAAACGTGGTTTCATAACAAGTCTGTACAAATAGGCTTAGTTGTAAAGGAAAAAAAATACACTACAAAAGAACTATTTTATTTTGCCTAAATATTTATGCAAGAACTTACAAGTCACTAATAAAACGTGATTAATGTTTAGAATTTGTATGTTAAAACAATGCTCATTTAATTAGGGGAGGTGCGTGCCCTTCTATGAATTAAAATAACTCCTTTCACAGAGCTTTTATGCACATACATATATGCTCTTTGTCTGTAGTCCAAGGAAGTATTTCATACATGACTAACGATTACCCCTTTTAAGAACTCATTGTGCCTACACACAAACCCTATTCTAGCTACATCCCAGAACCTCCACCTCTGTGGTGCTAACATGCATAATCTACATTGAATTATTTTGCTCATTTTTGTAAGTAGTAAATAGAACACAAATGCATTAATATGAAGTTTCTGTCTCTAAATTGATTGGAATAGAGAGTATGCAGTGTAGCCTTGACTGATAACTTGAACTCTATTTGTTCAGTTTCCTGTATCTTCTCATGGTTGTGTTAAAAGATTATAATTGACTTTAAAGTGACAATTCTCTCTCTCCATAAAGAGTTCAGTTCACATTATTTCTTTTATTTTCAGTTTGTCTTGAATTTACAAGACAACAATTTACAAAAAACAACAAAGAAAATTGTATTTGGTTCTACTCCCTAAAGAGAGTGAACATCCTTCCTTTCATAATTTGTTTTCTTTCCACTGGAGTTCTCCGTTCTGATTTTTATTCCATTCTCACATTTGTGATAAATGTATATTATTTTTCTTTACTTTCTTTATAGTTTTGTGAGTATAACACTCATCAGGTTAAAGCTTACTGACCTCAACTCATTGCTAAGATTGTTTTGAATGTCTAACATTTTACTTAATCATTAAAATAATTTCATGTTTTTAAAATATTTTTAAACACTAACTGATATGTTAAGATTTTTTAAATAGAAATTTTATTTTAATCATGGAGAAACATTTGGTTAATATGCAATGTTAACATCTAAAAGACCATATCAGAGCAAATAAAAAAAAAGATAATCAAAAGATTCTCAATCTGAGTTAATGAAGACATTGCAGATTAACATATGAATATTTGAAACAACATTCATTCTTTCATGTGGGGCAGTTAAGAACACAGGCTTGGGTCCAAAGTCACATGGATTTGAATCTTGAAATAAACCTAGTAGAGTTGGATTCTAAGCAAGCTGCTTCAACTCTTGTCTTAGATTCATAATCCGTAAAATTGAGGTGAAAAGTGACAATAATGTTAATCACCTTATAAATTTTCATAAAATACAAATATTTAAAATATTTCTGGATCAGAAAAAGTTCTTGTTATTAATGTTGTGATCATTATGATGAGTAGTCAATGGTAAAACAAATTAGAACTGTATGGTACAGAATTTTTTTTTTTTTTTTGAAACAGAGTCTTACTCTGTCACCCAAGCTGCAGTATAATGGTGCAATCTCGGCTCACTGAAACTTCCACCTCCCAGGTTCCAGCGATTCTCCTGCCTCAGCCTCCTGAGTAGCTGAGATTACAGGCACTCACCACTGCACCTTGCTAACTTGTATTTTTTTTTTTTTTAAGAGATGGGGTTTCGCCATGTTGGCCAGGCTGATTTCTAACTCCTGACCTCGGGTAATCCACCTACCTCGGCCTCCCAAAGTGCTGCGAGTACAGGCGTGAGCCAACGTGCCCGGCCCTACTGTATGGTACAGATTTAAAAGGAATACACTCCAATTTGTGGTATTCTCAGTCAAAACAGGAGGGGTCTTGTGAAGCAGGTTCACTGTGCTCAGGTATCAATCCCAGAAGAGGACTCTACTCACCCATACCAAGCACCAATCTAAATCAACTTGCATAAGTCACAAGAGACTGAATATTCATATAAAAATTTAAATCAAGCAACTTTTTACTCACAGGCAATAATGGGCACTGGAAGCATATGTTTCATGATGAGCCTATCCCTCAAGACTCAGCAAAGCTGCTCAAGGCAGATGGAGTTGTGTCTGCAAGTTCTCACACTGCACTGTAGCTGAAGGACCCTGAAAGTGTGCTCTGCATTGTATTTTATACGCAGGGGCAACTTGACCTCTGGGCTAAAGCATTGCAGGTCACTCTGTTCTAGCAGGGATGGGAACACAGCCTGGGCTATTTGGGCCAGTTCCTCTTTATTTTAGGATGTTGCATTCTCAGCACATTCTGAAAACTACAGTGAGAAAGGAGGGAAGAACTGGACCACCAAGGTCATTTGAGAATTAGTCCTGCACTCTGGAGTCTGAAAAAAATACTCATTCTTTCATTAAGTACTTAATGAGGGCCTAGTATGTACCTGAAACTGTAGTAAGTGAACAAAAATCCATGTAGTCTTTTCCTTCACGAACTTATAATCTAAGAGAAGAGATAGACATATGAGTGAAATTTCCCACAACTACTTCCACCTAGTGAAACCTTCAACAAATATTGAACATTCATGAGTTATTAGGCACATTCAAGATGCTGCAGATGCAGTAGTGAGCAAACATGGACAAATGTATCTGTTGGACATGTGAGTTGTGCTGTCTGAAAATACACCAAATACATAAACTATGCAGTGTTAAGTGATGCAAAGAAATGAAGCATGGGAGAGGGTAAAATGAGAAACGTGCAGGTGCCAATTGGGGGTGTGACCTAACTTTGGTTTCCCTGGAGGGTTCTTTAATAGGGTTAGTATTGAGCCAGTATATAAAAGAGTAATTGGGATTACCAGGCAGAGAAAGGAAAGAGCCTTCTAGGCAGAAGAATCATGCGTGAAAATGTCCTGTGGTAGAAGATGACACTAGCACTCGGAAGAACAAAACAGTTCTTGTGGTTTGCTAAGAAAGAGCAATATCAGAATTTCTTTATCAAGTCCTTATTACTGTGTGCTTTTAAGGTTTCACTGCAGGCTATTCCATTCATTTCTGTGTTGTATATAGGTCTACTCAGACTGGCATTGGCTTCTTTCATAACTACCTTTCCATAACTAACATAAATAACAGAGCTAATACTTTGTATACCTACAAAATTCATCTATTCTATGTCTATTGCTCTTATAATTCTGTTTTCTCCATTGTAAAGAGGCCAGACTCCAGAGTTAGGCTGGTTGTGATGTCCATGTGTAACACTTATTAACCATATAACTCAGACAAATGACTGAGTCTTTCAGAGACTCATTTTCCTGACCCATAAAATGAAAGGCAATAATGTTATTTATTACACACTATTGTGATGTTAATATGACAGAATTGTGTGGGATGATGCATTTAGCACAGTTGTGGCATCATAACCAAGCATTCAGAGGTTTGTGACTTTTAATGAACATAGTAATAGGATTAATAATATTCCTATTGCAATACAATAGATTTAACATAAGAACTTCAGGTGATCTAACTTCCATAAGCAACCTTTTTCCTTTTTCATTCTTCTTGAATTATTGATTTAGTACACAAAACAAAATCTTTTACATGGATAATTGCCTGGACATTTTCCTCTTTCTTTTGCGGTTGTTGTTGAGTCCCTAAAATATCTCTATTTCTTCCTGGGATAAAAATTGCCTAATAATGAAAAAATGTTCTCTTGTTTAGCGGCACCTATCATAGCAAGGAATAACTCACTGTTTCATGACTACCAAATAGAAAACTAAAGGATTTTTAAAAAAAAATTATCTTTGAAGCTTTTTGGCTCTGTCCTGCATAATGAAAACTGCATAACTAACATTCAGAGTAATGATGTGTTACTGCATGAATGAACATAAAGACAATGTTCAAATTTTATTCAATGGAATATCAAAAAGCTTCAAATATAAGTTACCAAAAAAACAGAATGACATTATGAGTTATTCTTGGAAACAAAATTTGTAACCTTCTGTGGCCATAGTGACAATGATCTCTATTATTAAATTTTAATAAGTTAACCATTTTAAATTTCAATAATACATATAAATGAGCTATCAGTGAAAGTGTCCCATTATTTCAGCGAGACATTAACAAAGATACGTATTATACATTGTCATACTATTTCTCAAAAACATTATTTTTTACTCCTTATGACATTCAATTTTAACATTATGCACACACTGAATTCACGTCTCTTTCCAGAAGCAATGAAATTTTCATTTTAAATCTCATGGGTAAAAATGTAAGGTCAAGCAGGTGCCAAGATGATCTGAAGCAGGCCAGATCTATTACCTGAAAGTGGTGCTTGACATTTTTTATCCTGGGTGATGGAATGAGCTTCCATTGCTAACTGAGAAATCTCTATCTAGTTATAATAATACCCCTAATTTACTGATTTTCCTTTGAGGATGAATTTAGATGTAAAATATACATAACTGGATTTAAATAATTGAAACTGTTTTGTTCCTTCTGAGAAAAATAACAATCTTAAGCAAATATTATCTCTTCTGAAAACTGGCAGAAGGCTGAAAAAATATATTAATGTTCTTTCCAATTATTTTGAGAATTCTGATTGCAAAATAAGAAGACTCTAGGAAAAAACCACATTTGAAAGCACATGTAGAAATGGATATAGTTTAGATATTTGCCTCACCCAAATCTCAAGTTAAACTGTAATCTCCAATCCTGGAGGTGGGGCCCGGTGGGAGGTGTTTAGATCATGGGGGCGGATCCCTCATGGCTTGGTGTTTTCTTCGCAATAGCGAGTGATCTCTCAAGAAATCTGATCATATAAAGTGGGGGCAACTCCCCCTCAACTCTCTCTCTGTTACTCCTGCTTTCACCATATGAAGTGTCTGCTCTCCCTTTGCCTTCTGCCATGATTTTAAGCTTCCTGATGTCTCCCTAGAAGCCAAGCAGATGTCAGCACTATGCTTCCTGTACAACCTACAGAATGGTGAGCCAGTTAAACCTCTTTTCTTTAGAAATCACTCAGTCGCAGGTATTTCTTTACAGCAATGCAAGAATGGCCTGATACATATAAAGATATTACTATCTTTAAAATAGTTCATGTAAGATGCTGTGGTATTTTTATATTTCTATGATGCCACCTTGCACAAAATAAATTATGAACATACCCTTACTCTCCTTATAGTATTTGATTACATTGAAATCTGTCTCTTGTGGGAAATTTTAATATTTTGACACACTCTAAAGGCACTAAAAGCTCATGTTTAATAAAAATTGATAGAATAAATTGCAAAAGGAAGAATAAAAAAGTGAATTAGAAAGGTGGATAATACTGTTTTAAATAAAAATGTGTCTGTTAAGAAAGAAAAATATTTCCAGAATTCAAACCATATTTGGAGAAAATACATTGAAAGAAAATATTAATTTATTATTGCAGAGGTAATACAAGTATGTAGCAATTTGATATGATTACAGTGTCCCACCGAAAACATGCTCAAATTAAATTTATATGTATTTTATAAATATAACTAAATTTTAATCATATTTTTATATACTCAAATGAAAGGTTTACAGTGGGTTTAATTTTAAAACATCAGATCAAGTATATGCTGAAATCCTCTTCTTCTGTTCACTTCAGATACACCAAAATGATAGCCCACACATAAAATAAGAATGAAAAATGTCAGAGTCCATGTTGTAGAAATCTTTAGTGGAAACCAAACAAACAGAAACAAAAAAAAAACCCCACAATTATGAACCCCAAACTTTGAGGAACTCTTAAACTCAGTGGCCTATAGAACCTAAGAGTTAAATTAGAATTTACTCAAGTGGCTGGGATCCAAGATCTTGAGGACTGTGCAGGGCTCTGTAGGGCTAGGGAACAAACCTGTACAACACACAGTTATGAAACTGGGTACTAGAAACTCTATACATCTACTGTGAAGGACAAAAGCAGTATCCCTTGCCAAACCAAGGTTTATGTGGCATTAGTGCTGGAATAGAAAAGTAGCCTGAAAAACATAACAGAGAAACAATAGCTGCAGCAGTAAGTACTCATATACAGTCATTTAATATATCATGGGAGAGCATTGTTAATCAGTTTGATAAAAATGTAATGATCCATAAAAGTTACTGGGAAAATGGGTATCCATCGTGGTTTATAATGAAACTGGATTTCTACATTACAGACTAAACAGTTGCCAAGATTGATGATATAAATACCAAAGAGTATAAAATCTTTGGAAAATAACATACAAGGATGTCTTTATAACACCAGTGTAAGAAAAGATATCTTAAATAAGGCACAGCAAGCACAAATCACATAATGAAGAAGAGTGAACTGAGCTACATTATACTAAGAACTTTTGTTTATTAAAAAAAACCATAAAGTGAGTGAAAAAATACAGGCAGTATATTTTTATAACCCATATGTGGATTTTTAATAAGCAAAATGATATTTAGTATTTATAAAACCAATAAATTGTTTAGTATTCAGAATGTATATTAAAAATTGAGTCCTTAAGAAATAAAAAAATGAACAAAAAGACAAACATGACCAAGCATGCCACATAAATACAATTATGAATGACCTCACATGTATGACATGATGCTCAAATTTAGTAAGAATTATAGAAATGCTAATCACAACAAAAGTGAGATGTTATTTCAGTTATCAGATTAACACAAATTAAATATGAAAATATCAAAATTGGCTGAATTTTGATTCATGGCTGAATCTCAATAGTACAAAATTGAGTTGAAGAAGAGAGTCACAGAATAATATGTGAAGGATTTTCACCTCTATAATCACACACAGGCCAAAAGAAGAAAATACTGTTTAGGGTCACATGAATATAGTAAGTCTAAGAAAGCAAAGAATGGAAGTAAGTCACAGATATCCAAGTTTGTAATTGCCTCTGTAAGAAGGTGTCACTCTGGAGCCTAAAATGTTAAGGAAATGGAAAATATTAACTAAATATTAAGATTATGGGAATGACAATAATCTTCCTTGTCAGTGGCAGGCACCATATGACTCAACAGTGTATGAGTTTTAGATCCTAATATGAATGATTGAAATATACAAATTCATAGTTAATACAATGTGTTTATATCTCAATAAATATTTAATAATATACAGCTGATTTTTCTGAGCTAGCTAAAATGTATTTATTTCACTTATTTATTTCAGGTTTCGGTATACTTTATAAATGCATTGTTTGTCACTAAAATCTAATGGATAGTATAAATGTATAAATACATTAGGAAAATAAAAACTAATGGTTAACTTCTGTTTGTTCCCCCCTAATAAAATCATCTACTAGGTATAATTTATAGAACTATTGGAAGAACTCATTGTGAGCTCTGCTGGAAAAGTCAAACAAAGATTTGTAGTATATATAAAATAGCTACATGCAATTTTTATATATCCATATTAACATTGTTTAAATCTCATAGACTTTTAATTAAGACCCTGAAATAAACAAAGGTCCTATTAATTTTTCCTTTGTAAAATAAAGCAGATAAAATGTTGCTTAGCAACTGTACCAAAGAGCACTTTGGTATATCATTCACTAAATAGCAAACTTATAGATGGATAGATAGAGATATAAGTCATGATATGGAGATAGAGACATATAGATAGATGCTACATGAAAGAATTAAAAAGTCATAAATTCCTTTCTCAACCTCTAAAGAAAAAAAATCATCATAATACCATCATTGCCTAAGATAGAGAGATTTCCTTAAGGTGTGTTTTATTTTCCGATTTTTTTCTAGACTTTTAAAATTTATAATTTCTTTTGTGGAAACCATTTCTCTCTCCTTTTCTAGCACAGACTTGGTCCCACACAAGCTAAAGTCGGTCCAGTTTCTACTATAACCACGCAGTCTTCAAGGGCTACATGAAAATTAAGTATAATATAGCAGGCAGCCCAGGCAACACGAGACCTGAAATGTGTCATTTTTTGAAAAACTGAATGTGTAGAATTAGCAATAAATTAAAATATGTAAGATAGGATAAAATCTTACATATTAGACAAAACATATATATATATATATTTGTTTGTTTGTTTTGTTTTGTTGAGACGGAGTGTCACTCTGTCGCCCAGGCTGTAGTTCAGTGGCGCGATCTCGGCTCACTGCAAGCTCCTCCTCCTGGGGTTCATGCCATTCTCCTGCCTCAGCCTCCAATAAATATATTTTTAAACAAATATATTCTTTTTTAGTTTAAAAGAGGTCTCTCTTTTTAGTTTAGCTTCTTTAGTTTAGTACAGCCTCTTTTTTAGTATAACCAATGAAAATCATGATGTAATAAAATTTTAAATCGAGAATACATACAGTATACTCATGTTAGATTTTTGGGTTTACTCAAACTATATGCCTGTCTATTGTTTTTCTATGTCACTGTGAATATTCTTCAGAAAAGTTTAAAGCAGAGGAATTGATAGTAACAAATAGGAAGGAAGGCAATCAGTTGCACAAGAGAATAAAAATTTGCTGATTACTAAAATTTTAAAAAACTGAACTCATATTTCTTGCTTTCTATAAAAGTGTTCATGGGTTGGCAATAATAAAAAATAAAACTTGCAACTACATAGTCAAAAATTATTTTTCATTTAAATAAGCTATATGTTATAAATAAAATTATATAATAACATAATTAAAAATAAGATTTCTTTATAAAACAAATTAAAACATATTCCTCATCATATATCTGATTTCTGGAATCTGGGTCACATACCTGTATTCTATTTTAAAGGAAGGAAAAAAAATGCAAATTTCCATTTTCCTAAGGAAGCAAATAACAATGTGGGAACACTTCCCAAATAAAAAGGGTATTCAAAACACATACAGAAAAAAAAAGACATATGATTAACGGCTAATGTCTGCTCCTTGTTCAATATAAATGTGCACCTCTTTTTCATACTTAAACATCCCACAAATAGCAAAAACTGTAAAACCAACAACAGTGAACTGCTCACACCCTAAGAAATGCAATTATTTGAGAAGTAGTTTGGTATAGTGGCTATAAGCATGATATTTATATTCAGATTGCATTTAAAATTTAACAGATATGTGCCTGAATAACATATGTAAGTCTACAGCATTCAGTTTCTTTACTTACGTAATGGAAAGACAACAGCAAATACATCATGTGGTTCTCATGAGAGTGAAATGAATTTTTCCATATGGATATCATTTGAACACTTTGTACACACCAACTACTCAGTATGTTCTAGCTCTTACTGTTTTACTCCATATAGATTATAGATATATATCAGGATCATGGCTTTAGGGAGAAAATGTTTGCAAGTATCATCCTATAAAATGGTGCAAGAGACCATTCTCAATTTCATTTTCTGTGTTAATGTTAATTGAAACTATAATACCCTCTTGATCCACGGCACATATATTCTGATTGTAGGAGAAAAAAGCCATTTTTAGTTGTGGGTGGTACTACACCCCAAATTTGTAAGGTTTTTCTCTCAACTATTAGGGTGCTAGAATTTTATTAAACCATTTGTTAATTCACTAAAAGCAGCTGCCTCCTGATAAAAGGGGCTGTAGCAAGATAAGTGAATTGTATGAGACCCTTAAAATTGTTTTATTTCTGTTCACCTAAATTGAGTGCAATAATCAGAAGCAAAATGTGTGGGATACCATAATGATAAAAATATGTTAATTAATTACTTAGAGATATTACTGACAGAAGCATTGCAGAAGTTGAAAGCAAATCAAGGATATGTGATTCTTGTTAATTAACAACAACCATTTTCCCCTACGACATGAGAATGATCCCATAAGATAAAGAGGCAAGCAAAAGACTTGCTGAATTTTAGAGGGTATGAAGATTTCAGATCTGTTAACACGTCACTGAACACAATTTCATCATCTTAGTAAAGTTAAGTCGATATTTTTGAGGTCTCCTCAGTCCTTGGTGTCCTGGGATAGCAAGTAAATGAATAACCCACACAGAAACTCTGCAGTGCATTAAAGTGGTCACATATAGTCTGCCTCCCCATACTATTTCTAAGGTTTCCACTATCTACTATTCCCCATAACTTCACTGCAGTTTCTAAGGCTTGTTTTGTTTTTCCCTCCTAGTTCAAATTTTTAGTACTGAACAGAATTTGTTGGAGTAATAGTTAAGGATATATCTTCTTCCAGAGAAAAGGTGGCTTATGTGATACTTAGAATTCCACTGCTGGGAAGATTTGTAATCTGGTCCTAGAAGAAATATCTGAAACATGTAGTGTGTTTGCATGTTTTGCACCTACAGGTATGTGTGAGCATATGCATCAAGGGAGGGATGGCTGCATGGCAGGAGTTGACACACTGGGAGAGTGGGCTGCCAACGTGTTTTGAGTACTGATGGCTACTCTAAATTGCTGACTTGATGCATTAATAACACACAGTTCATGATCAGCACCTTAGCTCATGTAGCTGATGAGTTATCTACATTCAGGTGCTTTTACATTTTTCAAGGGCTTAGAAAACCAAGATCTACTCATCAGATGAAAAACAATTAATTTCTGAGGGAAAAAAAAAGAAGTGCTCCAACACCTAGGATCCTCATATCTGATTCTCCCATGAAGGCTTTCCAAAAATTCTATATATTACCTTTAATCTACTAGACAGAATTTCTGCAGTGCCATATGCAAGTCATAAGAGCCATCCAGGCGACCTGCTTGAACCACACTATATATCAGCTAGGGGCCTTCTCTTAGTCTCCCTTCCACTTAATATGTTATGCTTCTCTAAGCAGTAAGAGCGAAAGAACAAATTTTCTTCTCATTTTGGAGGAGATAGTAAAAATGTTTCAAACCACTAGAATTTGAATGCAGTCCATATAGGAAGTGTAGAACTTGAGTTCTTAAGTATTACTATTATCATTTCTATTACCTTCTATGTAAGAAATTCTAAAAGTTAATTATAGAAATTCCTCTTGAACATATGAGATACTTGCTATCAGCAATCTGAAGATACGAGATACTTGCTATCAGCAAGGGTACATGAACACGTTATTTATCCTTCAAGAGAAAAAACTGTCAGCATTACATTTGTTATGATAATTTCTCCTTATTATTGAGAGCAGGAGAATATTATATTACTTAGACTTTCTTTTAAATATTTTCAATTGGGTAATCTGCACTCAAGGGGTATTACTTACATTTTTCTTCACCTTCAAGTAAGCAAATGTGTTTAAGTATGTTAAAGTTAAGTTGGTATTTATATCCTTATTTATAAAGGTAAAGGTTTATTGCACTTCTGTGCTTCTTGCTTTATTGGAGTTTATTATTTCTCGAGACCTATAATCCCAAACTATATAATTTAAAAATAAATTTGGGTTTATTATTTTATTTTTCTATATTGTATACACCAAATGCCGGGGAAATAAATACTCTCTTGGTTACAAATAATGATCAATAAATGCTTTTTTTTTTCTTTGAGACAGAGTCTCACGCTGTCACCCAGGCTGGAGTGCAATGGCGCAATCTCAGCTCACTGCAACCTCTGCCTCCCGGGTTCAAGTGATTCTCCTGCCTCAGCCTCCCGAGTAGCTGGGACTACAGGTGCATGCCACCACGCCCATCTAATTTTTTGTATTTTTAGTAGAGACGGGGTTTCACTGTGTTAGCCTCTTGATGGTCTTGATCTCCTGACCTCATGATCCACCTGTCTCAGCCTCCCAAAGTGCTGGGATTACAGGCAAGAGCCACCACGCCCAGCCATAAATGCTCATTTCTAATCAATTAAAAATTAATAGATAGCAAAAATTATTAAGATTGCTTGTAATTCTATCACCCAGTATTATACATATTATATAAGTGTTTAACTTATATAAATGCTTGTGTGTTTGTGTGTATATATATAGAGAATATACATGTGTGTATATGTGTGTATAAGTATGCAGACATAAATAAACTCACTTAAAATTAGTTGTGTACTAATGTATAATAAGAGTTTTTATACCAATATGTATATATAAAGGAGTGATGCCTAAAATATTAATAAAGGAAATAAAAATAATTTTTAAAATTCATAAAACAACAGCAACAACAAAATAAACATTTTTTTCATGTCCCAAGTTCTGAGTTCTTTACAAATAAAAATTACTTTAATATTTAATACTATACTGTGAGATAAATACTCATAAAATAACAATAGGTCAGAATAAAATAAATAATTTGAGAGAATATATTACAAACAAAAATATTTGAATTAAAATACAAATAAATCTAACTAAACAATACATAAATCAGAAGATAGGCTAAAATAAAATAAAGAGAGGGAAAATATTCGGAATGGATAATGTTAGTATACTTAGTCATATATCACTTAAGCACTAAATAAGGGGTCCTTATGATGAAAGGATATAATTTAAGGAAAAAATTTAAATTGTCAGAAACTACTGTTCTGAATTAAGAAAATAATAAATTTAAGAGGGTAGAATTACACTGAAGAACGAATTGGCAGAGTTTCAGAGGTGCAAACAGATTGATACCATCTGTAGAAGAGTGGTTACTCTGGTGAGAATTTCAATGACTAAGTGACACTTAGAGGTGTGTTTTCTGGAGTAAGTCTGTTCCTGATTGGCAAGCTTCCAGCAGTGACAGCCTATCACTGGCTGCTTCCAAAACTGAGTTCACTAAGGTGAATTGGTCAATTGGACAGGTTTAAATCTGATTCTAATGACTACTTGTTTATATTGCTCCAGACCAGTGAGTCTTTTTCAATGTTTGTGACCCCTTTTTGTATTCATTCGTCAACCAAATCAGAAAGAACAACAAAATTTGTCCCAATCTTCATTCCCATAATTCATTTATATTGAAAATGAAGTTTCATCTGTGGAGATTTCATTTTCACCTTGCATATTGATAAATATGAATTTATTGTATTTTACTATTTAGATTACCATTTGAATCACTTATGGGGACCATGACTGTGCTAAAGCATTCCTGACTCTGAGCAACAGATAACTAATGAGTTTGGGACTACTAGATTATTGAGTTAGGTTGGTGATTAACTAGAGCAATTAAAGCTTAGATGTAAGCAAGTGATGTTAATACCAAGAGGAGCATGATACATTAACTCAGAGTATCTAACTTTAAATTAGCAAAGAAAGGATTCCCTATTTAATAAATGGTGCTGGGAAAACCGGCTAGCCAAATGTAGAAAGCTGAAACTGGATCCCTTCCTTACACCTTATACTAAAATTAATTCAAGATGAATTAAAGACTTACATGTTAGACCTAAAACCATAAAAACCCTAGAAGAAAACCTAGGCAATATACCATTCAGGACATAGGCATGGGCAAGGACTTCATGTCTAAAACACCAAAACCAATGGCAACAAAAGCCAAAATTGACAAATGGGATCTAATTAAATGAAAGAGCTTCTGCACAGCAAAAGAAACCACCATCAGAGTGAACCTACAAAATGGGAGAAAATTTTCGCAATCTACTCATCTGACAAAGGGCTAATATCCAGAATCTACAATGAACTCAAACAAATTTACAAGAAAAAAACAAACAACTCCATCAAAAAGTGGGTGAAGGATATGAACAGACACTTCTCAAAAGAAGACATTTATGCAGCCAAAAAACACATGAAAAAATGCTCATCATCACTGGCCATCAGAGAAATGCAAATCAAAACCACAATGAGATACCATCTCACACCAGTTAGAATGTCAATCATTAAAAAGTCAGGAAACAACAGGTGCTGGAGAGGATGTGGAGAAATAGGAACACTTTTACACTGTTGGTGGGACTGTAAACTAGTTCAACCATTGTGGAAGTCAGTGTGGCGATTCCTCAGGCATCTAGAACTAGAAATACCATTTGGCCCAGCCATCCCATTACTGGGTATATACCCAAAGGATTATAAAACATGCTGCTATAAAGACACATGCACATGTATGTTTACTGCGGCACTATTCACAATAGCAAAGACTTGGAACCAACCCAAATGTCCAACAATGATAGACTGGATTAAGAAAATGTGGCACATATACACCATGGAATACTATGCAGCCATAAAAAATGATGAGTTCATGTCTTTTGTAGGGACATGGATGAAACTAGAAACCATCATTCTCAGTAAACTATCGCAAGGACAAAAAACCAAGCACTGCATGTTTTCACTCATTGGTGGGAATTGAACAATGAGAACACATGGTCACAGGAAGGGGAACATCACACCCTGGGGAATGTTGTGGGGTGCGGGGAGGGGGTAGGGATAGCATTAGGAGATATACCTAATGCTAAATGACGAGTTAATGGGTGCAGCATACCAACATTGCAGATGTATACATAAGTAACAAACATGCACGTTGTGCACATGTACCCTAAAACTTAAAGTATAATAATAATAAAATTTAAAAAAAAGAAAATATACAAACAAAAATATATAAAGGAGAGTTAAATATATAGGAAAACTTGTTCTAATGGTTTTGGCAAGATGTCTGTTTTATGTGGCCCTCTGACTATTCTGGGGACCTTAGGCTAGCAATCAACCTCATGAATCCTTTACTTCTGTAGGTTCTCCAGAAAACATCCATTTAGGTTCTTTAACGGGAGTGATGTCCGGGTTCTGTTAGGATCCCTTAGATTTTCAGAGGATTTTAAATGATAAGACAAAAAGGATTTTGAGTAAAGGACAAGGTCTGACATAAGTCAAAATTATAAAAAGCAATGCTAGGTAAATATATAACATAACATTGGATTGAAAAGTAAAAATGTTTTAGGTAGAAAGAACATAATCCAACACTATTTTCCTGCCACCCTAGAAAAGAAATTTCTCCATCAGTGTTTAATACTGGTGTTAGGTTGCACCTAATGTCATAGTTATTTCATGTTCAGTTGAGATTTGGTGCTATTAGGTGGAAATTCTGATTTTGCCCAGTCTTATCCTCATGGATTTTACAACTTGAAAATTCCTAATGTAATTTTAAAAGAATTCAACAGGCCAGATTTTATGTATCTATAATGGAATCTTTAAGTATCTGATTGAGTTTCCTATCATTTCTTAATCTTATTTTATAAGAGATCCTTTATAAAGACTTTGTACAGAGCAGCATATTTGGCATGAGCCAAATTTATTTATGACATTTCTACAGTAGTTTTTATAATATTGTAGAGTAGCTTCTGAACTTTTACCTTGGGGAAGACTTATTATATAAATCAGGGTATTTAGGATAGCATGAAAATATTAGGTGATTCAGAATTGCTTTTATTCTTAAAATTAAACAAACTGTGCTTTTATAGCATTTAGAATGAGTGCCATGTTTTAAAAGCTGACATTGATGAACACAAATTATATATATATTCCCAATACGTATAACTATATACATTTATTTTGTATATATTTTTCACATGTTTCTTTTAGTAATTTGATGTTTCCTACAAAGGTCCATAGTCCAGTCATTTGAACAATAAGGATCCTGATAAAGAATTGGATTTTTAGAAGAGACTGAACTACTTACTGAATTTAAAGCCTGGTATTTTATTTTAAAATTATGATGATTTCTAACATAAACTTCACTAACAAACGATATTAAGTCAAAATGTGTCATTAGAATTTTCTAGACAATCCAGAACCAAACAAAATGCAACTTTGTACAAGTAGACAACAAAAGCAAAACTAAAGAAAATAAGCAGCTTAATAAGAAAAAGTATCTAATGACCTTACTTAACTAACACTAATACTCAATTTAAAAAATCTCTAGGTCTTATTGCCTTATACAAAACCCTATGAATAATGATTCTTACAAAAAAGACCTGTTTGGTTACAAAATCTCAAACAGAACAAACCCAGCAATCAGAGTCAATCAAACAAATCTAAGCTTAGATTGCAGTTTAGACTGATTCACCTGGGAACCTATCTAAAGGACAAAAGAAATCTGGGCACAAGGGATTCATTGTGAACATTTGTTGGTCAAAGGATTTCCTGCAATTCTGCCAAATGAGTGTTATAAATGAAACTTTTTTTTTTTTTTTTTTTTTTTTTTTTTTTTTTTAGGATGGAGTCTCGCTCTGTCGCCCAGGCTGGAGTGCAGTGGCTCCATCTCAGCTCACTGAAAGCTCCGCCTCCTGGGTTCACGCCATTCTCCTGCCTCAGCCTCCAGAGTAGCTGGGACTACAGGCGCCTGCCACCATGCCCGGCTAATTTTTGTATTTTTAGTAAAGATGGGGTTTCACCGTGTTAGCCAGGATGGTCTCGATCTCCTGACCTCGTGATCCGCCCGCCTCAGCCTCCCACAGTGCTGGGATTACAGGCGTGAGCCACCGCACCAGGCCTAAATGAATCTTTAGTGTAACCTCCATAATTCTCATTAAATGATATAAAATCTAACAAGACATTTGACTTTATCTCTTGTAATAATATGGAAGATCTAAGCTTGTCAGACAAAGTTTCTTCAGGCAGAACAGATTGTTGATCTTATAAGCTGAGATGTCCAATCTGAGCACCATAGCAATTAACCAATGTACTTAAAATAATTTAAATAAAAATGAAAATTAAATACATTTAAAATTTAGTTTTGTGACCACACTAGTCACATGTCAAATGATTAATACCCACACATGGCTGGCAGCTAACACATTGAACGTTAAAATACACTTATTTTCCACTATTGTGAAAAGTTCTCTTGAATAGCATTGTTATATAGGATTTTTCGAAGACTATCAGAGATGTAAGTGGATTGATATTATCTACAGAAGTAAGGTTACTTGAAGGTCAGTTTTACTGAAGCATTGTCACTCAAAAATGTTCTTATTAGAGTGATTCTATCCTTGATTGGCTGATTTTTTATATGTGGGAAGGACTGGAAGGAGAAAATATGAGCCTAACACTGTCTGTGCTCATGGAGGTGAATTGTTGATAGATCAAAACTGGTTCTGCTGATTCTTTTCTACAATAAGTCAGCAGAATATTTAAAAATCTATAAAAATCACTTAAAGAAAACATAAATGAAATTACTATACAATATAAGCAGTTTTTCAATGCATAATGTGATTTATTAAGGGACATTGGAAGAGAATAAAAATATACCTCTATTTCACAGTATGTACAAATATAAAATCCATAAGCATCTAAGCTACCAAATTAAGGTAAAATGCCTTAAAAGCATATTTAGAATGTCAGATAAACAATTTCAACATGGTAGTATTGTTTGATGAAGATAATACAAAAAGGATAAAAAGTAAGTCATATAGCTACTTGTCTATGACTAATTTATAACTTTTTTTCTAGGATTCATCATACTAATAACAGACAAATTTTAGTTTTATAAAGCAGAAAACTGACAAACCCTCTTTAGTTTGTGAAAAAAGGAGGCTGGTGATCAAGTTTTCTTTACACATCTTGATATATCTTTACTTGTAATGAAAAGCATGTATTTCTTTGTAATTTTAAAAATCAAATGCAATGAGGAACTGACAAATTGCTATGTAGAGATTTTAAAATTCCAAATGAAATTAATAAACCTAATATTTTGTTGGTTCAGTACAATTTTATCAATTGACTGTTACATTTCAGATGCCTATTTCTTCTTATATGCATAAAGCCAAATAAAGCCTGGTCATGAGCTAATGAATCCATGTCAAAATGAGGTGAGAGATACAGGAAAGTAATTCAACAACCATGAAACAGCATAGCAACCACTAAATACGGAGACTGTAAAGAAATACAGACCTGGGTTAAAAGAAAATCTGAATGAAAACGTAGTGTACTTCGAGGAAGAAGATATTTGGGCATACTGAAAGACAAGTACGACTTGTCCACATAGAGAAGATGAGAGGCAGCCATTCAGGCCAAAAGACTACAGACAAAAGCATAAAGCACCAAATAGCATGATGCATTCTGGGAATTACCTTTAACATGGCATAGCTATTGTTAAAGGTGTATTATTGGAATACAGAAACATAATATTAGAAAGGGAAAGTTTTTGAACCCTGATAAATACAATGGTGTACATAAAAAATACTAGTATTTATGAAGAGTATTCTCTTTTCCATAAAGACTGGCTGAATATATCATTGACAGAGTCAAATATTCATTGGAAACCAACCTGATTGGATATCTCAATTTTAAAAATCACAGCACCTTTCAAGAAGTACATTACTATAAATCCCAAATAGAACACTAGTTACTAATTTGCCCTTAATTTTGCAAAAGGTAACACATTTTAAGAAAAACACTTTTAACATAAAGTACCATCAGTATTGCTTTGTAAATAATGGCTCAAAAATTATATCTAATCACCCTTGCTTTGGATTTTTGGGTTGTTGTTGTTGTTAATGTGTATTAATTAAGCTATAATTTGATTTTCTAAAAACTAATCTTTTGATGAAAATGCCATTAGCAGAGGCTAATGATGAATTCATATATGAAGTGAACCATTGCATACCTCATTAAAAATAAATACTATAGAGTTAAACAAACTGATGGGAAAATTAATGAACATAACATATTGTAAATGTTAAGGTCTTAGTTTTCAAATAATCACTATTTAAAGTTTATACAATTATGAAATACTTGAAAAAATAAGCCTTCAGTTTCTAAAAGGTATATAAATATATTTTAAATAATTTATTTTGAATATTCTTACTGTTATATTTTCTGAAAAAAAAATTTACTCTTTTTTGCTTTCTAGATTTCTGATTTTCTAGTTTTTTAAAACCTTAAATGCAGAGGCATAATTTTGAAACAATTTTGATTAAATATAAACAAGTAAAAATTATGACCCTTCATTTATAATTCTAATGTTTGATACAGTGGGCTACTCTGTATTTGCAGTTGTCACTTACTCTGTCAATTAATAAATGTTCAATACAAAATGCAAATGATATTTTTTAACAGTGCCAACTTAAAAACACAAAAGTAAATAAGATGCTTTTTAAAAAGTTTTTAAAAACCTGATTATAGAATTGTATATTTTAGCTATTATATACCTCCATATACTTATTACCATTCTAATATTTCTTTGTATCAGTATTATATATTTTAATTGTATTTTATCACTTTCACTATGTGCCCTAACTTCTACTACTCAAAAGAGTCAATAAGGTCTAAAATAGAGGACTCAAACTTGAATGTAAGGGCAGTAACGACAAGTGAATGAAGCAGATCAAAGTTTCCTTATTCATTCATTTGTTAATTAAGTTTGATTATCTAACATTTATTAAGTGTTTCCTATGTGCCCAGCCCTCTTTAAATTCTTAGGACATATGATTACCAACAACAACCAAAGGTTTTTACCCCAAACTTTTTACATTCCACAGGTGGAAAAAAGACAACAAAAGAAATAAATGTAACAAATAATTGAAAGGTTAGAAGGTGAAATTATTCACTTGAGATGCGACAATGGTTTTTATCAAAGATAGTGCAATAAATGAGAAGTGTTTAGACGAATATAAGGGGAAAAAGTAGCAAGAAGGAGGATATTGAATATTCCCAACTCAAAGAAATAATAAATATTAGAGATGATGGATATGCCCATTACCCTGATCTAATCACTATATATTATATGTATCTAAACATCACTAAGTACCACACAAATATGTACAATTTTCATATGTCAATAAAAAATAAAGCAAAATAAAATTAATGCTACTTTTCAACTAATTGATTTCCTGTTAAGTAAAAAGTTGACGTTTAAGGAATTTGTTTTTCTAAAGAAGCTACAAAACAGATTATGTTGTTAAATCTCCCATTTAAAATTTTTCAAAAAAAATGTATAAATTATGAAAATTATTTGTGTCATTTAGTTGAGTCTTTATTTCCAACCTGAACATATGTCTTATGTCCTTTCCCCACTGCCCCTAAATATGCTTATAGCTATCAAACATATAATAATAATCCAATCAGAATTTACCAGAATGAAGTAGACAAATGAGGGTTTTAGACTTGATATTTTAGGAGACAGGCTAGTAATGTTGTAGAATCTAGTAATGTTGTAGAACCAAATATTTTTAAAATGCTAATGTAAAAGATATTTTTGATTGCTAATATTTTAAAATGCTGAATAACCCTAGAAAATAAGATTTTGAAATTACATATTTATGAACATCTTTAATTATCAATGTATGAACTTAATTTTTTTCATGGCATAAGATTATGTATCTTTATTTTTATTTTAGGAAATACATATTTCCTGCACTTAAAACATTTACTGGAGTCGTTCATTTTCATCCTCAAAGTCCCCATTATGAGGGGTGTATTAGTTTGTTCTCACGCTGCTGATAAGACATACACTAGACTGGGTATTTACAAAGAAAAAGAGGTTTAATGGACTCACAGTTCCACATGGCAGTGGAGGCCTCCCAATCATGGCAGAAGGCAAAAGGCACGTCTTACATGGCAGACGAGAGAGAATGAGAGTAAAGTGAAAGGGGAAACACCTTGTAAAATCATCAGATCTCTTAAGACTTATTCACTACCAGAACAGTATGGGGAAAAACCCACCCCCATGATTCAATTATCTCCACCTGCCCCCACCCCGACATGTGGTAATTATTACAATTCAAGGTAAGATTTGTGTGGGGGCACAGCCAAGCCATATCAAGGGGATTGTCTATATAAACAATTTTTTTTTCCTTTAGGGCATGCTACATTTTAGTAGATATTTATATAATTTTGGAATGTTTTTGCTAAAAGCAATTTAGTGCAACTTTTATTTTGAATTTATTTTCTGAAGTTTACCAGAAGCTTTGATAGATTTTTTCATCTTTTCTGCTTAAAATATATTTTAGCATAAGTATAGTAAAAAGAATTTAAAAATTAAAAACAATTATCATAAAAAGTAAGAGGAAAAATTTCTCACCAAAAAGGTGAAATATAGTTGGCTGATCATGAAAAATACCCATTACAGTGCATTCAAAATAGTCCAAGTTACTTTTGTTTTTAAACACCTGGCAAAAAAAAAAAAAAAAAAAAAAAAAAGGAGCAGCTAATTCTCTGGAGATAGACACAGGTTTCCTACAAATTTACACAGGGTATGAAATATTTTCCAAGCCAGTTTGTAGACAACACCACATACCAGGTACCTAGCATTTCTATCAGTTACAGCAAGGATTACAAATGTAGAAGGTGTGTTCTTGATGCTAAGATGAACTTCCCCAGGAAGTAGAAAAGATGAAGTGAAGCAGCTTATAGATATTGAGAATGTAAATATGTTTGAAATCTAAGTGATAGGAATTTTTGAGTTGAAGATCCTGAGGGATTGCTGGGTTTAAAAAGAGCTGCAATTGTTATAGGGTACCTGAAGAGAAAGATACCCAAGAAGAATATTTTAATTTCTGGATATTATTTTTAAAAGACTCTTATAATTCACGGAAACTATTTGCATTGTATTACAAATTCTAGTTTTATAATATTTTTTAGACAAAATCACTAATGACCTTTTCCTCATACATCACATAGCCCCTAAACTGATTTATTTCTCAAGTGCATTTCTCAGATGAGTGTATGGATGACATATTCTGTGAATCTTTTCCTCTTTATAAATCTCTTCATTTTACTTCATCCAGGTACAGGATTATGGGATTACTGCTCTTTTCTCTTAATGGCCTTGCTCTTATATCACCAAGTTTCAGCAGATAGGTGTCCGATATAAGCCTGACTCTTTTCCTTTGTAGTTTACATTTTGTTTTTGTGTTAAAATAGTTTTTTTTGCATTTTTTTTTTTTTTTTACTTTTCCCAAGGAATTCAGTCATCTTACTAGGATACAGCTATGTATGTGTATTTCATAGTCAATCCTCATAAGAATTTAATGAACAGTAGATTTACCTTTAAATATCAGATTCTCTTTAGCTTAAATAAGTTGTATTATATCTTTAATGCTGTCTTTTTTCCATTCAGAGTCATCAAACTCAGCCCCACAGATTTTCTCCCCTGCAGTTGTCCAATACAATGGTCTTATGTCCATCAATTCTATTTTCTCCTTTCGAGCGTTTCTCCAATTTTTCTCCAATTGATTCCCTGGATAATTCCGCAGGCCCCTTTGTTTTTCTTAGTAAAGTATTAGCTTCCATGTTTTCCTTTTGTACTTTCAGAGATGCCTTGCACAGAGTGTTTTTCAAAACGTCAATTAACACGGCAGTGGCCTTCTTCATTTCCTGAATGCTTTGTAAAACTTACATTAATTTTTGAATATTGTTTTTACCTTGTTTTTGAAATTCCACAGCACATAGACATGTTTATATGTAAACACACACACATATATACATATTCATATATACATATATGTGTTTCCTAAGAGTATTGTTCTTAGAGTTCCACCTGATATTCACATCTATGGCTGCTGGGCCCCTTCACATGTGCTGTTCCCTATTTCTCTTGGTTAAAGGTTTATTATTCATCACATTACTAGTTCTCTCTTGAAGTACAAGGAATACATTTCACTGGTTTCATCTTTCCTGAGCTTTTCACAGCCTCAGAAGTAGAAAAGCTGCAGACACCTCTTCATCTACTCATCCTCTCCATGGATGTCAGAGAAATACATTTTCTCAATAGCCAATGTATACTTTTAATTTGACTGATCATTGTGTCTTTTGGATCCAATCTCATCCCAGATTGCACAATCTACCTCTGGTGTTTTCTACTTACTAGGAGACGACAACATTGAGCACCAGCTCTCTCTGTCTGGTTTCTTTTGGAAATTGGGAATGAATCTACTCGAAGCCCAAACCTGGCAGCTGCCTGTCTTAGAGTAGACAAGGTGGTTTGGAGTCAGAGTAGAGGAGAAACAATTATTTTAGTCAAGAATATTTGTATTTGTTTTGTAATGATCCTTTAACATAATGTCTGCAAAAATAATCCCTTCCAAGATGTCTGTATATATTTTGCTGTGTTTTGAGGAATACTAGGAGTAATAAAAGTTGAGTGTGTGGATATTATGAATGAGAAAGGGATCTATAAATTTTGTTGGAAACATTGAATTATGTGATGTAATTTAGGTTAGAGATGATAATTTTTTAATGAGAAAAAAGTTTCAATGATTTACACTTACAAGGCTTTTTACCAAGGTTACTGGTTTTTGCCAAGGGGCTACAACTACAACTAACATGTTAGTTGGTAGATGCGCCAAACTTTGATCCTAGTTCCCAGGCCCAAACACACTGACATCTGTAAATGTTACATCTCTACTGGCAAAAGGTAATCCCAATCCCTCATCATTTCAGTCTGTAATTACTTTTATTAACCAAGTTTACATGTGGGCATCAATGCATCAAGGCAGAGAACCTCTTCTTTCAGTAGTTACTGCTCTTCTGCTGGAATTCTAAACTTGATCTTTGAGCATTTTACCTATGCCATTAATACAAGTGCCATAAAAGAGCATAATTTTAATCAGCAATTTGACAAAATCTCCCTTACCAAAAGCATACACTCTTAATAACACACTAGTGCTAAAAATTTCATGGGCAAAATAATAATAATAAAAAATTAAATTAAAAATAAATCTTAGGGGCTAAAAAAAGGAGAAAACCTAAGTTAGTTTCTCTGACTACATTATATTTCTAAAAATAGAATATTAAAATAGATGTTTAAATTGATGGGGTACAGAATAAAATGTCACAATTAAGTTTGTGAAGAAGAATGAATGATAAAATGAAGAACGAGCTAACCTTCCTTTTTTTTTTTTTTTTTGATGGAGTCTCACTCTGTCGCCCAGGCTGGAGTGCAGTTGCAGGATCTTGGCTCACTGCAAGCTCCACCTTCTGGGTTCAAACGATTCTCCTGCCTTAGCCTTCTGGGTAGCTGGGACTACATGTGTGCACCAACAGCCTTGGCTAATTGTTTGTTTTTTGTTTTTTTTGTTTTTGTTTTTGTTTTGGGAGACACAGGGTTTCACCATGTTGGCCAGGATGGTCTCGATCTCTTGGCCTTGTGAACCGCCCGCCTCAGCCTTCCAAAGTGCTAGGATTACAGGCATGAGCCACCGTGCCCAGCCCAGCTATCCATTTTTATTAGCAACGTGACTAATACTAAGGAGTTCAAAACTGTAGGCACAGTGAACAAGACAGGAGTCAATTGCAATAACAAAACAAGCGAAGTAGAAATCATTTTTAAAAACAAGAGACTATTTATTATTTATATTAAAAATTTTGGTTGAAGAAACATATGTTTTTCTCCAGTATAAAAAATTAATACAGGTAAGTGCATTGTGTACATGAAAAATATAAAAAATTCTGTAATGAAGAAATGTTTAAAAAGCCAGAGTATCCAGGTCATTTAAACAAATTCGACTCATCTATGAGTTACTCAGTCTCTATTATTGTGCAAGGTTCTGGTGTCTTGCACTTTGAAAATATTTCAATCAATCTTAATGTTCATAATCAACCTGATAGTGCCTCATAAAGTACTTATCTTTGCTTTGCATTTTCCTAAAAAAGTATGATTTTTGTCAGAAATATTTAGTTGTATTAAATTAATATGACAAACAATCGTATGAAGTCAATTTCAATCTTATTAGTGAACACGTAAATGCAAATGAAGATTAAAAGTAAATATTATTTCATATCAATTCAGTGGACAAATTTTAAAATCTTGCAACACCAACTTACATGGAGAAAGTAGATCCACAGTGTCTATTAAACATTACCAATAGGAATAAAAACTGTTCAAAATAACTTTGAAAACACTTTGACATTTTCTTATAATATTGTATATACTATACAATGTAAAGATTTATCTTTTAGGTATAAACTATAGAGAAACTGTTACACATGCCCACCAATAACTTTTTATAAATATATAACTGACATCACTTTTTAATATCAGCAAAAACATGAAAAAACTGAAATGTCTATAAAAAGGGAAGTGAGAGAAAGAATGTTAAACATGAAATATTTTACCAAATTCATAATGAATTGCAGCAAATTAATAGATAAATTTTAGGAGTATAATATTAAGAAGAAAAATAAGTCCCCAATAGTACATGTATTAGCAAACCATATTTTAAAAGTTAAAAACTAAAATAAAACTGTAAGACCCTATGAGTGTCCAATTTCAACATTTATGTTGGGTGGTAGCTTCTCTTGTGCACACTATATTATATTATTAATTAATTAAGAGCCATGTGTGGATCAGTAATAACAATGTCCTGACACAGTAATTTTGAATAATCACATTCTGTACACTGTGGATTAGTAGATTTTTGTAATTGGAAGAGTAATGTAGAGCTTAAGGTTAATTTGGACAATTCATGTTGTCACTGTATTTCTTGAGTCTTGAGTGAAATTTTGCTGGCATGATTCACTTCATAATTTTTATTTTTCCTTTCATTTTGTTAAAACTCCCAAGGCAGATCGAACACCTATTAACTAAGCACCTAACTTGCCCCTAGAGGTAATGTTTTTATGTCTTCAAGTTCAGAGTATTAACTAATTTATGATAAGCAAAATTTTGCTATTGTCTTTAGGCTACAACTCGGAATAATTTTGCCACTTGAGCACATATCTTCTACCACTGAAATACCTGTATCATTAAAGCACAGAGATTTGCCAGACATTACAAGATAAGTAAGTGTCAAAACGAAGAATCAAACAGAAACTCAGCTAGCATTCCTGGACTTTCTAACTTCTGGATCATACTTATGTGTGTTTTATGAACAATTAACCCTATTTAAGGATATCTTCAGTAAACAACTGCAAGGTATTCTTCCTGTAATTTTTTTTAAATGTGGTTTTCAAAAGAATATAATAAAAGAAAAAGCAAAAAATGCTATATGTACTATCTCTATTAATCAACTCATTATTTGAAAATCTAGTAATTGATTTTTCAGACTCATTCCAAAAACAATCCCCTAGTTATATAAAAGACATAATTCATATGTAACATGATATGTCCTTTAAACTTTGTTAAAGGGTTGTCAATAATAAAATGATATAAAAATTCTTATCACCTTTAAGAACAATGACTCTAAAGTCTCAAGTGAGAAGAAATATATAAAGTTTATTTTCTGGAAACTGCTTTAGTAGTATTATGTAGACGTTTGAATTTTGCTTTTGCGCTTACAAGCAAACAATCTTGTAGTCTTTACCATTTACATAATGATATCAACATAAATTTCAAAGAAAAAAATAACTTTCAAATATACAAACTATTTTTACTTTCAAATTGCTAATTTTAGTTTTTAAGAGCATTTATAGACTTAAATTGAGTATATATTAGCAGAAAGTTTATATTTCATATTGACAATTTATTGGTCAATAACTTAAAAATTCTTATCTTTCACTGTGAGGAAATAGAAAGAATGTCAAAATCTTTGAAGATTACCAGAGATTTTAAGTACATGTCTTCCATATAAGCAGTAACTTTGTTTCAAGTTACCCTTAAGCACTATTTTTGGTTAATAAAATAAGTAGTTCAGGCCTGGTGGCTCATGCCTGTAATCCCAACACTTTGGGAGGCCGAGGCGAGCAGATCACTAGGTCAGAGGTTTGAGACCAGCCTGGCCAACAGTGGTGAAACCCTGTCCCTACTAAAAATACAAAAATTAGGTTGGCATGGTGGTGGGCACCTGTAAGCCCAGCTACTCGGGAGGCCGAAGCAGGAGAATCCTTGAACCCGGGAGGCGGTTGGCTGCGGTGAGCTGAGATGGTGCCACTGCACTCCACTCTGGGCAACAGAGTGAGACTCTGTCTCGAAAAAAAAAAAAAAAAGAAAAGAAAGAAAAAGAAAAGCTTAATTTCCGGAAAAATAAAAACGAACTCCAGGAACCTAATATCTTTCCATGTTACTTCCACAGTTTGGTAGAGTAAATAGAAAGCTCTTTTCTTTTTGAGATTTAGAAATATTACTTTATAAAAATTATATTTAGATTGCTCCAATAAGTTTTTTTGGTTTACATTTGATAATTCTTTAGGTGTATATAATTTCACATTCTTAAATATTTTGAGTAGTTCTAGATATTTATTTATACTTGTTAAATACTATAACACATTGTGACTAAATATATTTCTTATACTTCATTCATTATGTAATTCAGATATTCCAGTTTCCAGTTTAAAGTGGACATATTTTTATAACTATGTATATTGATACTCAATATCATAAGTAAATGATATTGAGAAATATATGTGAAAACTCATTACTTTTACACACTGTGGTATCTTTCTCTAAAGTCTCATTTGGGGTGTTTAGTGAAAAGGTTTCTGTTTTTTGTTATTTAGATGATGAAATAAATATCTTCTATAAAGTTATACATTTTTATTTTTATTTTTTATAATTTCATGCACGTGTTCACTCTTTTCTAATAAAACATTTCTTAGAAAGAAAGCTATCCATTTTAGGGGGAGACTTTATTGTTATTCCATAATTGACTGGAGTCTATAAGTTTATGTTTACACCTTTTGCATATTTATTTTTTCAATTTTATATAGTTACAAAAATATTATGAAACAAAATTTGAGGATGGAAACTTATAATTTTATACCTTTTTAAATTGCCAGGTAATAAAATTCTTCTGTGGCAAACTAATAATTTTCGGGTAACTTTGTGACACAGATGAGACGAATTTCTCTTTCTAGGTAAACAATGAAACATTAATTTGCTATCTCTCCTTGAAACTCTGCTTTTAATATCTTAAAATCCCTTGTGACTTCAGTTTCATCCCAGGCTTATGTTCAAAGTTATGCAGAGATAACTTTCTGAAAGAGACATCTACAAATAGTGTGTATTCTCAGGGGTGCCACAAAGTTCTATCTGCCTTAAGATTTTCAATTTCTACTCTAATACAGTTCATAAAATTTCTGCTACAGAAGACATCTTTTAAAAATTAACTTTCATGGATGTATTGAGAAAATTTAAAATATCTGAACATTATCAGAAAATTAAATTGAAGATATTCACAACATATTCTATAGTACTTATTTATACTTCCCTTTGATTTGTTTTTCAACTGCAGTTATCAGTAAAATGACATTGTATTTACCCAGTAGATGCTCAGTTCATAATAAAGCAATTATCACAATCCACTTGAGGACTGACAATTGTAAAGCAGTAACTACTCTAGATTGATGTAATGTTCTGTCATATTTGTGCCATCAAAGGCATAAATAAAGAGTAGTTCAAGCTTAATGAATAGTGTAACAGAATGAATGGTAATATTAATAAACTTTTGCAGAGTATATGTAATATCTTGTATAACTGCCTTTGGGGCAATGAATAAAGAGTAAGTTTAAAAGAGGAAAAATCATAATGAAAGTGTCACCTTTCTTAATAAAATACAAAACTATTCACACCATTGACTAAGATTTTATTTTCTGACTTAGCAAAATGGCTGCACCTTTCTAATGAAAAAGTGGATAAATTTGTTAACAGTCATCTGGGTCTCTAACAAAAATATGGTAAATATTTTCATATAATTTTGACTTTGACATTACTGTAGAATTTTGGAGTGTCTACGGATTTAAAAGAAAATTCTTATTGTTGAGAAAAATCTCTCCATTTTCATAGATCATAGAATTTTCATCCTGGAATGATCCCAGAAATTATTTAGGTGCATAATTTTAGATATGAGAGCATAGAAACTAGAAGAGGTTAAGTAATATATTTGAAGTAATACAAACAAGATAATGATGGATAGTATTGGGGACTGCTTTTCTGTCTGCAGGTCTCATCAAATGCCTTTTCTATAGTGCAACAATATTTTCCCAAATTGTTCATTAGGAAGTGCCAAAAGATAGTGGAAAATGAGAATTATATCTAATAGAATAAATTGAACTGAGGTCAAGTTAAAAATCAGTCTTGATGGAGGAATTAGTTTGCTTGATTTGCAGGATTCTATATTAAGCTGTCCATTTCTTAGTGATATAATGATGAATGGAAACAATATTATGGTTACACAGCACATTAGAAAATAGCAAAACCTTGTTTATTCACAGATTCTACAAAACTGTCTAAATGTAAGAAATTTATGAAATTTAGAGCATGATTTATTTTAGGAAAAATTCCATTGTTTTATTTTAAAACATGTATAACATCTAGGAATTGAGTTTTATAGATAACTTAAATCATCTTAACATCTTAAGAATGTGGAATATTTAGTGTTCCAAAAGCTTTCTGAAATGATCACATTTTTTGTCATTTTTAATTACCCTCATTGGAGCCATTAAATAAAATTCAAACTTAAACATCCAGTATCCAAATTTCCTACTTGGTTTTTCATTTATTTCATAACAGCACTTACACATTTCATTTAAAAAGAGTTTATTTCTAGAAACAAATTCTTCTAGCAAAAAAAAATTGCTAATTTTTGGGCAGTTTTATATATGGTTACACCGTCCAGTGTTGCTCTTTTTGCTCCTTAAAAATGCCAGCTCTGTCACATTTATTTCAATTGAGAAATTTCTACTCATTTTTCAAAGCTTAACGCATATGCTCCTGCCTTTATGGGCCCTCCTCAATCACATAGGTAAGATAAATTTTTCTTCTTCTGTTGTCCCTGGCTCCACAGTGCTTAGGACATGCTACTAGTGTAACACTTATAACACTGTGTTGTTACAGCTTCCTTGTATCTTACCTGAACTGACACCATCAAATTAAATTCCATATTAGGAATATGGATTTAGAAGTTTTCTGTATTTTGTTTTTATCATTCAAAAAAATAACATTTATTTTTAAGTTAAAATTTCAACATATATGCCTTTTCAACACATAGAACAGGAAATATTGGAAACCTGTTTGCAAAAAAAAACAAAAAAAACAAAATTAAAAAGATTATTATCTATACCTCGCACCATGAAACCAAAATTATTCAGAATTGATTATAGCCCTAAATGTAAAATCTAAAACCATAGAACTTCCAAAAGAAAACACAGAAAAAAATCACTTTGATCTTGTATCTCCCCATCTCCCCCAAAAATGTTTTTTATATATGACAGCAACAGCATAATCCACAAAAAGAATTGACAAATTTGAATTAATCAAAAATAAGAACATTGGCCCTTTGAAAGATGCTGTTAAGAGAATTAAAAGACAAATCACAAACTAAAAGAAAATATTTTGAAACTATATATACAAAAAATTAAATTATGGAATATAAATTTTATATATGAAATTTAATATTTTCTGATAAAGATTTGTATCCAGAATATATAAAGAACTCTTAAAACTCAATATAAGGAAACAAACAAATAATAATAAAAATGGCCGAAATATTTAAACAAACACTCGACCAAAGAAGAAATTCAAATATGTGGATTAAGGTTAAGTAAATTAATACACAATGAAATACACTTACATGTATATTAGAATAAATGAAATTTCAAAGTCTGACATTGTAATGCATAGGTGATAATTTGGATGAACTAGAAGTTTCATAGCAGTTTGACAGTTCAGTAAATATGCAAATTTCTACCTTCAACATAATCCAGTCATTTTATTTTTATATATATTTTTCCGAAACAAATAAAAACAAATGTCTATGAAAGGTCTTTTATGAGAAGGCTCTATTCCAGTTTTATCTGTAACAGTTCCAAACAGGAAACAACCCAAATGTTTTTCGACAGGTAAATGATGAAATATACAATGCCAACAATTGTTCATTCATATAATATTAATGAATAAGCTATTGAAACACACAAGGAACAGATGAAGCTCAAAATGATTAATGGTGTGTAAAATAAGCCACAGAAAACTCATTCTTGTTTGGAACTATTACAAACAAAACTGAATGAGAACCTTCATGTAAAAGAAAATCTGCACACCATATGATTCCATTTATATACAACTTTAGAAACTGCAAACTAATGTACAATGAGGGGCAGAGGATCCATTTGGTGAGGAGTGGTGTTTGGGGTTGTCAAGAAACAAATAGAAACTTTGGGGATAACGAATATATTCATTATCCTGTTTATGATGATGGTATCATGAATTTGTGTGTGCGTGTAAAAAGTTATCAAGATTTAGCCTTTAATTATGTGCAGTTCAAGGTTTACGCAGTTTATTTTGTGTCATTACAGCTGCTAAAATCAAAGAAAACAAAATGATAAGATGAAAATAGATAAGATAAAAATAATTTTCAAGAAAATTGTAATTTATATTATTCTAAGGGTCAGTGAGTAAATATGCTACTATGTAGCTTTATGAGCTCATATATATGTAAATGTATATATATATAATATACACGTTTTCAACACATATATTCATATATATTTTCAAATATATATATCAAAGAAGATGACAAGAACTGTTACTAAAACATATTATATAGCAACAATAGTTCAAACATGTACTTCTGGGGGTATTGTTTGTTTTATTTTGTGTTGTTATTGGACTTTGTTCTTGGTCTCAATATGAATAGCACAAAATATTTTAAATATTTAATATTTACATGCATACCTGAAATTTATATAAATCGCTAAAGCTGTATATATATGAGATTCATATTTTTCAGAAATATCAATTATTTGTAAATCATATATATGATGTCTAAAGCTATGTGGTGCCTTATTCACTCACAAACCATTGGAATGATATAAATTAATTTTTACACTTTTCTTGAGAATAGCTTTTATCTTTTTTTTTTTCGACTTTCACAGCTATAATGACACAAAATAAACTGCATAACCATTAACTGTACATAGTTAAAGGGTAAATCTTGATAAGTTTATACGCACACATGTGCGCACACACACATTCATGAACCCACCACCATAAACAAGATAATAAATATATTCTTTTTGTCCCTTCACAACCTCTAACACCACTCCACAACAAAGAGATAAACTATCACTCATTCAAGTTTATCTGCACACTTGAATAAAGTAATGAAAGCTTATGATTTCTGTGATCACAAATCCATTTTATATCATTTTCCATAGTACAGACATTTGAACAGTGCTACTTCAAATATATTGGCTATATGTATTATTCTTTGTTTTCTTAAACTGAGTTTTAAGAGTTCCTTATACATTCTGGATAAAATTCTTTATCAGAAAATATTAAATTTCATGTTTATTATATATTATCCATAGATATAATGTACATTATTTATACATATTATATAATATATACATATGAGTCCTAACACGGTAGACATATACATATTTCCAAGTTAGTACTTGGCAATGGTACTTTGCCAAGATGTCAAAGTACTGCTAGTTCAAGTTATTTTAAAATATGACTTCTAAATAAAGTCTTAATTTACAGTGCCTGTGATGAGCTCAATATATTTCCACTTCTTAGAATTCAATATATGTTAGACTACACAATAGATCAATGCACTGCATCCTTAAGGATAAATCAGTTAATGGTGAATAAAAAAATCCATTTACCCAGTAAACATTCTATCAAAAGGGATGACAGAAACTGTCACAAAAACAGATTATATAATAACAAGGGTTCAAAGATGTAATTTTGGGGGTATCATTTTATTTTGTATTGTTGTTGGACTTTATTCTTGGTCTTGATGTAAAAAATATAAAATATTTTAATGTGAGATTTACATGCATACTTAAAAATTATATATAATTTGATACATTTAAGTAAATATCTACACAGTTGAATAAAGTAGTAAAAGGTTGAATATCTGTTATCACAAATCCATTTTATATAAAGTTTTCCATGGTGCAAACTTTTAACTTGCAACAGTAAGGGAAGAGTCTCCACCTAAATATTGAGTTGTCAAATAAAAATAATGTATGGTTCTTGAATAACTGAAGCTGGTTAGAGAAGCAAGTAGATAAGCAAAAGATTACAATGTAATGTACTGAGTTCTTTACAAGCATATATAGAAATGAGTAGGGATGGCAGGAAAGAAAAATGGAAAAAAAAAAGCATTACACATGGTAATAAAGGCCGACTTTAAATTTTACCTGTGCCACCTAATGACTGTAACTTTAAGGAAAAATATAGTTTCCTTTATTCTTAGTTTCCCCATTTAAAAGTTGTAATACAATAAGCTATTTCAAATAACTCTAAGCACTAAATTAGGCAATGGTTTTGGCTTTACATGGAACAATAGCAGACACAAAGCAAGTATAATTACTACCCACACAGTTGATTTTGAACCTGAATCTAAAGAAGAAGTACAGTGAGATAAAAATTACTTTGTCTGAATGTATCAAAGAAAATTTTCACAAAGATGTGACTTTCTATTGGAACTGATTCTTCCTAATAGTGGTTTTAAAATTTAGCTAGGAAGGAATTGTCTAAATTGGCAAATAAGCTAATGATGGCTATCCTCCCCATTAGTATTCAGGATAGTAATCTCATGGAAGTCTCTGACATTGCAATAAAGCAACAATGTGAAATAAAAGAAAATTTTGAATATAAGACAAGTTTACTTTGTTGTAGATCAGATAATTACTTAGAAAATTCTGAGACATCTACAAATCATGAGAACCAATAAATGAATTTATCAGACATAAATGAGAAAATAAATATACACTGCCATGTGTATTTTTGTAAAGCAGGCATTCAAAATAGGAACGTTAAATAAAAGTTCAATTTATTTTGCGTCATTATATATAAAATGCTTAGGAATATATTTATCAAATGTGTCAAAAATATAAAATACTGAGAAAAATTAAAGACATGAAAGCCATTTGATATAATTCATGAATTGGAACTTTCAGTATTGTTAAAAAATCAATTTTATGCAAGTTGGTCTGTAAGTTTAATGTAATATCATTCATAATTAATGTAGCTTTATTTCTTTTCTTAAAGATAGACAGGTTATTCTAAATATATATGGAACTCAAAGGATCTAATATGTCCAGAACAATTTGGTGGGAGAAAAGGAAACTTGGAGAACTTGCGTTATCTGATTTACTTATGATAAGGCTACAGTAAATAAGGCCTTTTTTAAAATCAGCATAAGGATAGACATTCAGATCAATACAGAAGAAAAAATAAGAAGTTGAGAAGTAGACCCATGGACATATTTTCAACTATTTTTAACCATTTTATTGATTTAATAGTGAAAGAATTATTTTTTCAACAAATAGCAATGAAACCACTCTAATTCAAAATAGAAAAATAAATAATCCTCAACAATTACCACTCAGCACTTACAAAATTTAACTACGATTGTGCCATCATTTCAAAAGTATAAAATTCACTTTTAAAAAACACAAGAAATATTTGTGACCTTGGAGTAGGAAAAAAAAATTAGATAGTTCCCCAAATATACAACTTTCGAAAAGGCATTCTAAAGATTGGGAGTCAAACAGAATGTATAATGAACTCTTACAAAACAATAATAAGACAGCAACTCTTTCTTCAGAAAGTCAATAATAAGACTTTCTGAAGAGAGAGAAAAAAAACTTGAGCGTATATTATATGAGAAGATATACAAATGTCCAATAAGAATGCAAAAAGTTCCTCTTTAGTCACCAAGGAACTGGAAATTAATATTTAGATATTAAGACACACACACTAAAATGGTTGAAATAAAAAGACTGACAATGGCCAGGCATGGTGGCTCACACCTGTAATCCCAGCACTTTGGGAGGTTGAGGCAGGTGGATTGCTTGAGCTCAGGAGATCGAGAACAGCCTACGCAACGTGGCAAAACCCATATCTACAAAAAATAGAAAAATTAGCCAGGCTTGGTGGCATGTGTCTGCAGTCTCAGCTACTTGGGGTGCTGAGGCAGGACGATTACTTGTACCTGGGAGGCCGAGGAAGCTGCAGTGAGCCAAACTTGCGCCACTGCCCTCTAACTTGGGTAACAAAGTGAGACCCTGAGACCATGTCTCAAAGAAAAAAAAAAAAAAAAGAGTGAAAGACTGACCATACCAGGTTTGCTGAGGATACTGAGCCACTGGAACACATGTGCATTGCTTGTCAGATTGCAAAATGATGAAATATTTTTGAAAGAAATAATTCCTATACATTTATTATTTGACTCACTAATTCACTCTCAGGTACTTACTGAAGAGAAATAAAAATTTATATTCACAAAAGAACTTATACAAAGGGTTTATAACAGTGTTCTTAACAACATCTCAATTCTAAAGACAACCCAAATGTCCATTAATAAGTGAATGGCAAAAGAATTTATGGTATATCAATTCAATGAAATATTACACAGCCACGGAAGGGGGACAAACACTGGTAAATGAAACAACATGGAGGAGGAATCACAAATTATGCTAAGTAAAAATAACGATACAAAAATGTGTCTACAATATGATGCCATTTCTATATAATTATAGAAAAGTAAAATTTATCTATGGTCACAGAATGCATATTAGTGACCTGAAACTGGGTGTGAAGATGTGTGTAAAGGAGTTGTTAACTGCAACACACCATGTAGAAACTTTTTGCATTTTTGACATGTCTTATGTCTTGATTGCAGTTGTAGTGATAGGGATGTATACATTAATCACAACTTACCTGTATGTATACTTAAAATATGTACATTTTAAAGTATGCAAATTATACCTCAAAAAGTTTATTTCAAAATGATTTAATTCAGTAAAGTTTAATACTTTAATCACATATATCTTATCTTCCACAACACAAGCAGTTGTTCAAAGTGTTTCTGGAATTTATTCCTTCCTGTGGGTTCTTGGTCTTGCTGACTTCAAGAATGAAGCCACGGACCCTCGCGGTGAGTGTTACAGCTCTTAAAGATGATGTGTCTGGAGTTTGTTGCTTCAGATGTTCAGATGTGTCTGGAGTTTCTTCCTTCTGGTGGGTTCACGGTCTCCCTGACTTCAGGAGTGAAGTCACAGACCTTTACAGTCAGTGTTACAGCTCTTAAAGGTAGCACATCTGGAGTTGTTTGTTCCTCCTGATGGGTTCCTGGTCTCGCTGACTTCAGGAATGAAGCCACAGACCCTCCTGGTGAGTGTTATAGCTCATAAAGGTAGTGCAGACCCAAACAGTGAGCAGCAGCAAGATTTATTGTGAAGAGTGAAAGAACAAAGCTTCCACAGCATGGAAGGGGAACCGAGGGAGTTGCCACTGTTGGCTAGGGTGGCCAGCTTTTATTCCCTTGTTTGGTCCTGCCCACGTCCTGCTGACTGGTCCATTTTACAGAGTGCTGATTGGTCCGTTTACAAACCTTTAGCTAGACACAGAGCACTGATTGGTGCGTTTTTACAGAGTGCTGATTGGTATGTTTACAAACCTTTAGCAAGACATAGAGCTCTGATTGGTGCGTTTTTACAGAGTGCTACTTGGTGCATTTACAAATATTTAGCTAGACACAGAGCACTGACTGGTGTTTTTACAATCCTCTAGCTGGACAGAAAAGTTGTCCAAGTCCCCACCCGACCCAGAAGCCCAGCTGGCTTCACCTCTCAAAAGTAGATTCTTGGACACCTATAAGAGATGTCTGAGTAGATCTGGATCCAAATACTTACTTCCCACTATATTCCTATTTCAAAACTTACATTCCTTTGAGTTAGGTCAGGGAACAGAAATGTGTTATTAGCTACCACTCAGGAAAACAGAAATGTTTTTGACCTCACTCAGTTTGGATCTAATCTTGCCTGTTGATGGTAACTTCTGCTTATGTGATCACTTTGTGTGAACGATGTTTATTTTTCTTTGGGGTGGTGCTCAGCTTCTCTTCAGTCTCTTTGTCACAGAGGATCCTCTTAGAGAGGCACAACTATTATTCCTTTTTCCCCCAGCCAAGGCTGATGCACCAACACCATCCCTGTAGTCAGTGTCCCATCACTTGATCCTGTAGCTTTCAAAAGAGCATTGGAGCTCCTACCCATTCTCTAACTTCCATACTGCTTCTTGTTGAGACATGGCATCTAATGGGTCTTTCTTCTTCGTGGTCTGAGAGTTTTTTTTTTCTTTTTCTTTTACTTTTTTTTTTTTTCAGACGGAATCTCACTCTGTCGCCCAAGCTGGAATGCAGTGGTGCGATCTCTGCTCACTGCAACCTCCGCCTCAGGGGTTCAAGTGATTCTCCTGTCTCAGCCTCCTGAGTAGCTGGGATTACAGGCTCGCACCACCACACTCAGCTAATTTTTTTGTTTGTTTTTGTTTTGTTCGTTTGTTTTAGAGACGGGGTTTCATCGTGTTGGTCAGGCTGGTCTCGAATGCCTGACCTCGTGATCCACCCGCCTCGGCTTCCCAAAGTGCTGGCAATACAGGCATGAACAAGCGTGCCCGGCCAGTCTGAGAGTTTTAAAGAACTGATTGACATGCTTTCTATAGCCTTCCCAGGAACCCTGTACCATGGATCCCTCAGGCCCTTCTGTCTCAGAATAATATAGTGAATACTTGAAAGTCTCTACACCTCCCCAAAGAGCCAATTTTCCCCTAAGCTGTAAGGGACCTATGGCATGTTCTTCCAAGAAATCCCCCATTATGTTCTGCTTCATTCTGACGACCACATATGGTGAGCTTGCAAGTTCTACAGCTCAGCAACTATTCAGGGAAAGAGATGTCAGTCTTTCCTTCCTGAAGATGTTCTCCATTTCCAC
Organism: Pan paniscus; assembly: GCF_029289425.2. Taxonomy (NCBI): domain Eukaryota; kingdom Metazoa; phylum Chordata; class Mammalia; order Primates; family Hominidae; genus Pan; species Pan paniscus. The sequence continues at coordinate 58,444,364 of NC_073249.2, read as the reverse complement.
TAACAATTTATTTTAGAGCCTTCCACTCTTATTTGAACACCCTCCCCCTTTTCCTCTCACATTATGAAAAGGAGTAACTTGTCACAATTAATACTGTATAGTATGGAAGCAAATAAATACCTTTCCTGTTTCATACTAAGTCTTTTTCATTTATAAACTAGAGATATACGGTGGTGGTGAAGGATTGATAGCAATTGGATATTTCTGCTGCTTCCTAGTAAAGTCTGAGAAAATTATATTGGCTTATTGAGATCTCTTTTTTTAATCATTCCTTTTCATCTTCTAAGGAATTTATACTTTGTGACATCATGTAAAGTCCCTTTCAATTGGTCACAGTGCTTGTTATTTTTGGTTATATATTTATTTTAACTTCTAAGTCTAAATGTTAGACATAACCCTGCATACAAAGTTCAACAAGGTAGGTATTTTCCAAAATAGAAAAAAAATACTTAACTTCTGATTTTCAAAAACAGTTCTTTTTTTTATAGGAAATAGAGTAATTTCTAGCATTGACTACTATTAATAATAATATTAATCAATAATATAAAAGCATCAACTGATCATTTTAAATGTATTGCTTGCAGTAATTCTTAAATATTTCATTTTATAGAGTTTGTTGAGAATCTTAAAAACTCTACTGTGCATAATATTTTTTATATTCAAGGTCAATGGATTTACTCACCTCTTAAAATCCTTTGACTCATGGTCTCCAGTTAAAACCTACGGCCTAGAAATTATGCCTGAATCAAAATGAAAATGCATAATAGAATATACAGCTTCAAACCACTAAAAATTAGTAATAGTCCTACACCCTATCCTTCATTAGAGATTATCAATGTGTAGAGATCATACCTCTTACCTCATTAGATTTTCACATCTTAGCTCATTTTTTATAACCTCTATATTCCACTCATAGAAATTCGATTATAAAGCAAGTTTCAAGCACACAGTTTCAGCTATGAGCATCATGCAGAATTTAAATAACTCCTCAAAGACTGCTACTTGATGGATCACACTAGTTTTATTATATCTGAAATATTATAATAAATAATTTTAGTTGGGTTCTTTTGAACAAATGGAGAAAAAAATGTGTAGCAATTCATGCCTCTGTGGAAATTTTGGTATGGAATCTTAATATTTCCTTATTTGTTATACATTTGTAAAAATACATTACTTTTTATTCATGAATACATAAACATGCAGTACTGAAAATTAGAATTGTGAAAGCCTTGTGCACTTTTAAGTGTACTTTTGAGCCATAAAATATATAAAGTTTTCCAGAAAATTTTAAACTTCAGTATGTTTGGCTTGCCTTGATATGTTATCATCCTATTATAGATATATTACACTTTTATGTCATACCCAGCAATAATTTGATTAGAAAATTTATGGGATTTTGTGAATTCAGTCCAACAATGAGATACTGTATTTGAAAGCCTTGATCTGAACTGACACAAGGGTTTTATTACGGGTGATTTCAAACAAAGTAAAAGTCAGCTGTGTATGTTTTTTTCCCCTGTAATCACCTAAATCCAGAAAACATGGTTTGTGTTTTATGTTACCTCATTAAATTGTTCATGTCAGGAAAAGAGCCCATACTGAAATGCGGTACCCATTACTAGATGCTTCATCAAACCTAACAGACTACTTATATCTCTAGTTGGAACCAGGAAGAAGGAGAAAAAAAAAAAGACTTGCTTTTATCACATATCTTTTAATGTCAGCTTTTGCACTTAATATTTTTACATAGGCTTGTAATAGAATTAACTGTGCGACCCTGTGTAATTGAGAAGTCCCCCATTAAAAATCATGTGTGAAATATAAGTACTATAATCATTTCCTACTCAACCTCAAGTAAAATGGCAGTAAAAAAGAATGGGAAAATGTGCAAAACTACAGAATCAAAATTCAGGGAGAAAGGACAACTAGAAGAGAGTGTCAGTAAAAATATGAAAATTAAAAAAACAGCTTTTGGGAGAAGAAATACAAATAGATTAGTTGTAACTGATTTAGCAAAGTGGAAGAGACTGAAATCAATGTGTCTGCAATGGGGGGAAAGTATAAGAAGCAAGTTACGTTATGGCATAGTAATTGGTTAGAAAATATCCGAAGTTCATATTTAAGAACCTAGTCGTCTACACAAACACAAGAGAGTTGAAAGTGATTGTGTCTCTAGTCTTTTGGGGTTGGCACGGGGTAGGGTAGGCAACTACATAAACCTTGAAGCACTATTATATATTGAAAGTATATTCATACACTGTATAGACAAAAATGTTTAAAAATTCAGACAAAAACCTGAGTACAGATGGCTTTCTTACTCAGTGTAAAGCAGTGTTTCTACCCCTTTGTAGAGTATCCAACATACAGTAAATATACAGTAATAAGTACACAAATGAGTAAATGGATGCCATCTCAAAGCAATTCTTATAACATTCCAGTGAAGAAACAGAGACTACAGAAAGGCATCCATTCTAATGTCACACAGTCATGGATAGACGTAAATAACAAATCCTGGCTTGTTTCACTCTACTGAGTTATTTGCTATCTATATCACGCTAGGTATTTTTTATTGAGAAATAAAGGAGACATCAATAAGTATGAGGAAATTAAAACATGTTTCTATTCTCCCCAAAAAGCAGAACAAAATGTTCATGTCAGTAAAAAATTATTTAGAATTGATGAACACAAATTAGACTGCATATGGCAAAATGAAAAACAATATCTATCTTGTATACAGATGTAACACAGTATTATTGAGTAGTCAGGCCATTCAAATACTCACATTAAGAGGATTGTAGGCACAAAACAATGTTGTCCAGGATAACGCTCCTCAAACTGGGATGCACACCTTATATAAATTTGTATAAACAAGTACAGCTGGCTGAAGGGACCCATCTTTCATATACTCAAATTTCATAAACACTAAATGTATTCTGCCTGACTTGAGAGAATGCTTTTGTTGAGGTAACATGTCAAATCATCCATCTTAACTTTTCTATCTGAATTATCCATCCCCACATTCAAAAGAGAAAGTCATCTTTCTCACTCATCCGTAATTTCCGTCTGTGTATTGCTCCAGCTTTTAAAATGCTCTTCCCATTGACAGACCACAATTTTGAGAAAATTTTAGTTTATAAAAGGTAAAAAATCTGCTTTAAGAAAGAGAATACAAAATGGCAAGTAGAAAATTAGGTATGAAAGTAAATATTTATTTAAAATAAGAAAATAAATCATAAGTAATTGCTAGTGCATTGGAGTTCAGGTCCATTTCTTAGTAAATTGCTTTAAGTTATTTACCAGAACTACTTACATAGAAACGCTTCTTAGTTGCAATCTGTCTTCATTTCTTCTCCTAGAACAATCTACAGCCAACAGTAACTCCAAGCAATTATAGAAGTCTGTTCAAGAGAGTGGCTCTGGAACTTGAGATCCATTAACTTCAAGGTTATTTGCTTCTGCCTCCAGGCCGCCAACTAAAGGTAGACTTAGAAATGAGCAGTAGTGAAGCTTTCCTTAACTAGTGAAGTCACCCATAAACCTCTGGTAGGGTCGCTCTGGTTAGTTCTTTGCTTTGGACACATTTGTGTTGAGGATGAAGTGCGTACACAGAAATAGGTATTGTGGCCCCTGGTCTAAATTCAGGTATAGTGTGGAGCAGAACAAAACTATGATAACAACAATTGCAAATTTAAAACTATGTCATATCTCTGAATTGCTACCTCTGGCCATAAAGAATAAAGATGTAGAATGAGTCCTCCCACTCTAAAGAATTATAAATCTGAACAACACATATAAGGCAACTGTTTTCAGGCAGTGGTGCAAAAGGTAGCACAACAATGAGATTATAAACATTTGAAAATGAGATGTTAAACTGCCATTTACAATGTTTTTTTTTTTTTAAATTGAGGACAGTATTAAAGGAATGAAATGGCAACCCACAGAATTACAGATAGTTTTTGCAAACCATATTCCTGATAAAAGAGTATTATACAGAATAATAACTCATACAACTCAACGAAAAAAACAAACAACCTGATTAAAAAATGAGCAAAGGACTGATATAAACACTTCTACAAAGAAGATATACAAATGGCCAACAAGTAAAAGAAAAGAAAAGATCTTCAAAAGCACTAATAATTAGATAAATGCAAATTAAAACTATAATGAGATACCACTTCACATCAACTAGGATGTCTATTATTTAAAAAAAAAAGAGAGAGAGAGATACCAGAGAATAATAAGCCTTGGCAAAGATATGAAGAAATCAGACTGATTATGCATTGCTGGTAAAATAAAATAAAAATTTTTTAAAAGATACTGTGGAAAACAGTATGGTACTTCCACAAAATATAAAACATAGAATTATGGTATGATACAGCAATTCCACTTCCAGGCACATACTCAAAGTAATTGAAAGCTGGGATTAGAGGTTTTTTTTTTTTTTTTTTTTTTTTTTGAAATGGAGACTTTCTCTGTCGCCCAGGCTGGAGTGCAGTGGCAGGATCTCCGCTCACTGCAAGCTCCGCCTTCCGGGCTCACGCCATTCTCCTGCCTCAGCCTCCCTAGTAGCTGGGACTATAGGCGCCGCCACCGTGCCCGGCTAATTTTTTGTATTTTTAGAAGAGACAGAGTTTCACCATGTTAGCCAGGATGATCTCGATCTCCTGACCTGATGATCCACCCGCCTCGGCCTCCCAAAGTGCTGGGATAACAGGCGTGAGCCAACGCACCCGGCCTAAAGATATATTTTTACAGAAATGTTCAGAGTAGCATCATTCGCAATTTTCAAAAGGTGGAAACAACCCAAATACCCATTGAGAGAAGAAGAAACAAAGTAGGGCAAATACATGCAATGAAATACTATTCAGCATTAATAAGGAAGAAAATTCTAATACATGCTACTATATAGATTAACCTTGACGACTTCATGCTAAGTGAAATGAACCAGACACAAAAAGACAATAACTGAATTATTGTGTGATTCTGCTTATATGAAGTAATTAGAATAGTTAAAATCATGGAGATGGAAAGGAAAATAATGCTTACCAGGGACTGAGGGGAAGAGAAAATTGAGAGTTATTATTAATAGGTACAGAGTTTCAGCAAGGGATAATGAAAAGATTATGAAGAAGGATAGTGATGATGGTTACACAACAATTTGAAAGTACTTACTGTTACTAAATTGCACACTTGAAAATGGTTAAAGTGATACATTTTCACACTGAGTATATTTTACCAAAATTTTTTAAAAGTACTAAATAATAAAACAACAACTTAGGAACTAAGTGAATAAAATACTTGCAAGACCTCTACCCTAAAGTCTCCAAAAACTCCTGAGAGAAATGAGGAAAGAATGCATAAAAAGACACATATATCTGTTCATTAGTTGGATGAAACATTATTACAGAGATGTACATTGTCTCTAAACTAACCTATGTATGTAATGTAATTCTAATAAAATCTGAGTAGGCATTTCTGTTTTGTTTTGTTTTTATAAACATTAAGAAACTGATTCCATAATTTACATGGAAAAGCAAATAACCTAGAAGAGCCAAAACAATTTATTTCAAAATAAAAGTAAAGTTCAAAAATATACACTACCTGATTTTATGACTTAATATAAAACCACAGAAAATAATATATTGTGATTTAGGCATAAAGATAGGCAAATAAACCAATAAAACAGAATAGAGAGCCAAAAATTGGACTGTACACATATGGCCAATTGATTTTCAAAAGAGCCACCATAACAATTCAAGATGAAAAGGGTCATCTTTCAACAATTGATTCCAAGTAGATATCTGAATGGAAAAAAAAAATTGAACCCATTCTTTGATTATCCATAGTAACATTTACTTTAAAACAGATTGTAGATTTAAGAGCTGAAGGTTAAAATTAGGGGAGAAGAATATGAATTGGGTTTTGCAGCAGGAACTCTGCTGTTTTCCCCACATCCAACCTACAGCTTGTAGGAGGCTTTCTCCAGATTCTTTCCCAGACCTCAATCTTTCCTCTAAAAACTTGATGAGATCAGTGGAGAAGAGGCTGTGAGTGGCCATGTGATGTCTGAAGTGCAGTGTGTTCTGTGCTCTCACACTTGGCCTTGAGCAATTAGTCAACAATTGTAGCTAAATTCTTCTTACTAGCAGCTGTATCCTACACTGGTAAGCAAGTGCTTGGATTGCATCTCTACTTGGCAATTGTCATCCCTCAAATTTAAGGTTATTTTGTTGCCCTGCAACTTCAGCTCTCCAACTAAGCTAAGAAAAGTTGCAATTATGCAATTATCTGTCTCTTTGTTATTGTTGTCAGAGTGGAAGAGATATTATTTTCAGTTTTTAAAATCCCAGGTGGAAGCTAGAAGCTTTTGTTGTGCCAATGTAAGACATGTTAAAAGAATCTACAAAATAAAACTAAGCCTGAATATATAATCATATATAAATATATAAATGTTTTCACACTTGATGGGTACAGTAAGCAGTATCTTAAATGGCACTATTTACAATTATATGATAAGACTTTTGTCCTAGTTTTGTTTAATTTTAGCTCAACAAAGTAAAATAAAAGTTTTGCAGGCACAACTAATTTGATGTCTTGATAAATAGGTGGTGTCCAATGTGTTGTTTTCAACAAAATTAAAAGGAAATTTATAAACTAAAAACAGATGGATTACTAAATTTAATTTTATTGTATAACGATGTTATATTTTGACATATAACTTTAGGAAAAAATCAAAATACTGAGTAGCATTGCTAAAATAAAACATTATTTGTTCTTACCTACTTATTTATATTAAAATATTTCTTATATAAAGGAATATTATAAAGGCTGAAGACTTTCTAGCACTATATAATATTGGTATATGAAATACTAAAATAATAGGAATATAAACCACGTCTGTATTATTTGATTTTGTCAATTGTGTACTACTAAAACATGTAATGATAATTCATTCCAGAAAAAAATACCCATTACAGGCTTAGACCCACAGAATATTTTAACAAATAATAAATGTATATAATTGTTCTTTTATCAAAGAAGCATGATATGATCATTTGGAAGATAGAATTTCAAATATACAAACACATTACATTGGTGAGGATAAAATACTGGGACTTGAGGAAAGATAGAAATACAAAGTCAAGAAGAAACAATTCAGGTTTCGTAATAGTAGCTAAAAAGTGTTTATTTTTTCTCATTTTATTTTAAGAAATAATTTTTTTCAATTTTTATTTTGGAGTCAGGGAGTACATTGTGTAGGTTTGCTACTTGGGCATATTGTGTGATGTTGAGCTTAGGAAAACAAATGATCCCATTACCCAGGTACTTACCATTATACCCACGAGTTAGGTTTTTTACCCTTGCTCCACTTCCTACCTCCACCCTCTAGTAGTGCCCAGTGCCTATTGTTGCCATCTTTATGTCTATGAGTACCCAATATTTAGCTCCCACTGTTAAGTGAGAACATGCAGTATTTGGGTTTCTTTTCCTGTGTTACTTCACTTAGAAGAATGGCCTCCGGCTGCATTCATGTTGCTGCAAAGGATATGACTTCATTTTTTTATGGTTGCATAATATTACATGGTGTGTATGTACCACATTTTCTTTAGTCCACCACTGATAGGCACCTAGATTGAACCCATGTCTTTGCTACTGTGAATAGTGCTGTAATGGACATGAAAGTGTATATGTCTTTTTGGCAGAACAATTTATTATTTTTTAATCTACATACTCAGTAATGGGATTGCTGGGTCAAATGGTAGGTCTGTTTTGAGTTCTTTGAGAAATCATCAGCCTGCTTTCCATAGTGGCTAAACTAATTTACATTCACACTAATATCTGATCTTTGATGAAGCTGGCAAAAATAAGCAATAGGCAAAGAACTCCCCATTCAATGAATGGTGCTGGGATAGCTGGCTAGCCATATTCAGAAGAATGAAACTGGACTCCTATGTTTCACCATGTACAAAAATTAACCTAAGATGGATTAAAGGTTTAAATATAAGATATCAAAATATAAGGAACCAACAAAAAAAAATCTTTTTTAGGTTTCTAAGTGCCAACATTTGTTGTTTTCTGCCTTTTTAATAATAGACATTCTGACTGGTATGAAGTAGTATTGTGTGGTTTTGATTTGTGTTTCTCTGATGATTAATAATGTGAAGTATTTTTTAACATCTTTGTTGACACCTTGTACACCTTCTTATAGTTCCTTCTTAAGGTCCTTATAGATTCTGGATACTAGACCTTCATCAGATGAAGAGTTTGCAAATTTTTTCATCCATGCTGTAGGTTGTCTCTTTACTCTGTTTATAGTTTATTTTGCTGTGCAGAAGCTTTAAGTTTAATTAGGCCCCACTTTTTAAGTTTTCTTTTTGTTGCAAAGACTTCTGGAACTTACTCATAAATTCTTTCCTAAGGTTGATATATAGAATGGTGTTTCCTAGGTTTTCTTCTAGGATCTTTACAGTTTGACAAGTTACATTTAAATATTTAATCCATTGAGTTAATTTTTGTGTATTGTGAAAGATTGGGCCCAGTTTCATTCTTCGGAATATGGCTAGCCAACTATCCCAGCACTATTTATTGAATAGGGAGTTCTTTGCCATTGCTCATTCTTAGCAACTTCATCGAAGATCAGATGATTGCAGATGTGTGGCTTTATTTCTGAATTCTCTATTCCGTTCCATTTGTCTATTTGTCTGTTTTTGTACCATTACCATGCTATTTTGGTTTCTGTAGCCTTACAGTTTGAAGTCAGGTAGTGTGATGCCTCCAGCTTTCTTTTTGCTTAGGATTGCTTTGACTATCTGGACTCTTTTTTTTCCTCCATATGAGTTTTAGGAGAGTTTTTTTTTTTTTTTTAAGTTCTGTGAAAATGATGTTGGTAGTTTGGTAGGAACAACATTGAATCTATACATTGCATTGGTCATTATGGCCATTTTAACTGTATTGATTCTTCCAATCCATGAGTATGACATATTTTTCCATTTGTTTGTGTCATTTATGTGTTTTACAGTTCTCCTTAAAGAGATCTTTCACCTCCTTGGTTAGGTGTACTCCTAGGTATTATTTTTTCTGTGGCTATTGTAAATGTGATTGCACTCTTGATTTGACTCTCAGCATAAAGGTTATTTGACGCTTGTACATTGATTTGGTATCCTGAAACTTTACTAAAATTGTTTATTTTTTCCAGGAGCCTTTTGTCAGAGTCTATAGGTATTTCTAGGTATAGAACCATATCATCCACAAAGGAAGATGGTTTGACTTCCTCTTTTCCAATGTGGATGCTTTTGTTTCTTTCTTTTGCCTGGCTGCTGTGGCTAGCACTTCCAGTACTATGTTGAATAGGAGTGATGAGAGTGGACATCCTTTTCTTGTTCCAGTTTTCAAGGGAAATGGTTCCAGTTTGTGCACATTCAGTATAATGTTGGCTATAGATATGTCATAGATGGTTCTATTCCTATGATACTGAGTTTATTGAGAGTTTTTATCATGAAAGTATGTTGGATTTTACCAAAATCTTTTTTTGCAGCTGTTCAGATAATCACAGGGTTTGTGTTTTTAATTCTGTTTATATGGTGAATCACATTTATTGAATTACATATCTTGAACCAACCTTGCATCCCAGGAATAAAGCCTACTTGATTGTGGTGAATTAACCATTTGATGTGCTGTTGGATTTGGTTTGCTAGTGTTTTTTGTTGTTGTTGTTTTTGTTTTTTTTTTCTTCAGGGTTTTTGCATCTATTCTCTCTTTTTTTTTTTTTTGAGACAGAGTCTCACTCTGTCGCCCAGGCTAGAGTGCCACGGCATGATCTTGGCTACTGCAACTTCCACCTCCCGGGTTCAAGCAATTCTCCTGCATTAATCTCCTGAGTAGCTGGGATTACAGGCATACGTCATCACGCCCGGCTGACTTCTGTATTTTTAGTAGAGATGGGGTTTCAGTATGCTGTTCTCAAACTCTTGACCTTGTGATGTGCCTGCCTCGGCCTCCCAAAGTGCTGGGATTATAGGCGTGAGCCACCCGCGCCCAGCCTGCATAGATTTTCATCAGGGATATTGTCCTATAGATTTCTTTTTTCATCATGTCTTTGCCGGGTTTTGGTATCAGGGTGATGCTGGCTCCTTGGGTTTTTGGAAATGTTTCAGTCAAATTGATCCTGGCTCTTCTTTGTACATCTGCTAAAATTTGGTTGTGAATTCATGTCCTCTGGGGCTTTTTAAATTTTTTTATCACTGACTCACTTTTAGAAGTTGATATTGAGCTGTTCAGGATTTCAATTTCTTCCTGATTTAATCTTAGAAATTGTGTTTCCAGGAATTCATTCATTTTGTTCTAGATTTTCTAATTTGTGGGCATAGACGTGTTCATAATAGTTTTTGTTAATCTTTTGTGTTTCTGTGGGATCAGTTGTAATGTTACCTTTGTTGTTTCTGATTGTGCTTATTTGTTTGTATCTTCTCTCTCTTTTTTTTTTTTTCATTAGTCCAAATACTGGTCTATAAATCTTGTTTATCCTTTCAAAAAACCAGCTTTTGAGGTTTCATTGATTGTATGAAATTTGGGGTCTCAATTTCATTCAGTTCTGTTCCGATTTTAGTTATTTCTTTTATTCTACAGGCTTTGAGGTTGATTTGTTCTTCTTTCTCTCATTTTTCCAGGTGTGACGTTAAATTGTTAATTTGAGATTTTTCTAACTTTTTGAGGTAGGTGATTTATGTTGTAAACTTTCCTCTTAGCACTGTTTTTATTACATCCCAAAGGATTTTGGTAAGTTGTGTCTATGATTTCCTTTATTTCAAATAATTTTTCATTTTTGCCTTAATCTTCTTCTTTACCCAAAAGTCATTCTGGAGCAAGTTGTTTAATTTCCATGTAATTGTGTGATTTTGAGAGATCTTCTTACTATTGATTTCTATTTTCATTCCACTTTAGTCTAAGAGTATGGCTGGTATTATTTTGATTTTTTTAATTAATGGAGACTTGCTTTATGGCCAAGAATGTGGTCAATCTTGGAATATGTTCCATGTGCAGATAAGACGAATGTATATTCTGTGGCTGATGGCTGCAGAATTCTGTAGATGTCTACTAGGTCTAATTGGCCACGTGTCAAGTTTAATAACCAAATTTCTTAGTCAGTTTTCTGCCTCTATGATCTGTCTAATGCTAACAGTGAGATGTTGAAGTCCCCCTCTATTATTGTTTGGCTTTCTACCTCTTTTTATAGGTCAGAAATACTTGATTTTTGAATTTGTGTGCTCCAATTTTGGGTGCATACATATTTAGGATAGTTAAGTCTTCTTGTGGAACTGAATCCTATATCACTGTTTAATACCCTTCTTTGTCCTTTCTTACTGTTGTCGGTCTAAAATCGGTGTTTTTGTGATATAAGAACAGTGACCCCTGCTCATTTTTGTTTTCCATGTAGATCATAGATCTTTCTCCAACCACTTACTTTGATTGTATGGATGTATTTAAGTGTGAGATGAGTCTCTTGAAGATAGTAGATTGATGGGTGTTTTTTTAATGCAACTTGCCATTATGTGCCCTTTAAGTGAGGCATTTAGACTATTTACATTCAAAGTTAATGTAGATATGTAAGTTTCTATTACTATTATAAAATTGTTACCTGTTTTGTGTTTTCTATTGTGTAGTTGCTTTATAGGGTCTGTAGGCTATGTACTTATGTGTGTTTTTGCGGTAGTAGGTATTTCTCTTTTGTTTTCATGTTTACAACTCCTTTAAGGGTCTCTCATAATGCTGGTCTAATGGTAATGAATTCTCTCAGCCCTTGTTTGTCTGGAAAAGATTGTATTTCTCCTTCATTTATGAAGCTTAGTTTGGTGGGTTATGAAATTTTTGGTTGGAATGTCTTTCTTTAAGAATGTTGAAAATAAAATAGGTTTTCCAGTCTCTTGTGTATTGTGAAGTTTCTGCTGAGGCTGTTTATGTTTAACTGATTACTATAGACACCAAAATTGAGTGGTAAATAGCTTCCTTTGGATCCATTGAAATGCATGTCATAAAAGCTTTATTTTAAAATGTCAAATATTTACTATATATTGGAAGTTACATCAACTGCAAATATTTTAAGTTACTTTAAAAATTGCCATGCCAAACCAAAAATATGATAAAGGCATATGGATTGCAATATTATTTGAATAATTGCTTTAGGATGGAAAATTTTAAAGTTCTCTAAAGTAAACCCCAAATAATTTCTGTTATCATTTCCTCTTTCTTGGTAAGAAAATAAACTGGAGATATTCATTTAATAGATATCACTAATCAGTGTGTTTTTGGTCCCAGGAAGAAGTCCAGAAAGAATAAAGGAAGCAAAGGAGGTAAGGGTTTACCTTGTTTATAAAAGTATAATTCTAAATCATCTATTGGATGATTTACCCACACTTAAATTTTATTCCACTCAACTGCTGCTGCTGTTTAAATAAATCTATTTAGGAACATTATGTTATCTGTCCTTTTCTGATAATTCAACTGTGAGGAATCATCCAAAGACTAGAGATCATATAATTCATCCTCTTCATGTTTGTTTAATCAGTTTACATTGCATGGATTTTAGCTGTCTATTTAATCAATTCTTTTATTCCTTAGGCTATTCCCCAGTAATGCCAAGATCTAAATGGAGAATGGAGTAAAGAGAAATTATTAATAAAATTTATAAATATAAATTTATAATAATTATTTTATGAAGACTAAAACATAGTGAAATGCCAATATGGCTTTGGAATTATGAGGGAAAATATCTTCAAATTTAGAATATTCTGGAAAACCTGGTAATTGAATAATTTAAAATTTTCATATATATGTTTCACTTACTCATCCAGAGTGCCCCATTATATTGCCACCAGATAGTATTTATCAAGATGTTCTTTCCATCTGGACTCAGGATATTATGTCCCTTTTCTTATCATTAATAGTTCACAATAAATTATTATTAATACATTATTTAATATTTAATTCATTGTTTTTATACATTATTCTGTAAGATTAATATTTCCTATTGAGTAGATTGTCCCTTTACATATATTGCTGATGGGTTTTAACTCTCCCTTGCTACAGAAAAAGAAAAATTCTCTTTATCTAAACCCTAGCAGCCAGAGGTGCAGGTCAATGTCCTACCATTTTCCAATCTGATACTCCAGCAGGAATTTTTTTTATATAAAAAGCAGAGGTACTTGGTGGTCTGGACATCACATCAGTGAGGATGATAGTGACATCCAGGCTAGAAGTGGGAAGGTCCAGACTGGACCATCTCTGCTGAAGTAGATCCTAGACTTCAGTGCAGACTAAGAAGAGCTCTGGAGCTCTGGAGGTCTTTCCTTTCCAAACTTGATTTCTAGTCCTCCAATTAAGTAAACGTACCTTGTAGTAACCTAGGCATATTCAAATAAAACATAACATACAGTGCTCCATAGTTAAATATAGATTTCAGATGACATAACATTTTCCTTCTACAGCCTGGCTTGTGATTTATTAATGACTATTAAGAAGGTTTCTCATAGTGCAAAGCTGACAAATAATCAAGTTACCCTTAAAATGCTCATTAGTATTATTATTGAAAGTTTACATAACTTCTCTCAATAAACCTAATTCCAGATATTGTCTTCCACTATTGCTTTCATTCAGCTTGAAATGAAGTTTATATTTATAGCATACATCATATGAAAAAGTTATATGTTTAAAAGTGACAGCCATGCTCAGTACAAAGAGATGTTTATTCTATGAGGAGCATATGAAAACTTCTTTTTTGATGACTTAACAGGATCTCATTTCCCCATCTCAGTTTCACCTTGTCCTTAAGTGGAAAGCAAACTTCTCTGTTTAAATTATTTTGCTTTCTCACTCCTTACCAAGAAACTAGAGTTGTATCCATGCAAGCAAATGTGCCCCAATATGTCTCCTTTATGTAGAATACTGTTTCCTTATGATTATGAAATGGAATTTACATGCAACGTAATGAGATGCAGGAAAAACATGCAGCTCTATCCATGTGTACTGCAGAGCTCAGTCATAAAAGATTTTCTAAAGTATTCTCTTTTACACATACTTTTTGATTATTCACATCTGGAACTTACAGTTGATTAATCATACAGTATTTCACTTTTCTTTCTAATTATTGTTCTCCTCATTCAATATTGTCTCTTCATCAGCATGTGGTTTCATTTTGCCCTCAGTTGATTTGATCTTTTCTCTAATGTATTCTTATTCTGTCTTATACAGTTTCTCAGAGTTCTTGTTTGTGGCTTAGAAATTTTCTAATTATTAATATCTACCCTCTTACAGTTTCTACCCTTAGTCCAGATTCTGTGCTGTAGGCAATATCAACAAAGTTTATTTCCTCTTTTATTTGAGATGCTATGACATATTTGAACATAAACTTAAAGATACAGCTTTCGCATTTAAAAGTTACATTCCCTAAATTTCTTCAGAGGATCTCGTTGGACATTACTTGTCATTTTCGGTATTATACATTTTGTCAAAACTCTCATTGTAGTTTTTCCATTCCCAAAAATGGACATGATATCTAATTATGCATTTAAAAAGCCTTCTATCAGTAATGTTCTGAACATCATGATTACATTTCTTTAACTTTTTAAGTTCCCTTCCCAAATGCTTATGTGATATCACATTGAACTACAGCCTACAAGTCCACAAGAAATAATTAAGAATCACTGATTTTGTATCTATCCTTTTTCATTGTTTGTATTTTAATGCAAGCTGTGACTTCACATTCATTTCTGTTAAACCTAATCTTAATAGATTCAAGCCTTAGTCTTTACTTGTTGATTGACCTTGTTCCAAGCTGTAAGCCTTTATTTTTTCACTAGCTATTTAACAGAGGAAATAGCTTCTGCCTCAATTCCTTCATTTGCACTGAAGATTGTATACTTCAAGTCATTTTGCCATGAAGGGATGAAGTAACATGAGTACTTACAATACTGCCAGACACGTGCTAATTGTTCCATACACATTTGCTATTCCATAAAAACATTTTTAATCTATTTTATTTCTCTAATAGGCTAAATTCTGCCATGAAGTGTTCTAGTTATCCTTGTCAGCATTGTGGCAGCTACAATTTGGGTTTCTTGGCTCTATTAGTTTCCTGTGGCTGCTGTAACAAAGTATCATAAACTAGGTAGGTTTAAATAATGGTAATGTATTCTCTCATGGTTATAGAGGCCAGAAGGTCTAAATCAAAGTTTGTGCAAGGCTACACTTCATGAAGTCCTGGTGCAAATACCTCCTTTGTCTCTTCTAGCTTCTGATGGTCATAGGCATTCCTTGACTTGTAGCCTCATCACTTCTCTCCTACATTTATGGGCACATTGCTTTGACCTCTTCTGTCAAATCTGCTTCTGGCTCATTCTAATAAGGGTTCTTGTCAGTGAACTCAGAGCCAATCATATTGAAAAATTCAGGGTAAGCTCCTCCTCTCAAAACCCTTAGCTTAATCAAATCTTTTGCCTTATAAGATAATATTCACAGATTCTAAGGATTATGATGTAGAGATATTATTGGGTGGCTATTAATCAATATACTAATCACACTAATGATATCACTGTTCAAATCCCAAGCACAATGTAATATTTATCTGGAGATTATCTAAGAAAGACTGTTGCCATTTAATAATTTGGAAGTTTTTGCCAATGTTCATATAATTGGTGGTGTAATGAGAATATCACTACTTGGTCCCTGGTATGTAGTACCTTGAAACCTACTCAAGACATTACTTTGGTGAGCTATGTGAAGTTGGGCAAGTGACCTCAACTTCCTGAGTCTTCAGTTTCATCTACAAAATGATACATTTCTCCATGATTATCCTGAAATTATTTTTAGCAATAATTTCACATTTGCATAATTTTGCTTAAATATAAAAATGCCATTTTTAATAATATGCTAAACTTCAAAATCTAATAGATATTTCAGCTATGCATACTTATTATTATATAAGTAAAATAAGCATAATACAGCATTTGTAATATGGGTGGGATAGTCAGTAATTGCTATCCATTTTCCAGGAAATAATTGATTATTTCTAACTCAGATGATAATAAAAGGCTTGCTGGAGAAATTTAGGAAGGAATAAGGAAAACCAAAAGACAGAAAAGAGGTGACAAATGGCATTGCCAAAGGCCTCTAACCTAGGAATCACTCGGTCATCCTGACATATTAGATAGACACTTATATATTAGCATCTGTAAGAACTGTGTAGTCTCCCATTGAAAAGATTAATCTGAATTTAATAAAAGCAGTTGAGGAAAAATCTAAGGTCTATGTATTATGAGTGAAAATTACTCATATGGTGAAGCAAATAATAATTTTCAATAATTTAATAAAACTGAAAATGCTATTTTTATCTTTCTATAAAGTATTACTGCATAGTGATGGGAAATAAAATAGAAATTATTTATACAAACCAATTAAAGAGAAAACATAGAACTTTTATAGCCATATTTCCATTTGTCTTTCTCAAATATATCCTATATAACCAAATTCAAATAAACATTGATTGCTTATTATGACTTTCTCTCTAAGGTAGGTTCTAGGAAACATTTTCTGTACTAAAAAGCCTATAGTCAGCTGTATTATGTCACAAAAAAGTAAATAATGACAGCAATGCCTTTCCTAAGTAAGGGATTATTTTTCCTCATCACCTATAATGCTAGAGTCGAATGTATAAATTGCCGTACCTATTTTGCATCTGAAGTTTAGAAAAACTATACCCTAGTCACAGAGCTGCTTGCTGAAAAAGTATAGGAATATATGGGAATAGGAAGAAAGCTCTTAGTTTTATTTACTTATACTTCTGCTTATGTAAATTTTGCCTCCACGTACCCTTCCCTTTCCCCATATGAGCTATGTTTATGATTTTTTTTTTTTTTTTTTTTTTTGAGACGGAGTCTGGCTCTGTCGCCCAGGCTGGACTGCAGTGGCGCGATCTTGGCTCACTGCAAGCTCCGCCTCCCGGGTTCACGCTGTTCTCCTGACTCAGCCTCCCGAGTAGCTGGGACTACAGGCGCTCACCACCACGCCTGGCTTATTTATTTATTTATTTATTTATTTATTTATTTATTTATTGTATTTTTAGTAGAGACAGTGTTGGTATATTTTGCTTCAATGAGCTAGAGTAGATTTGTTTGTTGCTTACAAAAACCATTGATGATACAGGTACATAAAATGTTGTTTATGTAATTGTTATAAACTGTGTGTTTCTTGCCCCTCTCCAAAATATTCATGTGATGAAATTCAAACTCCCAATGGGATGGCCTTATGAGGAAGGGCATTGAAAGGTCATTAGATGAGGTCATGAGGGTAGATCTCCCATGAAGGGTTAGTGTTTTTATAAGAAGAGAAAGAAACTAGAGCTCTCTCTACTTGAGGATACAGCCGGAGGCAGCTGTCTGTCAACCAAGACAAGGAGACCCAACAAAACCCCAACCATGTTGGCACCCTGATCTCAGCCTCAAGAACTGTGGGAAATAAACTTATGTTGTTTAAGACACAGTCTACAGTATTCGGATATAGCAGCACAAACTGACTAAGACAAATATCCACACCTGGAAATGGGGTGCTGCTGTAAGAAATACCTAAAAATGTGGAAGAGGCTTTGGAACTAGGTAATGAGTAAAGACTAGAAGAGTTTTGAGGTGTATATTAGAAAAAACTGATATTTCTGTGAAGAGACTGCTAAAGGTGATTCTGGTGAGGGCTCAGAAAGAAAAGAGAAGAGATGGAGATAAATCCTCCATCTTCCTAGAGAATACACAAGTAATCATGTGCACAATGTTGGTACAGATATGGATGGTAAAGGCCATTCTGAGGAGAGGTCAGATGTAAATGAAGAATATGATATTGAAAAATGGAGAAAAGAAGATTCTTGTCATAAAGTGGCAAAGAACTTACCTAATTTGTATTCCCATTCTGTAGTTTTGTGGAAGGTAGAAATTGCAAGTATTGAAATTGGATATTTAGCTGGAGAGGTTTCCAAGCAAAGGTAAATAAAGTACCTTAATGATTATTTACACACACACACACACACACACACACGTTTATTTGGGTTTAACAAATTAGAAAATGTCACCAAAAAATGGTTCTCTCTCTTTCTCTAGCTACACGCACAAACACACACACACATTCGTATCTATATCTGTTAATTAGTTTATATTGAGGGATAAAGGTGAAGTGTGTGTGTGTGTGTGTGTGTGTGTGTGTGTGTGTGTATGTATGTATGTATGTATCCGGGAGGAGGTAGGCAGAATTACAGACCACAAGGAGAGTTGACTTAAGGTGCCAGAGACCTGAATCCCTGGGGTGCATCCCTAGGCTAACTGCTACAGTTAGTGAGAGTTCTTGAGAGGGCAGTAACTGGCAGAACAAGTTAGTGTGTCACAGTCACAAAATTAACCCTACAATCACCTGGCAACCATGCTACAGGGCCAATAGTTCATCTGAGAAGGGAAATAAAATCAAGCCAAACACCACACACACACACACCCACACACACATCAAGACCTGAACTTTCACTATAAGAGTGGCATTAGTATCCTCTTATGTACTGAACCTGCCTTTGAGGACTTCTAGATAGCCTTCTATCTTTCTATCACTGTCCTCAGCAGTGCTAAATTTTCAGAGATCTTTTTTTATAAACTCTAGTTCTGCTATTGTAGACACATCTCACATTCACACTTACCACTGGTCCCCACTGTCAGAGGCTGGTACCATATTTGTCTGTGCTTTTCAGTGCAATTATGACATTTCGTTGTTCTACTCTGCTTCCTGTAATCATGGCAGTGCTTTGATCAAGCTTGGATATAGTGACAGTCTACACAGTATTTAAGCTGTGTGGCCAGCTACCGCCAGTATTCCTTCTAATTCCAGTATCTTAAGTCTTCATTCTAAAAGGCCTCATGCATTTAACCTAAGTTTTCCTGTATTCTTTCTTTTGAGTTCTACATACCCATTCAAGCTTAGTGTTCTTACTCACTTTCAAAACTGTTCAATTAAAATAGGACTTTTGAGAAGCACATAGTAACTCAGAAAGCCAGTCATCTGATTAAATAGAGGCTATTTGCCTTTTATGGATATGAAGGACATCTGGACCTTAGATATAATAGCCTGGCTGTTTTCTCGGAAGGGGAAAAAACAACTCATTTCTTCCTTTTAATAGTTGTGAAGTACTAAGTACAAACTAACTTTTCAGTAGATGTTGTATATTATGTTTTAAATAAATTTACTCTGTTCCACTTTTATTACCTTTACATTCTTGCAGGAAGTCTGTAAGGTGATAAATTTGTTTTTGTATACAAAATTTCATATTAAGATTAATATAATAGTTTTTGTATTACATGTTAATTATATTTTAATTAGATTTTGGCTAGTCATACTTTTCTTTCCTGCTTCTGTCCTATTTTGGTATGGTATATAATAATCTGATTATATTTGTTTGAACACGAGGGAACTGGTTTGCACAGAGCCCCAGAGAGCATTTCCCTGTGAACTCATATGAGAAAGGGATAGAGTCACATAAGCAGAGTAGATTAAGAAGATTATAAAAATCAATTAGCACAGCAAATATTATATGATGATATGTTTGGACATGGTGAAGCTGAGATTATTAATTTAATTTAAACCTGTTTGTCCCAAGACTACATAAACTAGACTTCCTTGTATACAGAGATGGTAATACAAACTGTCAATACAGGCATTTTATATTCATTTTATATTCAGAATTAACTAGCAAATTAGGGAAAATACTTATATTTGAAACATACAATGTTTAAACACATAACAAAATTCAGTAGAATAACCATTAATAACTTCTGGATTGGCTGCATGCTGGGAAAGACAGTCATGTGAGCTTGTTTATCCCTGCGTGGTCAAATAAGAGTTCCCTTGGCCTGGAACATTTTTTTACACGGAAATAAAGAGATCTCACAGCCTGTGCTGGGCATATTGTGTTGTTTGGGATTATCTTTCCTTCCTGTGGACTTGATAAGTACTTCTTTGTTTTGCTTAAAGCACGTGCATCATACAGAACCTGGCCAACCCAACTCCTATATCTACTTCTGGTGGGGAGAAAACAGGGTTCTTCAGCTACAGCACAGGGCAGATGTGCACAGACCGTCTCCCTGTATAGACTATTGGGCAAGACCAACTGGCCATGGGAGACCTATGTTCACTGTTGGTGATCTTGTGCTTTATTTCTCTATGTGAGTAAAGCATTGTTTTATTTGGTACCTGTGTAAATTGTGTCTTTCTTGGTGACACTGATACCTGCAAACCATGCAGTGGGTTGACATCCTGAAACAGCTGCTCCTGGCTGTGGGCATTGCTTCACTCTTTACTGTCTTCCATGCACTGGGACTCCTCCACTGGATTTGCTCAACAATGCATATTGTCATCTCATATAAATCATTACCAGAAATTATTTTTAAATGTTGCAAATAAGTAAAACATTGCATTAAAATAGACTACATTGAGTTGAACACCTTTTCCTTTACCTGTTGGTGATGTTTATATCTTCACTAGAGAAATGTCTATTTAGGTTTTTTGCTCATTTTTAAAAATTGAGTTATGTGTTTTTCTACTATTGAGTAGTATGGTTTGTTTCAGGTATATGCAAATGTTTTTCCCAGTTTATAGTCTGCCATTTCATTTTGTTGATTTCTTTGCTGTGCATAAGTTTTTTAGTTTGATGTAGTCCCTTTTTAAAATTTTATTTCTGTAGACTGAGCATTTGTAGTGATAACATATATATATATATAAAAATCACTTCCCAAGAGCTTTTCTTCTATGTTTTCTTCTAGAAGTTTTATAGTTTCTAGTCTTACATTTCGGTCTTTCATCCATTTTGAGTTTTTCTGTGTGTGTGTGTGTGTGTGTGTGTGTGTGTATGGAATAAGATATGGGTCCAGTTTTATTCTTTTCCATGTGAAAATATGATTTTCTCAACATCATTTATTGAAGAGACTACTCTTTCCTCATTGTGCCATCTTGGCAGCCTTGTCAAAAATTAGTTGACTGTGTGTTTGGAGTTATCACTGGGCTCTCTATTGTGTTCTACTGGATTATTTGTCTGTTTTAAGCCAGCACCATACTGTTTTAATTACTGTAGGCTTTTAATATAATTTTAAATCAGGAGGTATAGTGACTCCAATATTTTTTTTCCCAAAGAATTGTTTCTAGGGGGTCTTTTATGTTTCCATATGAATTTTAGGACCATTTTGCTACTTTTATGAAGAATGTCATTGGGATTCCTCCTAGCAGTAGGAAGCAGTTGTGTTGAATCTGTATATTTATTTGGGTAGAATCGACATGTTAACAACATTAATTCTTCCAATCCATGAGGACAGGATATCTTCCTATTTGTTTGTGTCTTCTTCAACTTATTTCACAAATGTTTTATAATTTTAATGTACACAACTTTCATTTCCCTGGTTCAATATATTCCCAACTATTTTTATGCTATCCTAAATGAGATAGTTTTCTTGATTTATTTTTTAGTTCAGTTGTTATTATTATATAAAATGCTACCAATTTCAAAATCGCTATGAGGTACCACCTCACACCTGTTAGGATAGCTATTACCAAAAAGTTGAAAGATAACAAATTTTGCTGAGAGTGTGGAGAAAATAAAACTCTTGTATTCTGTTGGTGGGAATGTAGATTAGTATAGCCATTATGAAAAACACTATGGAAATTTCTAAAGAAATTAAAAATAGACCTACCATATGGCCCAGCAATCCTTCTTCTGGGCATATATTCAAGGGAAAAGAAATCACCACCTCATAAAGATATCTGCATTCTCATATTCATTGCAGCATTACTTGCAGTAGCCAAAATATGAAAACAACCTAAGTGTACATCAATAGGCAAATGGATAAAGAGTTGTATACATACATATACACATATATAACACACACATATATAATGGTGTATTATTTGGTTGTAAAAAAGAATGAAATATTGCCATATGCCACCACATGAATAAACCTGAAGGACATTATGCTAAGTGAAGTAAGGCACACACAGAAAGAAAAAATTGCATGATTCCACTTATATGTGGAAACTAAAAAAAAAAAAAAAAATCACATATACAGAGATAGAAAATAAAACAGTGATTATCAGGGCCATGGGGTAGGGCTGGGGAACAAATGGGGAGATGTGGGTATGAGAATACAAAGTAGCAGATACATAGGAGAGAAAAGTTTAGAAATCTAATGTACAATATAAATATTATAGGTAATAAAACTGTACTTTATTTGAGATTCATGCTAAATTAGTATATTTTAGCTGCACTTGCCATAAAAATAAAAAAGAGCAAATATGTGAGATGATGAATATGTTAATTTACTTCACTTTAGTAACTTTTTAACAATCTGTATGTATCTCATAACATCATCATATATACATAAATAAATATGCTTATTTATTATATGACCTTAAAGAGTATAACTTTTTATTTTAAAAATAACTATGCTATCAAGATATGATTGTCATGTAAAGCTGTACATACTGTATACAATGCAATTAGTTTGGAGATACATTCTAATTTTTTATGCTGATAACAAGCTCACTCTGATCTTATACAGAAGCTCTCCACTTTAACTCCTCTATCCTCTCACACATTTTGTTATTGATGTTAAAATTTATATCTTTTTATATCATGCATCAATTAACAAATTACTGTAACTATAGTTTTTTTAATACTCTTAACTCTTAGAGTTAAAAATGATTTTATGCACCACCATTACATTACAGTGTTACGCCATTCTGAATTTAACTCTATACTTCCCTTTACCAAGGAGTTTTATAGTGTCATATTTTCATGTTGCTAATTAGCATCCTTTAATTTCCACTTGAAGTACTTCAACTTTAGTTTCCATTTTAGTATTTCTTCTGAGGCAGGTCTA
This sequence comes from Pan paniscus, assembly GCF_029289425.2. Taxonomy (NCBI): domain Eukaryota; kingdom Metazoa; phylum Chordata; class Mammalia; order Primates; family Hominidae; genus Pan; species Pan paniscus. Next base: position 58,421,427 of record NC_073249.2, on the reverse strand, counting down.
GTTGTGATGATATCTCTCAGCTTTTGTTTTTCTAGAAAAGTCTTTATTTCTCCCTTTCTGAATGACAGCTTTGTGGATAAATCATTCTTAGTGGACAGGCTTTTTTTCTTTCAGTATTTTGACTATGTCATCCTATTCTCTTCTGGCTTGCAAGGTTTGCCGAAAAATCCACTGAAAGAGTTTTTATAGCTCTGATAGTAACACATGTTTATAATAGCCCTGAAAATAACACATTACCTATGAAACTGTTTCTACCCACTTCTGATGTTCATATTCATGACCATCTGACATAGGATGGATCAATAAAAATTTAACTTTCAAGTATTTAGAATTAGGATATAGGGTTACAAGCAGTTACTGAGTTGGCAGTGGTGGTGAGAGAACTAGAAGGACAAGCAAACTTGGGGGATAAGACTTCTCCTTTGAAGAATTTATGATGTCAGATGTGGAAATAAATAGCAAAGTAGGAACACCAACCAGAACAAAATACGATGCAGTATTAAGAAGAAAGGCAAGGCATCTCCTGTAGCATCAGAGAAATGATAATGTCTTCTCCCCGTGTTCTGATAGGTTTCCACTTAATATTTTTCTTTTTCTTTTTCTTTTTTTTTTTTTCTGAGACAAGATTTCACTGTATTGCCCAGGCTGGAATGCAGTGACACAATCACAGCTCACTTACAGCCTGGATCTCCTGGGTTCAAGCTATCCTCCCATGTCAGTCTCCCAGGTAGCTGGGATTACAGACATGTATTTTTAGTAAAGACACAGTTTTGCCATGTTGCCCAGGCTGGTCTCAAAATCTTAAGTTCAAACAATCTGCCTGCCTCAGCCTCCCAAAATGCTGGTGTAAGATACAATAAATTTCTCTGAGTTTCTCTTCAAAGGTTTAGCCTGCTAACTTCCTTGTTCTTTGCTCTCAAACCTAACTTTCTTTTTCTGTTCTCCATGCCTTCTTGCTCCCAGTTATTGTAAACAACCTTCTCGTAAGTGCTAATCAATAACTCACATCTGTTCACTTGGTAACTCACTCTGCACCCATTCCACCCTTTGAAACCACACGTCCACCCTTCAAAACTGCACGTCCCACCATTGTAACTCACGTCCCTTTCCACCTTCCTTATTTAGGAGAAATATTCACAAATAGCCAATCAGGTCAGCTTAGATTGCGCAGTTCAACCCCAGCCCATGGAGGAGTGACACAGAGGTAGGGATTGCGTTAAGAATAAAAACCCCCTGCTTTCCTTTGTTCCCTGTGCTCTTGTGATAGTGATCAATGCAGGCAGCACCCTTCTGCAGAAGTAAATTGCGTTTGAGAGAAAACTTTTGCCTGAGTGCTGGTTTCACTTTGCAGCACTGAGAATTTATTTCTAGAGCATTTTTATACCGACACTGGGATTACAGGAGTCAGCCACCCCACACCCGACCCACTTACCATTTTCAAACACTGCTGAGGCCAGCCTGTATATTCTGCTCCTTTACACCATGTGATTTCTTATTATTCCCAACAAGAATAGTAATAGAATTACTTGGAGGTAAAAATTAGTAAGTGGACAACAAAATGTTCACAGAATATTCCGATGTTTAGCCAAGTTTGGAAACAATCCACATCGAGATGCTTTAATAAAAATTTCTCAGGAGGAGAAATTTCTTATAGGAAAGCATATTTTATATTAGAACAAAATTTCTTGTTAAAAACTCAAGAATACATTTTTTATTCACCCATAATAGATTTATAGTTGGTCTCCAGAGGGCTGACGCAAACTTTATATAATCCCATCCATGTTTGGAGCATTTTGGACATGAATATACCAGGCTCAATAAAAAAAAAAAAAAAAGAGTACACTAAGGGAAGAGAGAGCAGAAATGCACAACTGAGAGCCAGAAATAATTGGTCAGCCTCAGAGTAAAAGGATTATTTTAAGTACAGGAAAGGCAACTAAATTTCTGTCCCTCTCACCTTTTTTCCTAGGAGAGAAGTATTGAAACTTAACAGCTAAACTTGCTGCAAGATATTAGGAGCACCAAACAACACTCTTTTGTTAACTTACACAACAAAAAATGGCACAAAAAGATGTGAAATGTTAGAGGGTTTATCAGCATTCTGGAGGACAGAATGCAGAGATGAGGGAAAGTACTGTCTCAAAGCATTCCAAGATTGAGCATGAATAGTGGAGATACTATTAAAAAGCTCTGAAAAGGGCAGAATGAAACAATTTCGCTGGTAGACAAGAGATTAGAAGCACATATGAAACACTTTCTAGAAAATTCATGTGCTAATAAGGAGCATTTAGAGAGGAGATGAATTATTTTAAATTATTTGTGTAAGAATAGAACCGTATGTTTCTCACTTTACCACAAACATAATCTATTTGAGGAAGTTCACTTAAAGGTGAATTAAAAGAGTTGTCCTTTTTGTCTCCATAATGCCCACATGAAATCAGAGGTACTGATGAAATTATGATTTATGATAAAGTTATGACAGAAGGATAAGATTATTATGGCACATGCATTATTCTGAGGAAGTCTAGAAATTTGACTGACATAAAATCATGGAATTCAGTAGATGCCCATGAGTTTAGCGAGTGAAAACACAGAAAGCTGGAAGAGAAATACAAAGAATACACTGAGAGATTTATGCAAATTTGTTCACTTTGAAAGTTCTATCAGTACTAGTCAATTTCTTATATTTTTAACAAGACTTACATTTAGTTTCACCTGGAAAGTGGATTTTACACCCTCTCTCTGAAAAGAACTTCTTTATCTTTTTTTGTTATTTATCTTTAAAATCAATATTTTCATAAATGCATATAATTTTCACATTTCAAGAATAAAGTAGTCCATGTTTTCTTGGCATTTGCTTCTGCCTTAATTTAAATAAAATTATATATCAGAAGTATCCCCTCACAATAAATATTGAGGTGTGTTGTACTTATTTTTGTCTAAAACGTTGTCCAACATGTAGAAATCTATTATTATTAAGGGAGGATTAAGAAATATTCCAATTATCATTTTATATTACAAACTTACGTAGCTAATCTGTCAGAGGTTAGTTATAAATAGATATTAGATATCTATATGGTTATTGCAGACTACATTCTTTATACACAATTAGAAGAAAAACATGAAAGTACCACTCTGAATGAAATCTGTCTTAAAAATGGATACTTTTAATCTAACAGTTGGTCACAAAATCACAGTACAAATAGAGCAGCTACTCAGTTTCCACTGAAAGTAAACCAAAAGTGTTTGGTTTACTTTCAATTGGATTCAAATTTGAATTGAATTACAATTTCAATTACAGTCAGATATAAAGTTAGATAGTAGATTTTGAATGTAAGAAAAGTTATAAAACATTTTAGAAATTTTTTTATAATTTTAAAGTAAGGTTCAGCTTTAGTTCAAAGTAGAAAGAATAATGAAATGAATGCCTAATATCCTCCTAATCTTCAGATTTCATAAATGTCATATTATTAGTGGTGAATCCATAGGGGTCCGCAGCAACCTGAATTCTTGCCTCCTCAGAAAAAAGAAGTCAGCCAAGGGGCATAAGGCAGAGTGAGAGATTAAGACAAGTTTTAGAGCAGGAGTGAAAGTGTATTAAAAGGTTTTAGAGCAGGAACCAAAGAAAGAAAAGTACACTTGGAACAGGGTCAAGCAGGCAACTTGAGAGATTCAAGTGCATGGTTTGACCTCGGACTTGGGGTTTTAAATGTTGGCATGCTTCTGAGTCCTGCATTACTTCTCTGATTCTTCCCTTGGAATAAGCTGTCCATATGCACAGTGGCCTGCCAGCACTTGGGAGGAGCCACACGAGCAATGTGTATACTGACATTGTACACATGCTTACTTGAGGTGTTTTTCCCTTACCAGTTGAGGGTTATTAATTAAACTCTGGCATTTTGCCTCTTAGTGCACATACTGGAGGCCACTTGCCTAACTCCTGAGATCTTATGGAGAGGCTGCTGATCATCAGTTTTAGGTGTTTCTATCTACCGGGAGACTGCCATTCCCTGGTGCCAGCTGTAACCAATTATTATTTTAGAAAGACAGTTTAATAATCACCCAAACCTCACCTGATGATTGCCTGACATTCCTGGTGGTAAAGGTTCCTGTCCTGCTCGTGCCTGACTAGCTACCCATTGTAACAATATTACTTCAATTGTTTGTCAAAACAAAGTATTTAAATTTTTTGGCACTAATGCTACTTAAGTATTGCAGCATGATGAGCACATTTGACATAAACACTGAAAAAATGCTTTGTTTTCATGATAAAAATTTATTTAAAGGCACATTTTATAACTATTTTTAGATATAAGGAGGCAAGCAATTTTTGTTTTATTTTGTTTTGTTTTCCTCCAAGAAGGGCCATTTAAACTATTCCAGTCATATAGGATCTAAGATTTTGCTATCTTAAAATCTTTTTCTTATTATTATTATTATACTTTAAGTGCTAGGGTACATGTGCACAACGTGCAGGTTTGTTACATAGGTATACATGTGCCATATTGGTTTGCTTCACCCATTAACTCATCATTTACATTAGATATTTCTCCTAATGCTATCCCTCCCCCATTCCCCCACCCCACAACAGGCCGATGTGTGATGTTCCCCTCCCTGTGTCCAAGTGTTCTCATTGTTCAATTCCCACCTCTGAGTGAGAACATGTGGTGACTGGTTTTCTGTCCTTGTGATATTTTGCTCAGAATGATGGTTTCCAGCTTCATCTATGTCCCTGCAAAGGGCATGAACTCATCCTTTTTTATGGCTGCATAGTATTCTATGGTATATATGCCACATTTTCCTAATCCAGTCCATCATTGGTGGACATTTGGGTTGGTTCTAAGTCTTTGCTATTGTGAATAGTGCTGCAATAAACATACTTGTGCATGTGTCTTTATAGTAGCATGATTTATACTCCTTTGGGTATATACCCAGTAATAGGATCGCTGGGTCAAATGGTATTTCCAGTTCTAAATCCTTCAGGACTCGCCACACTGTCTTCCACAATGGTTGAACCAGTTTACACTCCCAACAACAGTGGAAAAGTGTTCCTATTTCTCCACATCCTCTCCAGCATCTGTTGTTTCCTGACTTTTTTTTTTTAAGATGGAGTCTCGCTCTGTCGCCCAGGCTGGAGTGCAGTGGTGAAATCTCGGCTCACTGCAAGCTCCACCTCCTGGGTTCACGCCATTCTCCTGCCTCAGCCTCCCACGTAGCTGGGACTACAGGCACCCGCCACCACGCCTGGCTAATTTTTTGCATTTTTAGTAGAAACGGGGTTTCACCGTGTTAGCCAGGATGGTCTCAATCTTCTGACCTCATGATCCAACCCCCTCAGCCCCCCAAAGTGCTGGAATTACAGGCGTGAGCCACCGCGCCCAGCCTTTTCTGACTTTTCAACGATTGCCATTCTAACTGGTGTGAAATGGTATCTTATTGTGGTTTTGATTTGCATTTCTCTGATGAACAGTGATGATGAGCATTTCTTCAGGTGTCTGTTGGCTGCATAAATGTCTTCTTTTGAAAAGTGTCTGTTCATATCCTTTGCCCACTTTTTGATTTTTTTTTCTTTGTAAATTTGTTTAAGTTCTTTGTAGATTCTGGATATTAGTTAGCCCTTTGTCAGATGAGTAGATTGCAAAAATTTTCTCCTATTCTGTAGGTTGCCTGTTCACTCTGATGGTAGTTTCTTTTGCTGTGCAGGAGTTCTTTGGTTTAATTAGATCCCATTTGTCTATTTTGGCTTTTGTTGCCATTGCTTTTGGTGTTTTAGACATGAAGTCCTTGCCCATGCCTATGCCCTGAATGGTACTGCCTAGGTTTTCTTCTATGGTTTTTATGGTATTAGGTCTAACATTTAAGTCTTTAATCCATCTTCAATTAATTTTTGTATAAAGTGTAAGGAAGGGATGCAGTTTCAGCTTTCTACATATGGCTTGCCAGTTTCCAGGCACCATTTATTAAATAGGGAAATCTTTCCCCATTTCTTGTTTTTGTCAGGTTTGTCAAAGATCAGATGGTTGTAGATGTGTGGTGGTATTTCTGAGACCTCTGTTCTGTTCCATTGGTCTATCTCTCTGTTTTGGTACCAGTACCATGCTGTTTTGGTTACTGTAGCCTTATAGTATAGTTTGAAATCAGGTAGCGTGATGCCTCCAGCTTTGTTCTTTTTGCTTAGGATTGTCTTGGCAATGCAGGCTCTTCTTTGGTTCCATATGAACTTTAAAGTAGTTTTTTCCAATTCTGTGAAGAAAGTCATTGGTAGCTTGATGGGGATGGCATTGAATCTATAAATTACCTTGGGCAGTATGGCCATTTTCATGATATTGATTCTTCCTATCCATGAGCATGGAACGTTCTTCCATTTGTTTGTGTCCTCTTTTATTCCGTTGAGCAGTGGTTTGTAGTTCTCTTTAAAGAGGTTCTTCACATCCCTTTTAAGTTGGATTCCTAGGTATTTTATTCTCTTTGTAGCAACAGTGAATGGGAGATTTCTCGTGATTTGGCTCTCTTTTTGTCTGTTGTGTATAGGAATGCTTGTAATTTTTGCATATTGATTTTGTATCCTGAGATATTGCTGAAGTTGCTTATCAGCTTAAGGAGATTTTCAGCTGAGACAATGGGGTTTTCTAAATATACAATCATATCATCTGCAAACAGGGACATTTGACTTCCTTTTTTCCTAATTGAATACGCTTTATTTATTTCTCTTGCCTGATTGCCCTGGCCAGAACTACGAACACTATTTTGAATAGGAGTGGTGAGAGAGGACATCCCTGTTTGTGCCAGTTTTCAAAGGAAATGCTTCCAGTTTTTTCCCATTCAGTATGATATTGGCTGTGGGTTTGTCATGAGTAGCTCTTATTTTGATATAAGTCCATCAATACCTAGTTTATTGAGAGTTTTTTAGAATGAAGGGCTGTTGAATTTTGTCAAAGGTCTTTTCTGCATCTGTTGAGATAATCATGTGTTTTTGTCATTGGCTCTCTTTATGTGATGGATTACATTTATTGATTTTCGTATGTTGAACCAGCCTTGCATTCCAGGGATGAAGCCTGCTTGATCATGGTGGATAAGCTTTTTGATGTGCTGCTGGGTTTGGTTTGCCACTATTTTACTGAGTATTTTCACATCGATGTTCTTCAGGGATATTGGTCTAAAATTCTCTTTTTATCTTGTGTTTCTGCCAGGCTTTGGTATCAGGTGACGCTAGCCTCATAAAATGAGTTATGGAGGATTCCCTCTTTTTCTATTGATTGGAATAGTTTCAGAGGTACAACTCCTCTTTGTACCTCTGGTAGAATTTAGCTGTGAATCCGTCTGGTCCTGGACTTTTTTTGGTTCATAGGCTTTTAATTGTTGCCTCAATTTCAGAGCCTGTTATTGGTCTATTCAGAGATTCAACTTCTTCCTGGTTTAGTCTTGGGAGGGTGAATGTGTCCAGGAATTCATCCATTTCTTCTAGATTTTCTAGTTTATTTGCATAGAGGTTTTTAAAGTATTCTCCGATGGTAGTTTGTATTTCTTTGGGATTGGTGGTGATATCTCCTTTATCATTTTTTATTGTGTCTATTTGATTCTTCTCTCTTTTCTTCTTTATTAGTCTTGCTAGCAGTCTATCAATTTTGTCAATCTTTTCAAAAAACCAGCTCCTGGATTCATTGATTTTTTGAAGGGTTTTTTGTGTCTCTATCTCTTTCAGTTCTGCTCTGATCTTAGTTATTCCTTGCCTTCTGCTAGCTTTTGAATTTGTTTGCTCTTGCTTCTGTAGTTGTTTTAATTGTGATGTTAGGGTGTCGATTTTAGATCTTTCCTGCTTTCTCTTGTGGGCATTTAGTGCTATATATTTCCCTCTACACACTGCGTTAAATGTGTGCCAGAGATTCTGGTATGTTATGTCTTTGTTCTCATTGGTTTCAAATAACATCTTTATTTCTGCCTTCATTTCGTTATTTACCCAGCAGTCATTCAGAAGCAGGTTTTTCAGTTTCCATGTAGTTGTGTGGTTTTGAATGGGTTTCTTAATCCTGAGTTCTAATTTGAGTGCCCTGTGGCCTGAAACAGTTTGTTGTGATTTCTGTTCTTTTACATTTGCTGAGGAGTGCTTTACTTCCAACTATGTGGTCAGTTTTGGAAAAAGTGCGATGAGGTGCTGAGAAGAATGTATATTCTGTTGATTTGGGGCAGAGAGTTCTGTAGATGTCTATTAAGTCTGCTTTCTGCAGAGCCGAGTTCATGTCCTGGATATCCTTGTTAACCTTGTGTCTCGTTGATCTGTCTAATATTGACAGTGGGGTGTTAAAGTCTCCCATTATTATTGTGTGGGAGTCTAAGTCTCTTTGTAGGTCTCTAAGGACTTGCTTTATGAATCTGGGTGCTCCAGTATCAGGTGCATATATATTTAGGATAGTTAGCTCTTCTTGTTGAATTGATCCCTTTACCATTATGTAATGGCCGTCTTTGTCTCTTTTGATCTTTGTTGGTTTAAAGTCTGTTTTATCAGAGACCAGGATTGCAACCCCTGTCTTTTTTTGTTTTCCATTTGCTTTGTAGATCTTCCTCCATCTATTTATTTTGAGCCTCTGTGTGTCTCTGCACGTGAGATGGGTCTCCTGAATACAGCACACTGATGGGTCTTGACTCTATCCAATTTGCCAGTCTGAGTGTCTTTCAACTGGGGCATTTTGCCCATTCACATTTAAGGTTAATATTGTTATGTGTGAAATTAATCCTCTCATTATGATGTTAGCTGGTTATTTTGCTCGTTAGTTGATGCAGTTTCTTCCTAGCATTGATGGTCTTTACAATTTGGCATGTTTTTGCAGTGGCTGGTAATGTTTGTTCCTTTCCATATTTAGTGCTTCCTTCAGGAGCTCTTGTAAGGCAAGCCTGGTGGTGACAAAATCTCTCAGCATTTGCTTGTCTGTAATGGATTCTATTTATCCTTCACTTATGAAGCTTAGTTTGGCTGGATATAAAATTCTGGGTTGAAAATACTTTTCTTTAAGAATGTTGAATATTGGCCCCCACTGTCTTCTGGCTTGTAGGATTTCTGCTGAGAGATCCACTGTGAGTCTCATGGGCTTCCCTTTGTGGGTAACCCAACCTTTCTCTCTGGCTGCCCTCAATATTTTTTCCTTCATTTCAGCCTTGGTGAATCTGACAATTATGTGTTTTGGGGTTTCTCTTCTCAAGGAGTATCTTTGTGGTGTTCTCTGTATTTCCTGAATTTGAATGATGACCTGCCTTGCTAGGTTGGGGAAGTTCTCCTGGATAATATCCTGCTGAGTGTTTTCCAACTTGGTTCCATTCTTCCCATCACTTTCAGTTACACCAGTCAAATGGAGATTTGGTCTTTTCACATAGTCCCATATTTCTTGGAGACTTTGTTTCTTTTTACTCTTTTTTATCTAACCATCTTCACTTGTTTTATTTCATTAATTTGATCTGCAATCACTGATACCCTTTCCTCCACTTGATTGAATTGGCTATTGAAGCTTGTGCATGCATCACGTGGTTCTCGTGCCATGGTTTTCAGCTCCATCAGGTCATTTAAGGTCTTCTCTATACTGTTTATTCTAGTTAGCCATTCATCTAATCTTTTTTCAAGGTTTTTAACTTCCTTGCGATGGGTTCGAATACCTCCTTTAGCTAGGAGAAGTTTGTTATTACCGACCTTCTGAAGCCTATTTCTGTCAGCTCATCAAAGTCATTCTCCATCCAGCTTTGTTCCATTGCTGGTGAGGAGTTGCGATCCTTTGGAGGAGAAGAGGTACTCTGGTTTTTAGAATTTTCAGCTTTTCTGCTCTGGTTTCTCCCATCTTTGTGGTTTTATCTACCTTTGGTCTTTGATGCTGGTGACCTACAGGTGGGATTTTGGTGTGGATGTCCTTTTTGTTGATGTTGATGCTATTCCTTTCTGTTTGTTAGTTTTCCTTCTAAGAGTGAGGTCCCTCAGCTGTAGGTCAGTTGGAGTTTGCTGGAGGTCCACTCCAGATCCTGTTTGCCTGGGTATCACCAGCAGAGGCTACAGAATAGCAAATATTGCAGAACAGCAAATATTGCTGCCTCATCCTTCTTCTGGAAGCTTCATCCCAGAGGGTCACCTGCCTGTATAAGGTGTCAGTCGGCCCCTACTGGGAGGTGTCTCCCAGTTATGATACACGGGGTTCAGGGACCTACTTGAGGAGGCAGTCTGTCCATTTTCAGAGCTCAAACACTGTGCTGGGAGAACCACTGCTCTCTTCAGAGCTGTCAGACAGGGATGTTTAAGTCTGCAGAGGTTTTTGCTGCCTTTTGTTCAGCTATGCCCTGCCCCCAGAGGTGGCGTCTACAGAGGCAGCAGGCTGTGCAGAGCTGCAGTGGGCTCCACCCAGTTTGAGCTTTCCCTGATGCTTTGTTTACCTACTCAAGCTTCAGCAATGGCAGACTCCCCTCTCCCTGCCAGGCTGCTGCCTCGCAGGTCGATCTCAGACTGCTGCACTATGGTGAGCAAGGCTCTGTGGGTGTGAGACCCATTGAGCCAGGCACAGGATATAATCTCCTAGAGCGCCGTTTGCTAAGACAATTGGAAAAGCTCAGTATTTGGGTGGGAGTGTCCCGATTTCCCGGGTATAGTCTGCCATGGCTTCCCTTGGCTAGGAAAGGGAAATCCCCTGACCCCTTGCACTTCCCAGGTGAGGCGATGCCCCGTCCTGCTTTGGCTCACCCTCCATGGGTGGCAACCACTGTCCAACCAGTCCCAGTGAGATGAACCATGCACCTCAGTTGGAAATGAAGAAATCACCATTTTCTGTGTCAATCATGCTGGGAGCTACACACTGGAGCTGTTTCTATTTGGCCATTTTAGACACTATCTTAAAATCTTTAGGGATGTCTATGATACTGTCTTTTCAAACCAATGTTTAAATTTTCCCAATCTAGGCTGTTCATACTACAACTTAAGCCCATTTTTCTTCTCTTGTTAAATTCTTAGTGTAGGTGAGGGGCAGCTGATTACCATTGTGAGAGTTATAAATCTTCACATACTTCTAGGACCAATATGAGTGTTGGCATATTTTTCTTATTCAAGTCTTAAGTAAAGAAACACATAAATAAATAAATAGTTAACTTAGCCTATAGGTTCAATGGTCTTTGATTAGAAGTTTATTTTTTCTAAATATTTTATGAGGTATTGATGTCATTCAAATGGTGATACTTGGAAATAGCCACTGAACCATTATAAGTTGATGAGTATTTATGAAGCATGTGGTATACATTTAATCATATGCTAAGAATTCTAAGTATAACCAAATTACAGTTTTTGTTCCTTCTTCTTAAGACATCTAAATTCTGGAACAAAAATAAATGCTTGGATAAGTCTACATATTGGTAGAAGTCATCACATAAGTAATCATTTAAACACATGAAATTAGCCAGTTTTGGTAGATTGCATCTAATTTTGCTATTCTAGAACCTTGTCACTCCCCCATCAGGACGTGAAGTCAAATTCCCCACTCCTTAAATTAAGGCAGAACATGTGACTAAATTATAATGAAAAGAATATGACAGAAATTAAACTGCACTAAATCCAAGGCCAAGTCTTAAAAGATGATAAAACGTCTGATTTATGAGCTGGGAGACTTATCTTTAGAGCACTGATCTCATGTTGTGGGAAAGCCCAGATCACATGAAAAGGCCAGGTAAAGGATTCTTGTCCACAGTCCCAGGTAAAGTTCCAGCTGGCAGTCAGGTGTAAGACTTGTAAATGATGATGACTTCAGAATATTTTGGGTCTTCCAGAAGACCCAAGTCCTGGACTTTAAAATATCTGAAGCAAACCAAATCTGTCCTTTTTGTCCCTTTCTAAATTATTGATACAGAGAATGTATGAGTGTAATAAGGTGGTTGTTTTAAGACCAATAATTGATAGTAAATTTTTATTACAATCATAACATGTGAAACAGAAATTTGGTACCTAGCAACTGAATGCTACCAGAATTGTTTTTTTTAAATGTTCAGTAAGTAGGTACTGAGCAATAAGCCATCTGGAAAGGCTTTTAGGAGACTTAATGAAAACCGAAAAGACCCCAGTAAAGGGAAGAGCACCTTTGTTATGTTAACAGCAGAGAGTTTGGTAATGCTGTCACCCATGGTAATATAAGAAACAGGAAATGTTTCTAAGAAACATAATGAACTAGCTAAAAATATTTCCATATTGAAAATGTGCAAAGGACTGCCTAGACTCTTCTCAATGAGAAGTATCCAAGAAGAGAGAAAATCTGTTGATAATCTGAAAGGAGGAAAGATCAGCAAAAGAATGAATTTTTAAATATAAGAAAACCAGGTTATGTTGGGTTTAAAATAAAACTCTTTCTCAGGTGATGCCAGCATTTACTTCCACATATGCAATTAAAGTCACTATTAGAAGATTTTGTTCCAGGTATTGTGAAACAAAAAGATAATCTTGCTGTACCGGTTTTGTAATTTCTGTCACAAAGAACCTAGTTTGTTGAGGTATGTTTAAATTTTAAAATTTAATTAAAAATTTTAATGAAAACAATTTAATATTTTAATGAAAATGTCAGTGCTATTCAAAATTTTATGGTCATATAAATCCCCTGGGAATCTTGTTAAAATGCAGATTCTGATTCAGTGGATCTGGGTTAGGGCCTGAGATTCTGATTTCCTATCCTTTGGTGACAAAAATTCTGCTGATTGAATAACCACGTTTTTTGAGCTGGATAACAAATTCTTCACCGAGATTTATGCAAGAGAATTAAGCCTTTAAAAAAAGAAAATATGTAGCTCTCCTCTCAATTCTCCTAAGATTGGTGCATTCCACCATCTTAGATGCATAGGACATACACTAATTCAATTTATATATTCATCAAGAAGAGAGGAAGATACATTTGATTAAGTTCCATGGGTCAGATTAACAGATATGAGGGCTAAGCTCTGAAACTTTTATCATGCCCAAATTCCTATCTAAGGCATGTGTGGAATTGTGCCCTATAAACCATAAATTCTCATTGGATGGGTTTCATTTAACCATATATATTATGACTTACTTTCTAATCTGACTCTGGAATAACATTACAAGATGAGAAAGAAAATACAAATATTTTACCCCAAGACACATTTTTTTTGTTTGTTTGTTTTGTTTTTTTTTGCCATATCTTGAAATGGCCCTGCAAAGCTGTCCTTGTAGGGGAAAATTTGCATCTGTAAAGAATCTCTATTAACACAGCTAGATCTTTTTCTTCCAGGCCCTCCCAATCCTGAAGAGATTAACTAGAAGTCTAGCACCTTTTAAAGATCTGAATAGGAAACACTTGTCATCTATTGTCTCTAAGGGCAGCCACTATAAGACTTCAAAAGAACATTGGTCTCTACAATCTTTTATCTTAACCTGAACATTTCCTTTCTAGCTATCCCAGGTCTTCAGATAAACTCAACCAACTATAAACCAGAAAATGTTTAAATTTACCTATAGCCTGGAAGTCCCCCCACCCCCTGCGCTTTGAGTTGTCCCACCTTTCAGAATCAAATCCATGTGTTATTAAATGTATTTGATTGATGTCACATGGCTCTCTAAAATATATAAAACCAAGCTGTACCCCAAACAATTTGGGCGGATGTTTTCAGAACCTCCTGAGGGTTGTGTCATGGGCCATGGTCACTCATATTTGGCTCAGAATAAAACTCTTAAAAAATTTTGCAGAGTTTGACTCTTTTTGTTGACAGATAGTTGGAGTTGAAGTGTTATGTTCACTTTGGAGTTCTTACTTTCTTGAAATAAAATGTTTCTATGATTAATTCTAGAGTGTTGCTTCCATGTTTTGTGGGTGCCAATTTTTAGATATATATAAAATAAAGGGAGAATTAGAAGATATTCTTCAGGAGAACACTTGTGGCCAAAATACCTCAAATTTGTCTTTCTTTATTATAAAATTACTAGTTAAAATATCTTCTAATTTTTTTCTTTCTTTCTTAGAACACTATTTTAATTCTGTTAAACCAAAAAGTTTAAACATATATATTTTTTATTAAAAGCATCCAGGAGCTACAGTAGATTCTGTGAAAGGAAAATAATTCTTGGAGCCCCAAAATCACTAAGCTAAACTGAAAAGTCAGGCTTGGAACTTCTTAGGGCAAACCAGTTCCCAGACCAAGCTGAGGGCTGAGGTGCTACTTCTCGTGGCCCAATAACGAGATGCAGATGAACTGGGGAGGAAGAGAGTTTTTATTTCTGCAACTGGTTACAAGGAGAAGGTCTGGATATTATTGCCAGACCAACTCAAAATTACAAAGTTTTCAAGATTATGTATCTTCTAAGCTATATGTCTATATGTAATTGTGCATTCATCTGAAGACATAAGTGATTAACTTCTCTTAATCTATAACTAAGGTCTGAGTCTTCAAGACCTTCCTCTGGAGCCTCAGTAAATTTACTTAATCTAAATGGGTCCAGGTGCTGGGTGATTACCTTTATCCTGTCTGCTGCTAAATCATGGAGGTTTGGGGAGTTCCTTCAGACCCCCAATAAACTTGTTTGTGGAGGCCTGGGGAGTTCCTTCAGACCCCCAATACAACTTGTTTAATCCTAAATGGGTCCTGTTAATAATTTCTTCATTATTTTCTCATGCTTTAAGGCCCAGAAAAGGCTTAGGCAAAACTTGTGGTGGATTTTTGTTACATTCCAGCCTTTGTATAAGGGCACTGGCTTTTTTTTTTTTTTTTTAACTTTTTAATATTTAGCTTAACCACTCAGTCAGTACTGAAAGAGTTGCTATGGAGGCCTGTGTTAGTGAGAACTGGCCTGCTGCAAACTTGCCTCACATTCTATCCGAAGTCATCCTTCTGCTCACTCAGATAATGCATATCTTATTGCTTCCTTTGGAAAGGCTAATCAGAAACTCAAAAGAGTGCAACCATTTGTTTCTCACCTACTTGTGAACTGGAAGCCCCCTCCCTGCTTCGAGTTGTCCTGCCTTTCTGGATAGAACCAATGTACATCCTACCTATAATGATTGATGTCTCATGTCCCCTAAAATATATAAAACCAAGCTGTGCCATGACCATCTTGGGCACACATCATCAGGACCTCCTGAGGTTGTGTCACGGGCACATGTCCTCAACCTTGGCAACATAAACTTTCTAAATTAACTGAGACCTGTCTCAGATATTTGGGGTTCACAATTCCATACAGCCAAACTAGTCATGAGTGGTATCTAGAGTGCTATTTAAACTCATGGAACTTGCAGTTACAAATGAAAGGTCCAAAAAAGATTTCTGGAAAACAAAGGAAAATAGAGCTATCTAGCAAACAGCATGGGGGTAAGAAGAATTTCCAGCTCACTTTGGAAATGATTCCAAAAGGAGCTACCAGCAGTCCTGATTAACTTAATTAAATTATGTCAGAGTCATTTGAACCGGAGCAACTCAATCTTCAATAGGAGCTGGGTAAAATGAGGCTGAGACCTACTTGGCTGTACCCCCAGATGGTTAGGTATTCTAAGTCACAGGATGAGATAGGAGGTCGGCACAAGATACAATTCATAAAGACCTTGCTAATAAAACAGTTTGCAGTAAAGAAGCTGGCCAAACCCCACCAAAACCAAGATGGCAACAAGAGTGACCTCTGGTCATCCTCACTGCTATACTTCCACCAGCGCTATAACAGTTTACAAATGCCATGGTAACATTAGGAAGTTACCCTATATGGTCTAAAAAGGGGAGACATGAATAATCCACCCCTTGTTTAGCATATCATCAAGAAATGACCATAAAAATGGATAACCAGCCACTTCAGGGCTTCTATGTCTATGGAGTAGCCATTCTTTTATTCTTCTACTTTCTTAATAAACTTACTTTCACTTTACTCTATGGACTTGCCCAAAATTCTTTCTTGTGCAAGATCTAAGAACCCTCTCTCAGAGTCTGTATTGGGACCTGTTTCCAGTAACAGTTATAATACTGAAACATTTTCTTTAAAGAATTACCTGGATTAAATGCTTTGCATTTCCTTGCACTGCCCTAGTTTTCCTAAAATTTGACTATAAATGGGAAGAATAGTACAAAAAAAAATAAATGGTGTCTTACAGTAAAGTATGCTGAAAATGATTTTTAAAATATGCCAATGAAATACACGATAAGCCTAAAGGAATCATTTTGCTTTTTTATTCCATCACACTGTGACACCACAAAGGCTAAGAGAAAGTTACATTTTTTGGGTTACTCAGATAATGCATATTTTGCAATCTGATGTTTCAGAGATCAAAAGGAAAGTAATATTGTGCATAGCTAATGCTCTAAGTAGCCAGTAAAAAAGTTTACACCTTACTGGAATCCAACTAATAGACACCCTGTAGCTTTCCATTAAAAAAAATGCAATTTAACTGAATTCACTTAAAAAATTTTTGATTTAAATAGAATATTTGGGGGGGAGTATGGAAGAGGATGATCATTAGCTATATAGTATTTGTAGTATTCCCACAATCAAACACCGCAGGCAACTTTTCTCATAAATATAACTCTTCAGTCAATTTAACACTCCAAATGATCTAATTTTACCTTTTGTCTTTGAAATAGAAGAATAAATATATCACATTGTTTAGAAAGATTAGAGAAAAGTAAAATATATAATTCCTCATGAATTAAAAATACAGTAAATATCTTCACAAAATTGCATTGCATTTTGCTACTTAACATACTGTTTTTTACTCATTCATTAATTTGTAAGATAAATGTTTATTAAAAAACTATTACATGTGAAATATTTCACTCTATGTATTTACCAAAAACCAAACCATACACTATTTATGCTTTTAGGGAAAAAAGTACAAACAATTAAAAATAAGTTTTAATTATGACATTTGCCATGACAAATAATTGATATAGAACAACTGAGAAACATCTCTTTAGTTTGGATGATGAGAAAAAATCCTAAGGAGATTATTTTACCATTAAAATTTGAAGGGTACAGAGGATCTAGCCATTTGGAGAGAGATATTCAAAGCAGAGAGTTATATGAAGAATTAAAAAACAGTGTGATTTATGCATGAAAGATTAAAATAGTAGCCAAAGATCAAACCACACAGAGCCTTCTGTTTATTCTAAAAGATTGGATTTCATTCTTGTGAAATTTGAATTCTGGTAACCAGAGGAGTGTAATACTCTGAATATGACACACACACACACACACCTGCGTATGTGTGCACACACATACAAACACACACACACTTAGATATCATTTGGCCTTCTTTGTGAAGAGCATTCTGAAGTAGGAATGTGAAGTGCAGAGACCAGATAAAAGGACAGACAACTAAACTGGAGAATTGCTGGGACAGGTTACTAGCCCTGGGTGTAAATAAGTCCATATAAATATATTTTGCTTGAATAAACTGTTTTAATTTAGGTGTTTTTCATTATAGAGATTAAGAAACAACCTTACATAATGCTACAAGATGTTGGAAAGTGATTGAACAGGGAATGCCCATACTTGTTTCTAGCTTATTCTTTGCAATAGTAGACAAACTTTCTCTTTGAGATGCTACATTGTGCAATGTGTAGTAACAAGTATTAATTTTGTTTTAGAGGATAACATAATTGTTTCCCCAAAAAAAGAGACTATATCAGGTAACATTATCTAAATTAATAAATAAACCTGTAAACTAGCTAAAATTAGCGTCTGTATCACCTGTAGGAATAGTTTTTGAAAGGGCATATAGCCATGTGGTTTCATTATTTTTGTTAATAACATCAAAATATCTATAGTCATGGAGTGTTTTAGTAATGTTAAAGCAGTTTCATATAATGATTGTTATTATTTGAATGTTTATTATAAGCCATGAATATATTTTCCTTATAGAATATACACAATTAAACTTAAAGGTAAACACTAAATATCATTGCCTATAATTCATAGGAATTACCAAAGGGATTTTCCTAATGTACACTCCTAGGTCCCCAATGATTTTTCAGTGGTGCTCTCAGGAATTTTTATAAGGATTTTTTAGGGTGTTCCAATTCAAGTGATTTTTGAGAAAAAAATATTACTTGTATATTTTACACATCAAAACTAATATTAAGTCACTTTATGCATAATTATTTAATATTAACTGTCAAGTGATAAGTAGCTGAGAAACTGATACATGTTAGTGTAGTGTGTTGCATCCTCTCATATGTCATTTTGTTTCATTCTTACAATAAACTTATGAGTTAGGCATTGTAACTAATACCTATTAATACATGATGGTGGCTAGATACATATTTGTCTGACTTTATAATTTGTGTTTGTTTCAATTCAAAACAGGCAGTAGGCTACTCGACAATATGCCCATGTATAGAGAAAAACATTCCAAAATTTGTAGGAGTAATCAATATTTCTAATGTTTTGTGGGACATAGAGAGAAGCTGGATAGAGAATATTTTTCAAACTCTTACCTTCAAGTAAGAGCTCAACTAAAGCTAAGATACTCATATTCCTGATTCTGGTTTCCATAGTCTACCTCTTTATTCCAAGCAAATATAGATAGCCTTATTCCTATACTTTTAACCCTTAGAGTACTGGTAATATTGCCATAAGAATATTTCAACAATGAATGAAATAATATATGACCTCAGACCTAACAAATAAATACAAGTTAAAATTTAGGAAAGGAAATTTTTAAAATTTTCCAATATTGTGGATAGAAAAATTTCACAAATTGAATAGTATTATCAAATTTGCAATCACACTTACTATTAGATAATCTGTACTTATACCTTAATTATATGAAAATTTATATGGGCTTCTGCACGCATATATTTATGTATATGTATATATAGATGAATAAAAGATAGTATTTGGAAGCCAAATTATAAATTTCATTAAATGAATCCTTTGATTTATAATAATCTATATGATTATTTAGACAGCAGTTATGAATGTTAAAGTTATATATAAAAAATTCCCCTATATAAGAAATAATGCTAAAAACATAGAAAACGTTCTGTTTTATTTCCATTCAGTCATTCGGTCTATCACAAAAAAAGGTTTCTACTTGTTTTTGAATGTGACAGAATATAGGAATGTAATTATGAACAATAAAGGGTGATTGTTCTTAAAAAACTTGCTGTCAAATGGAGACAAATTAGAATACAGAGGAAATTATGATATAGTGTTATTCATGTAGAATAATTATGAATATATTTAGAGAATTAAGAGAGCACTTAGAATGAGGTAATAAATCCTGAGGAATTAGAGAGTTTGCTGAAAAGTTTATATCTGACCTGAATCACAATATAAAAAAAGAAATGGCCTGACTAAATCGAGATAAATATAGAATGATGCAAAAAATGAAACATTTTGACATTTGATAAATTGTTAATTACATACATATGTGTATGATATGCATATTTATTTAAAATTAACTTGGGACTATGTTGCTTTATGATTAATTTATTGAGAGTGTATTAAAAAAAATGGCAGGACAGAGGGCCCAAGTTCATCCCCCTACATAAATACCAACTTGACAACCATCAACAGATTTTTAAAAAATGCCATTGTAAGAGCTCTGAAATCCAAGGGATGCAGTACCACACACAGTGGAGCACAGCACAGAAACTAAAAGAAAGCCATATTAAAAAGAGTAAGAGAAGTTTTCTTGCATCATTGCTTTTTAAGTCAGTATGGTTCATCACTGAGAAGAATTTATTGGATCTATAATTTCTCCTGTGGCGAAAGTATAGTATAAGTGGACTTCAAGCTTCCCAGCATTTCAGGGCACTTCCCAAGTGACCCATTCTGTATTGCCTCACCCAGAGCGTTGGCGAAATTGGCATGACTCGATTCCTTGGAAGAACTTAAGTACAAAGAGAAGTGGTGTGGTCTCTCAACAACAAGTGTACAGAATGTGGTGGTAGAATCCACCTTCCCATAAACCCTAACAGTAGGCTTCGCCTGCACACAGGTCCTAACAGCAGGTCCCACCTGCACACAGACTGCAACAGCAAACCCACCAAGAATCTGTGACCAGGTTGACTACCATAGAGGTATTTCCCCGCCAAAGTAATTTGGTAAAGTCCAGGGAAAAAGTGACTGTATCTTTAAATATGCAGACACTGGCAGAAGGATACAAAGGTCAGGAAGAACCAGGGAAATATGACACCACAAACAGAGCTTAATGAAACTCCTGTAACCAGCCTTAAGGAAATGGATATCTATGTATTTTCTGACAAAGAATTCATCTTAAAGAAGCTTATTGGAATATAAAACAACATAGATTTGCAAATAAACAAAACTCAGAAAAAATATAAGGACAAAATTAGTTCAATAAACAAACAAAGAAACAAAAAAACAAACAGAATCCTGGAGTTGAAGAATATAAGGACTGAATCAAAAAATTCAATAGAAAGTTTCAACAGCAAACTTGATCAAAAGAAGAAAGAATCAGTGAATTCAAAGACAGATCAATTGAATTTAGACTGTCAGAGAAGAAAAAGAAAAAAAGCTGAAAAATTGTGAAGAAAGCTTATGGCACTTATGGGACACAACCAATTGCAACAAGGCATACATTATAGGAGTCTAAAAAGAGAAGAGAGACAAAGCAGAAGAAATATTATTTAAACACATAATGCAGAAAACTTCCCACATCTTGAGAGAGAAATGAACATTCAGACTCATGAATCTGAAAGACCCCAAATCAGTAAAACATATGGATATCTACATCAAGGCACATTATAATTACATTGACCAAAATCAAAGATGGAGAGAATTTTGAAAGCAGAGGTAGAAGTGATCACATTCATGGGAACTCTCACAAAACTGTCAGAGGATTTCTCACAGAAACTATGTAGACCGAGAAAGAATGGGTTGATATATTTAAAATACATAAAGAAAAAACTGCCACCAAGAATACTATAACCACCAAATATGTCCTTTAATACTGAAAAGAAAAACATTTTCCCAGGTCAGTAAAAACTGAGGGAGTTCATCACCACTAAACCTGCTTTCTAGGAAGTACTAAAAAGATTTCTACAAATTATAATAAAAAGATACTATATGGTACACAAAAGCATTTAAAAACATAACTCTCACTGGCAAAGGCAAATGTACAGACAAATATAAATATTGTAACACATTAATGGTGGTGTGTAAAGAGCAAAATCTGATATAAATAACATAATGTGTCAAATAAGTAAAATTGTAGTTTTGTTTGTGATTTAAGTTAAATTGTTCTCAGCTTAATATAGACTGTTATTAATATAAGATTTTTGATGCAATCTCATATTGTCCACAAGAAGCAAAACCTATAATAGATAAATAAAAACTGAAGAGAAAAAAAGAGCACAGAGCATATCACCGAAAAAATAAACACAAGGAAAAACAAGAGAGGAGAAAACAAGAGAACTACAAAATAAAAGATAATAAAAAAGTGCAATAGTAAGCCTTTACCTACCAATAATTACTTTACTTAGAAACTGACTAAATACTGCAATCAAATATATAGAATAGTTGAATGGATAAAAAAGCAATAACCAACTTTATGTTGACTATAAAAGCTCACCTTAGACATAAGGAGGCACATAGGCTGAAAGTGAAGAATTGGAAGAAGACATTTCATACAAATGGTAAACAAAAGAGAGAAGAAGTGGCTATACTTATATCAGATAAACATATACACCCACTATATACCTACAAAAATTAAAAATAAAAAATCTTTAAAAATTGACTTTAAGTCAAAAACTGTCACAAAAGACAAATAAGGTCATTATATAATGATAAAAGGATCAATTCAGAAAATATGTATAATAATTATAAATATGTATGCACCCAACATCAGAACACCTAATTACCTAAAGCAAACACTGACAAATCAGAAGTGAGAGATAGACTGTAATATCATAATAGTAGGTGATTTCAATACCCTACTTTCAATTATAGAGTAGGGTATTGAAGTAGAAAATCAATAAGAAAACAACAGACTTGAAAACACTGTAGACCAAATGGGCCTACAGATACATACAAAGAATTTTACCCAACAGTAATAAAGTATACATTTCTCTCAAGTGCACACAGAACGTTATCCAGGATAAAAAATATGGTAGTTCCCAAAACAAGTCTTAACAATTTCAAGAAGACTGAAATCATTTCAAGTATCTTTTCCAATCACAATGGAATGAAAATAAATAGAAATCAATAACCAGAGGAAAATGTGAAAATTCACAAAAGCATGAAAATTAGCTCTTTCCCATTTTTCTTGATAGTCCTCACCAGCAGCGCTTGTGGCTGCAGTTTACCCAGAGATAACTTTGCCACAGAATATCTCACTTTTGTTATTATTTTCACATTGCTCTCGTATATAAACTTTGGAAAAAAAGATATCATTCTATTTATAGCATTCTGTTTTTAATAGTGGTACTTTCATTTATAAAATGTAATAATTCTTAATTACTGAAAATGCCAAATCCTAGAAAACATAGCATTCTTAAGTGTGATGTTAACATCTTTCTTGAACCATTGTTGGCCAAAGATTCATTTGATGAATCCAATTTTTCTGAAATAGATGATTTGGATGATTTAGATGAGTTTGATGTTAGTTCTGTTTAGAAATAACTCCTAGAACAATATTTATATTTTATTTCTACATTGAAAGTCAATCATATTTGCTTCATCCTCAACGAATGTGTTCATGTAAAGTTAAATGAATGCTGGCAGTGAGCTGCACTTCTTCATAAATGGGAAAAGGGTTAAACGATACACCACCAAGCAACAATTAGATAAAAGAAGAAATCAAAAAGGAAATCAGCAACCATCTCAAGATAAACAAAAACAAAACATACCAAAACTTACCGAGTACAGTCAAAGAAGTACTAAGAGAGGAGTTTATAGCAATGAACGTCTACATTAAAAAAAAGAAGAACTCAAATAACCAACCTAACTTTATGCTTCAAGAAACTAGGAAAAGAAGAACAAACTAAGCACAAATTGAGCAGAAGGAAGTAAAGAATAAATATCAGAGCAGATGTCCATGAAAGAGAGAATAGAAAGACAATTTAAAAATTGCTAAAACTTAGATTTGGTATTTTTAAAAAATAAACAAATTAGAAAAGAAGAGAAAAATCAAATAAAATTAAAAATGAAAGAGGCAATATTTCAACTGATGGCACAACAATTAAAAAATCATAATAGACTATTATGAGTGACATTCCCCCAATTATTGGACAGACTAGAAGAAATAGATAAATTCATAAAAATATAAAATCTACTAAGTGAGAAGTAAGAAGAAATAGAAAGCCTGAAAAGACCAATAACAAATAAAGAGGTTTATTCAGTTATTTAAAACTTCTTAAGTGTTTAAAGCTTAGAACTAGATGGTTTCACAGGTAAATTCAAGAAAAAAAAACTTTTAAAAAATAATCAATACTAATGTTACTTAAACGTTTTCAAAAAATAGAAAAAAAATTGAACACTTTCTAACTCATTCAATAAAGCCATCATCACCTTAATACTAAGGCATGAGAAAGAAAATACAACTTCAAGTTAGTATCCCTGATAAACATAGTACAAAAATGCTCAAGAAAATACTAGCAAACCAGATTTAAACCACATTACAATTTTCATACACCATAACCAAGTAGAATTTATACCTAGGATGAGAGGATGGTTGAATCAATCATCCAAATCAATCAATAAGTTACACTACATTAACAGAATGAACAATAAAACTTACATGATCCTCTTAGTAGCTACAAAAAAGTATTTGATAAAATTTAATTCCCTTTCATAATAAGAATGCTCAATAAAGTAGAAGGAACTAACCTCCAAACAATAAAGACCATTTTTAAAAAATTGGCGGGCGTGGTGGCTCACGCATGTAATCCCAGAACTTTGGGAGGCCGAGGCAGGTGAGTCACAAGGTCAAGAGATTGAGATAATCCTAGCTAACATGGTGAAACCTTGCCCCTACTAAAAATACAAAAAATTAGCCAGGCATGGTGGCACACACCTGTAGTTCCAGCTACTCAGGAGGCTGAGGCAGGAGAATCGCTTGAACCCGGGAGGTGGAGGTTGCAGACAGCCAAGATCAGGCCACTTCACTCTAGCTGGGGTGACAGAACGAGACCCCTCTCAAAAAACAAACAGACAAACAAAACAATTACACTCATTATTGAAAAGTTAAAAACTTTCTCTCTGAGATATGGAACAAGGCAAAGACACTCACTCTCAGCACTCCCATTTAACATAGTATTAGAAGTCCTAACCAGAGCAATTAGGCCAGGAAAAACATCCAAATCTATTTAAATTTGAAATGAGTAAGTGAATTTAAATCTGTTTGCAGATGACATAATCTTAAATGTAGAAAACTTCAGAGCCCACAAAAAACCTCTTAAGATGAATAAACATATTCAGTAAAGTTGCATGTTAGAAATCAATATTAAAAATTAGTTGAGTTTCATTCACATCTAATTTTGTATACATCTAATTTTGTATACTTCTGAACAGGAAATTAAGAATTTTGTTTACAATAGTATAAAAAAGAATAGAATCTTTACAAATAAATGCATCCAAGGAAGTGAGGAATTGGTACACTGAAAACCATACAACATTCATGAAAATAATTAACACAGACACAAATAAATGAAAAAATATTCCATGCTCATGAATGATTAGAAGAATTAATATTGTTAAATGCCCAAATTACCAGAAGCAATTTACAGAATCAGTGCCATCTCTTTCAAAATCCCAATGGCATTTTTTACTGTAATAGAACTATGCTAAAATTCATTCGAAATTACAAAACACCCTGAATGGCTAAACCAATTTTGAGCAAAAGGAATAAAGTTAGAGGTATGATGCTCCCTGATTTCAAAATACATTGCAAATCTAGAGTAATCAAAATAGTATGAGACTAATAAAAAAATTGACACCAGTGTAACAGAACAAAGATTCAGAAGTAAACCCATGCTTATATGAGCAATTCGTCTTCCATGGGTCAAGATTACACAATTTGGAAAGTTCAGTCTCTTCAACAAATGGCTTGGGCAAAACTGGATATCTATAAGCAAAAGAATAAATTTGAACCTTTATCTCATACCATACAAAAAAAATCAATTCAAAAATTCTTTGAAGACAAAGGTAAAATCTGAAGCCATAAAACTATTAGAAGAAAACATAAAAATTTTTTTTCTTGGATTTGGCAATAATTTCTTGCATCTAATACCAAGGCTCAGGCAACAACGACAAATACAGATAAGCTGACTTACATTAAACTAAAAATTTTCCACGTATCAAAGGAAACAATCAACAAAATACAAAGTCAGCCATAGGAGGAAAAATTTGCAAATTGTTTATCTGATAAGGGGTTAATATTAAAAATATTAAGGAACTCATATACAACTCAATAGAAAACAAAACCAAACCCCAGATAATCCAAATATTTAAATGGGCAAAGAACCTGAATAAACATTTCTCCCAAGAGGATATACAAATGGCCAGCAGGTGTATAAATAGGTGCTTAACATCACTAATCATCAGGGAAATGCAAATCAAAAGTCAAATTACATCTCACTTCATACCTGTATGCCTGTTAAAATGACTATTATTTAAAAAAACTGAAATTTAAAAAGCTACAACTAAAACCAAAAGATAATTGCTGGAAGGATTTGAAGGAAAGGGAATCCTTGTGCACTGTTGGTAAAGATATAAATGGATGTAAATACTATGGAAAACAGAAAGGAGGTTACTCCAAAAATTAATAGACAAAGTATCATTTAATGCAACAATCCCAATTCTGGTCATATGTCCAAAGGAATTGAATATCGGGATCTCAAAGAGCTATTTCCACCCCCATGTTCGTTGAAGCATTATTCTCAGTAGTCAAGATGTCTAAAATGTCTATAGGATAAAGAAATTATGCTATATAAATACAATGAAATATTATTGAGCCTTAATAATGACAGAAATACCACCATTTGTAGCAAGAGGCATGGACCTCGAGGATTTTATGGTAAGTAATTAAGCCAGACACAAAAGGACAAATATGGCATGATCTCACTTACACATAGATTCAAAAATAGTCAAACGTATAGTAGCAGAGAATAGACTGGTGATTATCAGGGATTGGAGGGAGGGGAAAATGGAGCGTTGTTGATCAAAGGGTTCAAAGTTTCAGTTATGCAAGATGGTTAAGTTCTAGGGATCTACAGTAGAGGATAATACTGTTACCAGTGGAAGGTATCCAGTTACCAGTGGTGAATCCATACAGGGCTGCAGCAACCTCAATTCTTGTCTCCTCAGAAGAAAGAATTTGACTGAGGGCATAAGGCAGAAAAAGAGACTCAGGCAAGTTTCAGAGCAGGAGTGGAAGTTTATTAAAAACTTTAGAGTAGGAAATAAAGGAAAGTACACTTGGAAGAGACCCAAATGGGCACCGAGAAGGTCAAGTGCCATGTTTAACCATGATCCTAGGACTTTACAGTCTGATCTTCTTCCTGTATCTTGCACTCCTTTCCCATGTGTCTTCCCTTAGGGTGGGCTGCCCACATACGCAGTGCCTTTCTTACCCTTGAAAACTGAGCATGTGTAGTGTGTTTAGGAAGTTGTATGCATGCCCGTCTGAGGCTTTCTTCTCTTTTCTGGTGGAGTGCCCCCAGAATGTCATCCTTGGCCATTTTGTCTCATAATGTGCGTGCCCGGGGTCACTTGCCCGTATCTGAGATGTTATTGGAAGCTCTTTTTTGCTTTTCCCTGGTGCCTGCATTCAATTTACACTATAATGTTAACTGTGGACCATTAAAAGATTGTCTTTCCCTGGTTCAGGCTGTCAAATTATCATTTTTAGAGAGGCAATGTGATGATTGTCAAACCATCACCTGATATTTCTGGTGGGTAGGGGAGAGCCCTCTCCTGCCCCACTCATGCCTAACTACCCATAACAATACCTAGAGTTAACAATATTGTTTTGTCTAATTAAAAATTTGCTAAGCAGGTAAATCTTATGTTAAGCAGTGTCACCATAAAATAAAAAAATAAAACTTTTGGAGGTGATGACTAGATTTATGGCCTTAACTGTGGTAATAATTTCACAAGTGTATATTTATCTCCAAATTCATCAAGTTTTGTCAATCATATCTCATTAAAGTGGTTTAAAAATAATATCCTGAAGAAAGATTAATTTTCTTTCATGAAACTTCAAAATCAACTTATTTTACCAAAGGAATTATGAGTTACATAGTAGTGCATAAAAGATCTGTACAGCTAGATTGCTTATATTTGCAGAAAAGTTTAATGTTGATAAGATTACATTTATATTCAACAGAATTTACCAGAACTCCTATGTATATATATTACAAACATGTTAATTAGGTCTCAAGTAACATTTTTTTAGATAAAAAAAATTTTTTTGAATCAAGGTCATGAATATGTGTGTGGGGGGGAGGGTATATATATATCTCCACTTAGCAGCCGAGATTTTATTAAAATGATTTGTTGCATTGTCTAATTTCTCATTTAGAAACAGTTAAGGAAGTTCCTTGCTTTGTGAATTTGTACATATCCTACCTCTATCTTAATATGTTTATATAAATTTCAGAGGGCCATATCTACCCAGAGGGAAACACATGCCTAAGGGTAGAGATTCTCAAAATGCTGCTTTCTATGAACAAAGTGATGATGTGCAGGCTTTGTATGCCTAGCTCCTCTTCAGAGGCAAACACTGGCATGTATACTAAAACACTGTGAATTTCATGAAGCTAGAAAGATCATATGAAAAGATGTTAATTGGTCATTTATTCATCAAATTGTAGAGTCCAATTTTACTTGGTCATTTATGTGCAATTTGTCCACTATAGGGTGTTAGCTGGAAGTGAATAAAAATGTTAATCTTCTTGCTTAATTTAATTTGGATAATATTCTTTATTTCTCTTCCTCTCCTGAAGTTCACTAATCCCCCCTATTATTATCTATTGCTTTCACCTCTCCCAATTTTAATATTTGAATATTCAGCTCCTTAATTAGTGTTTTATATAATTTATCAAGTGTGAATTTGCCTAAATGTACACTTAAGTAAAAATAATATTTTAAAGATATTTCCAATTTATAATTCTATTTATACATTACTGGAAATATATGCTAATATTTTGTTTTGAATTATTCATCAATGTTCAAGAATGATATTGATCTCTAGTTTACTTTGTTGCAATGTCTTTTTCTTGCTTTGGTATTATTGTAATGTTAGCCTCAGAGAATGAGTGCAAAATATTCCCCTCTGCTTTTATTTTCAGGAACAGATTACAGAAATTGGTATCATTTGTTTCTTAAAGATCTGGTACAGTTCACCAGTGAAATTATTTTGATCTAATGTTTTTGATTTTGAAGATTATTTTTATTAAACTCATTTATTTAATATATAGATATGGCTATTCTGATTACTTATTTCTCCTTATTTCAGTTTGTGTCTTTCAAGCATTAGTCCATTTTTCATCTGTTTTTAGATACATACTTGTTAAGGATTCTTATGTATTTTTGGAAATTTAACAGTAATATGATTTGGCTGTGTCCCTACCCAAATCTCATCTTAAATGGTAACTCCCACAATTCCCATGTTTCATGAGAGGAACTCAGTGGGAGGTTGGATTATGGAAGTGGGTCTTTACTGTGCTATTCTCATGATAGTGAATAAGTCACAAAAGATCTCATGGTTTTAAAAATGGAAGTTTCCCCACACAAGATCTCTCTTTGCATTCCACCATCCGTGTAAGACATGACTTGCTCCTCCTTGCCTTCTGCCCTGATTGTGAGGCCTTCCAAGACACGTGGAACTGGAATTCCAATAAACCTCTTTCTTTCGTAAACTGCCCAGTCTTGGGTATGTCTTTATCAGCAGCCGGAAAACAAACTAATATAGTAAATTGGTACCAAGAGTGGGGTGCTGCTGAAAAGAGACCTGAAAATGTGGAAGCAACTTTGGAACCGGGTAATAGGTAGAGGTTGGAAAAGCTTGGATGGCTCAGAAGAAGACAGAAAACTATGGGAAAGCCTGAAACTTCCTAGAGACTTGTTCAATGGCTTTGATCAAAATGCTGATAAAGATATGGATAATGAAATCCAGGCTGAAGTGGTCTCAGATGGAGATGAGGAACTTGTTTGGAACTGGAGCAAAGGCAACTCTTGTTATGTTTTAGCAAAGAGACTGGTGGCATTTTGCCCCCTCCCTAGAAATTTGTGGAAGTTTGAACTTGAGAGAGAAGATTTAGGAGATCTGGCAGAAGAACTTTCTCAGCAGCAAAGCATACAAGAGATGACTTGAGTGCTGTTAAAGGCATTCAGTTTTATAAGGGAAGCAGAGCATAAAGTTTCAGAAACTTTGCAGTCTGACAATGTGATAGAAAAGGAAATCCCATTTTCTGAGGAATAATTCAAGTGGGCTGAAGAAATTTGCATAAGTAATGAGGAGCCAAATGTTAACCCCCAAGAATATGGGAAAAATGTCTCCAGGGCATGTCAGAGGTCTGCAGGGAAGCCCCCCTTATCACAGGCCTTGAGGCCTAGGAGGAAAAAGTGGTTTCCTAGGCCAGGCCCAGGGTCCCTGAGCTGTGTGCAGCAGGTACCTGGTTTTGTGTATCCCAGCCACACCAGCTGTGGCTGAAAGGGGCCAATGTAGAGCTTGGGCCATGACTTCACAGGGTGCAAGCCCCAAGCCTTGGCAGCTTCCATGTGGTGTTGGGCCTGTGAGTGCATGGAAGTCAAGAATTGGGATTTGGGAACCTCTGGCTAGATTTCAGATGTATGGAAATGCTTGGATGCCCAGGCAGAAGTTTGCTGCAGGGAAAGGCCCTCATGGAGAACCTCTGCTAGGACAGTGCAGAAAAGAAATGTGGGGTTGGAGCCCCCACTCAGAGTCCCTACTGGAGCACCATGTAGTGGAGCTGTGAGAAGAGGGTCACCATCCTCCAGATCCCAGAATGGTAGATCCACTCACAGCTTGCACCATGCAACTGGAAATGCCACAGACACTCAATGCCAGCCTGTGAAAGCAACCAGAAGGGAGGCTATACCCTGCAAAACCACAGGGGCAGAGATGCCCAAGACCATGGGAAGCCACCTCTTTCATCAGCATGACCTGGATGTGAGGCATGGAGTCAAAAGAAATCATTTTGGAGCTTTAAGATTTGACTGCCCCACTGGATTTTGAATTTGCATAGCACTTGTAGTCCCTTTGTTTTGGCCAATTTCTCCCATTTGGAATGGCCGTATTTACCCAATGCCTGTATCTAGGAAGTAACTAACTTGCCTTTGATTTTACAGGCTCATAGGCAGAAGACACTTGCCTTATCTCAGATATGACTTTGGACTCTGGACTTTTAACTTAATGCTGAAATGAGTTAAGAATTTGGGGGACTGCTGGGAAGCCATGGTTGGTTTTGAAATGTGAGGAAATAAGATTCAGGAGGGGCTGGGGTGGAATGATATGGTTTGGCCGTGTCCCCACCCAAATCTCATATTGAACTGTAACTCCCACAATTCTCACATGTCATGGGAGGAACCTAATGGGAGGCAATTGAATTATGGGGGCAGGTCTTTCCTGTAATGTTCTCATGACAGTGAATTAGTCTCACAAGATCTGATAGTTTTAAAAATGGGAGTTTCCATGTATAAGCTCTCTTTTTTTCTTTGCCTGCTGCCATCCATGTAAAATGTGACTTGCTCCTCCTTGCCTTCTGCCATGATTGTGAGGCCTTCCCAGACACGTGGAACTGTAAGTCCAATAAACCTCTTCTGTTGTAAATTGCCCAGTTTCAGGTATATGTTTGTCAGCAGCGTGAAAACAGATTAATGCAAACTCCATAGTGATTTACATCATTATATGATGTCCTTCTCTCTCCCTGATAACAGTATTTTCCTTGAAGTCCAATTTCTCTGAAACTAATATTATTATTAGAAAGTTCCAAAGATTTGAAACAACAACAACAAAATTCCTGGGATTAATAAGCAATTATAGCAAGGTGTCAGGATTCAAGGATAATACAAATAATTAGTTGGTTTCCTACATTCCAGCAATGAATATTTGGAAAATAAAATGAAAACCAATTAATTTTAATTTAAAATTAAAAACATGGTGTCATTTATGGTATCACAAAAAAGGGAAATACTTAGGTATAAGTCTAACAAAATGTGTATATGATCTATATGAGAAAGACTACAAAAACTCTTATCAAAGAAATCAGGGAATAACTAACATTTGTGAATTAGAATATTCAATACTAGTAAGCTGTTAATTCTTCTTAGCTTGCTCTATAGGTTCATGGCAATCCCAAATATGCCAGAAAGTTATTGTGTAGATATTAACAAATTCATTCTAAATTTATATAGAAAGGTCACCCAACACAATACTAAAGCAATAGAGCAGAGTTGGTAGACTAACTCATTTCAAGACTTACTACAAAGTTATAAGAATCAAGACAGCACAATATTGAGGAAAGAATGAGGACACAGATCAATGGAGTAGGATAAAGAGAACAGACATAGACTCACGCAAATATAATCAAATGAACTGTGACAAAGATCCACAGCCAATTCAATGGAGAAAGGATAGTGTATTCAACAAGTAATGCTGAAACAAATAGATGTCCATATCCAAAAAATGAGGCAAGACACACAGCATACACCTTCATCAGAAAATAACTCAAAATTGATCATAAATCTAAATGTAATGCAGAAAGCCTAAAACTTCTGGGAGAAAACATAGGAAAGAATGTATGTGATGAAGTCCTTGATATAACACCAATAGTACAACCCATGAAAGAAAAAAAATGACAATTTGTATTTTTTAAAAATTAAAAATTCTTCTCTGTGAAAAACAGAAATGAAAGAATAAAAGATAAGCTCTATATGTGGGAACATATTGGCAAAACATTAATAAAGGTCTTGTATGTAAAATATACAAGAACATTTAAAACTATACAATAAGAAATTACAAAATTAAAATGGCAAAAGATCAGAACAGACACCTCATTAAAGTTACACATAAGGCAAATAAACATGTAACTATATGCTCACAATTATTTGTCACCAGATAATTCCAAATTAAAACAATAATACAATACCATTATACATCTATTAGAATGGCTAAAATTCATACAACTCAAAATACGTAATGTTACCAAAGAAATGGAGCAACAGAAACTCACATTAATTGCCGGTGGGAATTTAAAAGGTATAGACACTTAGGAAGAAGCTTAAGTCTCCTACAAAGCTAAAAATATTCTTAAAATATAATCCAGCCATCATGCTTCTAAGTATTTACCCAATATATTTGAAACTTATGCTCACACAAAAACCTTCATACAATGTTTATAAGTGACTTTATTTAGAAGTACCCCCAAATTGAAACCAATCAAAATGTTCTTTGATAGGTAAATGGATTAAAAAAAACTAGTACATCCATATAATGGAATATTATTCAGCTATAATAAATAATGAGTTAGTGAGCCATGAAAGACATGAATGAATATTAATTGCCCATTACTACATGAAAGAAGACTGTCTGCAGGGTCAGGATACTGTACAATTCCCACATATGAAAGCCTGGAAAAGGAAAAACTGTACAGACACTATAAAAGATCTGTGTTTGCCATGGGTTCAGAAGGTAGAGATAGGATTGACTATATGAGTCACAGGGGATTTATATGGTGGTAAAAATATAATATATGATATTGTAATGGTGGTTACATTAGTATTATACGTATGTTAAAGCTCATAGAACTTTACAGCAAAAAGAGCAAACCTTAATATATGCAACAATTTTTAAAAAAACCTTAGGAGTTCAGGGGATCCCAGGAAGGAATGCAGGCTGTGAGAAGAGAATCAACTGTGTTTCAAATGAAACAACCTCACTGAATGGAGCGCTGACATGAGTAACTAGACATAAGAGGAGTCTAAGACTCAAAGTAAAAGCAAATGCATGTAAGCACTGCATTGTATTAGACAAAGTTGTATCCCACAGGGGTATAGGTTACCACTTCTAATACTGCTACACCTGTGTAAAGAAGATGAAATATTAAATAAATTCACACCAGATTTTGTTTACTATTGTGAGCCAAGTTTTCTACTTTTGGGAATTTACAGGAAAACAAAGGGATAAGGCTAGAGTAATCCATGGGGTGATGGATTAGAGTTGGGGAGATCAGTGTGAACTTATTTTTAACTCAATATAGATACAGATGGTTAGACATAAAAATACTTACACATACATATATACACTGGTTAGTATACATTCAGATATTTCCTTGCCTTGTCAGCTTAGAGGCTTAGAAGATACAACACTTCAGTAGCAACAGTCCTCACCTTGCACCTGGATATTAGTTTTTTATACTATTCTCTAGGAAGAGAAAGCAGGAAACCTTAAAGAAATAGCTGATTACAAGAAATATGCAAGGTGAGGCTGAAACATCTTGTAGTGCCAGAAATTAAGGAAGTCTTAAAATAAAAACAGACAACAAAAGAAGTCACAGTGATGGAGGGATCTTGAAAGGACACAGGGAATAACTGAAAGTGCTCTCAGTGCCCAAAGTGAAACAATTTGAGTAATGAAATAAATAAGCTAGTATTGTATTATAAGCCAAAGTATAAAATCAAATGTCTACACTAATACAAATTTTCAAAAAGAAAAAAAAAAGAAAGAAAGAAAAGACAACTCTCTTGTGAAAATTTCAAATAATTCTTGCAGGCATTCATCCCTCCAGGTCTCACATGTTAAATTATTCTCTTTTGAAAAGGTGTGTTAAAATTACTAACATTCAATCCGGGTGCTTTGTTAATAGATTTGAGCCATTTGAGTTTAATGTAGCAAGCAATATCACAATAGTCCTCTCCAAATCTTAATAATTCAAAAGAATCTACAATTTTTCCTGTTTCCCATTCTTCATCAACTGAAAATTCAGTGCTTGAATTTTTTTTTATTAAATAGATAGTTCTTTCTGCTTTTGTTGTTTTACAATTGTACGGCCTAAGTGATTTATTGCAAAATGAAAACTGAGTTACCAAGTAACAACATAAGTAGTATGTTACTAACGTGGTACTACTATTGACACGATAGGGCTCACATTACACTCAAGGTGCTCAAGGGCAAGGCTGTTCATCCTCTATTTCAAGCTTATGTCTCATTTCAATGTCAAACAATGTCATTTCCCAAAAATATAGCCATGTGGTGATCTACTGCTTCATTGATTTTGCAGGACCCAGCACAAGTTATGGCACAACTGACTATTTTTCACCAAAAGGCTAGTAGGTACACTAGCATACACACAACTCCCACCACCCTCTGAGAACAGAAGGCATCCTCCCTAATTGGCTGCTCATATTCCAAGCACGCTTCGATATTTTTGCAAATGTTATTTTAGCAAATGTTGTTTTCCTGCATGTTGTCTTGAAAGGGACATGTTAATTATATTAAGCCTGGCAAAGATCAAGAGAAGAGAAAGATGATTGTCAGATTTAGTCAAATATTATTGTGAATATACTATTAACTATATATGTATTTTATATATGATTATGGGAGACAAAGAAATAAAAGGTACAAAATGTCAGTATCCCCAAATTCTCCTAGGTTATTTTAGTACAATAATTATTAGTAATATAAATAACACTCCCCTAGTAGTAATATAAATAAAAATATCCAAGGCACCATACTGAAGCATAAGGACTGCCAGGAGAACTGGTTTAAATCATTACAATATATTGTCATCCTATATAGAAGTCTCCTTTTATCATTTTTCCCTTTATTTCTTGATGTTTTCCTTGAAAATTTTTATGATATTCTTATCCTTTCTCATCTGTATCATACTAGTAGAATACATTTTACTTTTAAATATTTTTCTTTATAAGTTTACAGTTTTAAATATTAAAATTACAAAACTTGTCTAAGATTTGTTTTCAGATAATTGTGAGTTGAAGTTTTCTTAATAGATATAAATTCCCTTCATTTAAAAATATTCTAGAACTATAAGTTTTAAAGTTTTTAAAGTAATAAACAAATTATTTTGAAGAATATTCATGTCCATATAAAAACAGAGTCAATAAATAATGTTAAGATCATTTTTAAGACCATTCTGAAAATTTACATTAAACCTTTACCTCAAAAGACAGAGGAACCAGTGTAGATACATTATTTATTTATTTGTCTCATCTGTTTAGTTAACTATCCAAAATATTCACCACTCTTCTCCCAATAAGTAATATAATTTCTCTTCTTTTTCTTGGCTGTGTCATGATGACAAGTAAATGTAGCCAACTATCATATTCAGGTTGATTTTCTGCATTGGGAACAGATCTGAAAAGGAAGGTCTGCCTAATGGGCATATTTGAGTCTTTATTACTTGCCAGATTTATGGAAATGTTCTATAGTCAATTAAGCTGATGGTGTTTTTCAGTGATTTCCAATTGAACTTATGTTTCAACCATAGAATTAACAGTAAGAGGATTAACTTAGAAGTGTTTTCGAAAGTGAAAATCAACCTTTTCTCTCTCCTTTTTTGTGGCTTCTCCTGAAACCAGGAAGATTTGGTGATAACTAGTTCATTGTCTGTCACTAGGTGTGAATATTTGACAGATTTCTTCAGTAGTCTTACATGCTAGAGCTGCTAGGATAGAAATAAAGTATAAAATTTTAAGACTGCAGTGAAAGACATTGGTGATTGGCCTTAAAATTAGAAAAGTAGAAATGGGTTCATTGATAAGCATTACTTGTTGCAAATAAAATGACGAGACAAGGAAAAGAATCAGGCGTGCAAAATTTTAAATAATTATATTATTATTAAAATAAAAGTATTAAAATTATGAAAATATACTTTTTGAGATATTATGATACAACAAACTCTTATATTTTTTATACCTTCACAATGAAAGACATCATGCACTTTATTATGCTCCCTGGATTTTACTTCTTTCTCCATAAATTGTTTGCTTAGTGTTCCAAATGGATTTTGGACAGTGGAAATTTAAGGTTGAAATAAGGACTGTCACTCACTAGGTGAAATCCTCATTCGAAGTCTCAGCTTATGCATAAAATTAGAAAACAATATTTACCACACAGCAGTGATATGTGGATCACATGGAATTTTATGTGAAAATGGTTAAAATATTAAAATTGTGTATGTATGTTGTTAAAAAAAGGTTATGTGATAGAAATAGTAGTATACACTTTGGTTATAAAATTTAAAATTTGTAGTCAACTATAAAATGTCTTACCAGTTATTTTGTGTGAGTACCTGTTCTGGGTTAATTCTACTCCCTTTCTCAAGTCATGTACTGATATCCTATTCCCTATACATCAGAATGGGACCTTATTTGGGAACACAGTTGTTCCAGATACATTTAGTTAATGTGAGGTCAAACTGCAGTAGGGTGGGTCCTACTCAAATATGACTGATGGCCTCATAAAAGAGGGAAATTTGAACACAGATAAAGACACGAGGCATACAGCATGTGAAGGTGAAGACAGAGATTTGGGTGAAACTTCTATAAGCCAAGGAATGCCAAAGGTTACCAGCAAACCACCAGAATCCCTCAGAGGGAACCAACCTTGCCAATCTTTTAATCTTGGACTATAGCCCCCAGAAGGGTGAGGCACAAACTTTCTGTTATTTATGCCACCCTGTGTTGTGCTACTTTGTTAGGACATCCATAGGAACTAATACAGTGCTTATTACCAACGCATTGTCTTCTGTAGAGCTGGACTAGCCTTATTTGAAATTCCCATACTTTGCTAAAGTTTACCTAATCCATTCTTCAACAATTTAAATTACTGCTATACTGTGATTGTTTTCTTAACATTTTTGACCTTATCTTTGTAAATAGTTGTTTTCTATGATATAATCATCTCTGACCTCTACTACAAATTTATTATTCTTATAACTTAATTATTAGGACATAGTTAATCTTTAGTACACTCTTTGCTAACTTAAAACTCCTTTCTCAAAATCCTCTCTAATTATATATTCCCTCAGGATGTTTTATTTTCCTAAAAAGCTTCTCTAATTACCATTCCATGTAATCATCATCATTATTTATTCATTCAGCAGCTATTATAATTCTTCTAAAAACAATAATGGGATTATGCTACTCTCCAAATAAAAAAAATTCAATAATTTCTTTCACACTTAGACTTAAATTATACATTAAAGTTGTCCTCAAGACCCTGCCTGTTCTGATCACTGTAACTCTCTCCAGTTTTCTCTCTTCCATTTTTTTCATCCCTGTAAGGCTCAGACTCACTGTGCTATATTTTAAATGCACAAAGCTCACTTTGCCTCAGTGTGGGGTTGCCAGATTGAGCAAAGAAAAAACAGGATGCCCTGTTACATTTGAATTTCAGAAAAACAATGAAAACTTCTTTAGTCTAATTATGCCCCATGAAATATTTGGGACATTCTTCTCCTAAAACAAATGTTGTTTTTCTGAATTTGAAATATAACTGGGTATCCTGTATTTGATTTGGCAACTCTAGCATCAGGATTTTCGCACCTGTTTTTTTCAACCATAAGCTGTCTTTCTCAGATCCCCACGTGACTTGCTTTCTTATTTTGCTTAAGTCTCTTCTCAATCATTGTCTTCTCCAACAGGCCTTGTTTTGATCACCCTACTTAAAATAGAATTGCAGTGAAGCAATGCCCTACCATGCTTTATTTTTTCTTTATAGGACTGATATTTAATATTTATGTGTTCACTTTTTGTTTGTCTCATCCCACTAATGAAGCTTTCAAAGGATAAGGATTTTTGTTTGTTTAGTTTTATCACCAGCAGCTATAATCATGGGTGTTCCCCTTCAATATTATATCCTTAGCCCATATACATATGAACTCTAAAAAACCTTCAGTAAGTTATTTTATATCAAATGCATGAATGATTGTCAATACTCATTGGATAACAGACATTATGCAGACATAATGCATATAACAAATAAATAAACATGGGTATGATTTATAACAGCTTATACTCTGGTGGGGAAGATACACATTGGTTCAAATAATTTCAAAATAAATACATAAAATTATAATTGACATAAAGGCTAAGTAGAAGACATACTGTTTTATAAGAGAAGATAAAATCAGTAATTTCATCTTTTCAGGGTGGGTAAAAACTCTTTTCTAATGTAAACAGTTTTGAACTTAAATGTGTCTGAGGAATCCACATTAAAAAAGGACATAATTGTGTTTCAGTATGAGTGAAAATTATAAGCAGTTTTCCATGGCAGAGGATTGAAAAAAGTTCAGAATGGCTGGAATAGGGAAAAATAAAAAGTACAACACAATAAAAAGTTAACATTAGATGGATAATTTGTAAACCATGTTATAAAGATTTGTTTCTATCCTAATAATGATTAAGATTTTAAAATATATTTGAAGTTATTTGAGAAGCTTATATCATCAGACAGATTTTAGAGGTGGGGGGAGGGAGAAAGATAACTGGACCTGCAGTGTCAAGAGCAGATGACAGGGTGAATGCAGATGAAAACTTTGAGAAGGATGTTGTAAATGTCCCAATGGGAACTGTTAGTTTGAACTAGGTGATAGAGAGAGTCTGATAAATGTCCAGGAAGAAAAGCAGACAGGACTCAGTAATAAATTAACTACTGTGGGTGAAGGGGATGGACATGCCATGGTTCATTGCTAGTTCTCTGGCTTGCAAAAATGGATTGAATTGGGCCACTTACTAAGATAAATCAAATAGTTAAGGAGAAGAGACAGAGAAGTGATCAGCTTGGGTTTTTTATATGTTAGATTTGAGTATCCTTGGACATGTGTAAAACTTCAATTAGACTGTTAGGCAAATGGGTAGTACTCAGTGGAAAAATAGGAGTTAGGAATAAAAGTAATGACACAGTTGAGTATAGGTAATAATTGCATTTTTGTGAATGGATACAACGCTTATGGGTAGACTATAGTATAAGAAGAGATCAGATCAGATCATATCGCTTAACATCCAATCTTGAGTAATTCCAACTAGAAATGGCTTGGTAGGGGAAGACAAATCAGCAAAAACAGAGAGGGAGAAATGACAAAGTAGGCAAGATGACCACTTAAGAGTATCACTGGTGTCAAGACAAAAAGTTTTCCAACAAGAAAACATCCTCAGCAGGCTTGAAGTTGCTACAGATTAAAATTACACAGGCCAGATATAACTCAAGGTTTATATCTGATCTCTGTATGTTAGCTGTGAATATCACCCATTGAAATCCCTTGTTTTACAAATTCTTAGAAGTTGTTAAACTCTATGGTTAATGCATTATTTTATTAGAAAAAATTGCTAATCATTATTTATCTATATCATGAAATTATTGGGAAAAACAAGTTCATTTGCATTACCACAGTGAAAATTTGTTTCCTACAGAAAACATTGTATATATTCCATATGTATATATATTTTTCAAATATAAACATATTTATTAAAACATATTTTGAGACAGGTGCATTTCTGCATAATTGCAATGGTTTAGTCATACATGTACAGTTTCAGTTGAACAGAATCTCTTAAGCTTTGAGCTCAAAGACAGACAAGGCAGAAAAGTATTATCAATTTCATTTCATTCATTTCAGGACCTAGAAAGATGAGAGTAAGTGACCTACACAAGGCACCATGGCACACAATATGAGTAACAGCTATGCCCTAGGAATAGAAACAAAACTAAAACAGAAAAGACCTAACAACTGAAATACAACCTCTGAGAAAATTGAGGTAATCTAATATTCTATGCATCTTACAGAAGGAAAACTCAATCTGAACAGCATGACTTACTTTAATGACATTTTTTCAACCACTAAATACTCACTGTTCTTAAGTTCACATGAAAATTTTTCCAAATAGGTCATAAGCTAAGTCCAAAAACAAGCCACAACATAATACAAGTAATTGGAATAATACAGAATATAGTAAATAGGAAGGAAAAGTTATCAGAAAAATAAAAAAGAAATTAAGCAAAATACTTTTAGATAATTCATGGGTAGGAAAAAAGTACATTAGAAAATACTTTGAGTGAAATAAAAATAAAATTGCAACATATCAAATTTTGTAGTATAGCTAAACCACAACTTAAAATAAAATTATAGCTTTGAATACATATAGGGTGAAAAAAGATGGGTTGAAAATAAATAATCTAAACCTTCTAACTCAAGAGCTAGAAAAGTAATGACAAATCAAGCTCTTTACAATTATGAGGTAAAATTCTATGGAGTAGAACAAAAAGATAAGAATGAAAAATATGGGGTGGGGGAAAAGCATGAGACATGAACTCAATACAGCATTTACCTCATATGATTTATACAGATGCTTAAAAACTGATCTTACAGATTCGTATGTAGAGTAAATGAACAATTTTCACCCATAGCTGCACCCTGGATAACAACAGTCCTAATCCTAAAGGGAACTGAACTCTTCTACTTCAAGTAAGCAAAGGCTACTGAAATGTATATGTAACTGGCACTAGACTCTTATACAACACTGAAAAGTAATTTCAAAAATATTATCATAATATATAATAACATGATATTTAATACCATATTAAAACTGTGATGTACGATTTTCATCAAAATGAGGGAAATACTCTGAATCTGAATTTATATGCAGTAACACTCTCAATTCAAGTTTGGCAGAAGACTAACTAAATATAAAAAAGACAAGAACTCAAAAATTGTACATTGCTTATACCCTTTCTAAAGAAAATAAATCTAAAAGCTTTGAATGAGAGAATATTTTAACACCACATAAAAATAAAGATAGTAAAATGGTATCTAATAAGCTGAGAATCTACAAAGTATCATAATAAGAAATAGCAGGATGTTATACCATAGGAATTCAAAGAAATCAGAGAAAGTATCTTCAAGCAAACCACCTTAACTAACAGTAAGAATCTGGAAAATATTAATGGATGCAAGTTGCCAGTGTAGAAGCTAAAGAAGAATGGGCAATTAAAATCCTTGGAATGAAGTCCCATTTCTAGTAGCATGGTTACTTATGTATCCACTCTAACAAAAAGTCAAAACATAAAAAACAAGGCTTCAAAAATATCAAAGTTCTTGAAGGAGACTAGGGAAGTAGCAAGTTATAATCTCAGTGAAACAGGAACTCACAGAAACATATTTTTATTTTGATGGTATTTTCTAAGTCTTATAATTTGAACTTTAGTTTCCATGGCTTTGTTGAAAATGGGAACATACATAAAGTTCAGTGCTGCTACAAGATGGGTGACTCTTCCAAATAAAACAGAAACACCAAAAGCAAACACACTTGGTATGTGATGGCACCTAAAATATATTTTTTCTAGCCCTTATACCAAGAAGACTGATATGAGGCTTACCATGGCAGTGAGCAAAGGTGGAGGATAAAATGAGTATATGATAAGTCATAGCACAAAGCTCACCTTTGCCTGCATTTACAGATCAAATTTATGTGATCTGTGTTCAAAAATACAAATTTTTAATTAAGTATAAAATACCAGGTAGGTTATGTTCCCCAGTGCCTGGCATAGCATTGGGTCCTCCTCTATAGTGGAAATGATCTTAAAATTAGAATCTAAATATAAAGATTTTTCAAAATAATTTCCCAAGAGAGCACATAGCTCATAATTTTAAAAAAGAAAGAAAGATAGATGACATGCTATCATCCATGGGGTATAGCAACAGACCTAGAATATATATATACTGTGATAATCAGAACAGAAAGAAAACAAAAACTATGCTGACTGTACTTAAACAGACAGACACACACACACACACACTCATAATACATAAATTTAAAAATGTTTGCAGGAAATCATTTAATATATAAACACATAAATTCTAAATGTATAAGAATGTAAGAATCTGGGAAACATTAGTGATAAAGCAGATATACTTTTCAAGGAACAAACTAAAGAAAGACAGCAATTAAAATCCCAACAATCCAAATCCACAATTACAGTTTGAGATATCAACATTCATATCTCAGCTATTAATAGAATAAGTGAAAGAAATCAGAAAAATAGAGAAGACCTAAACACCATTAACAGTCTACCTTAGGTGTTTGTTTATAAAACCTTTAACCAACAAAAGAATACACAAATACCAGTCATAACAATAGATCATATACTGTGAAAGAAAACAAAAATAGCCCCAAAGATACATAATATAATATTGTACCATAACAGTATTAAATATGAAGGAATTATTAGAAATATATCAGCAATTTGCCTATATTTTGAAAATTAAAGAACACACATCTGAATAACCCCAAGGGCAAAAAAGAAAGTATGTTAAATTAGAAATATTTTGAATTGAACAAAAATGAAAATATAACATACTTATATTTGTTACATGCAAACAAACAGTGTTTAGAGAGTAATTTATCACATTAAATACTGATATTAGACAGGAAGAAATATATCAAACTAATGCTTTATGCTGCCACTTTAAGAAATAAGAAACTAAAAAGAGAGGATCAAGAAGACGAAATTAAAACAAACAGGTAGTAGAAACAAATGGCCAGTAGTAGGGATAAAATGGTGTTCATATGGGAAAAAAATCATGAACTTGAGAACAGAAAAATAATGAGGAAGGCAGATTACACCAAAATCTGATCTTTGTGAAGATCAGTGTAGTAGACAGAATCTTAAGATGTCTTCCTTCCTTCAAGTTTCTGTTCCTGGTTATTCAACCAGGCACTAATCTATATAGTGCTATGAAGGGACTTTGCAGATATAATTAAGGTTAATAATCAGAGAACTATAAAATAAGGAGACTATCCTGAATTATCCAGGTGGTCTCAGTCTAATTCCTGAGCCAATAAAATAAAAGATAAAGCCAAAAGAGTAAGTTGAAGAGATGCAGCAACAGGAGAAATCAGGAGAACTCAAACATGAAGCATGCCATCAGTGCTCTGAAATAAGGGCCAACATGCAATGATCAGAGAGAGTCATTTAGGAGCTAATGTCATCTCCCAGTTGAGAGCTAGTCAACAAGGGAATGGAGATCTTAGTCCGAAAACCACAAGGAATTGGATTCTGCCAACAACGTGAACATGCTTGAATGGGGATTTTTCTCAGAGCCTCCTGATAAGAGCTCAGCTGGTTGACACCTTGAGGTTAGCCCTGTGAAACCCAAAACAGAGAAAGTCATCCAAGCTAAGCCAATCTAGACTTCTGATCATCAGAACCATGAGAAAATAAACTTGATGTTTTCAACTGCTCAATTGTGTAATTTTTAAGGCATCAGGAATTAGGAAACTAATATGATGAATATAATCATTAAACTTCCTGCAGGATGACAAAGAAAGAGAAAGAAAGAAATTTTAAATACGAGGTACTAAAAAAAAGGACATTACAATAGAGCCCACAGAATTTATTAGGAAAATAGGAAATGGTATGAGAAGCTCTTTGCCCATAAACTTAACAACTTTTAAAAGTCCTTTAAAAAACACAAATGCCAGGACCAATCTAAAAGAAATACATAATCTAAGATGTATTATATCTATTAAATAATTATTTTTATAATTAAAAACTTCCAAATGAGGAAAATGCCAAGTCCCAACAGTTTAATGGTGAATTCTACCCGACATTTAAGAAAGAAGTAGTTTCAAATGTACAGAATTTCTTCCAGAATATAGAAGTGAAGGGAATGCTTTCAAATTCATTTTAAGAGACTAGCATTAATATGACTCCATAAACAAATTATTATAAAAATTGAAATCTGCATGTTACTATTTCTCAAGAACATTGACAAAAAACTCAAATGTAGTGCAAGAATATTTAAAAGTAGGTCATGGAAAATAAGTTTACCCTGGCAATAAAAACTGCTTCAGTAATCAAGAATTGATTAATAAAATTCACTGTATCTACAAACAAAAAAAAGAAAAAAAATGTATGATCACCACAATAGCTGCATAAAAATAATTTGAGAAAATTCAATATTTACGATACGATAAAAAATCTAAGCAAACTGAAAAGAAAATAGGCTTTCTTAAGCCTTTTAAGGTAGACTAAAAATCCCTGCAGATAAAAATATACTTACTAGTTGAAGAAAGGTTTTCTTCTAAGAGCAGAAAGAAAGTGAATGTATCAGATGTCATTACTGTACTGAAGATCTTAGCCAGTGAAATTAGTCAAGAAAAAGACAGGAAATGCATAAAATGTGAACATAAATAATTTGTTTCTATACAAAGGTGACATAAATATCTACAAGGATTAACAACCAATCTATTTGTAAATATCTTCTAGATCAAATAAGTTTACCAACATTGCAGAATATGAGGTCAACAAACACACACACACACACACACACACATATATATCCTGTATATGTGTATATATATACATTCTGTATATGTGTATAAATATATAAAATACATAATACATATATTATAGAT
This sequence comes from Pan paniscus, assembly GCF_029289425.2. NCBI lineage: Eukaryota > Metazoa > Chordata > Mammalia > Primates > Hominidae > Pan > Pan paniscus. The sequence continues at coordinate 58,377,071 of NC_073249.2, read as the reverse complement.
GTATGTATATTATACATACATATTATATACGTATGTGTATGTATCTATAAAGATGTGCTGTGACATAAAACAAAAATCCCAAAAGATACATAATATACACACACAAACACATAAATATATGCACGTATAATGTATTATATCAATGAGCAATTGAAATTAAAATTTAAAGTACAAATTTTCAAAAGCAAGAGAAAGCATGAAAAATGTAGGTATAAAACTAACACAATATTTTTACTACCTGTATGTTGAAAACTACAAAACACTGATGAAAGTAATCAAAGAAGATCTAAATAAATGGGAAGTTATATAAATAAAACGGAAAATTGTTTAAGTCTTAGAATGCATAGTATTTTAAGATGTCAATTGTAAACAAATTAAAGAAAGTATTCAAATTTATGTATAGTTAAAATTCTACTAGAACTTTACTGAAATTAACAAATTGATTCTTAAATTTACATGGAAATGAAACAAATAAGAATATCCAAAACAATTTTGATAAAGTACAAGATTAGAGTTATCACACTACCTACTTTCAAGATTTTCTGTAAAGTTACAATAATCAAGACAGTGTAATATTACAGATATATACACAGTTAGATGACTAGAACAGAATAGTGTGGTTCAGAAATAGGCTCATTCTTTATGATTTATTAATTTTAAGTATATTTAATTAATAATAGATAACATTTTTAACAATAGTGTTGAAAGTTTTTGACATTGACAAGCAGTAAAATAAAGAATCTTGATCCGTATCTTGCATTATATAAAAAATTAACTCACAATAGGACATGAACTTAAATATGAAACCTAAAATTATAAAACTACTAGAAGAACACATAAGAAAATATATTTGTGGTCTTTAATATGACAAATATTCCTTAGATATGTCACCAGAAACATGTACCATAAAAGCAACAGCCAAGGTAAGAATCCCTGCTCTTGATGTACTGTTAAATGAGTAGAAAGGCCATATAAACTGAGAAATACTGTGCAATCACTCCTCCAATAAAGGGCTTGTATATATAAAGAACTCCCAAAACTCAATAAAAAACAAACAATCCAACAAAGAAAGGTAATAGAGTTGAACATATTAAAATATCCTCAACATCATTAGTCATTAAGGAAAACACAATGTAATCTGGCAATAACATATCATTACATACTTAATAAAATGTTTAACGTTCAAAACAAACAAGCAAATCATCACAACAGTAACAATGAACTAAAAAGACCATATGTTTGCAATTAGGAAAGACAAATGAAACTCTCATACATTGATTGTGGGAATGCAAAATGGTAGAGCTATGTTGGAAAAAAAGATTTGGCAGTTTCTTACAATGTTAAATATACATTTACTAAAATATCCAGCAGTCTCACTTCTAGGTATCCAACTAAGTGAAATGAAAGCTTATGTTTATGCTGAAACATGCAAGTGAATATTTATAGAAACTTTACTTGTGATTGCCCAAAACTATATTAAAAATGCCTTTCTCTTGGGTGATGGATAACCAACTGAGGTACAACCACACAATGGAATTCTGCCTATCAATTTAAAAGTATGACACATTGAAAAGTGCTGGATCATATATGGATCCCAAATGAAAAATGCTAAATGAAGGGAGTCAGAATGAAAAGGCAGTGAGTCATGTGAATTCATTTTTTTGACATTCTAGAAAAGGTAAATATGTAGGAAGAAAACAGATCGATGGTGATGGGGCTGTGGAGGAGGTAGCTGACTAAAAAGTGGCATGAAGAAATTTTCTCTGGAAGCCTTCCATATTTTGATTGTGATTCTGTTCACTTGATTGTATAGCTTTGTCAACACCCTCAGAAATGTAAACTGAAAACAGGTGTGTTTTGGTCAATGCAATTTATTTTAAAAAAAAACTGAAAAGAAGATAATAGTATTTTTTCTTGCTGTTATTAACCTAAATGTTAACATAGGAGTATAATTGTATATAAAAATATCTTAAAAGCTGGATTATTTGATTTAAACAATATTTGCATTAATTTAAAAATTACAAGAAAATCAATTCTGTATTATACAAAGCAATATTTTTAAAAGATGTTAATTTATATCATTGATTATAAAGATCAAATAAACTTAAGTTACATTTAAGCATTATTCTTTGCCCTCGGTTTCTATTCTAATCAAAATACAGTAGATTATCATGTTTGCAGATTATTTGAGAATTCACCTGCTTGCTATAATTTGTTAATTCAAAATAAATGCTCATGAGCTTTTGTGCTCATTTTCAGTCAGGGTGGTAAAGTATTTGAGTCACATGATGCACACTTTCCTAGCCGAGACAGACTAAGACCACACGCTACCTTACTTTTTTTTCAGCTGTTATATTGAAAAAAAGTCTTATTTGCAATCTATTCAACCTTTTAGGTTTTTTGTTTATTTGTTTGTTTGTTTGTTTTGTTTAATTCTGTGAAAAAAAATATGGCCCCCAAACATAGTGCTTGATATGATTTGGCTGTGTGTCCCCATACAAGTCTCACCTTATAAAGAAAAGTCTCACTCTTTCTTTTATAAAGAAAAGAGTCAATTATACCTCTTTTCTTTATAAATTACCCAGTCTAATACAGTGCTAAAACACTGCCTAGTGTTCCTAAGCACAAGAAAACTGCAATGTGCTTTAAGAAGAAAATAACATATGCTACAGGAGCTTCCTTTGGATATGAGTTATAGTGCCGTTGGCCATAAGTTCAACATTAATGAATCAACAATGCCATACATCAAGAAAAGGTGGAAAAAATTTGTTGATCTGTGTATGAGGCTACTGAAGAAGCCGCTAACATAACATCCCTAGTATATGCTGAAGCTATAGAAAAGATGGAAAAGTGACTACATTTATGAATTCACAAATGGTGAAAATTTTTAAAAAACATACCAGACGGCATTCTTCTGGGGCTGAAAGCCAAAGAAATTTATGGTTATGTTACTCAGGAGCAAGAGAATATTAAGTCCTTCTTGGCTAGTGCTGGCTGGTTCACATGTTTCAAAATGTGATATGGCCTTTTTTTTTAGTGTCACTATTACTTATGCTGTATAACATCTTTTAGTACAAAAGCCAACAGAGCTGAACTCAGAATAAATCAAGAGTTTGAGTACATTTTGTAAACAGAGTAAATTGAAAAATAATATCTAAATGACAAAACATTTCAATATGTGTTATAGCCTGAAGGGAAAAACAAGTGCCCTACCTTGATAAGTTTATCAACTCTAAATAATTGAATGTATCAGTTGTCAGGAATACTTCATGTTTCTTAATTTTTTAAAATAGACTCAAATATTACTTTAACCAGTGGAGGAACCCATTTCTAAAATTTTTTATTATAAGCCTTAAAAGTAAACAACAATAACAACAATAAAACATCTAAAGAAAAAGGGCTCAGTATACTAAATCTTCATCATTTTATTGTAATCAATATGTAATGATACTATAAGTACTCCTAGAGTACTTGATCTATTCATACTTTGCCTAATATAAAAAGCAAGGCTAATAACTCCATGGTATTCAACAGTGCAAATATTCTTATGAAACTATACTTGTACACGATTGTGATTTTAGGTTATTGTGAAGATTGTCAAGCATTTCTTCTTCATGATAATCTTTCCAATAGTCTTTTCTATCTATGAAATAAGATAGATCCCAGGTGTTATTAAGTATACTTAAGTTATTTCAAAATAAATGCTCACAGCTTTTTGTGATCATTTGAGGACAGGGTGGCAAAATATTTGTGTCACATGATGCACCCGTTCTCAACTGAGATAGAATAAGATCACATTCTACTTTTTTTTCACCTCTTATACTGCAAAAAAAAAAAAAGTCCTATTCATAATCTATTCAATGCTATGCTTTCAGCACCTTTGAGCTTTAAGTATATGTAATAAAACCTAGGCTATATCTTATTTCATTTATGTAACAATAGCATTGTATTGATAGTTGTTAGATAATTATCTATGAACCCCACTGCCTTTTTGTTTTTCTGCGTTAGTTGCTTTTACCTCTTTTATGCTTTATTTTATATAATGTTGTAATTTATCCTACATGTATGTAGAATTATACGTCTAAGAACTTTGATTATAATCTGCATTTAAAAGGGTCATGTAAAGCTTTTAATGAGTAAACTGATTTAACAAGAAGGATCAGAATATTGGAAAAAACAATGCTTTTACAGCCATTTGATTGAGTATCTACATGTTTCTGTAGGATTTTAAAAATCTATACTCAGTAGAATTCTATGTTGTAAACCACCTTTGCATTGGAATTGAGCTGTGAGAGGATATTTACTCTTAAAAATTGGTGCACAATAAGAAAATCAGGATATACACTGACGTATTAAGACTGAGCAAGGATAAAGACAGCATTACAGGAAAAGAGAGATGAATCATTTGCTTTATATAAAGGATTAGTTTGGAAATCCCTCATCATTTGTATAATCTTCTTTATATACCTAAGTGACATAGAATATTACATATAGATTTTTATCTAAGAGAAAAAAAATGTAACAGCTAAGTTGTCTCTGAGATTTTTGTTTAAAGTAATAAATTTGAAATCCCTTCAAAAATTTAAATAAAATGCTGCATTCTTCACTATAGTGGTAGTGTGAGAATTATCTTAGCAAACCATCTTCTTTCCAGGTAATCTGTTAATTTTTCACCCATTAAAATATAAAAGCTCTGCTGCATTTGTGTACTGTGTTAGACAATTTGCAAAGTTCAACCTTCTGATTTTTTTGTGGATTCTTTTATTTTTTATTTGACATCAGTTAATGCTCTAGCTGCATTTCTAAAGACCTGTCATTAACAAAATAATGTATTTTTGTTATACTCCAAACTACTTAATAATTTCATGCATATCACAAACCTGAAGATTAGTTAAGAATCAATAATGTTTAACTTTTTTCTCAATGCATCTGCGTGAAATTTTCATTCTTTCCAAAACATTAACAACCTCAAGCTATTTTATTCATCAACAATTTATGTCTATAAACTCTACTTTACCGAAGAAAAATGTTTATTTTATTTCAATTATTTAAATAATACAGATAAACAAGACATGGTCAAAAGGCTGGGCCACAGGACAGTCGCCTGTGCCTCACACTCAGTGGGAGGGGGAGTGACACATTAAGTATACTTCTCAAGTGTTTCACCATAAAAAATGATAGGTAAGTGAGGTACTGGATATGTTAATTGGCTTGATTTAATCCTGCCACATTGTATACATATATCAAAATATCACACTGTACCCCATAAATGTACACAACTATGATTTGTCAAGGAAAACACGGGCACAAATGCCCTAGATAGAGGTGACCCTTGCAGGTGTCTGTAGATCTATTCTGGGGAGTAACTCTCACCCAGTACTTCCATCTCAGATATTCAGCAGAAATAAACATTTCAAAATTGTATTATATATTGGGGATAGGCCTATTGATATTCTAACTGGCTCTCCTCTCATTAGTTTCAGAAGAAGGGCAGGGCAGCCTGAAGGTTATTAGGTGCTCATTAAGAAAAAGCTTTAATGTGATAAACCAGGAGCATAAAATAATAGTACTCCGATGTTGTGACACAATATTTAATGATCTTAGTCTACAAGCTGATGTTAAGCAAGAGTTTTTAAATTATCATGCTTCATCAGGGATCAGAAAGTAATTAAAAGGCAGTTAATGTGCTGCCATTTTTCATTTCTCAATAGACACACAGAGAAATTAAAAAGCAGAAATAAAATAATTTTTAGTCTTATTTAAGCTTCAACTACATAAATCAAGGACTAAATTTGCAATCCCTAGGCTTTCTCACTAGCGCTTAATATTCTGTTTCTAAAACATCCTACATATCACTGATTTCCTAAAAGGTCAAAATTTATTTGGTCCTGATTTTACTGCAAGACTTGGTTGTAAGAGTGCAGCAAAAGAATCACAATATCAACTAGTACTCTCTTAACATACCATGTGTAAAACCATAGAAAAGAAAATAACATCCCTGATCCTTTGCCTTCTACATTTTTTTTTTTTTTTTTGAGACGGAGTCTCGCTCTGCCGCCCAGGCAAGAGTGCAGTGGCGCGATCTCGACTCACTGCAAGCACTGCCTCCCGGGTTCACGCCATTCTCCTGCCTCAGCTCCCAAGTAGCTGGGACTACAGGCGCCTGCCACCACGCCCGGCTAATTTTTTGTATTTTTAGTAGAGACGGGGTTTCACCATGTTAGCCAGGAGGGCCTCGATCTCCTGACCTCGTGATCCACCCACCTCGGCCTCCCGAAGTGCTGGGATTACAGGCGTGAGCCACCACGCCCGGCCTGCCTTCTACTTTTGAAACTGAAGAAAAACAAGGTAGCATATAGACAAATATATATCTCAACATGGGCTAAAAGATTCAAGTTTTAAAAGAATGATCCTTTGCTGGGGGTGGGGTGGGGCGGATTATATAAATCACATCATATTTAGAAGACTTCATTGGTTGTTCTCTAGGTAATGGTCACAGTGCGCACCCTCATGAGCACCTTCCCTCATCATAGACCAAACCCACCACCTCAGCGTCCATTTATTCTTCAAAAGGATGACAATTAGCACAAAATTGGACCTCTGGTGTCCATTTATTCTCAATGCATAATGTGACTTTATTTCAGTTTCTGGTTTACTATTTGAACCCCAGCTTAGATACAGGCTCTGTTATTTGTGTATTTCCTAAATTAACTTTTTGAGATATTTATTATTATTACAACTATTAGAACATTCTCTATTCAAGGAGCATAACAGAAGACTACAGTTTAAAAATCCCCAAAGACATTTTGAATGCATACATAATCAGAGAGTAAAGTTTTCACCAGTTGAAGAATTTCTGAAAGAATACAGCTGTAAAATGCAATTACTTAGTGTTCTATAAATTAGTGATAAATAATTAAAGATAAAAATAAAATAATAGTCACCAGTAACTATTTGTACATGTCACATGTGGCTTCGGCAAATTAACTGATGATTAGATCAACATTTTCTTCCTAAGGTAAAAATAATTTAAGGTGCTTGTAATACATACTAGTAGCAGTGTTAAAGACAAATCTTAATTTGATTTATAATTTGCTGAAAGGACCTTCTTTCTATAACTAATCTGATATCTTATATCTATACACTTTGTCTGAAATTCAATATATTTTTTAGCTTCTGAGATCGATAAGCCAAAATTGGATCATCCAGGATGGAAAATCAGTGTTCTATTAACAGACTGTAGAAACATCACTTACATAAGTACTATTTAGTGAGTTACAAAGATTCTTTACTTTTAATGCTTTACATGGTTTACCTTTCCAATCACATACATGAGAATTGTTTTGATAAATTTTAAAAAATATTTTCTGAAATTAATTTCATCATGTTATTGCAAAAAAAATCAATGGAAGAAACATGACCATGTTTAAATAGTGCAAACTCTCTGTTGCTGCTTCATGAAAGTGAATTACAAGTCTTACATTGTTTCTTTAGTAAAGATACTTAATATTCATCACATAAGAGGACAGATGTAAAGTGTAAGCCCCTGCTGAAATGCAAAGCATAAGTGTTTCATTTCCTGTCTCAGTAGAGCAGTGGGTTGAATAGTGCTTCTCAAAATTCATCTTCACCCAGAACCTCAGAATATGACTCTATTTGGAAACAGGGCCTTTACAGGTGCACTTTAGGTAAGGATTGAGATAAAGTCGTAATGGATTAGGGTGGGCCATAAATCTAATGAGTATCCCTTATATAAGAGACAGAAGAGTACACATAGAAACTGTATAGGGAGAGGAAGGCAATGTGAAGACAGAAGTAGAGATTGGGATTATGTTGCCACAAGCAGAGGCACACCTGGGGCCACAAGAAGACAGAAGAGGCAAGTAGTGATATTGCCCTAGAGTTTTCTGAGGGAGCATGACGCTGCTGACACCTTGAATTCAGACTTCTAGCTTCTAGTCTCTAGTAATGTGAGAGAATAAATTTCCTTTTCTGTTTATTTGTTTGTTTGGATAGAGTCGCTGGAGTGGAGTGGTGCGATCTCAGCTCACTTCAACCTCCACTTTCTGGGTTCAAGCGATTCTTTTTTTTTTTTTTTTTTTTTTTGAGACGGAGTCTCGCTGTCGCCCAGGCTGGAGTGCGGTGGCGCAATCTCGGCTCACTGCAAGCTCCGCCTCCCGGGTTCACGCCATTCTCCTGCCTCAGCCTCCCAAGTAGCTGGGACTACAGGCGCCCGCCAACACGCCCGGCTAATTTTTTTTTTTTGTATTTTTAGTAGAAACGGGGTTTCACCGTGTTAGCCAAGATGGTCTCGATCTCCTGACCTCGTGATCCGCCCGTCTCGGCCTCCCAAAGTGCTAGGATTACAGGCGTGAGCCACCGCGCCCGGCCGGGTTCAAGCGATTCTTGCCTCAACCTCTCGATTCTCAATCTCCATGCCCAGCTATTTTTAATTTTTTATTTTTAGTAGGGACAGGGTTTAACCATATTGATCAGGCTTGTCTCAAACCCTCGGCCTCAAGTGATCCCCCCACTTCTGCCTCCCAAACATTTCTGTTGTTTTAAGCCACCAGATTAGTAAAAATTTGTTATGTGAGCTCTGTGAAACTAACACAGGTTGAAAATTACAATGGTGTCCCCACTCTCTCTAAACTTAGGGTGGTTGTTAGCTTGGGAGAAGTTTCAGAAGACCAGTTTTGAAACAAAAATATTGATTCTAATATAAAGCCATTAAGATGAGATTAATTTACACTATGACCAAAAATCTGAGCCATAAATCACACATTTATAAATATATAAAAAGTTATATAAAGACTATGTAAGATATAAAGGATATGATAAATGCAAACGTCCCTTAGCCTATGAGAAATGAGAATAGAGTTTATGAAGACAACAGTGAATTTACTAGATTGTTTTCATAAAGTTAGAGAATGACGGCCGGGCGCGGTGGCTCTGCCTGTAATTCCAGCACTTTGGGAGGCAGAGGCGGGTGGATCATGAGGTCAGGAGATCGAGACCATCCTGGCTAACACAGTGAAACCCCACCTCTACTAAAAATACAAAAAAAGTAGCCGGGCGTGGTGGCGGTTGCCTGTAGTCCCAGCTACTTGGGAGGCTGAGGCAGGAGAATGGCTTGAACCCTGGAGGCAGTGCTTGCAGTGAGTCGAGATCGCGCCGCTACACTCCAGCCTGGGCGACAGAGCGAGACTCCGTCTCAGAAAAAAAGAAAAAAAAGAAGAAAAAAAAAAAGTTAGAGAATGTCTTGATTAGAAGGAACCTTTAAGGTTACCTAGTTTTTACCTAGTTTCTATTTCAGTATCTCATCAGATAGTTGAATCTCCTCTTTAAAATTACTTCTAAAGTTCCTTCAGCTTCTTCTTGAACTTTAGTGGCAGAAAAAAATCACTCCATTTTTAGACAGGCTTGTCAGTATCTTCTTCATGATAATAAGCCCAAACCCCTGTTCTGCATAGGAGACCTTCAAATACTTATGTCTTATTCAGGCAAAAATGCACACTTCTTCCTAAAATTTCTTATATGATATGATTCATTTTCTAGTCTTCTTGTCATCCAGATCAAAATCCTATGGAAACAATATGACTCATTTATGGATTTCTCAAAATAAAAATTTCAAAATTAAAAAAGATTCTAGTGATTCTAATCAAGAGAGTAGAATCATATTGGCTTCACTATCTATATCTTTATATTATTTCAGTTTAGGTTCCATTAGCATTGTTGACAGTCAAGTTACCCCTTTAGTGCAAAAATCACCATTAGTGCTTATTGTTTTATATTTCTGCTTCTAAGTTATTTTTTCATTAAGTATTATTTTCTGTACTTAAGGACAAAATTTTACATTTTTCTTATTTTTTATCTTGTTAAATTATAAGGGCTCTCCATCTCTATTCTAACTTTTTAGCTTACCAATTTTGTAATGCAACATGTCTGTTGCTCTCCCTCCGAATTTCATTCATGAAAAGGTAGAAGCATATCTTTTATTTTAACATATGGTTATATTTATAATATTATTAACTTTTACTAAAATTTTAATTAAGCTGGAAGCTGAATTAATGTAAAAATATTAATACAGGTGAAAATTCAAACCATCTTTTAGTGCAAAGCAGTCCTGAAAAAAAAAAATTGAAAACTAGTGCTTCTCTACAACCTCTAAATACTAGATGAGTTAACTCCCAGAGTCTGGATTTCATCTTTTTTTCCTCCTTTTGGCTTATTAGTCCCTAATGCCTAGTAATTTCAAAATAAATTGCTAAGTTAATAAATGAATTTGACTTATCTTAATGGGTCTCTTCTGATTTTTGTTTGTAGGCCTAACACCTTCTTTCCCTTGTGATTATAATTCCATTTATCCTGAGAATAGCGGAAGGTCAATTCCTCATTCAAATAATTAGTATACAGCATTATTTCTGGATGTACAGAGAGTGACTCATCCACATAATTTGTATGGGACTTCATCAACAATAATTTTGGCCATATAATATGTAAAAGAAAAATTGAACAGATCACTGCATATTAATTAAATAATAAAGTTATTAAGTAACCTCTCTCAAAAATGTAAAATTTACCTCTATTGATGAAGATTCACCTAATGATGTTTGCCAAGCTATACAGGATGAAGTATTTCTTAGGAAGGCTACCCGGTTGGTCAGAGGATAGAAATTTTCTTAAAATATTCACTATAGAATAATATCTTATTAGAACTGTAAGGAGGAAAACAGTTATTTTTTGTTGTTGTTGTTTAGGTCTCCAGTTGGTTGAAACCAAGAAGACTCTCCCACAGTTATCTAGTATAAAGAAATTGATATATAAACTAGATTGCACTATTTGTTAAACCTATAAAAAATAAACTGGATTAACAGGTCTTTTCCTCAACATTTTCTCTCCCACTGTCTATTTGTGGGTTTAAATTATAGTCACTGAGATATAAATGAGCCTTAAATAAGGGTGAGAGGTCAGCTGAATAATTTATATAGCTAGAAAATATAGTTATAAAAATATAAATTATTTACTAGCATAAAATTATTTTGGCCTTCTAAATTTGGCAAAGGTGATCTAGACAATTTGGACCAAAATTTCTGATAAGGAAATAGAAAAAAATTGTCCAACATAATAAGATAATTCTATAATACAGACATAAAATTAAGAACTTAATGATGGTTTAATGACATGTAAAACACAGACTGAGATACAAATGAGGAACTGGTACATAGGTTAGGAAAAAAAATCAAAAGTGGTCAAAGAGGAACAAGAATTCAGACAAAGTAGAAAGAGGTAAGATTAATGGCGGACATTTAATTGGAGTCAAAGAAATAGGACTCAGACAATAGGACACAGGACACATTTTAATACCTAATAAGTAAGACAGATTCAGAACTTATGAAAATTCTTTAACTATACTTTTTCAAAAGGCACTATGAATCTTAAACGGGACAAATAAAGAGAAAAACGTACCAGGTAACGTCATAGTAACAACTATTTAAAAAAATTGTATGCCTGTATCAAAATATCACGTGTACCTCATAAATTTACTATTATATACCCAAAATATTTAAAAATAAAACAATTTTTAAAAGGTAAAATCTTGAAATTACATAGTGATTAAGACAGACGATGTTCAAAGTAGAAACATTCAATAGATAATTGACTCCTAAGAGAAAAAATGAAAGTAATAAGAAAATGGAATGGAATTTTCAATAACAGAAATAAACAGAAATTTTAAAGCTATCAATACAATAATAAGGAAATATTATATAAAATTCTAAGTCAATTCAACAACATAGATAAAATTGTCAGATCCTGTAAAACACAAAAATTACCAAAAATGTTATAAAAATAAAATAAAGATCTGATTAGTTTTATCTCTATTGAAGAAATTATAAAAATTTAAAATCTTTCCACAGACACAACACCAGCCTTATACAAATCCACTGACTTATTCTGTTACATTTATGGAAAAAAATAACACTAACTCTCCACAGAATTGCTCAGGAAATACAGAAGGTGGGGCCATTCTCAACTCATTTTATGAGGACAGTAAGTCCCTAATACCAGTATCAGTGTCTTTTTTCCCCTCCCACCTTCAAGCACTATCTTAAAAGAAAAGTAAATCTATAAGCCAATATCCCTCATAAACATTGATGTCCAAAAGTATTATTAATAGCAATAGGATAGTTGTCAGAGCCCATCAATTATAAAGTGAATGATGTGTCATAAGATAAGGAGTTTATGGAATGCAGTTTTCTTTTTATTTAAAATCAATTAATCAATGTTAATTTACCACATTAATAGGAAAAGGAGAAATATCAAGTGATAATTTCAGGAGATTCATTTTAAAACTTTTACACCTATTTATGATAAATTAAATGGAACCTTTCAGCAAATTACTATAAGAAGGGAACTTTCTCAGCTGATAAAATCACCCATAAAAAAAACTAAAGATCACATCATGAAATAGTGAAAGGTCAATTTCCCTACCCCATCACACTCCCAAGATTTGGCCCAAGACAGGAATGGGCATTTTTCACTGCTTCTGTATTGCATTATAATGGAGGTCTTACCCATTTAAAAAATTTAAAAATACCTAAATAAATGAAATACACCAATTTGAAAAAAAAGTTAAAGCTATTATTATTTGACCCCACCTGATTTGTTCATAGACAATTTTAAGGAATCTACAAAAAAGCTATTTGAAATAAGTACTTAGCAGGTTGTAAAACACACAATCAGCTGCATTTCAAAGTTGTCAAAATAAACTTGGAAATAAAATAAAAATAATTCCATTTACAATTGCATGAAAATATATAAAATGTTCACAGGTTTAACAACATCTGTACCAGATCTCTGCACTGAAAACATCACAGCATCACAGAAAGAAGGTTGAACACCTTAATATTTGCCTAGATATATCACGTTCATGCACTGAAAGGACTTAATTTTATAAGTTGTTGATTTTCCTTGAATTAATTGACACATTTAGCAAAGTATAACTCATATTTCCATCAGGTTGTCTGCAGAGTTCAATAAGCTGATTCTAAAATGTATACTGGAATGCACATTATCAGAATAATCAAAACAATAATTAAAAAGTTATAGGATTTACACTACCCAATTTTAAGACTTACAATAAAACAAATTAAAACAGTGTGATATCAGGGTATGTGTGTGTGTTTTTAAAGATGCCAGAAGAGGCCGGGCGCGGTGGCTCACGCCTGTAATCCCAGCACTTTGGGAGGCCGAGGTGGGTGGATCACGAGGTCAGGAGATCGAGACCATCCTGGCTAACACGGTGAAACCCCGTCTCTATTAAAAATACAAAAAAATCAGCCGGGCGTGGTGGCAGGCGCCTGTGGTCCCAGCTACTCGGGAGGCTGAGGCAGGAGAATGGCGTGAACCCGGGAGGCGGAGCTTGCAGTGAGCCGAGATCGCGCCACTGCACTCCAGCCTGGGCGGCAGAGCGAGACTCCGTCTCAAAAAAAAAAAAAAAGATGCCACAAAATTCAATGAGAAATGATAACCTTTTCAACAAATTCTTCTGAAACATAGATACTTACATGGGAAAAAAATGGTATCTCTCCCCATTAATTGCCCTAGAAACTTGGAGGCTTACTCAATTAAGAAAGGTGAGTACTGCTTCTAAGAGCCCACAGGCAAAACACAGGCTCCCATGTATCTGCTGGTATCAACTTTAATACTGTCCCTATCGACCGTTGTCATGAGTGTCCGGTTGGTCTTCTAGTAATGTTTTACAGTCTTAAAGGGTGAGGAAACATGTCTTATTCACAATGTAACGCTCATCTGTGGTGGTTAAAAATCCCCATGATCTTATGCTTTATTAAATATTTTTAACCACAGGTATTAACGAAGCATTCTACCTAGACCAGAGTACTATTTTGAGAGAAATTTTCCCAAATTTCTCAGTCTTATCCAAGGACAGGCATGCTCTGTGTTTACAGTTCCAAATTATTGCACTTGCATTACAATAATATCCTCTGACATTTTCCCCCAGAACATTACTACATATGTAAACTAATGAACCTGTGGATTTTGGTGTAGGAAACATCTCAACAAATTACAAGTTCTAATAGTCCGGGACCCAAAAATTTGAGAGGCTGGAGTCGGATTATCCGTGTTTTCCGGAAAATTTCATGTAAAATTAATTTTCATTGACCAGGTCCAACTAGTAATAAGCATTTACTGATTTCTTACTATATGCCAGACCCGTTTTAAGCATGTTTTATAGATTATCTTCTTTAATTCTCAAAGAAACTCCATGCCATGGTTCTTCTTATTATTTTTGTTTTACCGAATCACATAAAAAGTTTAAATAATTTGCCCAAGGTCACACAGCACACATTCAACAATACAGTAAACTTCTCTTCTACCAAGAGGAAGGGAATGAATTCATCCTTAAACACAAATAGAGATTTTTACACTTTTCTTCCCAAGAGAGTGTTTACTTGCTATAGATTATTCAATTTCCCTTGTGCCCATACCCTTTTAACTGCTTTTTTAAGCTTCCCCTTTTAAGAAACAGAAAATATCTCCATCAGCCTCAAGTCCATTTGTCTTTGTGATATGTTCTGGCTAATATGACATTAGCAGATGTGTTGCAAGCAGAGATTTGACAATGTAGGTGTACTATTTGATGTGCTCTCTTGCACTCCTGCCACTGCCATGAAAAGGATGTGTTCACACTGGCCAGTTGGTTTCAGAAGAGGATGAAACACAAATAGAGCCAAGATACCCTATGAAGTTTTCCTGGTCAAACCCAACCTACAGCAGAGCCCCTAACCTTGCTTGAGTGAGCCCGGCAGAAAACAACCTGGCCTAGAGAAGTCACTCCAGCCCATCCAACTAACCACAGATCCATGAGCTATCATACGTGATGATTTATTCAGTTTACTCAGTCACAGGGCAAAAAGTAACTGAAAAACTTGATTTGTGTGTAAATCGGAAGGGCCATTTCATATATTTAGAAAATAAGTTCATATTCCTGAGTTTACCTACATTCTGATAGCAAACTATTGGCAACTTTCAATTGGTGTTTTTTTCATTAAGATGCTATCTAATGGAGACATCTAATTTATATAAACATGTTAAGAATAATAAATATTTTGTACTCTTTTTATATGTGCCAAGGAGTTTACATGTGTTTTCTATCATCAACCTCTCACAATGCTCACAACTAGGTTTTAAAGTTTAAGGTAAGCTCCATTATCCCCAATTTTCAAAAGCAAGAAAATTCAGGTGTTGAAGGATTGAGTTTCTTGCATACGGTAAATAACCAGTAAGTAACAAAGTTAGGATTTAAAACTAGGACAGTTAGACTCAACAATTATACCACTGTACAGAAAGGTGAGATTTTTATTCACAGGGTGTGGATTTGGAATTCTAGTTCATGGACTCAAATAACTGAAAACCATATTTTATCCCAGAGAGCCACATTTTCCCTGTCTGTAATATGGACATTATCACAGGCACCTCACGACTTAGGTCAGTATTTTCCATTTCTTGAGCTGGCTCTGAAAATTTGCTTCACAAATAGCATCTTTGTGTTTGCCCAACACATCCTCTCCAGGGAGGCAATATGTCATGATGTCCTGATTAGGAGTATGATATATAACTCTCAGATGGATTTCAAGCTTTGTAAAGCGGGAGAGAGGAAAGATGTTTATCATCACCCTCACCTAGAATTCCTATCTCTGACACATCATCAGATAATTTATACTGGCAGATTGTGTACACTTGACCCCTTAGATCGGGGATATTTACACTGGGATCACAGATCACAGGTAAGGCTCCCAACCCCCCTCTTATATCCCCATTTTGCAACTGCCCTGCATCACTATCATTTTTTGTACCAAAATCTCCTCTCTCTCGCTCTCTTTTGTGTGTATTTTGTTGTTGCTGTTGTTTGGAGTGTGTGTGTGTGTGTGTGTGTGTATGTGTGTGTGTGTGTGTTTAAAAAACCAAGCCCTGCTTGAGAGCCAGGAGGCTGAGAGTCAAGGGCTTAGGTGAATTTCCATGTCTTCAGAAGGAAAAAGGAAACAACAACAACAAAACACACACACACACACACACACACACACACACACAAAACGCTAATGGCACCTCCTGCTACTTTCCTCTGAGAACTGATCTTTTAGTGAAAGTTTACCATTAGGTTGGGGAGAGGAGAGGTACTGAAAAGGGAAATCTATGTGGAAAGAACTAGGAGGGCTCAGAGAGAGATAAAGAAATAATGGTGAGGAAGTAGCAATGGCAGGGCCATGAGGAAATAAGATGTGGAGGAAAATGGTGTGGTGGAAGGAAACTGCTAGAGTGTGTACTGTGGGTGGAGGTGACAGGACAGGGAGGTGGTTATGCCATCATTCATTTCTCAGAAGCAGAAAGGGGTCCTACTGTTTTTGAAAGCACCCAATTATATTTTCCTATTTAGATGGTTAACATGCACATTCTTATTTTCTACATGTCCTTCAGGCATTAGTTAGCTACTTTAATTTAGCTGATGTTAATTTCTAAGTTATTCTTTCTTTTCTAGAGAATAACCAAAAGTAAAATAAGTTTCTTGTTGATTGTGGAGAGTGTTGTCTCAGTGGTAGAGCCTCAGTCTCAAGATATTTGCTTAGACCCTACCTCCTCACACAGTCTAACTTTGTGCTACTTTATTTTCTTTTAGATACTTAATGATGTCTGAACTTTATGTATTTATTGATAATTTTCTTCATTAGAATACTGTATAAGTTCCTTGACACCAAGAGCTTTGCTGAGGTTAATGCTGTTCTGATTCAGAGAAGACATTCAGTAACTATTGACAAGATTAACTGACTTGCAAGACACCATGAGGAGTAAATACCCACAGAAAGACACACGTTTTTCTTCTCTCTGTTCTCTTCCTAGCCCTCCAATTTATCCATGTATAATATGAGAAAAAAACACAAGGTGCAATTGGGTGGAAATCTTATTTTCCCTTTGGAGTTTGAGGAAACATTTTGTTCAGGATATATGGGAGAGGTATCAGTAAAACTAATTTTGACAGAGATGTAAACTGTATTTGTATGATTATTAGATTGCACTGAGACACACAAGATCACTGTTTGTCCTCTACCAAAGTGAGGCTCTTCAATCATTGCAATAATGGAATTGCTTGAAAATTGACAGAACAATCCCTATGTGGATCTCAGAACACTGCCAATAGAGAATCAAACAGTAAAATAGTATTATGCAAGTTTCTTGGACTGTGTCTCTTCTCCCTGACATCTCATCAATACCAAAGTTAATGTTGCTTTAGTTAATAATATCAGTTCCTTTTTATTTATTTGTGTTTTTATGTTGGCTTGAATAGCCTGAGGTTGAAACTGTATATTATAATAAACACTCTGGATTTCAGCTGCCTTTCTGACTAAAGGCCTGTAACACTTCTCCATAATCAGCTTCTTTGAACAAAAGCAACAATATTGGTTAATTAAAAAATAGAAATATATTAATGGATTGGTGTCATTAAATAAAGGTTCACTTTTAGCTAACAAAACAAATTATTTTATTAAAACTCAGGCCATTATTGCAATATCCATGAAACCAAACAGAACATAGAATGTTAGAAATCTAGATTAAGAAAGAGGAACAAAAAAAAAATAATTTTTGATAAAGTGTTCCTTGAGTTCAGTTTGCTCTGAAATTGTATTTAACATAACTCTTGCACCAACAGGAAGGGCACATGATGTCAAGGTCTATGTTCCGACTAGTAACTCACACCTATTTTGTGAATTAGAATATATAAACACAATATTATGGATTATAAAGTTAGCATCCTAATATTATTAATTGTATAAAGTCTTTACTTAAAAGGTGTTCACATTACCGTCACTATTGTATGACAAATTCTATGTTCTCAGAGTATCTAGCTATTCACCAAGCCCATTTTGTCTTCGTCATGGAGAGTTGGACTTCATTTTCCAGCCTCCTTTGTAGTTAGTTTTGGCCAAATGACTGAATCCTCCCTAATGGGAAATGAGCAGAAGTAATGTGTACTGAAACTACTTATGCTTTTCCTACCTCTGACTCACTAACAACCATTTAAATTTAAAATCACATGTTAAAAGATGGGGAGTGTTCTCAGATCACATCCAATGTGTTCTGAGATCCACATAAAGATTGGTCTTGGTGGCTCATACCTGTAATCCCAACAGTTTTGGAGTCTGAGGTGGGATGTTTGCTTGAGCCCAGGAGTTCAAGGTTACGGTGAGCTATGATTGTGCCATAGCACTCCAGCCTAGGTAACAGAGCAAGACCCCATCTCTAACAATAACAACAACAAAAAGATAAAGGCCCCACAGATGAAAAACCCAGTGTCTGTGAATTATTACATTGCCTGACAACTAGACATGCCTATACTTTTACTTTAGGCGAGTCAGAATTGGACTTCTATTGTCCTGAGTCATTATATGATATGTATTTTATTTTCCATGAATGTTAAGTTTAACATTATTTCTTAATTAGATTAAACTATATGTGATACTATTTCTATAATAATTTATTAGACAAATATGAAAAATAAGATGGCTAAATATACTTAATGAATGGAAATAAATTTGTTTAAATTGCTGATTTTAATAATTGACATGAATATTCATTCACTTTCCACATGTAAGAGCTGTGAATCACATTGATTTCTATTTTCACAATATCACCATTGTGATAGAAAATAAGAGAAGTACCTGGGAAGTCATAGATAAACATATCAAAATAACTACCATTATATGAAGGGCCATTATATAAGGGACTCCATTTAAAGTATTTCAGGATTGTTAACTTTGCATATGTTAGCCACATATGCAACTCTTATTCTGTAAGTGAAAACAAAGATTACAGTAAATGTCCTCCTGCTTCCTAAACAAAGATATAAAAAAAAAAGAGTTGTGGTTCAGAGAAGAGAGCTGTGTAACATAATGTATCAGCTTTACATTTCCTCCAAAGACTAATAGTAAGATTCTATTTAAAAGTCTTAGACAAGTCCCCATGCAATGACTCATCAAAGGGGGCAAAGATTGGTGAAAATTCGGATGATAACTTAAAAAATAAAAACACAGTCTTACTGAGAATGGGAAGATACCATCTTATAGCAAGAATTAATTATAAAGCATTTCAGTTTGCATAAATTTTGCATGTTACTATTTATATCTCACTCTGTCACTCAGGCTGGAGTGCAGTGGCATGAACACGGCTCACTGCAGACTTGACCTCATGGGCTCAAGTCATCCTCCCACCTCAGCCTTCTCAGTAGATGGAACCACAGGTGTGCACTGCCATGGTTGGCTGATTTTTAAACCATTTTGTAGAGATGAGTTCTTGCCATATTGCCCAGGCTGGTCTCGAACTCCTGGACTAAAGCTGTCCTCCTGCCTCGGCCTCCCAAAGTGCTGGGATTACATGTGTGAGCCTCTGCATACAGCAGAAATATCATTCTGGCTAGACTAATCCATTGACTCCATAATTAGCTCACTGCATGTATTTAGCAAATGCTTATGGATGTAAATGTATATAATATTTTATAATTCTAACAGATATGAAGGAAGAAAAATACTTGATATACAGCAACTAGAACCTACATAAGTTATGAATTCTAGTATTTGGCATTCAATTTAGGCAAAATTAATAAATGTTATATCTTTTTAAAGAGAAAAGCATATTGATTTAAAAGCTGATATAAGCTCACAGGAAAACAAATCCATAAAACCTTTGAATTACCAGAAAAATACAAAGAAAAGATGAAATCTGTAACCCTATATTCTACAATAATTTCTATAAACATTTGGTGGAATTCCTAAGAATATAACCATCATATATAGTATTTTCCTCTATGTATTAACTTCACTTATAAAATAATTTTCGATTGATATGCAAATATAGGTTTTTTATTTTGGTAAAATTGCCCAGTATTACATCCTCAGGACTTTTCCTCTTTAGTTTGTTGATGCTGTACTTCAGAGGTCAGCACACTAAGGTCCTTGGGCCAAGCCCAGCCTCTGCCTACTTTTGTAAATAAAGTTTTTTTGGAACAAAGTCATTGTTACTCATTTATATATTGTCCATGGTTGCTTTCTTTATGCAAGGAGAAAATTCCAGTAGTTGTGAGCAGTGAATATTTTTGCAATAGAACTAAAATTATTTGCTGTTTAGCCCTTAACAGAAGAAAATTTCCTACCACTCAAGGGGAAAATAATGGACAGGAGACAGGACTAACATGCAGTTCCCACTCGGATGGACAGAACAGCATGTGGAGACTCACATCATGAACTTTTACTCCAAGAACCACCACAGGAACATACCAAGAAAACCAAAATAATTCACAGACCCTTCAAAAGTAGTGGCTTGCTGCTGCAAAGTCTGTGAGACAGATGAAAAACGGAGTTCCCAAAGTGTGAGAGGGGGAAAAGTATGCCTCTGAACACATATCCCTACTGGGGAACCTGAAAATTCAGATCATGGGAGAAGAATTTAATTTTACCTAGAGCTGAAATGGATTTAGGGAGCCAAGCAAAATATAAAATCAGAAGAAGCAGTGGGAAGAGCCCTGTAGGAACTCCCAGTCCCCAGCTTGTATCAAGGGAAGCCATCCCTGGCTTTACCTCAAAAGGGTCCTAGGGGAAGGTACTCAGCAGAACTGGGGAGAAGCCACAGGGTAAAGGAAACTTCTAGCTGAACTTGTAATATTTTGATTGAGCATGAATTTTCCTGAGCAGAATCCAGGGGAGCAAATGACAAGTGCAGATATAAGCACAGGAGCTGCAGCCAGCAGGAGAGGTCTGAGAGCCTGCTTGCTTTCTCAAGAGGAGAGACTTGTAGCCTGCAGCAAGATCTCAGCCTTTTGTGCAGGCTGCCTGCATATAAACTCAGGGCTGTTGGCGGAACACAGCAGGAGTGAGACTGGCTTTGCTGGTTGCATGGGAGCTGGATGAGGTTTGTCACTGCTTGCTTTCCCCCACTTCCGTGGTGACCTGTATGACACATCAGAGGCAGCCATAACCCCCCTTGGAACATAGCTCCATTGACCTAAGAACCAAACCCATCCCCCACAGTGGGCACAGCAAGCCCTGCCCAAGGACAGTCTGAGCTCAGACCTGCCTAAACTTGCCCCCACCTGATGGTTTTTCTCTAATGGCCCTGGTAGCCACAGACAAAAACATAAACTCTTGGGAGCTCTATGGCCCTGCCTATTGCCTGAGAAACCGGAATACTTATCCTGGGCAACATAAGGCAAGCTTATATCCACCTTCTACTATTGCAGCTGGTGATCTCTTGAAAGTGCCACCTCTGGACTGGAGGCCAACCAACTCAGAAACTCATAAAAAAAAAAAAAAAAAAAAAACCTTTATTCAAAGAATGAGAAAACAACAGCTAATTCCACTGCCTGCAACATCTTGGCTAACCAGAGGTCCTGAGTCTGTCCATGTGACAACTTCACTGCTAGTATAAGAAGCATTCAAGAAAACCAATGCACTCAACAATACTACTATAATCAAGGACTCCCACAAGGTCCACTTAACTCCCCTGACATCTGCACTGGAGCAGGTGTTGGTATCCACATCTGGGAGACTTGAAGACAGATCACATCACAGGACTAGTTGCAGACATTCCCCAGCACCAGCCCAGAGCCCAGTAGCCATGCTGGGTGGCAAGACCCAGAAGGGCAATAACAATCACTCTAGTCTAGCTTTCAGGAAGCCCCATCCATAGGGAAGGGGGAAGAGAACCACATCAAGGGATCACCCCATGGGACAAAAGAATCTGAACAGCAGCCCTTGAGTTCCAGATTTTTCCACTGAACCAGTCTACCCAATTGAGAAGAAACCACATGAGTAATTCTGGTTGTATGCCAAAACAAGGTTCTATAAAACCACCAAAAGATCACACTAGCTCTCCAGCAATGGATCCAAACCAGGAAGAAATCTCTGGATTTCCAAATGAAGAGTTCAGAAGGTTAATTATTAAGCTACTCAAGGTGATACCAGAGAAAGGTGAAATGAACTTAAGGAAATTAAAAAATACAGGATATGGATCCAAAAGTCTCCAGAGAAATAGTTATCATAAAGAGAAGACAATCATAAATACTGGAAATGAAAGACACACTTAAAGAAATACAAAATACACTGGAAAGTTTCAACAATAGACTAGAACAAGTAGAAGAAAACCATAAGAGCTAGAAACAGGCTTTCTAATTAACCCAATCTGACAAATACAAAGAAAAAAAGAATAAAAAGAAATGAACAAAACCACAAAGAAATTTGGGATTATGTAAAATGAACAAATGTAAGAAGAATTGGTGTTCCTAGAAAAATTAGAAATCTCAAAGTTTGGAAAATGTGTTTGAGGAAATAGTCAAGGAAATTGTTCCTGGATTGCTAGAGATCTAACATCCAAATAAAAGAAGCTCAAAGAATACCTGTGAAATTAATTCCAAAAAGAATCATCACCTAGACACATAGTCATCAGGTTATCTAAAGTCAAGACAAAGAAAATAATCTTAAGAGCTGTGAGGTGCGAGCATCGGGTAACCTATAAAGAAAAACCTGTCACATTAATAGCAGATTTTTCAGCAGACACCCTATAAGCAAGAAGGAATTGCAGTCCTATATTTAGCCTCCTTAAACAAAGTAATTATGAGCCAATATTTTTGTATCCAGCAATGCTAAGCTTCATAAATGAAGGATAGATAAAATCTTTTTCAGACAAACAAATGTTGAGAGAATTTGCCACTACCAAGTCAGCACTACAAGAACTACTAAAAGGAATTCTAAATCTTGAAACAAAACTTGGAATACACCAAAATAGAACCTCTTTAAAGCATAAGTCTCACAGGGCCTATAATACTATAACACAATTAAAAATAAAAACGGGGTATTCAGGCAACAGCTAGCATGATAAATGGAACAGTACCTGACATCTTAGTACTAGCATTAAATGTAAATGGCGTAAATGCTCCACTTAAAAAATACAGAGTAGCAGAATGGATAAACATCCACCAACCAAATATCTGCTGTCTTCAAGAAACTCAACTAACACAGAAGGACTCAAATAAACTTAATGTAAAGGGATAGAAAAAGATTTTCTATGCAAATTGAAAAAAGTGAGCAAAAGTAACTATTCTTATATCAGACAAAACAGACTTTAATGCAACAACAGTTAAAAGAGACAAAGAGAGACATTATTTAATGATAACAACATTTTCCCAAAAGGAAAGTATTACAATCCTAAATACATATGCATCTAACACTGGGGATCCCAAATTTATGAAAAAATTACTACTGGACCTGAGAAATGAGATAGATGGCAACACAGTAATAGTGGGGGAATTCAATACTCCATTGACAGCACTACACAGGTCATCAAGACAGAAAGTCAACGAAGAAACAAAGGATCTACATAGCCTGGTGCGGTGGTTCATGCCAGTAATCCCAGCACTTTGGGAGGCCAAGGTGGGTGGATCACAAGTTCAGGAGATCGAGACCATCCTGGCTAACTCGGTGAAACCCCGTCTCTACTAAAAATACAAAAACAAAATTAGCTGGGTGTGGTTGAGGGCACCTGTATTTCCAGCTACTCAGGAGGCTGAGGTGGGAGAATGGCGTGAACTTGGGAGATGGAGCTTGCAGTGAGCCGAGATTGTGCCACTGCACTCCAGCCTGGGCAACAGAGTGAGACTCCATCTCAAAAAAAAAAAAAAAAGAAAAAGAAAAAGAAAAAAGAAACAATGGATCTACACTATACACTAGAACAAATGGCCTTAACAGACATTTACAGAACATTCTACCCAAAAACTGCAGAATATACATTGTTTTTATCAGCACTTGGAATATTCTCCAAGAGAAACCATATGATAGGCCACAAAAAAAGTCTCAATACATTTTAAAACATTGAAATTATACCAAGTACTCTCTCAGACCACAGTGGAATAAAATTAGAAATTAACTCCAAAAGGAACACACAAAACTATAAAAATAGATGGAAATTAAGTAATCTGCTCCTGATTGATATTTGGGTCAACAATGAAATAAAAATGGAAATTTAAAAATTATTTGAACTAAATGATAATAGTGACACAACCTAAGAAAAACTCTGGGATACAGCAAAAGCAGTGCTAAGAGGAAAGTTCATAGCATTAAATGTCTACATCAAAAAGTCTGAAAGCGAACAAATAGAAAATCTAAGCTCACACCTCAAGGAACCAGAGAAGCAAGAGGAAACCAAACAGATACCCAGCAGAAGAAAATTAACATATCTCAGAGCAGAATTAATGAAATTGAAACAAAAACTACAAAAGATAAGTGGTCCCAAAAGCTGGTTCTTTGAAACGATAAACAAAATAGATAAATAGTGAGATTAATCAAGAAAAGAAGAGAGAAGATCCAAATAAACTCAATTAAAAACAAAATGGGAGATATTATCATCAATACCACATAAATACAAAGGATAATTTAAGGCTATTATAAACACCTTATTTACACAAACTGGAAAACCTAGAAGAGATGGATAAATTCCTGAAAATACACAACCCTCCAAGATTAAACCAGAAGAAACAGAAACTCTGAACAGACCAATAACAAGTAGCAAGATTAAAACAGTAATAATAATAATAATAAAAAAACTTGTCAACAAAAAATGTCCAGGACCAGAGGGATTCACAGCTGAATTCTATCAGACATGCAATGGTGAACTGGTACCAATCCTACTGAAACTCTTCCAAAAGATGGAGTAAGAAGTAATCTCTCGTAAATCATTCTATGAATCCAGTATCACTCTAATACAAAAACCAGGAAAGGACATTAAAAAAAAAACAACTACAGACTAATAGCAGTGATGAACATAGATGCAAGAATCCTCAACAAAAAACTAGCTAAATAAATTCAACAGCATATCAAAAAGATTATCCACCATGATCAAGTAGGTTTCATATCAGGGATGCAGGGATTATTTAACATATGAAGTCAAAAAATGTGATACACCACATGAACAGAATTAATAACAAAAATCATATGATCATCTCAATAGTGTACAAAAAGCATTGATAAAATCCAGCATCTCTTTATGATTAAAACCCTTAACAAAATCGGCATAGAAGGGACATACTTTAAGGCAATAAAAGCCATCTATGAGAAACCCACACTCAATATTATACTAAATGTAGAAAAGTTGATAGTATTCCCCCCAAGAACTGAAACAAGACAAGGATGCCCACTTTCACCACTTCTATTCAACAAAGTACTGGAAGTATTAGCCAGAGCAATCAGACAAGAGAACGAAAAAAAGGGCATCTAAATCAGTAAAGGGAAAGTCAAACTGTTGCTGTTCGCCAATGATATGATTATATACCTAGAAAACCCTAAAGACTCATCCGAAAAGCTTCTAGATCTGATAAATAAATTCAGTAAAGTATCAGGATACAAAATCACTGTACACAAATTAGTAGAAATGCCATACAGCAACAGTGACCAAGTTGAGAATCAAATCAAGAACTCAACCACTTTTACAATAGCTGCAAGAAAAATAAAATACTTAGGAATATACCAAACCAAAGAGGTGAAAGATCTCTGTAAGGAAAGTTACAAAACACTGCTGAAATAAATCATCAATGACACAAACAAATGGAAACAGCTCATGCTCATGGATGGCTAGAATCAGCATTGTGAAAATGACCACACTGCCAAAAGGAATCTATAATTTTAATGAATTCCCATCAAAATACCATCATCATTCTTCATAGAACTAGAAAATACAATCCTAAAATACACATGGAACCAAAAAGAGTCTGCATAGCCAAAGAAAGACTAAGCAAAAAGAACAAATCTGGAGGCATCACGTTATTTAACTTCAAACAATACTACAAGGCTATAGTTACCAAAACATCATGGTACTGATATAAAAACAGGCACATAGACCAATGGAACAAAATAGAAAACCTAGAAATAAAGCCAAATACTTAAAGCCAACTGATCTTTGACAAGGCAAACAAAAACATAAAGTGGGGAAAAAGCAACAAATGGTGCTGGGATAACTGGCAAGTCACATGTAGAAGAATGAAACTGGATCCTCTCTCTCATCTCATACAAAAATCAACTCAAGATGGATCAAAGACTTAAATCAAAGACCTGAAACCATAAAAATTCTAGAAGCTAACATTAGAAAAACTGTTCTAGACATTGGCTTAGGCAAAGAGTTTATGACCAAGAACCCAAAAGCAAATATAACAAAAACAAAGAAAAAATAGATGGGACTTAATTAAACTAAAAAGCTTCTGCACAGCAAAAGAAATAATCAGCAGAGTAAACGGGCAGCCCACACAGTGGGAAAAAAATCTTCACAAACTATGCTTCTTACAAATGGCTAATATTCAGAATCTACAAGGAAATCAAACAAATCAGCAAGAAAAAAATAATCCCTTCAAAAAGTGAGCTAAGGACATGAATAGACAATTCTCAAAAGAAGATACACAAATGGCCAACAAACATGTGAAAAAAAATGCTAAACATCAATAGCGATCAAGGAAATGGAAATCAAAACCACAATACAATACCACCTTACTCCTGC
This sequence comes from Pan paniscus, assembly GCF_029289425.2. NCBI lineage: Eukaryota > Metazoa > Chordata > Mammalia > Primates > Hominidae > Pan > Pan paniscus. The sequence goes on along the minus strand of NC_073249.2, from coordinate 58,350,470 downwards.
AAAAATAGACATAGTTAAAAAAAATGAAATACTACTCAGCCAAAAAACAGAATGAAATAATGGCATTCGCAGCAACCTGGATGAAGTTGGAGACCATTGTTTTAAGTGAAGTAATTCAAGAATAGAAAACCAAACATCATATGTTCTCAGTTATAAGTGGGAGCTAATCTATGAGGACGCAAAGACCCAAGAATAATATAATAAACTCTGGGGACTTGAAGGAAAGGGTGGGAAGGGGGTGAGAGATAAAAGACTACACATTGGGTACAGTGTACACTGCTCTGGTGATGGGTGCATCAAAATCTCGGAAATCATCACTAAAGAACTTAGCTATGTAGCCAAATACCACCTGTTTCCCAAAACTATTGAAATAATAATATTAACAACAAAAAAGTTTTAGGAATTTAAAAAAAGGAAAATATTGCTTACCTTGCGTAAAAGGACCTAAAAATTGCACCGTCATTTTTATCTTTCTAATTGGTTTTTCTTTTTAAATATATATTCATAAAAGTAAAATATATAGTAGAAATGGAAATATATCCATAATGAAGTAAAATACATGGTAGAACTATAAAGATACTTTTAAAATAAATCATTTTTAAAAATCTTTACTTGACAACTAGATCAAAAATATATATTACATTCAGAAACCCATTTGTTATTCTATAAATGTTTGGTACATTTTTCCATAATATGACTGATCTGAGTTGCAACATGGTAATCCATAATATGGTCATTTCATGATTTATTTCATTATCTGTTAGTGATCCCTTTCTTTCCTTCCTTCCTTCCTTTCCTCCTTTCCTCCTTCCTTTCCTCCTTCCTTCCTTTCTCTTTCTTTCTTTCTTCCTTTCTTTTCCTTCTTTATTTTCCTTCTTCTGTTCTTCCTTTCCTTTCTTATTTTCTAAGTTGCAACTAATGCTGCAATAAATATGTAACAGTTTGGTTCACATTACAGGAGGGTTTTTGTGTGTGGGGGTAATTATTAAGGAATGGAACTATTGATGGAGTAGATATCCATCATTACATTTAACTACTCATTATGTCTATCCTAAACCTGTGTTTGGAAATCCTCCGCCTCTTATGATAGATCCTACCTTCCATTAAACAAACTGTAAAGTTCAGATATAAGCTTTTTCTGCCATTCCTGAATATGGGGCTTGGGAAATCAAGTGGTCTCTTAGATTTTTAATTAAACAAGGAAGAAGACAATGAAGAGAAAGAAAGAGAAAACGGAGATCTAGAGAAAGAGGAGGAAGCATAAAGGCAGAAAAAACAGGAGGAGAAAATGAAGAAAAAATGAAGAGAAGTAAGTGAAAACAGAGAAGAGAAGGAGGATAAAGAGAAGGAAAAAAGGTGAAAACAAAATACCTCCACATATACAGAAAAGAGGAACCACGTAGTATATTTTATGACAGAGGAAGGAGGGCAACTGAGGCAACCACATGCAATTTCCCTAGTCGCATTTGTGGAAGTGCACAGACTTGGCATTGATGGTATTGTTGGAGCAAGGCCCACTGTTACTGTCTAATGGTGGCAGCCAGTGAGAACTTCGAATGGTTCTGAGGGAAGATGTGAACATTTTTTTCCTGCCTGTTCGCCCTCCAAGACTGGTTTTCAGATGCTGGCTGGGATTCCTAGAGGCACTTAGTATATTTTTATTGAATTGTACTATCCAGATACGGTTTTTGTTTCTTGAAATTAGAAACTATGAATCATAGAGACATTTTACCAGAAATGATTGTAGGCAACTGACTCTCAGGGTAATGGGTAGAATTTTGCATTGCTTCTTTGTCCTGAAAAGGCTAATGGCAGTGAGTACAATTAAGGGCCTATAGCTCGTGGCATGCAGTGTCCAAAAAATTAAATAATTGCTTGGATCTACTGTGATAACTGAAGGGGCCATTAAAGCCAAGTGTTTTCTCACTATCAGCAAAATGTTTGAGTTTTGCAGAACTGGTGTGCCTTCCCTATTCTTCCAACTACAACATACGCAATTCCAAAGATATAAGTTTAACTGTATTTGTGATCCTCTGTTAGCATTTCGGTGAATAAACATCCTATATTATACTATTTACTTATATTTGCTTCTCACAATTGTGAGGCCAGTTTGAGTGTGTGTGGCTGAACATATTTTCCCAGTAGCTAGACGTGTGGATTATCTGTTTCTTTGGGGGTATAAGCAACTTTCTATCTCGCTTTTCCTGTCTCCCTAAGGCAAACATACCAATTCTAAGTTCTCAGTTGAAAGCAAACATCTCTGCTGACCAGATTTTCTCATGAGACAGAAATTAACAAATTTGCCGGTTGTGTTCTTATTGGTATAATCCCAAATATTTGCCCTGATAGTGACCATGGAAGTCCTCCATATTCCATGAACATTTGTAGCAAACCTAGTTTATCTTAACCAAGGACTATGACTTCATTATCAAATACAATTAAATCTGTCTTTAGTCTTTCTGTGATTTCTAGACAGGCTTATGATATTTCAGAATTTTTAATTAACATGACCGCTCTCTAAGAGTTGGAGCAGAACAGAAAATCAACGCCATGGGCAGTGTCTGTATCTTGCTCCAATGACTGAAGCTGGATTATGAGCTGTTTGGACAAAGCAATGTAGGGTTTTTTAACTTTCTTGTAATATTTGCAGATACAGACCTCAGCTACTTTTGTTTCTTCCAGATATATATTTTTGTCATTGTTATTTCCAAAGGAAATATTATTTTTATATAAATAATTTAGCATCATTTTTATGATGTACATTCTATACTTATAATCATGAAAATGCTTATTTGACCTCCATGTGGTAGAATTAATATGCTCTGTATGTTTTCAACTGTCCTGCTTCAATTTTAATATTATCAACAAGTACCGAATCATTTCTTTAGTGAACACTTGTTTTAAATTATAATTAAAAATTATAATCAATTATATATTGTAATACATATACAAATACATATGTATACATATTAACATAATACATTACATATACATAATACATATACAATTATAATTATAATCAATCACCACAGTAAAACTTCAATTCACTCTAACTTTTGGCTTATCTGGTTGTGTAAAATGTCAAAATGTAGTTTACCACAATGTATTCTAAAATAGAAAAATTTATACATGGAGCATCGAGAAAAACATAAAGTATATCAATAAAACATTAGAGGACCAAGATATTTAATCAGAGGAAATGAGGAAGGATATTTCATTGAAGCACTGGTATTATTGCTTCTGGGCAAATAGGCTAGGTAACATGATGTATATACCTTCTGTAAAATAAAATTACACTTATATAACTTGCCAGACTTCTTGAGAAAAAAATAGTGAATATAAGTCTTTTTGTCTTTTGAAAGCTTTGTCAATCTTTTTCTTCTCTTTATAGTTTAACAAAAGTTAAAATAATTGTACCTATAAATGAATCAGCTTAGAAATACAAGAACACCATAATTTAATTTTCCATGCAGTATAATCTTTGTTATGAAGATTATCTCATAAATTCATGTTATTAAATAATGTTAAATTATAGCATGTATGCTCTAGATCATAAAATAATCGTATGTTCTAGGCTTAACTAAAATAATACTCCCTATAATAAATTTATTTCATGTATTTTTGAATAATTCATTCACATAATGCGATATACTTCTAAAGAACAATTCTGATGTAAATATGTATTTAACACTCTTCAAGTTTGAACTTTTAGAAGTTCCACTTTTTCTGTCTAATGTGTCAGCATTTTCATGCTACCTACAATGTATTTGTTCAATCTGTATGGAGGTATTTTTTCTCATCCTTGTATCTCCAATTGTTAAAAATATTACTGCATACTCTATAAGCAAGGTAGCAAATATTATGTATCTAAAATCTAATTTTGTTGAAATAGAAAATTCAAGATAAGCATGTACCATACTAGACTATGAAAAGCATGGCTTCTCTAATAGCAAAAATTTTTAAATGCACATCCATATTTTTTTAACTAATGTTACAGGGATCACTGGTTTCTGACTGTCCCTTTTCAAGAAGACCTGTTCCAAGGAAACTCCATGTTAAATTTATATATTTTTAAATTATACTTTAAGATCTAGGGTACATGTGCACAACGTGTAGGTTTCTTACATATGTATACATGTGACATGTTGGTGTGCTGCACCCATTAACTCGTCATTTATATTAGGTATATCTCCTAATGCTATCCCTCCCCTCTCCTCCCACCCCACAGGTCGCAGTGTGTGATGTTCCCCTTCTTGTGTTCAAGTGTTCCCATTGTTCAATTCCCACCTATGAGTGAGAACATGCAGTGTTTGGTTTTTTGTCCTTGTGATAGTTTGCTGAAAATGATGGTTTCCAGCTTCATCCATGTCCCTACAAAGGACATGAACTCATTCTTTTTTAGGGCTGCATAGTATTCCATGGTGTATATGTGCCACATTTTCTTAATCCAGTCTATCATTGATGGACATTTGGGTTGGTTCCAAGTCTTTGCTATTGCGAATAGTGCCACAGTAAACATACGTGTGCATGTGTCTTTATAACAGCATGATTTATAATCCTTTGGTTATATACCCAGTAATGGGATGGCTGGGCCAAATGGTATTTCTAGTTCTAGATCCTTGAGGAGTTGCCACACTGTCTTCCACAACAGTTGAACTGGTTTACAGTCCCACCAACAGTGTAAAAGTGTTCCTATTTCTCCACATCCTCTCCAGCACCTGTTGTTTCCTTTTTAATGATCGCCATTCTAACTGGTGTGAGATGGTATCTCATTGTGGTTTTGATTTACATTTCTCTGATGGCCAGTGATGATGAGCATTTTTTCATGTGTCTTTTGGCTGCATAAATGTCTTCTTTTGAGAAGTGTCTGTTCATATACGTCACCCACTTTTTGATGGGGTTGTTTGTTTTTTTCTTGTAAATTTGTCTGAGTTCTTTGTAGATTCTGGATATTAGCCCTTTGTCAGATGAGTAGATTGCAAAAATTTTCTCCCATTCTGTAGGTTGCCTATTCACTCTGATGGTAGTTTCTTTTGCTGTGCAGAAGCTCTTTAGTTTAATTAGATCCCATTTGTCAATTTTGGCTTTTGTTGCAATTGCTTTTGGTGTTTTAGACATGAAGTCCTTGCCGATGCCTATGTCCTGAATGGTGTTGCCTGGGTTTTCTTCTAGGGTTTTTATGGTTTTAGGTCTAACATTTAAATGTTTAATCCATCTTGAATTAATTTTTGTATAAGGTGTAAGCTTTCTACATATGGCTAGCCAGTTTTCCCAGCACCATTTATTAAATAGGGAATCCTTTCCCCATTGCTTGTTTTTCTCAGGTTTGTCAAAGATCAGGTGGTTGTAGATGTGTGGTATTATTTCTGAGGGCTCTGTTCTGTTCCATTGGTCTGTATCTCTGTTTTGGCACCAGTATCATGCTGTTTTGGTTACTGTAGGCTTGTAGTATAGTTTGAAGTCAGGTAGTGTGATGCCTCCATCGTTGCTCTTTTGGCTTAGGATTGTTTTGGCAATGCAGGCTCTTTTTTGGTTCCATATGAACTTTAAAGTAGTTTTTTCCAATTCTGTGAAGAAAGTCATTGGTAGCTTGATAGGGATGGCATTAAATTTATAAATTACCTTGGGCAGTATGACTATTTTCACGATATTGATTCTTCCTATCCATGAGCTTGGAATGTTCTTCCATTTCTTTGTGTCCTCTTTTATTTCGTTGAGCAGTGGTTTGTAGTTCTCCTTGAAGAGGTCTTTCACATCCCTTGTAAGCTGGTTTCCTAGGTATTTTATTCTCTTTGAAGAAATTGTGAATGGGTGTTCACTCATTATTTGGCTCTCTTTTTGTCTATTATTGCTGTAAAGGAATGCTTGTGATTTTTGCACATTGATTTTATATTCTGAGACTTTGCTGAAGTTGCTTATCAGCTTAAGGAGATTTTGGGCTGAGATGATGGGGTTTTCTAAATATACAATCATGTCATCTGCAAACAGGGACAATTTGACTTCCTCTTTTCCTAATTGAATACCCTTTATTTCTTTCTGCTGCCTGATTGCCCTGGCCAGAACTTCCAACACTATGCTGAATAGGAATGGTGAGAGAGGGCATCCCTGTCTTGTGCCAGTTTTCAAAGGGAATGCTTCCAGTTTTTGCCCGTTCAGCAATGTATTGGCTGTGGGTTTGTCATAAATAGCTCTTATTATTTTGAGATAGTCCCATCAATACCTAATTTATTGAGAGTTTTTAGCATGAAGGGCTGTTGAATTTTGTCAAAGGCCTTTTCTGCATCTATTGAGAGAATCATGCGGTCTTTGTCTTCAGTTCTTTTTATATGCTGGATTACGTGTATTGATTTGCCTATGTTGAACCAGCCTTGCATCCCAGGGATGAAGCCCACTTGATCATGGTGGATAAGCTTTTTGATGTGTTGCTGGCTTCGGTTTGCCAATATTTTATTGAGGATTTTTGCACTGATGTTCATCAGGGATATTGGTCTAAAATTCTCTTTTTTTGCTGTGTCTCTGCCAGGCTTTGGTATCAGGATGATGCTGGCCTCATAAAATGAGATAGGGAGGATTCCCTCTTTTTCTATTGATTGGAATAGTTTCAGAAGGAATGGTACCAGCTCCTCCTTGTACCTCTGTTATAATTCGGCTGTGAATCCGTCTGGTCCTGGACTTTTTTTTTGGTTGGTAGGCTAATAATTATTGCCTCAATTTCAGAGCCTGTTATTGGTCTATTCAGGGATTCAACTTCTTCCTGATTTAGTCTTGGGAAGGTGTATGTGTTGAGGAATTTATCCATTTCTTCTAGATTTTCTAGTTTATTTGCATAGAGGTGTTTATAGTACTCTCTGATGGTAGTTTTTATTTCTGTGGGATTTATGGTGATATCGTCTTTAATATTTTTTTATTTTGTCTATTTGATTCTTCTCTCTTTTCTTCCTTATTAGTCTTGCTAGCGGTCTATCAATTTTGTTAATCTTTTCAAAAAACCAGCTCCTGGATTCATTAATTTTTTGAAGGGTTTTTTGTGTCTCTATCTCCTTCAGTTCTGCTCTGATCTTAGTTATTTCCTGCTTTCTACTAGCTTTTGAATGTGTTCACTCTTGCTTCTCTAGTTCTTTCAATTGTGATATTAGCGTGTTAATTTTAGATATTTCCTGCCTTCTCTTGTGGGCATTTAGTGGCATAAATTTCCTCTATGCACGGCTTTAAATGTGTCCCAGAGATTCTGGTATGTTGTGTCTTTGTTCTCATTGGTTTCAAATAACATCTTTATTTCTGCCTTCATTTCGTTATGTACCCAGTAGTCATTCAGGAGCAGGTTGTTCAATTTCCATGTAGTTAAGCGGTTTTGAGTGAGTTTCTTAATCCTGAGTTCTAGTTTGATTGCACTGTGATCTGAGAGACAGTTTGTTATAATTTCTGTTCTTTTACATTTGCTGAGGAGTGCTTTAATTCCAACTATGTAGTCAATTTTGGAATAAGTGCGATGTGATGCTGAGAAGAATGTATATTCTGTTGATTTGGGGTGGAGAGTTCTGTAGATGTCTATTAGGTCTGCTTGGTGCAGAGCTGAGTTCAATTCCTGGATATTCTTTTTAACTTTCTGTCTCATTGATCTGTCTAATGTTGACAGTGGGGTGTTAAAGTCTCCCATTATTATTGTGTGGGAGTCTAAGTCTCTTTGTAGGTCTCTAAGGACTTGCTTTATGAATCTGGGTGCTCCTGTGTTGGGTGCATATATATTTAAAACAGTTAGCTCTTCTTGTTGTATTGATCCCTTTACCATTATGTAATCGCCTTGTCTCTTTTGATCTTTGTTGGTTTCAAGTCTGTTTCATCAGAGACTAGGATTGCAACCCCTGCCTTTTTTTGTTTTCCATTTGCTTTGTAGATTTTCCTCCATCCATTTATTTTGAGCCTATGTGTGTCTCTGCACATGAGATGGGTCTCCTGAATACAGCACACTGATGGGCCTTGACTCTTTATCCAATTTGCCAGTATGTGTCTTTTAATTGGAGCATTTAGCCCATTCACATTTAAGGTTAATATTGTTATGTGTGAATTTGATCCTCTCATTATGATGTTAGCTGGTTATTTTGCTCATTAGTTGATGCAGTTTCTTCCTAGCATCGATGGTTTTTACAATTTGGCATGTTTTTGCAGTGGCTGGTACCAGTTGTTCCTTTCCATGATTAGTGCTTCCTTCAGGTGCTCTTGTAGGGAAGACCTGGTGGTGACAAAATCTCTCAGCATTTGCTTGACTGTAATGGATTTTATTTCTTCTTCACTTATGAAGCTTAGTTTGGCTGGATATGAAAATCTGGGTTGAGAATTCCTTTCTTTAAGAATGTTGAATATTGGCCCCCACTCTCTTCTGGCTTGTAGGATTTCTGCCGAGAGATCAGCTGTTAGTCTGATGGGCTTCCCTTTGTGGGTAACCTGACCTTTCTTTCTGGCTGTCCTTAAACATTTTTTCCTTCATTTCAACTTTGGTGAATCCGACAATTATGTGTCTTGGAGTTGCTCTTCTTGAGGAATATCTTTGTGGCATTCTCTGTATTTCCTAAATTTGAATGTTGGCCTGTCTTGCTAGGTTGAGGAAGTTCTCCTGGATAATATCCTGCTGAGTGTTTTCCAACTTGGTTCCATTCTCCCTGTCACTTTCAGGTACACCAATCAGACGTAGATTTGGTCTTTTCACATAGTCCCATATTTCTTGGAGGCTTTGTTCATTTCTTTTTACTCTTTTTTCTCTAAACTTCTCTTCTTGTTTCGTTTCATTCATTTGATCTTCAATCACTGATACCCTTTCTTCCAGTTGATCAAATCTGCTACTGAAGCTTGTGCATTCGTCACGTAGTTCTTGTGCCATGGTTTCAGCTCCATCAGGTCATTTAAGGACTTCTCTGCACTGGTTATTGTAGTTAGCCATTCGTCTAATCGTTTTTCAAGGTTTTTAGCTTCTTTGCGATGGGTTCGAACTTCCTCCTTTAGCTCAGAGAAGTTTGATCATCTGAAACCTTCTTCTCTCAATTCATCAAAGTCATTCTCTGTCCAGCTTTGTTCCATTGCTGGTGAGGAGCTGCATACCTTTGGAGGGGGAGAGGCACTCTGATTTTTAGAATTTTCAGCTTTTCTTCTCTGTTTTTTGCCCATCTTTGTGGTTTTATCTACCTTTGGTCTTTGATGAGGGTGACGTACAGATGGGGTTTTGGTGTGGATGTCCATTCTGTTTGTTAGTTTTCCTTCTAACATTCAGGACCCTCAGCTGCAGCTCTGTTGGAGTTTGCTGGAGGTCCACTCCAGACCCTGTTTTCCTGGGCATCAGCAGCAGAGGCTGCAGAAAATTTAATATTGCTGAACAGCAAATGTTGCTGCCTGATCGGTCCTCCGAAAGCTTCATGACAGGGGTACCCGGCCATAGGAGGGGTCAGTCTGCCCCTACTGTGGGGTGCCTCCCAGTTAGGCTACTTGGGGGTCAGGGACCCACTTGAGGAGGCAGTCTGTCCGTTCTCAGATCTCAAACTCCTTGCAGGGAGAACCACTACTCTCTTCAAAGCTGTCAGACAGGGACATTTAAGTCTGCAGAGGTTTCTGCTGCCTTTTGTTCAGCTATGCCCTGCCCCAAGAGGTGGAGTCTACAGAGGCAGGCAGGCCTCCTTGAGCTGTGGTGGGCTCCACCCAGTTTGAGCTTCAATGCCACTTTGTTTACTCAAGCCTCAGCAATGGTGGGTGCCCCACCCCCAGCCTCGTGGCCACCTTGCAGTTCGATCTCAGACTGCTGTGCTAGCAATGAGTGAGGCTCCGTGGGCGTGGGACCCTCTGAGCCAGGCACAGGATATAGTCTCCTTGTGTGCCATTTGCTAAGACCGTTGGAAAAGCGTAGTATTAGGGTGGGAGTGACCCGATTTTCTGCATGCTGTCTGTCACAGCTTCCCTTGGCTAGGAAAGGGAATTCCCTGACCCCTTGCACTTCCCAGGTGAGGGGATGCCTCTCCCTGCTTCAGCTCATGCTCAGTGTGCTGCACCCACTGTCCTGCACCCACTATCCAACAAGCCCCAGTGAGATGAACCTGGTACCTCAGTTGGAAATGCAGAAATCACCTGTCTTCTGCGTCGCCCACACTGGGAGCTGTAGACTGGAGCTGTTCCTCCATGTTAAATATTTTTTTCTGGCCAGGCACAGTGGCTCATGCCTGTAATCCCAGCACTTTGGGAGGCCGAGGCGGGCAGATCACGAGGTCAGGACATTGAGACCATCCTGGCTAACACAGTGAAACCCCGTCTCTACTAAAAAAAGTATGAAAAATTAGCTGGGCATGGTAGCGGGCACCTGTAGTCCCAGCTATGCAGGAGGCTGAGGCAGGAGAATGGCGTGAACCCAGGAGGCGGAGCTTGCAGTGAGCGGAGATCACGCCACTGCACTCTAGCCTGGGTGACAGAGTGAGACTCCACTTCAAAAATTATATATATATATATATATATATATATATATATATATATATATTTCCCCCTCTGGTACATTTTTAAAAATTCTTTCTTCATTTTCTTACAGAGAAAGATTGAGAGACTTCCAGCTCTGACCAAAATTTCCTAATGAACTTACTCTCCCACCTAAAAACAAAAAATATCTATAAATGCCAAATCTGGTTAAAAACACAAATAAAAACTAACAAAAATATCTGATGTCACTGAAGGGCAACTAAAACAGGCAGGACTTGACGGGCTACTATGTATGAGAAAATAAGATACTATAGCCTTCCACTCACCATGGATTTTTCAAAGAGGATATTTACTAACTCTTTGAATAGAGTCCAAACAGAAATCACATTTACATGGGCTGAAGAGGCAGAATTTATATTTTAGGAATGCCAAAGCAGTTAGAACTTGAGGATCAGAATCCCAGCAAAGAGGGAACCTCAGTGACTGGCTTCATATTCTGTGAAGAATTTTCCCTTCAGGCTGTAAATTTCTTTTTTTTGAGACGGAGTCTTGCTCTGTCGCCCAGGCTGGAGTGCAGTGGCGCGATCTTGGCTCACTGCAAGCTCCGCCTCCCGGGTTCATGACATTCTCCTGCCTCAGACTCCTGAGTAGCTGGGACTACAGGCGCCCGCCACCACGCTGGCCTAATTTTGTGTAGTTTTATTAGAGACGGGGTTTCATCGTGTTAGCCAGGATGGTCTTTATCTCCTGACCTCGTGATCCGCCCGCCTTGGCCTCCCAAAGTGCTGAGATTACAGGCATGATCCACCATGCCTGGCGAGGCTGTAAATTTCTACAAGTTATAATGAAAAATGTCTGGTATTCAATCAAAATTTTAATACTGTAAAAATTAGAACAAAAATAGCAGAATAAAACAAATAATAGGGAGAGATTTACAGTCAATTCAGATCTTGCAGTTATCAGGAATAGACTATGAAATAACTTGTATTAATATGTTTAAATATATGTAGAATTCCTAAGAAACTGAAATAAATCCAAAGGAATTAAATAAAAATTTTAGAGCTAAAACTCTTAAGCTATAACAAAAAATTCAACATATAAGTTTAATAAAATATTAGGTATAGTAGTACAGGGAAGAATGAAATAGGAGTGATATAAATAAAACTATTCATGTTGAAACTAAAGAGAAGATCATGGGGGATATAGAAAGATAGAGATAAATGGGACATTGTAAAAAGTCCTAACATACATGTAATTGCTGGACAAAATGTATAACACAAAGAGAATGAGAAATAAGAAATACTTGAAAAAATAATTCCTGAGAATTTCCCTAAACTGATGAAAGCCATCAAAATACATAATCAAGAATTTCTATAAGAATTTCCACAAATTTCAAAGGATACATAAAAAGACAGCCTGACCTAAGTATATCACAATAAACTGCTGAAAATGATGAGACAGAATAAATATTTTTTTAAAAAAGCCTGAAAAAGACAGAATAATATTATCAATGAAGCAAAGAAGTAATAATTATGGAATCTGACCAATGTCCAAAATAAATATTGTCAAATAAAAATTCCACTGTATCTCACTTAATGCTCTTGGAGTGTCTCTGCAGCGTTTCAGTTACATTAAATGGGTCAGTATGACAGAAAAGGAGTGAGTTTAGAGAGAAAAAGTAAGACAGGAATTCAAAGTGGCAACATAATTGGCATTTTACTCTGAGTGGACTAGGTATACATTAGAGGATTCTTTGCAGAGTAAGTTGTTCTGAATTAAACAGCATAATTCTGACTTTTGTGATCTTCCTAACACAAAAAGATACAAAGACAGAAAAAGAATGACATGTTAAGTAACCTTTGTTATACTCCAGGCTAGAAATGATGGCAAATGGGTTCAAGTTTTAACAGTAGAGTGGAAGAGAAGTAGTTTGTTTCTGGCTATAATTTGACAGCAGAGCTCTCAGTACTTGCTGAAGAAGCAGATACAGAGAGTGAGAAAAATAGAGGACTCGAGTAAGATTTTAGATGACAGGTTGGTAAAGGGAAGCATCACAAAATAAAATTGAAATTGAAATTTGGCATAGATATATAGGTCTTTGATCATAGTTGTGAAAAAATATGAAATGTGCATATTCCAATTTTTAGAACATTTTACACTTGTTTTAGCTAATTTTAACTCAAAATATCTCTAAGTTAAAGAGTATCAGTTAAGATCAGTTATTGTTAACTCCTCATAAAGCCTTTTTTGTTTACTTCATGATAAGTTAGAATGTGAATTTCTCTAAGAGTGTGATTTTTTAAATTGTGCAAGTTAGATCATTTTGTTTCATGGTTTCAACAAAACTACAGGGAAATCTACTCAAGCTGTCAGCACATAGCACATTTGATGATCAACAATTATGTGAACTTTGGCATATAAATTAGAAAGACTGCAAATAATTAGTATTTCTATAACAAAACTCATTTTATTTCTATTTATTTATATAAGATATTTCACAGCAATCAAATAATAAAAGGAATAGAAATGATAATAATTCCTCATTTTACCAACTGATAGTCATCCACAGATATATAAAGTAATTCAGAATAGTAAATCTCACACATTTCACTGATGTCTTTTTAATAAAACATTATGTTCATGTTTAATAAGTAAGCAAAATTATTAGTATACATATTTTTGAGAATTGTATATTGTTACAACTAATAACAATATTTGTCAATTGTTTATAAAGCCTATAAATAGTTTAATTCTCAGAACCTACCTATTTAAAGAAATTAAAATAATTATGTGATAATTTATAACACATATTTTATAGCAAAAATGTGTTGTAAGGATCAAAAGTTAATGTTAAATATGTACTGCTTTATATTTTATATATCTATTCATCTGCATAAAATTCTTTGCAAGAAGTGGAATGGAAATTTGAGCTTCTTCATCATGTAAATTTTCAACCATTAAAAAAAGTCTAACATGTGTCTTTTAAATAAATATTGTCAGGTTTAAAATCCATGTGAAAATTACATTCCATTGGATTAATTTTAGAAGTTGATAATGCCAGATTCAATTTAAAATATCATCCTATAAAATGTATGTAAAATTCCATAGTTTGTATCATTTAAACTTACTAATAAAATACTGTATTTGCCACTTAATTTTTTACCCCAAAATTTTATTGTATAATGAATGAGTGTAATATTTTTTCTACCTCACGTAGTATAAGGCATTATATGATTTCAGAAATTAAATAAATGAAAGGATGATCATTATACGTTAGAAACTATTTAAACAGAGAAAAGGGAAATGCGCTTAAGGTAGATAAAGGTTTTGTTTTAGGTAGGGCCAGAACATACGTTTTACCTCCTGAGGAATAATGTCAGATAACTAGACTTAGGTAGCTCAGATGGCATTGAAAAATTAGAAATACACATTTTTGAGTTATTTGCTTTTGTTTTGTGTGTGTTTCTGAAGTGGAAAATAATGATTTGCTCTTTTTAAAACTTGATTGAAATGGTGTTTGATTTTTTTTCAGAATATGAATCTCAGGTAAAAATTTGATACAGTAGTCGGGCCCCTCTAAACAACAAGCATCTCTTCAGAGCACAGATAAACGCAGTGGACTCCGACGTGATCTGTGATGAGCCAATTTGGACTGAACAGCTTAGCTAGAGGAGATACAGGCAAACTGCTGGGTTTATATTTCCGAATGCTACTAAGTAATCAAGGAAATGATCTGCAAAATGTTTTATGTACTATTTTCTGTACTGGCTGAAAACAATGCTATAAATAGTACTTTAGAGGTGTATATAAAATCATGAATATTAAATGATGTTCCAAATCTACGAATCTCACATTGGATAGTAGCATGATTGTAAGAAAGTTTTTCTTTAACAAACACGGCTTTAACTTCTTTTGTTTATATTGGTTCAGATTATTATTTAAAAATTTCTGCCAGGCGCGGTGGCTCACGCCTGTAATCCTAGCACTTTGGGAGGCTGATGTGGGCTGATTACAAGGTCAGGAGATCGAGACCATCCTGGCTAACAGAGTGAAACCCCGTCTCTACTAAAAATACAAAAAATTAGCCAGGCGTGGTGGCTGGCACCTGTAGTCCCAGCTACTCAGGAGTCTGAGGCAGGAGAATGGCATGAACCCGGGAGGCAGAGGGTGCAGTGAGCCAAGATCGTGCCACTGCACTCCAGCCTGGGCGACAGAGCGAGACACTGCCTCAAAAAAACAAAACAAAACAAAACAAAACAAAAATTCTGCTTACTATACATGACCCCTGTTATTTAGACTTTTGTCCTTGATGTATAGTTATTTGTAAAATAGTTGTTGTTGTTTTAGTGCTGTCTTGGCCTAGTTTTATGGCTCTGGGTAGAGACTGGTCTATTTCCATTTTTGAGGAGTTGATTAAATCTACATTCCAACCACTTCCTTCACTGGGCTTTCTCACTTTTTGTCACCGTACACTCACCCTCATAGCCCTAAACTCAGGTACCAGACAACTAGAGACAGCTCCTATGTCCCTGGTGCCTACAAAATTATTCAAATGAGCTAGTGTACAGGCAGCTCAAGAAACTTTCCTAACTCCATCCTGCAAGTGTTGTACATAAGCTGCCCCCTGCAGCTCCAGCTTGCTGTTACCCTATCCACAGAGTTCAACATCTTGTGTGATCCTGCCTGATAGACTTCTCTCCTCTGGAGGTATAAGTAACAAATAATTTTGCTTTTAATCCACCCAAATCTCAACATATGTCTACCATTCAAATAATTGTAAAAATCATATACAATATTATTTAACAAACATTTATAGGTATATACTAGTGACAAAAGAGCAAAGATCACTGACTTGTTGAGGCATACATTTTATCTATCTTCCTATTTCTATCTATATTGCACATATTTTACATATTTGTAAAATTATAGCATTTCCCTTTTTATGTGTTTCTTTCTGCCATATAGTTTTCTTATGAAAAAATATTTAATCGAGAGTGAAACTTTATTGAGAACATGCCTGGTCAAACTGGTTTAAAAAAAATAAAAACTAGAATCCTAATTTCTTTTTTTTGAGACAGAGTCTCACTCTGTCAACCAGGCTGGAGTGCAGTGGCGTGATCTTGGCTCACTGCAACCTCTGCCTCCCAGGTTCCAGTGATTCTGGTGCCTGTCTCAGCCTCCCGAGTAGCTGGAACTACAGGTGTGCCCCATCATGCCTGGCTAATTTTTGTATTTTTAGTACAGATGGGGTTTCACCATGTTGGCCAGGCTGGTCTTGAACTCATCACCTCAAGTGATCTGCCTGCCTCAGCTTCCCAAAGTGCTGGGATTACAGGCGTGAGCCACTGTGTTTGTTTTTGATCTTAGCAGGGAAGCATTTAAGACTTTCTTCTTTTACCATTGTGTGTGATATTAGCACTTTTTTTTTATATCCTTTATCAGGTTCAGAAAGTTTCCTTTCATTACTAGATTACTGTTTGTTTTCCTAATGATCAAGTCCTGAATTTTTTTTCTAAATCTATTGCTATTATGTGTTTTATTTTCCTTTATTCTATTAGAGTGGTATATTTCATTAATGGATTTTCAGATGTTAAATTGATTTTGCATGCCTCTGATAAATTCCCACTAATCATAGTTATATATTTCTCTATTTAATTTGCTAATATTTTGTTAAAGTGCCCTAAATGTGTTTCTTTTTTATTTTTTACTTTTTATGCTATATTTTTACTGTAACATTTTTGTTTAGAGATACGCAAAATCTTATCATTGTGTTACAATTACCTACAGCATTCAGGACAGTCACATGCTATACGGTTTGTAGCCTAGGAGAAATAGGCTATACCATATAGCCTACGTGTTTATAAGCTATCTAGATTTGTGTAGGTATACTCTGTGATTGATGTTTGCACAAGATAAAATCACCAGAGAACAGATTTCTCAAAACATATCGCTGCCATTAAGTGATACATGACTGTAAATTCATATTCATTATATCTTTTTCATGTATTGACCCTTCTTTCAGTAGGAAATTGCCATCTTTCACTGTAATACCACCTGTGAATTGAACTGTATTTTATGTGATATTGCTATAGCCACAGTCAGTTTCTTATGGGTTTGTTTGCATGATATATTATTTTCCTTTCTTCTTTTCTCAATCTGCATGTCTTTGTATTTTAAGAACATCTGTCTGCATGTCTTTGTATTTTAATTTTCATATACTAATTGTTGCATTTGAATCATTTCTAACAATTCTTTTAAAAATTGGAGTATTTTGTTATTCACATATAATAATGTAACATAATTGTTCATGTGGTTGGATTAAGGTCTGCATTTTGCTATTTGTTTGTAATTCAATTACTTTAGGTAAAATAGATGAAACTTACCAAAATATATTTTAATCTTTCCCCACACCATCCTTTTTACTATTGTTATCAATATGCATTACGTATCTATCAATTTTTCTTAAGCCCATTGGTACAGTGCTATGTTTTGTTAAAGTCTTTAAAGAAAGTGAGAAAATAGTATGGATTTATTTATAAATAATATTTTATGTTCTTTATACCTTCTATAGATATGAATTGCCATCTGGTATCATTTACCTTCAGCTTGAAATTTCTTTACTATTTTTTTCTAGTGCATATCTGCTCTTCTCAAGGACTTGGTTTTACACATCTGAAAATATCCTTCTCATCTCTACATTTTTGGAGGATTGTATTGCTTGATGCAAAATTCTTGACTGATTTTTTTTCTTCAGCACTTTAAATATCTTCTTATACTGTTTTCTAGCTTCTATAATTTTAAATATGAAGTTCAACGTTGATCTCATCAATCAAATTAGCAGTCTTTGCCTGAGATTCTCCTAGAGAGGATTAGTCATTTCCTAGGTGTGGGCAACACTTCAGTTCTTCACTCTCATTTTGCAGTATGAGATCTGAATATTCTAAATAAATTGATCATTTTCCAAGACTCCAAAGATCCTTTCAAATTTTGTGTTACCTCAGGAGGGAGCTGAGACGTAGAAGGGGATAGGTTCACGTGCTTAAGCTACTATTATTTAGAAATATTGATATCTGTTTTTTACTACATCTTTCGACTCATAATTTAGGCTTTTATGAATTCTTGCTTCAATTGTTCGATGTTCTGTTAACTGATTTCCTGCCTTTAATTTCACAACCTATAATTTCTATCTAACCTTCTAGCAGTGAGATCTTCCTGAATTGCAAATCTGCAATGCTATAACCCTACCTAATTTTTCACTGGCTGCCATTTGTTAAGATCACATTACGTAAAGCCTAAATTGCAATGACTAGAATTAAGTTCTACCCATGCTCACATTCTGCATGCCCCACTACTGACATACCACCCCTTCTCCCACCTTTTATCAGACATTCTGAAATGTGGAAGGCTTTCTCAGATAACTACACAGGCTTGCCTCTTGTCCCATTGAATAAAGTGTTATCCTCCACTCAGCTCTACTCATTCGTTTATTCATTCATATTTTAGCATATATTCCTAGAGTTTCTATTAAAACAGGAATCCTTAGACGGACTGGAAATGAGCAGCTGAATGAGTAAAAGAATGGTCCTTTATGAGGACTAGAAGGTCATAATCCTTATTTCTGCTGGTAGACACTCAAAAGAATGCGTGTATGTATATATAAGTATATATTTGTGTCATTTTATGTTGTTATTAAAGAATATCTGAGGCTGAGTAATTAATAAAGAAAAAGGTTTATTTGGCTCATGATTCTGATGGCTAAAAGTCCAAGATTGGACATCTGCATCTGGTAAGGGCCTCAGGGTGATTCTACTCATGGCGGAAAGCAAAAGGGAGCCACTTTGTGAAGAGATTATATGGCAAGTGAGGAAGCGAAAAAGAGAGAGGGGAGGTTGCAGGCTCTTTTTAACAACTAGCTCTGCAGAAAAGGAATAGAGTGAGACCTCACTAACCCTCAAGAAAGGTTATTAATCTATTAATGAGAGATTTGCCTTCATGAACCAAACAGCTCCTATTAGAGCTATCCTCCAACATTGGGTATCGAATGTCAACTAGTATAGAAAGGAGATTTTGCGTAAAAGTAAAATAGGACTACCATATGATCCAGCAATCCCACTGCGGGTATTTATCCATATGAAAAGAAGTCAGTATATCAAAGAAGTATCTGTACTCTCATGCAGCACTATTCACAATAGCATAATGTAAAATCAATGTAAGTGTCCATCAATAGATGAATAGATTAGAAAAAGTGCTCTCTCTCTCTCTACACACACACACACACACCCCTCACATATATACACCATGGAATACTAAGCAGCCATAAAAATGAAATTATGTCATTTGGAGCAACATGAATGGAATTGGAGGTCATTATGTTAAGTGAAATAAACCAGGCATAGAAAGACAAATATCACATGTTCTCATTCATATGTGGGAGGTAAAAGTTGATCTCGTGGAGGTAGAAGGTGGAATGATAGATACTAGTGACTGGGAAGAATGTGTGGTTTGGGGAAGGGATAAAGAGAGGTTGGTTACAGATACAAATATACAGTTATGTAGACAGAATAAGTTATCGACATGATAATTACTTAGTCTATTTAGGTAACAAATTATCACTTGCACCCCATAAATATGTACATATATTTGTATCACTAAAAAAATTTAAGATGAAGTTTGGAGGTGACAAATATCTAAACCATAGCATTATGTGTGTACATATGTTTACATGTATATGTGTGTATTGTATATATACACACATATAGCATATGTCAGGTAGTGAGAAGAAATGTGAAGTATATAAAGTACAAGATATAGAGACTTAAGGAAGTGTTTATTTTAAATCTGTGGAGTAAGTTATGAAAAGATGCAGGGAGAAAGTACTCTAGGCCATGAAAAAAATAATAAAAATTAGGGAAAATTTCCTGACACAGCAATAAGCTTTGAGAATCAAAGGAATGGAAGATATTCCCTCTCTCACCTTGGAGGATGTATTCTGCTCTCTCACTATTCACTTCGTGACATTATCCCACAAATAGCAGCCTTTTATGGTCAATAAGTCTGCTGCATCAACAATAATAAAATGTCTATATTCTCTATTTTGTTTATCAACATTCAAAGTGATTTATTTCAAGTCTGCCTACGTGAGGGATTGACTGGAGATTGGAGGCTATCTATACACAATAATAATCCTATTCTCATGTTAACAATTATTACATGAATTCAAATATACAGCAGATAGAATCTTTACCAGTATGTGGCAGATCTAGGGTGAAGTTTCTGGACATAATACGATTATCTTGTAATAACATTGCACATATGTTTTGCAGTAAACCCTGCTATTATTTGAACCTGACTTGAGGACCCAGAAATTTAAAAAATAGACATTTTTTCTCTAAACTAAATTCTTTGGTGTATAGTAAAATCATTTCTACTGCTTAGCTATGCAATCAAATAACAATTACAACACAACATTCTATTTTCAATAAAATCTTTGTTACATTTCAGGAAATGTGAGGAGTGACATAGCGTTTGGGTGAATAATTATGATTACCATCTCTTGGCAAATACTATACATACCCATCCTTACAGGCTCATTTATACTGCTTTGTTAAGCAACACTATATAGAGTTATTATATTACTTTTATTTATTTGATGGTATATATGCATGGTTTTATATAATATCTGAAATAATGCCAAAGAGTAAACTACTTCTCAAAGTAATCTATAAGTATAAAATAAATAGCAAACAATGCCTTAGTATTTCATACATGGTTTCATGTATATATTTTTGTTTGCACTGCTATTTTGCAGAGTGCTTCCAGAAGCTGTGAAGTCTGATAATTATTGCTATACCAGTTGACTTTGATAAAAATAATTCTAGAAAGCAAAGGATTTTGTGATCATATATCATTTTAGTCTAAAAGAAATATTCTGTCCTCTAAGAGAAAGATAATTAAAATGAAAATCTCTAAGTACCCAGAGAAAACTGTTAGGTTATTAAATTTTTTCTTCAATCTGTTTAAGTTTTATGTGCACACTGCCATTTAGGAGAAAACAAATTTTCCCCAAAATTATTTTGTTTTATTTCTCATTTGTTTATTTGTTTGATCCTAGTGGAATACTTCTACATATATTTCATAGTGCTTGTCTAAAGATCTTATATGCATGTAAGATTAAGTTAGGGCCTGGAATACAGACTGGGTTAATTTTTGTTGCAATGAAACACATATTTTCTAAAATCTATGTTTCCATTAATTAGAATATAACATATATACAGCATATGACTATTTACCAAGCATTTTTAAAAACTGTGACTCAATTATCCTCAAAACATCTCAAGAAAATAAGTTTAGAATAATAAAAATATAACCTAGATCTTTTGCTTCCAGTGCTTTTGTTCTGTACTCATGGACTCTATAAGGAAAATTAAAACTCACTTCTGTATTGTTAATGATTGAAACTGATATGGGTATTACATATGCATTAATATGCAGATATATATGTATGTATGTATTTGTCAGTCACTATATACAGATATATAATATGTATATATATATAGTTCTCAATTATGAAAAAGTATAACATCATTTTTTCATTAAATGTACCACCCTTCTTATTGTGAATTTGAATGACTGAAAGTGTATATGAGATGATACCATTACTTGATTAAAAATATTAAACTTAATATAGTATAGAAAATAGAATTTCATATTTTATCATTGAAAAGCCCTTTCAATAATAAAAACAAAATTTACACTCAGATAAAATGAAATGATTAAGCATGCAGATGCTTACTTAAAGAAGAGTTTAAATAGTCTATTTCAACTAAAGAATTGTTGAAAGCTAGCAAAACTGCTGAAGGTTCATTTGTAGATATGGAAGATAGGATTAGGGAGATTTAAACAGTAAAATTGATGGTGACATTAAGGGTAATGTTGAACTTATTTTAAAACTTTCCAAATAGTGGCATTAGTTATATACCCATAAAGTAATTCCATAAATAACCATGAAGCTAAGCCTCTGAGATTCTGCATGACATGTCCTTATAGCAAAACAAAACAAAACAAAATTTAAAAATTAAAACTTCAGGTAACACAGATTTGCAAAATGTAATTTTGACCAGTTTAAAAATAATCACATCCACAGGGAAAAGGTACCATGTAAATAGAAGACTGTTTAGAGAGCCATATCCCAGAAGGGCTAAGGGGGAAAATAAAATAAATGGAAAAGGAAGTAATCAAGTCTCTAATAGCTGGTAAAACTAATAAACCAGGATGCCCTTGTGACTCATTAGAGTAAACAAGAGGAAATGAAAACCTGTATATAGATAGTCCAGTCAACAGTTTTAATCCATGGAAATTGAAGCTACAGAGAATATTGTAAAATAAATGTACAGAAACCCCTGACAAACCATTTTGGATTACAATGTCTTCAATTTTCCTAGACCTTATTTGCCATGTTATCTCTCTTCTACCATCTAACACTAATATGTAAAAAAATGTGAGAAATAAAAAGACATGAAATCAACATTTAAAGGCCAAATAATCTCCAAATATATATTACACTGTATATTACACTGGGAGCCTCCCATTTTTGCCAGTACTTGTGGCCATTTTATGTATTCCTTCAATAACTACTATCCCTAAAGTCACACTCTTTATTCCATGTCACCATGTATCACTGTATCTTTTCTGGTTGTGCTAATGACAAATAATTTTCAGTGAAATTGCCTTAATTTTAAACAAGTGGTTGGTATTTCATCTTTCTTTTGTCATTCTGACACTCTATATTTATACATTTCTTTTGATATTTTCCTTCAGAATATAGAATTTAGCTATCATCTCTTCTATTTTTTTCTTCTACCTGAATTCAAAACATTATATGTTTTTATTTTGTATAAGCTACAATTACAATACTTTTGGTACATTAAAGGTGCTTAAATTATGTTTGAGTCCTTAATGATATGCCAACTGAATTATGAACTACTAATAACTTATTTTATATGATTTAAAATATTATTATAGCTGTAAAATTCTTAGCATTGTTTGTGCTCCATAAACAATTAAAACCAAAGAAATTAATATGAAAATAGCAATTGTACTGACTATATAAATTCCCTGGCATAACTCTAGTGTTAGAGTTTGTGTGTTTAAGGATGTATGCCTTCATGGGATGCATACATTTAGAAAAATGTAAAAAATATGAACCACCAGGGATGCCAGTGCACTGCAGAACCTCTAAAATTAACCTCAAGCCTGAACAAATTCACTTTATGAAAATTAATTAGACCAGGCCAACATTTTCTCATCAGCCCTGCCCAATGCCCTCTCCTGTTGCTTCTTGTGCCTGTGTTTTTGGTCCTTGATCTTACTTATTTCTCGGTGATTTTATTTGGATTCCCTATAACTGCCCTTGGCTTCTTTCCTCTCTTCTACTCCTTGTTACTGTTCTTATGTATCACATTTCCGCCTCTAATTCTATTAACCGATCTCATTTGGAAGTTTTTCATTTGATTATTTTATTACACTCTGCACCACTGTGTGTGAAAAAAACAATATCAGAAACAAATGAAATGAGGAATAGCTTTGAGGTGTGTAAATGAACTTTCTTCCAGTGAAATAAGTTATATAATTGCGAATATATTTTCTCACACCTCAACAGACGGAGCAAGGTTACAAGTGTTTATATCAGGAACACAGAGAGCTCTCTGCAACAACAGCAGAAGCTTCTTCTCTGACTTCATTACTGGAGTACACAAACCTTAGACGATTGAAAATGGCAGCACAGATGGGTTTTTTTTCCCTCATAGGTTAGAAGTAATTTTAATGAGGCCTAAAAATTGTCACCTTCATAGATGAATGTATTTAACATTTTTCTTATTCATTCACGTATAGCTAGCTCTAAATTAGACAGTTCCTCTTGTCCTCCTGGTAGTTTTCTTGATGATGCTTTTTACTTACACAATTCTCTATAGTTTGGAAAAAAAGGGCCTTATTCTGCATTCCTATTTATTTTATTAACACCCTGAAATAAATATTTTATACAAAATTGAATCATCTGATATTAGGCAACTTGCTGGAAATTTTATTTCTAGTAAATCAGGAAAAAAACTCAAATGTCCCCATTTTTGGTTTAGTGAACTTTAGTATGTGGGTGTATATATATATATATATATATATATATATATATATATAAAATATAGATATATATGTGTGTGTATATATATATGTGGCTAATTTTTTGTATTTTAGTAGAAACGGGGTCTCACCATGTTAGCCAGGGTGGTCTCAAACTCCTGACCTCAGGTGATCAGCCCGCCTCGGCCTCTCAAAGTGCTAGGATTACAGATGTGAGCCACCTTGCCTGGCCACTTTAAAATATTATACTTTGTTTCTCATTAAAATGTTTCAGATTGCTCTTCTCCTATTCATTATTTTAACCTAAGTTCAAAGACCTGCTTCTTCCTTATTCTACTTCCTGGACTGAATTCTAGCTGGATTCTTATAACGCATTTTACCCAACATTGAGTTGATCAAAAGAGAAAAAAATTAATATATTAGAGGTATAAATGTTTCCCCTAATGTCAGAGTGTCCTAATATAGAATGTAACCTTTTAAATTACATCATGGTACTAGTACAAAAATAGGCACATAGACCAATGGAACAAAATAGACAGCCCAGAAATAAGGATGCACATCTATGACCACCTGATCCTTGACAAAGCTGACAAAAACAAGCAAAGGGGAAAGATCCCCTATTCAAAAAATGGTGCTGGGATAACTGACTGGCTAGCCATGTGCAGAGGATTGGAGCTGGTCCCTTTCCTTACACCATATACAAAAATCAACTCAAGATAGATTAGAGGTAAAACCAAAAACTATAAAAATATGGAAGACAACCTAGGCAACGCCATCCTGGACATAGGAATGGGCGAAAATATCCTGACAAAGATACCAAAAGCAATCACAACAAAAGCAAAAATTGACCGGTCAGATCTAATTAAACTTAGGAACTTCTACACAGAAAAAGATGTTACCAACAGAATAAATACATAACCTACAGAATGGGAGAAAATATTTGCAAACTATGCATCTGATAAAGTTCCAATATCCAGTATCTATAGAGAACTTAATCTAATTTACAGGAGGAAAAACAACCCCAGTAGAAAGTGTTCAGAAGACATAAACAGACACTTCTCAAAAGAAGACATACATACATTCAAAAATCATATGAAGAAAAGCCCAATATCACTGATCATTAGAGAAATGCAAATCAAAACCACAATGAGATACCATCTCATATCAATCAGAATGGCTATTATTAAAAAGTAAAAAAAATAACAGATGCTGATGAGGTTACAGAGAAAAGGAAATTCTTACATATTTTTGGTGGGAGTGTTAGTTCAATCATTGTGGAAAGCAGTATGGTGATTCCTCAAAGAGTTTAAAAGCAGAACTACTATCCAACCCAGAAATCTCATTACTGGGTATATACCCAAAGGGATATAAATCATTCTGCCATAAAGACACATGCACATGAATGTTCATTGCAGCACTATTCTCAATAACATAGACAAGGAATCAATCTAAATGTCCATCAATGACAGATTGGATAAAGAAATTGTGGTGCATTTATACCATGGAATACTATGCAGGCCTAAAAACGAGTGAGATCATGTCTTTTGTGGAAGCATAGATGGAGCTGGAAGCTATTATACTTAGCAAAATAACACAGGAACAGAAAATCAAATATTGCCTGTTGTCACTGATACATGGGAGCCAAATGATAAGAACTTGTGAATACAAAGAAGGAAACAACAGACACTGGGGTTTATTGTCGGGGGAGGGTGGAAGGAGGAAGAGGAGCAGAAAAGCTAACTATTGAGTAATGGGCTTAATACCTGGGTGATGAAATAACGTGTACACCAAATCTCTGTGTCACGTGTTTACCCATGCAACAAACCTTCACATGTGCCCACAAACCTAAAATAAAAGTTAAAAAGGGATTAAGTCACATAATAATTTTGTGGTTTCTAGATTGAGATCTGAACTGATATTCATGTATATTTTCTTATCTTCTGTTTTCTTTATTTCTAGAAGAGTTCTTGGCACATACTAGGCATTCAATAAATGTATGTTTAAAAACAAGTGAATAAAAAGTAAATAAATGTGCCTCCATTCCTCTTGCAATGGAACTAAAATTAAATTAGTATGTCAGAGTAACAAAATTGGCAAATTAGGCACAATAAAGAGAATATAAGGAGTACTTAAAGTATGGAAGGTGCAGATTTAAAGATCAATATCATTAGACAAACTTGGTGAAGATTAAACTGGTAGGAAAAATGTTCCTCTGTCATCAGCAAGCTTTTATTCAAATGTTATTTTCTCTTACAGTTTCAAGTAGTTGTATGTGTCATTTCTATACACAATGATGTCCATAGACAGAGAAAGGACCCCTGGATGTCTTGTGTTTCTTTGTTGGGGATAAACAATCCCCCTTTAGATGTCCTCAGGAGATCTCTTTCAAGTTTCTATGGGCATGATTAGGCCACATGTTCATGCAGCAGGAAGGATCTCAAAGTACAGGGCTGTACTCAGGTCTCCTGAAGATCTCACTCCTCCCAGTAGCTAAATATGTGTCGAACTCCAAGGTGCCATGTTTATTCAGAGTAAGTTAATAATACATGATGAGAATGAGGTTGGCTGTATATTTTAACCTCAAAAACATACTATGTCAAGTGGAAATATCTTGAGGTTTCAGCAGTGCAAATGTCTTCTATAACTTTTGAAAACAATAGAATCCTTCCCATTGTTCCAGGGAATATTTCACCAGAAATATTGGAAGACAATAAATTAAAAATGAGCACACAAGCCAACTGACTTAGAAATCCTTAGATATTTTTATCGCTATGACTTTTGTTGTTAATCATATATGAGCATCCTGATGTTTTTAATAATGTATTGTGAATTCAGTTAGAAACCAAGCTGATATTCTTCTTATGTCTACTCTTAAATAGAACAGTGGAGGATTATCAGTAATTTATTAAACTGCTGTTCAAACAAATATTTTTAACGGATATATAAAAACAAAATATTTGTATTTCAAAATCATAATATTATTGCAACTTAATGATCAAGATTTTATTCTCCATATTGGAGTGCAATGAGAACTCAAACTTTCATAATATTCTTTTAAAGAAAATAGCAAACTATCTTATGGAATGTGCACCATTCGCAACTAAGAAACTGTTCATTCTCACAGATCCTCATTTCCTTGCAAGGATAAAAAAAGAAGGTTAAAATGGTATTAAGTAATTTGAAATATATCTTATTCACAAGTTTATTTCCTAGTGTACTTCATGCTGTCCTAATTTACATAATATCCAGAAACTGTTTGTAAACTATTATACCAAAAATGTAACATATAGAAAAGATAATTTTGCTATACAACTATTTCTTTGATTACAGAGAAAATAAACATTTCATGAGACAAATAGGTGTGAGATCCTTCAGATCTTTTTGTGTGGGAGAAAACTTCTTCAAAACACCAGATATGAGATTGAAAATAAACACACAGACAATAGTAACATTTATTTGGATCACATAATGTTGAATCTGGGTAAATAATAATGAATTGGTCAAGAAGAGTCATCTTATCAGTAAAATTTTAATAAAGTTACATTAGTAATGGCCTACATGAAAAAAGAATACATCATCAAACTATATACATTTTAAACACTAAGATGTGCAAAAATTGTATTTATGAAATCTCTGAAGACAGAGACTCTCACTTAACCTTTGAATCTTGATTACATACAACAGTACTTGGCAGCCATACTAAATCCC
Organism: Pan paniscus; assembly: GCF_029289425.2. NCBI lineage: Eukaryota > Metazoa > Chordata > Mammalia > Primates > Hominidae > Pan > Pan paniscus. Next base: position 58,323,182 of record NC_073249.2, on the reverse strand, counting down.
CCAAAATATTTGTTATATAAATAGGTATTGAAAAAGTTCTCTCTCACAGGGCAACACTGCTCAGCAAATAATTACATGGAGAGTAAATTAATTAAATAAATTGAATAATATATTTAATGCAGATAACTTTTGAAATACATATATTTAATGCAGATAACTTTTGAAATACATATGAAAGTTTTACCCTAACTATAAGTCACATATAGAAAGAGTATAAAAGTAATTGTACACCTTTAATTTTTGTAATGTGAATACCCATAAAAACTTCTCCCTACTAATGGTATAAATTATTGTCCACAATCAAGAATTCTCCATTTACTTTGCCCCCCCCAAATTCTCTCCTTACTAAATTTAATCAATATTGTAATTTATGTTGACTGTGTTTTTGCACATTTTAGGGTTACCTTCTTAAATATGTATCCCTAAACAGTGGATTTAGTTTTGCCTGTTTTTGAGCTTAGTATAAATGGTATTATGCAACATACATCATTCTGTATTGTGTATCTTTTGATGTGTGTTATGTTTGTGAAATTCATCCAGGTTGTATTTATCTATATAGTTCATCTATTTTCAAGCATATATTTGATGGCACTGTATAAATTAATATAACACAATTTATGTATTTTCCTGTTGTTGCATGTAGTTTTATTTTCCTGTTTGTACTTCTTTTTAAAGATACAGTTATGCATATTCTTATACATGTCTTCTGATATATATGTGCATAGATTTCAGTTAGATGTATGCTTAAGAATGAAATTGCTGGATGATAGACCATGTGTAGTTTAGCATTAGTGATATTAACTAAATAGTTTCTGCAATGATTGTATCAATATTTATTCTCACTAGTGACTTACTTACTACTAATAAAGTCAAACACCTTTTCCCTTGCTTATTTGCCACCTAAATTTCCATTTTAGTAAATTAATTAGCTGTTTGAATTTCTTGCTCATTCCTCTACTCATGTTTTTTTAGCTTATCAACACATGCTAGTTTGTTTTATATTCTTAGGTATATGTTTCAGGTATACCTTTCTTAGGTATATGTTTTGCAAATATATTCTTTCCATTTTTTGGCTGGCCTATTTATTTTGCCTAAAATTATTTACAGGTTAACACTAAGTTCTTCATTTTAATATGGTCATATTTATCTGTTATTTATTCATGACTATTGATTTTTTTCCTATATAAGAAACAATCAGAAATCAGGATGATATTATGCTCTAATACAGTCAAATATTTGTATTTGTTTTTATACTATTTCTTCCCCATTTAGAAAGTGGCATTGTCAACTTGGTGCATGCCATGTAAGTATAATAAAATAGTATATAACACAAAGAAGATATACAACAAATATTTATAGAATGGTATTCATTTATATCTATCTGTCATCTATCGATCTATCATCTATCTATCTATCTAATCATTCTGTCTATCATCCACCAAATAAACATTGAATTTATTTTAAAATATAATTTGGTAATAAAAATTAGTGAAATTATTGTCATGATTTTAGAGAATAAAAGATTATACTCATGTCTCTGTGCTGCCTACCTCTGAGCCAATCATTCTAATCTGAGTTTAAAGTAATCCAATAGACCAAGTCTTGATTAAATGTCCTTCTTGGTGACAGGGTTTTAACTCCAATGACAACCAGCCATATGCCATTTTAGAGGAGTCCTTTGTCATAATTTGAGGAAAAATAATATATTATTAATTCATTCAACCAAAAATTATTGTGCCAGGTTCTATTTAAGTTCATTTTAGGCTGTCTGGAAGAACTTATACAAAATTATAATTGAATAAGTTGCTTTAATACAAGGCAACAATTTTCTTAATAATTATAAATGTAAGTGGCCTAACTTTGTTACAGTAGATAGGCAGATATGACAGGGCAGAAGAGGCCCCCCCACCCCAACTAACAACCAGGAATTTCAGGCGACAATCAGGTGATGGTCTGGAAGTTGTTAACTGTCTCTCTAAAATAATAATTGGTTGCAGCCAGCTCTGGCGAAAGGCAGTCTCCCTGTAGATAGAAAAAAACTGAAACCAATGATCATCAGCTTCCTGATAAGATCCAAAGAGTTGGGCAAGTGGGCTCACACATGTCCACTAAGAGGCAAAATGGTGGAGTTTAACTGGTATATGACCGTACAGTGACATTCCACCTTCAAAGGGAAGGATGCCTCAGGTGAACATGTGTACAACCCCAGTAAAAACACTGCGCATGCTCCCCTCCCAAGTGCTCGCAGGCCATTGTGCATATGGACAAACCACCCCAAGGGAAGAATCAAGGGAGAAGGGATGCAAGACCCCTGAAGTATACCAATGTATAAAACCCCAACTCATAAAGGTCAAACCCGCACTTGTGCTTCAAATTGCTGCTTGGGCCTGTTCCAAGTGTACTTTCCTTCCTTTCATTCCTGCTTTAAAGCTTTTTAATAAATTTTCACTACTGTCCTAAAACTTGCCTCAGTTTCTTCTGCTGCTTTATGCCTCTCAGTCAAATATTTCTTCTGAGGAGGAAAGAATTGAGGTTGCTGCAGACATGTACAGATTCACTGCCAATAACTTGGATAACTGCCACTGATAGCAACTTGACTAATTTTAACCCCAGAGAAATTACTGTACTAACAATGCCCACATTTTCCAATTTACTGCATACTATTGTGGCTCTGGGCTTCATATTGTGCTGTAGGCAATACGTTGCAAAAAATAGCATTACACGGAGTAGTTAAGCATTGACTGTTCTGTTTGGAAAGAACGTGTAAAGGGAGGACTAGAATGTAAATGATTCTACACTTATTAAAAAAACAAACAAAATACAGGGACACCTAAAATGTAAAATGAGGCTAGTCTTTAAATCTGAGCATCTGAATAAGCATGACAAACATTTCATATCATTAGGTGGTATTTATCATGCATGTGCATATATGCATACATATATTGATATTAAAATGAACACTTAAGTGTTTTTATAATTATCAAATTGCTTTATTTCAGTGAAGCCTAAGAACAAGTTTTGTTATGCCCTCAGGAAAAATAAAAGATAACAAAATTATCCCTCATGGGTACCTCAAATTATGGCCTTACTAAAATTATAGCTGTACATGCAAAACAACATATTCATGAGTGGTTGGTTAAAACCTGAAATTATGGAGAAGGCTGAATTGACATATACAGCATTATCGGCAAAAACCTTCACACACTGTGCCCTCTAAAATGAGGCTTTATTTTCTGTCTGAAACATTGACAAGGGATATTCAATATGGGATATGCCAATGCATACTCGTTTATCTGTCATGCATTTTTCTTATTCTAATTTCTCCATAGAGCTTAGCAGTCATGACTTTTGTAATTATTATTGCATTATTCCCTCCATTCATATAAAATTATAATTTCTCTTTAGTAAAATAAAGCATGCAATTTGACTAATTTGTATTTAATGCTTATATACCAACAGTATAATATTTAGCAGATTGATATAACACCATAATTCATGATACAGTATTCCATATATAATACTCATGATCAGAAGTGAGGACTTGCAATTTTTACTTCTCTTGATAGCAGCTCAGTTACATACTAGGAAATTAAGAATAAGAGTTTATTGAGATTCAAATATCTGTGATATGTAATTTAAAAAAATATTTCAAGTATAATAATATAGAAGTTAAACAATGAATGTTTCATATAAACATGTTACCTTAATTATTATTAAATATTCATGTCATCATTTGTTTTTATGCAATATTATTATACCTAATAGATGTTAGAAAGTGAACTGTCAGAAAAAAATTTATAAGAACAATTTAAAAATGCCAATATTAAGCAGTGAAGCAAATATTAAGATAAAATGCAATGTAAAAAAAATCAACATTTATAAATATGGAAATCAACAATGGATAAGACACCCCAGGAAAAATTAATATAAAAGATGCTAAAATGCTAAAATAAAACTTTAAAAAAGGGTAATATTTGAATGGGTAAAAGTAAGAAATAGTCTAAAATATATACAAAAAAATCGGGTGAAAGAATGAGTGACAAATTAGTATTTATTGAATATTTGTTGAGACAATGACTAGAAAAGTCTTAAAAAAATTACTAAGACACACTTAAGTTATAAGAAATGACTTTGGATTAATCTGCAATTATTTTTAAAAGTATCTTCAAATACTCAAGTTTGGATTTAATACAATTGCCATGATAAAAGACAATAAAGTAAAAATATAAATGTTTTTCATACAAGTATGAAATTATTTTTAAAAATCAGACTACTGTGTAACAATAGAGACACGTAAAAAATACATGAAGATCATGCAACTGAACTGAGTTCAGGTTCAGTTAGATCCAGGAATCAAATGCCGTCAAAAATATACTAACCAGACATCATAAAGAGAATGATAAATATTACATCAAATAACAGTTTAGTTCATATCCTTGTGAATACGGTAAATTATGTAATTACTAGCTCTGTGAACTTGGGCAAATTATCTTTTATGATTTGCAGAAGCCCTGGTAAATAGTTCAATAAACATTAGTTTTCATTATCATCCACTTTCTTGATGGCAATGTTAAAGTGTAGAACAAAAATAAAATTATAAGCCACCAACCAATTGAATGGATCCCCTCCTCTCAGCCAAAGGCATTCAAAATAAACATGAAAAACTAGTTGAGGTGACGATGGGAAGGGAGTGTGGACATGCATCATTAAACGCTCCTTTTTTTTGAATACAGGCACAACTGACCAACATTAACATTAAAACAAAGATTTTATGACTGACCAAGCTGACTCTTTGTAGCAGTAAGATACATCATATGACAGATAGCAGGCCCTGAAATAAATCAAAGTATTTTACACAAAACTATATTTCCTTGAGATATTTTTAAGTGGCACTGCAAAGCTGTCTCTTGTGGGGAAAAATCTACATTCACTGAAAATTCTCCTTCCCTTTTCAGGCCTTTCTCCTGAACTAGGAGAGAATAATTAAGAATAATTAACAGTCTGGCACCTTTTTACCTCTAACAAACATTTACAATCTATTCTCTTTGAAGCCTGCTACCTGAAGTCTTCATCTGCATAATAAGAACCTTGATATCCACAACCCCTTACCTTAACCCAGACATTCCTTTATATTGATTCCAAGCCTTGACATAATAATTTAACTCTTTCAACCATTTGCCAGTCAGAAAATCTTTGAATCTACCTATGACCTAGAAGCTCCTGCTTCCAGTTGTTCCACATTTCTGGACCAAATCAATGTATACCTTACATATATCAGTTGATGTCTGCTTGCATCATCTGTCCCAATAAAATGTACAAAATCATGCCATAACCCAGCCACCTTGGTGCATATTCTCAGGCCCTCCTGAGGCTGTGCCACGGGCATGTCCTTAACCTTGGCAAAATAAACTTATAAATTGATTGAAACTTGTCTCAGATACTTTTTGGTTTACAAAAGTTAAAAAGAAGACAAAACATGCAAAAATGAGGAGATAAAATCTTATTCATAATCATAAAGAACAAGTAACATTTGCATAGGTTGACTGCATCTATATTTTGAGCCTTTCCCCTAAGTCAAGAGCAACAATTAATAACATTTCTAAAAACATTTGTGAAAAATCACTTGATGAATTCTAATTGATAATAATATACTAACTTAAAATGTTGTTGACAATGTCTTTATATTTGTTGCATCTTTTATTTACATAAGTAGAAATATTTACATTACAAAACAAATGTTTAATGAAACTGCATGATAGACACTTTATGCAAAATTTTATATAACATTGATTCCCACTTACCCAATGTCACAAACGTATTATGATCAAACAATGCAATTAAATATATTGAAACGACAGAAGCATGTCAAAAATTAATTAAATTGTATGAGTTTGAAACTCATATGACTACAAATAATTCATAAATTGTAAGTAGAATGATAAAAGCAAATTTCGGCCAGGCACGGTGGCTCACACCTGTAATCCCAGCACTTTGGGAGGCTGAGGTGGGCGGATCACGAGGTCAGGAGATCAAGACCATCCTGGCTAACATGGGGAAACCCTGTCTCTACTAAAAATACAAAAAAAAAAAAAAAAAATTAGCCAGGGGTGGTGGCAGGCACGCCTGTAGTCCCAGCTACTTGGGAGGCTGAGGCAGGAGAATGGCATGAACCCGGGAGGCAGAGCTTGCAGTGAGCCAAGATTGAGCCACTTCACTCCAGCCTGGGCAACAGAGAGAGACTCAGTCTCAAAAAAAAAAGAAAAGAAAAAAAGCAAATTTCATCTCAGTCATTAGAGACAAAGATACATATTTTGTGTAAAATTAAAATACTGTTTAACCAAATCAATTGAGATTATTATTACTACAAAATAAATAAATTAGCAAACAACATTAATTTTCATCTCAATGGTATGAGATTTGAAAAGAACTGCATAGTGGCATTTTGCTAGCAAAGCAAAGAAACAACATTATGATAAAAACTGAACAGTATTACAGTCATCAAAAACAGTGTTAGAAAAATGTGTTGATAATCTTGTGCATCAACTAATAGGCAAAATAACCAGCTAGCATCATAATGACAGGATTGGATTCACACATAACAATATTAACATTAAATGTAAATGGGCTAAATGACTGAATTAAAAAACACAGACTGACAAATTGGATAAAGAGTCAAGACCCATTGTTGTGCTGTATTCAGGAGACCTATTTCACGTGCAGGGACACACATAGGCTCAAAATAAAGGGATGGAGGAATATTTACCAAGCAAATGGAAGGCAAAAAAAAGTAGGGGTTGCAAACCTAGTCTCTGATAAAAGAGACTTTAAACCAACAAAGATCAAAACAGACAAGGGCATTATATAATGGTAAAGGGATCAATGAAATAAGAAGAGATAACTATCCTAAATATATATCCACCAAATACAGGAGCACCAGATTCAAAAAGCAAGTTCTTAGGGACCTAGAAAGAGACTCAGACTCCCACACAATAATAGTGGGAGACTTTAACACTCCACTGTCAATATTAGACAGATCAACAAGACAGAAAATTAACAAGGATATTCAGGACTTGAATTCAGCTCTGGACCATGCAGACCTAATAAACACCTTCAGAACTCTCCATTCCAAATCAACAGAATATACACTCTTAACAACACCACATAGCACTTATTCTAAATCGATCACATAATTGGAAGTAAAACACTCCTCAGCAAATGCAAAAAAATGGAAATCATAACAAACAGTTTCTCAGACCACAGTGCAATCAAATTAGAACTCAGGATTAAGAAGCTCACTCAAAACCACACAACTACATGGAACTGAACAACCTGCTCTTGAATGACTACTGGGTAAATAACGAAATTAAGGCAGAAATAAAGAAGTTCCTTGAAACCAGTAGGAACAAACATACAATGTACTGGAATCTCTGGGACATAGCTAAAGCAGTGTGTAGAGGGAAATTTATAGCACTAAATGCACACATCAGAAACTAGAAAGATCTCAAATCACATTTTAAAGAACTAGAGAAGCAAGTGCAAACAAATTCAAAAGCTAGCAGAAGGCAAGAAATAACTAAGATCACAGCAGAACTGAAGCAGATAGAGACACAAAAAAACCCTTCAAAAAATCAAATAATCCAGGAGCTGGTTTTTTGAAAATATTAACAAAATAGATAGACCGCTACTCATACTAATAAAGAAGAAAAGAGAGAAGAATCAAATAGACACAATAAAAAATGATAAAGGGGGTATCACCACTGATCCCACAGAAATGCAGACTACCATCAGAGAATACTATAAACACCTCTATGCAAACAAACTAGAAAATCTAGAAGAAATGGATAAATTCCTGGACATACACCCTTCCAAGACTAAACCAGGAAGAAGCTGAATCATTGAATAGACCAATAACAAGTTCGGAAATTGAGGCAATAATTAATAGCCTACCAACCAAAAAAAGCCCACAACCAGATGGATTCACAGCCGAATTCTGCCAGAGGTAATAAAGAGGAGTGGGTACCATTACTTCTAAAACTATTCCAAACAATAGAAAAAGAGGGACTCCTCCCCAACTCATTGTATGAGGCCAGCATCATCCTGATAACAAAACCTGGCAGAGACACACACACACAAAAAAGAAAATTTCAGGCCAATATCCCTGATGAACATTGATGCAAAAATCCTCAACAAAATACTGGCAAACCAAATCCAGCAGTACATTAAAAATCTTATCCACCCTGATGAAGTTGGCTTCATCCCTGGCAGGCAAGGCTGGTTCAACATACACAAACCAATAAATGCATAAACAGAACCAATGACAAAAACCACACGATTATCACAATAGATGCAGAAAAGGCCTTTGATGAAATTCAACACCCTTCATACTAAAAACACTCAATAAAGTAGGTATTAATGGGCCATATGTCAAAATAATAAGAGCTATTTTTGACAAACCCACAACCAATGTCATACTGAATAGGCAAAAGCTGGAAGCATTCCCTTTGAAAACCAGCACAAGACAAGGATGTCCTCTCTCACCGCTCCAATTCAACATGGTATTAGAAGTTCTGGCCAGGGCATTCAGGAAAGAGAAAGAAATAAAGGTATTCAAATAGGAAGTGAGGAAGTCAAATTATCTCTGTTTGCAGATGATGTGATTGTATGTTTAGAAAACCCCATGGTCTCAGCCCCAAAACTCCTTAAGCTGATAAGCAACTTCAGCAAAGTCTCAGGATACAAAATCAATGTGCAAAAATCACAAGCATTCCTATTCACCAATAATAGACAAACTGAGAGCCAAATCATGAGCAAACTCCCATTCACAATTGCTATGAAGAGAATAAAACACCTAGGAATACAACTTACAAGGGATGTGAAGGACCTCTTCAAGGAGAACTACAAACCACTGCTCAAAGAAATAAGAGACAACACAAACAAATGGAAAAACATTTCTTGCTTATGGATAGGAAGAATTAATATCATGAAAATGGCCACGCTGCCTAAAGTAATTTATAGATGCAAAGCTATTCCCATCAAGCTACCATTGACTTTCTTCATAGAATTAGAAAAAACGACTTTAAGTTTCATATGGAATCAAAAAGAGCCCTCATAGCCAAGACTGTCCTAAGCAAAGAGAACAAAGCTGGAGGCATCGTGCTACTTGACTTCAAACTATATTACAAGGTTACAGTAACCATAACAGCATGGTACCAGTACCAAAATAAATATATAGACCAATGGAACAGAACAGAGGCCTCAGAAATAACACCACACATCTACAACCATCTGATCTTTGACAAACCTGACAAAAACAAGCAATGGCAAAAGGATTCCCTATTTAATAAATGGTGTTGGGAAAACTGGCTAGCCATATGCAGAAAACGGTCACTGGACCCCTCCCTTATACCTTATACAAAAATTAACTCCAGATGGATTAAAGGTTTAAATGTAAGACTTAAAACTATAAAAAAAAAAAAAAAACCCTAGAAGAAAACCTAGGCAATACCATTCAGGACATAGGCATGGGCAAAGACTTCATGACTGAAACACCAAAAGCAATTGCAACAAAAGCCAAAATTAACAAATGGGATATAATTAAACTAAAGAGCTTCTGTACAGCAAAAGAAACTATCATCAGAGTGAACTGGCAACCTACAGAATGGGAGAAAATGTTTGCAATCTATCCATCTGACAAAGGGCTAGTATCCTGAATCTGCAAAGAACTTATACAAATTTACAAGAAAAAAAAACAAACAATCCCATCAAAAAGTGGGCAAAGGATGTGAACAGACACTTCTCAAAAGACATTTATGTGGCCAACAAACATATGAAAAAAAGCTCATCGTTACTGGTCATTAGAGAAATGCAAATCAAAACCACAATGAGATACCCACTGTGTGTTAGAATGGCAATCATTAAAAAGTCAGGAGACAACAGATGCTGGTAAGAATGTGGAGAAATAGGAATGGTTTAACACTGTTGGTGGGAGTGTCAATTAGTTCAACCATTGTGGAAGACAGTGTGGCAAGTCCTCAAGGATCTAGAACCAGAAATACCATCTGACCCAGCAATCTCATTACTGGCTATATACCCAAAGGATTATAAATCATTCTACTATAAAGACACATGCACATGTATGTTTATTGCAGCACTATTCACAACAGCAAATACTTGGAACCAATCCAAATGCCCATCAATGTTGGACTGGATAAAGAAAATGTGGTATATATGCACCATGAAATAAGATGCAGCCATAAAAAAGAGTGAGTTCATGTCTTTTGCAGGGACATGGATGAAGCTGGAAACCATAATTCTCAGCAAACTAACACAGCGGCAGGCAATCAAACACCGCATGTTCTCACTCATCAGTGGGAGTTGAACAATGAGAACATACAGGCACAGCGAGGCGAACATCACACACAGGGGCTTGTCGGAGGGTGGAGGGCAAGGTGACTGCTAGCATTAGGAAAAATACCTAATGTAGATGATGGGTTGATGGGTGCAGCAAACCACCAAGGCACATGTACATCTATGTAACAAACGTGCACGTTCTGCACATGTATCTCAGAACTTAAAGTATAATAAAAGAAAATCAAAACAAAAAACACGAAAAACAAAAGAAATAAACAAAGCATATATATATATATATATATATATTTTTTTTTTTTTTTTTTACAAAGTGAATATCACCAGGAACCACCTTCATGGTTTGACATTTGACATTTGACACTACCCCCACACAATGCAGGATTTAAACATCCCTGCCATCTATACTCTACCCACCAGTAGCACTGCTAAGTCTATAGCAATCAGAAGTGTCCTCATCAATTTCCAAGTATCATTAAATAGCAGTATTAGCTATACTTGAAATATAGTGGTATTAGCTATACTTGAAAATCTTTGAGATAGAAGATGATAGTTTCCCATGAAGCATGAGCTACTAATGATCAATTTGCTGTTGTCAAAATGAAATTTCTTTGCATTCATTTTCGTCTTTACACTCACACATTAGTTTGAATTGCCAATGAGAATGAAATATTTGACCTAAAAGAGAAAAATAAAATATTGCTAGTGCAAAGAGAGAGAGAGTAAAAAAATGTGACTTTATGGTGCAATTTAAAGTAAGTATTCTTTCTGGAAGTTTTTCATATGGTTAGTGTTATGTCACTAAAAATTCCTGTAATCATTATTTTAAAAATCCTTCCTAGCTAATATTATAGACAATGAATAAACTAAAAATATAAAATTCACAATTCGCTTGAATAACTTTTATTGGTTAACTAATAAATCTAGGAGAGAAAACTATATGTAGCAAATTTATGAGATATTGAAATTGTTTTACATACAGTGTGTCATACCCCTGAACTTCATCTACCTAACTTTAATGATTCTGTACTCCTTGGAAATGTATTGATGAAGTGGGAGAAAAATTATCCAAAATAAAGGGCCAAAAGAATAAATTAAATTTATTATCAGAGGAAATAGAGAATGTCTGTAAAATACAGCATCTATAGACAGCTATGTTTGCAACATCCCTTTAACCACGCTATGATATTTGCTAACCATGCTAGTGCTATTTGTTCTTATTACAGACCCAGATGGCCCAGGTTGATCTTTAATTTGTTAGGCTCAAAATAAAATATTGTCCTCTCCAGAGTTTAACAAAGGTTGTCCAACTTTAGAATTTAAGACATTCCAAATAAATCTGTTTCATACTGCAATTTAACCAAATGCTGGCTATAAAGATTAATATTTTCTCCTGGGTCTTTCCAGCTGCTCAGATTTAAATACCTTATTGCTTGACCATCCTCTTTACTTGCTGGAAAATGTTCTAGCTTGAGTTATTAGGGAACTATACGTGTGTGTGTGTGTGCACGTGTGCACGTGTGTGTGTAAGAACTTCATAACTGCAATGGAATACATTAATGAGAAAGTAAAATGTATATACATATTGGGATGAAAAATAATGTTTCCTTTTTCTCTCTCCCTTTTATGGTATTGATTCATTTCAAGCACTGCTTCTCTTTGGTTGGATTTCTATGGTCAGTAAGTATAATTCTATTTTGAAATTGTATTTAACTAGTGTGTCCTGTGGGTGTAGTATATTTAGGTTAAAGTATCACATTTGTATAAGTTCTTTGGTGCCACACACAAAAAAATCTCATTCAAATGTTAAAATCATTTCAGCTAATTTATGAACAATTTTTAAAATGTATGAAATGAATAAGAAAAGTAGGCTTCCTGATAGCAGAAAACTCTGCTGTTGGGGTACTACTATTTTAGGAATACTGCCACATTCTGTTTACTTGTAATTGTGTGATGTAATTTACTTGTAATTGTGTGATTTACTCAATATATTTTTGTTAAAAGTCTGCCATGTGCCAAGAGTTGTAAGAGGTGTGCATAATAACTAACAAGCAATGCTGAAATATTCAAACAAAAATTACTTAATTTTAAGAATTTATACAAGAAAAATAGGCTGGTGAGAAAACGAAATGCTGGCTGAATTAAAAATCATTGTATGGATGAATAAAATAGAACAGATAACTAGGAAATTTAGGAAGGGCACAGAAGGAAGAGAAGTAAATTCATATTATTGATACACAAGTACTTTTGCCTTTTCACATAGGCAAATGAAAGTTCAATTTATTTGGAAATATGGTATTTTACTAATTTTATTTGTTGTCAGCTGTGGAGAAGCCCAGTGATGAAAATTTTCTTTACTTTAGTATCTCTTTTAGACTAAACAGCCATCTTTAATACCTATCAATGGACAAATCTATGCAAATAACTCTGTGGATTAGATTAAAAAATCAGTCGCTGGTAAAAGATGTGACAGATCTAATGTGGACATAGAGGTACATTGACAATAAAAGGTCATTGTCTTCCTCCCTTTTCCTCCACTACAACTTTTACTTTCCACACCACTGCTTTTACTGTTTAGATCCCACATACTAAACATTCTGATGCAGTTTCTAATTTTCTATGTAACAGTATTATTTCTTTCATTTATAGTTATAAGTTCTTTAACATACTTTATTTATACTTGTTTTCACTGAGGTAGATTTTTTAAAGCATGCCACTTATGACCATTATTATTCTTAGAATTATTCTAGTTATTATTATTCTAACAACAGGTAGAAATACTTAACACATCACTCATCACAGAGACTAAATGGTTCTCTCACTCAACAAACTCACCGCTTTTATCTGTACCATGCAGTTCTAAACAAGATAATTAAGAGCACAAACAAATTGGAGGGAAAAAAGCCCCACAAAGCTTGCAAGAAATTTAAAACATTGTAATCAATGTGTTTATTATGAATTCACTTGTTTTTATAGTTTTGTTTATAATGATATTTTACTGGAAAGTGCAAAAATACATGTCATGCCCACCAATCATACAATGAAAATCCTTCCACATATATTCACTGTGTTAGATCATGCTAACCAGTAATATATGGAGCGGCTTATCCACAAAATATGATGTATGTGTGATAAATTACATGCTAAAAATATACAGAAACCAAAAGAAATTTATCAAAAGTTAAATGGAAAACAATAAAGGAAAACTCATGAGAAACACACTAAAAAAGGCATAATTATTGTGAGATAGCATGTAGTAAAAAGAAATTCAGGTACTAAGTAAGGAAGCAGGGATGACAAACAGCTTTAGCCTCAGTATTTTATCAGAATGTAGTCTTTAGCCTCTTCAATTTCAGCCTTGGATGTTGGAAAAATAAATAGTTAAATATCTTCCTCAATATCATTTTTAGCAATCTCAAATATTTGAGTAATCAAGGCATTTATTTTCATAAATAACCACCATAAGACATTAATGCAAACAAATTATAGTATTAGGATTTATTTTTAAAAAGTAAAGAAATACTTATTTAATTGTAAGTACTAGTAAGCATTCAAGATATAACTTGTAGTTACATTATGGAATAGGCATGTTTTAATGGTTTCAAAAGAAGACCTTTTTACTGTATGTTTCAGATAAAGATACTAACAAAGCAGAACTAAATTATGGTTGCTTGCAGAGAAAGTAGTTCCTTTGCCGGAACCTGCTGAGTAACTAAACTGTCCTTTGACAGTACAAGGATGTTTTACATGATAGCAGGGGGAAAAATTTTACAATTATTCTAGTCCAGGGAAGATACTAGAATAAATACATATCAGTGAAAGATATGATGCAAATGGAAATTCAGAAAATATTTTCTTGGCTTGAAAGGCAGTTACTTTGCCCACTGTCATATTTCTAGATCATTTTTAAGCAGAATTATTTGCCAAGTAATTTTGTGAAGAAGCAATTTTTTCTTTTTTGTGCCTGGCTGATTTCCTTTAACATAATGTCCTCCAGATTCATCCATGTTGTCAATGGGGAATCTGTGAAAAATCTGATTTCATAGAAATAGAGAGTAGAGTGATGGTTAACAGGGGCTGGGAGGGTGGGGAGTTGGGAAGACATTGGTCAAAGGGTACAGATTTCAGTTAGACTGGAGGAATAAATCCAAGAGATTTATTGTACAAAATGGTGACTATAGTAAATGACAATGCATTGTAGTTTGAAAATAGCTAACAGAGTACATTTTAAGTATCCTCACTATCAAAAATGATGAGTGTGAGGGAATGAATGCATATGTTAGTTAGCTCTATCAAGCCATTTCACAATGTACACATATTTCAAAACATCATGTTGTACCCAATAAGTACATACATATCAGAGTATCCTATTTTAAAAACTCTCTTCTTTGTTCATTTTTTGTTTTGCTCTTAGTCATGTATTAGCCCCTGCTCTCCTTTTTCCACCAGACATGCCCTTGTACAATGTTTTTCTTATCTGATTAATGATTTCTGAGAAGTTCCAAGGTCTAACTCTTGAGACAATCTAGGCAACTTTGGAATTCTCATCACACCTGGAGATTAACTCAAGATTTCAATTAATTTTTACACACAGGTTGCACCCGATCATGCCAGCCCCAACACCCGGTGGGAAAATAACTCAAGATAGTTGTCAGAAAAGGATATGTAGACCGGCACCTCCTCACCACTCCTGCATGCCCCTCAAGCCAAATTTCCTTGCTTAGACCACTGCTCTCAGTTCAAAATCTGAAATGGTTTCTTTAAGCATGAGCTTTGTCATTTCCCCAACTGCTAGCTTTTGGAATAAAGTCATTTTCCTTTCCCTGCATCTTGTCCTTTTTCGTTGACTTTACAAGCTGTGAGCAGCCAAGCTTGCACTCAGTTACATAGGGTTTTTGTTAATTAAAAAAATTAAAACTAAATTTTAAATAAATTTTAAAAAGGAACAAGTAATTTTTTTAAAAAAGCAGAAACGGCATTATGATAAGGATAAAAATCTTAAGTCTACTTGTTTTCGATGGCCTTAAGAATTTGGAGGCGTAATGGTCAACTACTTTGAGAGTTTTGGTACATAAGCTTAACTCTTAAGTACCATCTAAACTCCTAAGCTCATTAATTTTAATGCAAAATAGTGTACATATCTTCGTGTTGAGTTTATATAAACTATATAACCTCTGTTGACCACAACAATAGGTCCAAGAGTAGATGCAGAGATATATCTTAAGCTGTCATTTGAGAGAAAGGAAAGATTAATAATATACTATCAGCATTTTCCTGAGCATGATACTGTATTTGGAAAAGTATAATATGGCTCAATAGATAGGTAAGTAGTTGATTGAATAGACAGATAAATTATTGATAGAGTGGTAGATAATAGATGATAGATAGATAGACAGATAGATTAGATAGAGATGTCTTATGCTATTCTCTATAGTGAACACTTATAAAAAGCTGCAGTTCAGAGCAGTAGTTCTGGGGAAAATTTCTACTTATTCATCTATCTCAGACTTCATAGCATTTGCTGAGTGGAAAGACCTTCCAGTTCTGCAAATAATGAAGCGGAAAGCAGAAGATATGTTTTTAACCCAACCTCACATAGCTAAGGACATTTTTTGGAGATTTCCTAGGAAAGTGACCTAAGCATTAGGAAATTCGCAAAACATCTAATTATATAATGTGAACATCTGGAATCTACCTTTGATCCTATTTTGGATCAAGTGTCCAAAAATATGACACTTATTTTCTCCCTAGTATTGAGAATAAAATTAAATGAATTATTTTATTTTATTTTATTTTACAAACGTTATTTAGCTATTTAATCCTTTATATATGTGAAGTTTTAAAATATGCATGACCTTCCCCTCTGAAATGAGAATAAAATTGGTGGGAAATTTTAACAAAAGAACACAATAAAGTTCTAGACTATAAACATAAATATTATTGTTTGGCATTACCCCAAAATTCCCCTTTAAAAAAACAAATAAATGGAAATAATATATATTTGAGTGTTCTGTCTCTACTTCCTTTGAACCAAGGAGGCCTCATACTTTATGAGTTTGTTCCACCCTCTTCTAATATATCTGTCAACAGAGCATGGCAACAGTATTACAAAACTTAATGTTTTAAAATTTTGAACAAATTAAAAACATGAAATTTATATTTCTCTTACATTTTACTATTCTTTAATGAGGGAAAATGATTTAAATTTTGGACTGAATGCAACCAGTGTATAAAATAATTATCTTCTGAGTGATAGTGAAACAATTACTGAATTACAACTATATGCAGAAAGTATTTTTGCCTAACGTGTTTTCCATGTGACTAACATTATAGCTCATTGCAAGTGGTTTATTTGTTTTATAATTAATAAAGAAGTCCAGGTGGAGTTTTACACATATTTCTGAAAATGCTAAAAGTGTATATTGATTAATAAAGAATAAAAATCTTAGAGCTTCTAATATCTGCAGCTTGATTAATGCATACTAGGGCTTGATCTATAAAGTACATATCAAAATTTGTAGATGTCTAAAATAAGACTGTATTATCCAGTGGAATCATAACTATGTATAGCTAGATCAATAGCATAAGCCATATATTAAACTTGAAAAGATAATTCCATCAGAAATATATATTAAGCCAAAAATGAACTCAATACAAATCATTAATTATTGATATCAAAATCTATATCTTGAACATTTGTTTTATCAACGTATATTACTGAATCCCTGAGATGTGCCACCTAATTGGTAAAAATTTTTACATTAAGGGATTTTTTTCTTTTTTTTTTTTTGCAGGGGGGACAAGGTCTCATTCTGTTATCCAGGCTACAGTGCAGTGGTGAAATTGCTACTCACTGCAACCTTAACCTCTTGTGCTCAAGTGATCCTCCCACCTCAGCCCTGCAAGTAGCTGGGACTACAGGACCACAGGCACACCCCACCATGCCTGGCTAATTTTTGTACTTTTTGTAGAGATGAGGTTATGCCATGTTGCCCAGGCTGGTCTCAAACTCCTGAGCTCAAGTGATCCACCTGCCTTGGTCTCCCAAAGTGCTGGGATTACAGGTGTGAGTGAGCCACTGCACCTGGCCTTAAGTATATTTTAATATTGGAAATAGTAAAAAGGTGAAAATTAAACTTAATTTCTTCTCAAAACATAGAATACAATTATGTGAACACAATGGTAGAGTATATTTTTGTATCTTACTGAATATTCCAAATTATTATACATATATACACACACATTTTATAAAGAGAATAGTGACTACTTATAAGATATTGTAGTACTTATTAAGTTGCAAAATATGACTGCATCTGAATCCAATTAATTAAGTGGACTTCTCTATAAAGCTATCATATTCTATTTGCCTGTGTGTGTGTGGTAGGTAGAGTTCAAAGATGGTCCCTAAGATTCCTTCTCCTGAGGTACACATTCCCTCAGCTACTGAAACACTGATCAAGGTGCTGCTGCTAATGGATTTTGAAGATGTATAAATCCCTACTCAGTTAAGTTAAATAGATCATCCTGGGTGAGTCCCAGGATGAGGTGAGGCCATTTGAAAATATGTCTGGAGGCTACAGATGAAAAAAACTTAGACAGTTTTGTTTTTTTCTTCTTCTTTGTATAAATTTATGGCATTTGGCACTGCAGCAGGTGTTCTGCTACTGTCTATGAAGAAGGAAACTGCTGTGTCATTCGCCACAGGGCCGGTTATGGTGAACAGTGTCTAGGAGCTATGAATTGTCCCAGGCTGAGAGCAAGCAAGAATGTAGGGACTTCAGTTTTGCACCTGCAAAAAAATTGAGTCCTTCCAATAATCACTGAACTTGGACAAGGATCCCAAACTTCAGATGAGATCACAGTCCCAGCTAACATCTTCATTTCAGCCTGGTGAGACCCTGAGCAAAGGACTCCCAGGCCTATGAACCCATCCCAGGACTCCTGGCCTATGAAAATGTAAGATAATAAATTTGTGTTGTGTTAAGCCATTAAATTTGCAGTAAGTTGTTGCAGAGCAATATAATACAAAAGCAGTATATATGTACTGAACAAAATCAATATATTTGTGAATATATTTATTAATACCCCCTTAATTATTAAATGCAAATATGTACTTCAAGAAGAATTAAATTAATTCATGAAGAATCGGTACAAGTTTAGTTTATAATTCATAAATTGACTATAATTAGTCCATTTTCTCTAAATATAGATGTTGAAAAAAATGTATATACATTTAATATGATCGCTGTAGATAATATTATCTGAAATTTTGCTTTAAAAGGTTTTGACATATTTATCACTTGCACAAAAGATATATTGAACAGAGGATAAAGTATATAATGGTTTTCCCTATTTGTAGTAATTAGCAAAAATACATGCAATTTTCAGTTAATAATTCAGTTTGATAATTATATGCATATAACTTTATTAAGATATCAATATATAATATTAAAATGTTGTAAATGATTAGCTGGATGTGGTATGGGCCTACAGCCCCTAGCTACTCAGGAGGATGAAGTGGGAAGATGTCTTGAGCCCAAGAATTTGAGGCTACCTTGAGTTATGATTGTGCCACTGTGCTCTCACCTGGGTAACAGAGTAAGACCCTGATTCTAAAAAAAAAAAAAAAAAAGAAAGAAAAATAACAGAACCAAAATTTATGTAATGCATTAAAATGATTTATAATTTTAACATAAATTATGCATAATTAATGACTATATATTTAGATAATGCATTATTATATTTTAAATATTCTAATTATATTATATTTTAAATATATTAAGTATGTAGAGTCATACCTTGGAGATATTGCTGGTTTGGTTTCAGATCACTACAAAAAGTGAAGTTTTTGGTTTCCCAGTTCATTAAAGTAATGTTTATTCTATATTGTAGATAATTAAGTCTTGGACACATAATTGTGTCTAGAAAAACCAAAGTACATTTCTTAAATTAAAAACATTTTATACTAAAAAATGCTAACAATCATTTCAGTCTTCAGCAAGTCCTAATCGTTTGGCTGATGGTGGGTCTTGTCTTTATGTTAATGGGTGGTGACTGATAAGGGTGGTGATTGCTGAAGGTTGGGTGGCTGTGGCAATTTCCTAAAATAAAATAACAAGTGGAGTTTGCCACATTGATTGATACTTGCTTTTTACTTTGCTCAGATCCATTAGAGGAAGCACTATCTATGGCAGCTATGACCATAAAATGTACATTTTCTAAAATGTATTTCTTAAATAATAATGCTTGAAAGTTGAAATTACTCTTTGACCTTTGAGTGTAGAACAGATGTTGTGTTAGCAGGCATGAAGACAACATTAATCTCTTTTTACATCTCCATCAGACTCTTGGTTGACCAGGTACATTATTAATGAGCAGTAATATTTTGAAGGGAATCTTTTTTTCTGAATAGTAGGTCTCAAGAGTGAGCTTAAAATATTCAGTACATAATGCAGTAAACAGATGTGCTGCCATTCAGGCTTGTTCTTTCATTCACAGAGCATAGGCAGAGTAGATTTAGCATAATTCTTTAGGCATGTAGGATTTTTGTAAATGTGCATTGGCTTCAACTTAAAGTCACCAGCTGCATAACCCTTAACAAGAGAATCAGCCTGTCCTTCGAAGCTTTGAAGCATTGACTTTTCCTCTCTAGCTATTAAAATCCTAAATAGCATCACGTTTGCATTGAAAATTTCTTGTTTTGTGTATCCACCTTCATTAATTATCTCAGCTACATCTTCTGGACAACTTGCTGCAGCTTCTACATTAGCACCTACTGCCACGCCTTGAACTTTGATGATATAGAGATGGTTTATTTCTTTAAGCATTGTGGACCACCTCTACTAACTTCCAATTTTTTTTCTGAAGCTTTCTCACCTCTGTCAGCCTTCATAAAATTGAAGAGAGTTAGGGCCTTTCTCTGGATTAGGCTTTGTCTTAAGGGATTGTTGTGGATGGTTTGACCTATTCACACCACTAAAACTTTGCATATCAGCAATAAGGCTATTTAGCTTTCTTAATATTCATATATTCACCAGAGTAGCACTTTTAGTTTCTTTCAAGAGTTTTTCCTTTGCATTTATAACTTGGCTATTTGGCACGAGTGCCTACCTTTCAGCCTTTATTGGCTTTCTAACCACTAAGCTTAATTATTTCTAGCTTTTGATTTAACGTGAGAGACGTGGAACTGTTTCTTTCACTTGAATACTTAGAGGTCACTGTAGAGTTACTAACCAACCTCATTTCAATATTGTTGTATATCCAGGGAAAGGGAAGCTCAAGGAAAGGGAGAAAGATGGAGAAACAGACAGGTGGTGGAACAGTCACAACACACATAATATTTATTAATTAAATTTGTCATTTTATATGAGTGCAGTTCATGGTGCCTCCAAAAATTACATTAGTAACATCAAAGATCACTCATCACCAATCACCATATCGGAGATAACAGTAATGGAAAAGCTTGAAATATTGCTAGAATTATCAAAATGTGACACAAGCATGTGAAGTGAGAAAAATGCTGACAAGTGACTTGCTAATACAGGGTTTACACATTCAATTTGTAAAAGAATGCAGTATCTTGGAAGTACAATAAAATCAATCGTAATAAAATGAAGTATGCCTATATGTATTATGTTATTTATATGTATAGCTATATAAATATATTTTAATTTTCTTCCACTTATTTTGAGGCTTGTCTTTATAAATTGTACATCAATATATATTAATATAATATGCAAATTTCTTTCCTTAGTTATATTTTAATAGTTGTCTTTGATTTTTTTCATAGATCAGTTTGTCTGAAAATTATTGGGTCATATTTTAATATGCAATGGTAAATGTACAATTGTCAAAAATTTTATGTTGTAATATCCAGAATCAGTAGTATTGATAGCAATTAAAGAGCAATTAATTATTATACATAGTTCAATTTAGATATGCTAGAGGAAATAAAATTATTGCTAGTTACTCATATGGTTTGGCTTTGTCCCAACCCAAATCTCATCTTGAATTGTAGCTCCCACGGGGAGCAGGTCTTTCCTGTGCTGTTCTCATGATGGTGAATAAACCTCACAAGACCTGATGGTTTTATAAAGGGGCACTCCCCTGCACAAGTTCTCTTGCCTGATGCCATATAAGATATGATTTTGCTCTTCCTTTGCCTTCTGCCATGATTGTGAGGCCTCCCCAGCCATGTGGAACTGTGAGTCAATTAAATCTCTTTCCTTTATAAATTACTCAGTCTCAGGTATGTCTTTGTCATCAGCCTGAGAACAGCCTAATACAGTAAATTAGTACTGGTATAGTGGGGTGGTACTACAAGGATACTCTAAAATGTGGAAGTGACTTTTGAACCCCATTGTATCTAGTAAGTAATGAAATTGCATTTGATTTTACAGGCTTATAGACAGAAGAAACTTGCCTTGTCTCAGATGAGACTTTGGACTGTGGACTTTTTACTTAATGCAGAAATGATTTAAGATTTTGAGGAACTGTCGGGAAGGTGTGTTTGGTTTTGAAATGTGAGAACATAAGATTTGGGAGGGGCTGGGGCAGAATGATATGGTTTGACTGTGTCTCCACCCAAATCTCATCTTGAATTGCAGCTCCCATTACTCCCAGGTGTCATGGGAAGGACCTGGTGGGAGGTAATTGAATCACAGGTGTGGGTCTTTCCTGTGCTGTTCTCGTGAAAGTGAATAAGTCTCAGGAGGCCTGATGGTTTTATAAAGGGGAGTTCCTCTGCCCATGTTCTCTTGCCTGCCACCATATAAGATATGACTTTGCTCTTTCTTTGCTGTCTGACATGATTGTGAGGCCTCCCAGCCATGTGGAACTTGGGTCAATTAAACCTCTTTCCTTTATAAATTATCTAGTCTTGGATATGTCTTTATTAGCTTCATGTAAACAGACTTATATATTTACCTTTTTCATTGTGAGAACTTACCTACATTTTATGTTTATTTATTTATTTTTATAATGGTTCCCACTCTTTGTACTGAAATGTGCAGGACTGTGAAGCTATAAAAGCTAAAGAATATTCAGTCCTCTATAGCCTGTGTATATGATTCCTTCTGGTCCAGAAACTAAAAAACTAGGTAGACAAAGCAACTACCCTCCTACCTCATTCACACACACGCATACCAAACACAATATACAATTGTGGAGCTGGGAATGGATGATCTGATTAAGGGCTCAGTAAGATAAAAGAAATACATAGAAGTGAATGGTGCATGGTGATGGCTCGCTACTTCCCAGTAAACATTGAGATGTCCGTCTCAAACTTCACAGAGGGGAACATTTTTTTATTTGAATTGATTCCGTTTACTAGAAGGCAATGCCTTGTCTACTGCTTTTTGGTGGCAACACAGTATGTTTCTGGGATGATGTTATTTTCCGTTTCATCACAGCCACTTAGGAAGTGTTGTTGTGGTATGACATAAGTCACCTTTGTGACTCAGAGTGCTGCATACATTTTACAGTACTCTTTCCACTGCTGTAAACCTAGACCTTTTTTTTTTTTAACAATCTAATCTTTATTAATTCAGGATTCTCATTTTCTTCACAAATACAAATCAAATCCTTAATACATTAGAAGGCATTTGGCCTGATTTCTCACATATAGTCTCATGTGCCACTACTGAAAGTTCTTTACTAGACATGTCTCATAAATCTTTCATTTCTTTGTTTCCTGCATCCATATACTATCTTTGTCTCTTAAATTGATAGCAGGACAAAGCTGTATTAGTCCACTTTCATACTGCTATAAAGAAATCGCCAAGACTAGGTAATTTATAAAGAAAAAGAGGTTTAATGGACTCACACTTCCACATGGCTGAGGTGGACTCACAATCATAGTGTAAGGTGAAAGGGAGCTAAGGTATGTTTTACATGGCAGCAGGCAAGAGAGAGTGTGTACAGGGGAGCTACCCTTTAAAAAACCATCGGATCTCATGAGACTCATTCGCTATCATGAGATCAGCATGGGAAAGACCCGTCCCCATGATTCAATTACCTCCCACCAGGGGATTATGGGAGCTAAAATTCAAGATGAGATTTTAGTGGGGACACAGCCAAACCATATCAGAAGCCAACTGAAATAATAGGCCTGGATGTAAATAACATCTGAACTCTAAGTTTTGTGATGGGGCTAGTTTTTTTGTTGTTTGGTTTGTTTTTGTAAACACCTTTGAGACATTTTTTTGCATGTATGGTATATTTCACAATGTAATTTCTTAAAATATGATGTTGGATCATTTGCAAGAACTTTTTTTAAATTTTATTTTTGTAATTTTTTAACTGTTATTTTAAGTTCTGTGGTACATGTACAGGTTTTTTACACAGGTAAATGTGTGTCATGGGGGTTTGCTGAGCAAATTATTTTATCACTCAGGTATTAAACCTAGCACCTATCATTTATTTTTCCTGATCTTCTCCTTCCTTCCACCCTCTACTGTCTGATAGGCCACAGTGTGTGTCGTTCCCCTCTATGTGTTCATGTGTTCCCATCATTTACTCCCACTTGTAAGTGAGAGCATGTGGTATTTGATTTTCTGTTCCTGTGTTAGTTTGCTAAGAATAATGCCCTCCATCTCCAACCATATACCTCCAAAGGACATAATCTTGTTCTTTATTATAACTGCATAGTATTCCATGGTGTATATGTACCACATTTTCTATATCCAATCTATCATTGATGGGCATTTAGGTTGATTCCATGCCTTTGCTATTGTGAATGGGGCTGGAATGAAAAAACACATGCACATGTCTTTATAATAGAATGATTTATATTCCTTTGAGTATATGCCCAGTAATGGGGTGGCAGAGTCAAATGATGTTTTTGTCTTTAGGTCTTTGAGGAATTGCCACACTTCCTTCCACATATGGTTAAACTAATTTACACTCCCACCAACTGTGTGTAAGTGTTCCTTTTTCTCCACAACCTCACCAGCATCTGTTATTTTTTGACTTTTTAATAGTAGCCATTCTGACTGGTGTGAGATGGCATCTCATTGTGGTTTTGATTTGCATGGCTGACTAGAAGCAGCTACAGTGTGTGGCTCTTACAGAGAGGAATGAAAGGGAAGAGTAAATACAGCACCTTCAACTGAAACCTCCTGGTACTTGCACTGGGACTAATCAAGGAAACAACTGGACCCACAGATAACAAAGAAAAGGAAGACAGGACTGCAGCCCACCTAGGAGTGACACGGGTATGTTTCAATTTA
Source organism: Pan paniscus (assembly GCF_029289425.2). NCBI lineage: Eukaryota > Metazoa > Chordata > Mammalia > Primates > Hominidae > Pan > Pan paniscus. The sequence goes on along the minus strand of NC_073249.2, from coordinate 58,298,589 downwards.
TCTGAGAAGTATTGAAGGCTTTGTTATGGAAAGCTGTTTACAGTCTAATTTCTTACTCTTTGGTGTCTAAAACCGATTCCAACTCAGCAAAACCTCAATTTCTGTAATTCTTGTATTCCCTTAAATTTATATCTGAAACTGGACTCTTTTTTTCCCCCCAGAGCTCATCTCTTTCTTTTAATATACATTTACTGAATCTTCTCAAACAATTCCCTGAAACTGCAGGATCAGTAGGAACCTGGCCCGCTTCCACCATGTGTGATAATATTGCCAAATGTTTACTGGTGAATAACAAGGATATACATCTTTCTAACATACCTTGTCTATTTTCTCACCACCAGTCTACAGGTCCACTGGCACATGTTTTAAATTATTTTACTTCAACCACCCATATCAAGGTACACATTTCTACATCATTTAGATTGTTGAATTTCTACAACAGAAAAGTACCAGGATGTCTGCAGGCTAAGGCATGGTAAGACTATGTTTCTTTCTCATGTAACAATACTGAGCAGGTAAAGAAGTTGCTGGGGTAGCCTGCTTATGCTCAGTTGTTATTGGATAAAGGCTTACCAAGGCTCTTCCACCCTCTTCAAAATATGGCTTCCAAGTTGTCGTTAGAATAATCTGCACTCCAGTCAGCCAGAAGGAGAAATAATATAACAGAGCATGTGTGGGAGTTATTATGAGCCCTCCAGGACCAGAAATAATTCAGATTATTTCAGTGTTCAAACCCCACTGACTGAAACTGTCCCATGGCTATAGTTAACTATACCAAACGCTGGGAAATGCTAGGTATACCCAGGAAGAAGAAGAAAAATTAGATTGTGTTGAGCAATTTCTAACATTAGGAACGTTAAGCGAACATTTTGTTGTCAGAGGCAGAGCTTGCACAGATTTCAAGAAAGTGTTAGAAAGCTAGGCCATTTTCATACAAATCTAACATCTGCAGAAACCCAGAAGTAATGCAGTACACTTTTAGATAATTTTGAGAACAATGAAAGGTAAAAAAACATATAATGAAATAAAGGTGAAATGCAGGCAAATGATATGCTTATAATTTCAGTGTTCATTCACAGTCATTTAAATGCTGACAAATACAGACTCCATGATGATTGAACTTGACAGAGGTGGCTTCATTGGACTGAGTAAACTGTAAAGGATCTTGGTGAATTTCAATCGTGGTTGACACAAATCTCCCTTTGTTTGTTAAAGTGAGACACCCAATGTCTAATTCTGGGCAGTAGTACATACCCACTCTAAAACACAAGCATTTTCTGTCATCAAAATACATTGTAGAAATTGATTAAAGGCTCAGCTCCCATGCAGTTTGCTAAGCCAAGTATCAGTTCAAATTTCAAGTTTTATTAAAACTACTCACAGTTTTGATGTTGAAATTTATTTTTGAGTAAAATTAAAACATCTTTTTAAAAGATTCTGCTTTCAACATTTTCTTAAGAAATGTGGTCATTGACTCTTGTGTAAAAATATAATAAAAGAGACAACTTCTAATTGTTATTTTATAGTCTTTCTCTGTGAAATACATTAATTCCAAGACAATGAACTAAACCTAAATATCTGTAAATGTTAACATACAATTTCTTCTGGAGATAGGGTTTATGTATATTTTGTAAAGCATGTAAGAACCCTAAATAACTGAATAACTCTGATCTATATTTTTGCCAGTATTTGAGTTCTTAACTAAAATTTATTTTCAAGAGCCTATTTAGTATAACTGTATCATTTTCTAAATATATAAAGTAGATGGAAAGAATTTAATATAGACAGACTTTGTATATATTTATGATTTCCATGAAAATTTTGTCATTGTTTTCCTAGAATATATTCTGTAGCCAGGGATAGCATGAAATTCAACCCAGGCAAGTTTTCTTGATCTCATGCCCACTTTGATTTGTGTCGTTCTCTCTCCTTCTGTTACCATATTGTAGTTTCCCAGCGTTCAGCAATCATGATGACTTTTGACATTTAATAACCCCTCTGAAAAGTATCATACTCTTTCGGTCGTTTTTCTCCATTCTTTCTTACACGTGCATTGTCTCTTATGTGTTGAGGTACATTTTCTTGTCTGCTCTGCAGTTTGCTTTTTTCTGCTGTCTCGTTATTTCTCTGAGGCCTCTCATCGTATTCCCTTTATACCTATGCTTTCTTCCTGCAATGCTCTCTAATCCCCTAGTACTACTTCTCCTTCTTCGTTGAACTCCCGTTGTGCCCTCACTTTCCAGAGATGCACTAGTTCCCTTCATGCTATTTTTAGGATCTTCACTGAAAGATGTATCCTAATACTTGATTTGGTGCTGGAATCTGTCTCCTAATGCTTGGAAAATGTCCATGCCTTAGAGGAGAAAGACAAGCTCCCCAGAAAACAAATGGCATATAGAACCTAAGTTACAAACAAAGCCTGCTATTCAAAGTAATGTATGACTTTCTAAATTAAAAATAGTATTGTTCCCAGTTCACTTAAATATTATTGTAATCATATTCTCTGCAGTTATTGAGATCAAATCAGAAGAAAACTTTGGCTTTCTTTTAACTTATACTTTGTATCTATTTTTGTGGGTTACATTTTGACAACCTCCTTCCAACACTTCCTGGAATAATTTACATGGCCCTTCCACCTGGAAAGTCTGCCCTTCCTTCTAGACCTACACTAAAAAAGTAATCTTTTCTGTGGGCATTTCTTCAGGTTAGTAATTAGCATCCTTGATATATATGTATGTATGTATGCGTGTGTGTGTGTGTGTATATATATATATATATATATATATATATATATTTTTTTTTTTTTTTTTTTTTTGAGACCGAGTCTTCCTCTGTCGCCCAGGCTGGAGTGCAGTGGCACCATCTCGGCTCACTGCAAGCTCTGCCTCCTGGGTTCACGGCATTTTCCTGCCTCAGTCACCCAAGTAGCTGGGACTACAGGTGCCCGCCACCACGCCCGGCTAATTTTTTTGTATTTTTAGTAGAGACGAGGTTTCACTGTGTTAGCCAAGATGGTCCCGGTCTCCTGACCTCGTGATTCGCCCGCCTCGGCCTCCCAAAGTGCTGGGATTACAGGCGTGAGCTACCGCACCCGGCCACATCCTTGATATATTTTGACCTGCATAATTCTAATAAAAGCCTATGTCATTCTCTGTGTTATATAGTACATAAATGTCATTGTTTTCCCTTAAAATATATCGATGAGGGCAAGATACAAAACATACTCAACTTAGTATGTGAAACACTACATCTGAATATGTAATAAAGTAACAAAATGTTTGTTGACTGTTAAAGACAACTTATTTTAAAAGTCATCCAAAAGAGAAAGACACAGCCAATATTGCAAAGGTAAAATACCACTATGTGCATACATAGTTTAAAATTTTTATTTGTATATTATTGGTTTATAGCATATAAATATAATGTTTTATGTCACATTTCTTTTGATTCTTTCACGAATGTCATCCCATGTGAATTCAAAAGACAAAGGTTTATTTATTTATTTCGCTGACATCAAATGTTTGGAAAAGTGCTTTGCTATTGAAAAATTCTAACATGACCTTAAAAATAATATAATTCTCAATTATTCCTATAAGCTTCTCTTATTTTTCCAACTTTACATTGTCATTACTATCACCAAAACAAAACTGTATATTTCTGAGATTCTGCTGCTAAAACACATGAGATTTTAAAATAATTTTATATTTATTCAATTTGGAGGATATTGAATCACTTACATATTTGTTGATTACCAGGACATAGATATTTTGGCGTTATAAACTGTATGTTTTTGAACTGAGAACTCAAGGAATAATGTGGCATAAAAAAAAACAGTGTTTCAGTGATAATGTTAAAAGATATTTCTCAACATTTATACGTTTTGTAAATATTTACTTGATTTTCATAAAGAATTTAGCAAGTAAAAACACTGTTAATTTAACTATTAAAAGTGTGGTATATAATTCAAATGTATTGTTATCGATGTATAACTACAATAATTAATGTAAAATTTAAAAATATTTATGTTAATAATATTATTTTAATAATAACATTATTTAAAGCTGTAAATAAATTTTTAATGTGTTACGTTTTTAGAGGTAGCAAAATATGCTGCCCCACTATATGCCACTTTGGGCATAAGGATTATTTTTAGCTGAAGACACTTGAGCAGAGGCAAATACAAGAAAAGCTCTCAGATGTCTCATATTTGCCTAAAAGCAGGATATAAATTTGCAAAGACCAAGAAGGAAAAAATTCAGTTACTGGGACAACTTTACACCCTATGAGCCTGAAGATGACACCGAAGGAATCTATACAACAAACTTTGCTAACTAGCCATCTACTACTCATTTCCCATATATTTGCCTTCTCATAATTTGTTGGCCTAGAAACCAAGTCATTTTCCTTTTTCCTGTCACTGCTCTAAAAATGGAAGATGTTGTATAAACCCAAGTTCTAACTAAGCCTTTGAATTACTCATCTCTGGGTACTCCAGTTTGTAAGCACGATGCACATGCTAACAAAATTCTGTTTGTTTTTCTCTTATTAATCTTTTGTCAGTTCAGTTTACAAGGCCTCAGCTGGAGAATCTAGGTAGTTGTTTTATATTTTGCTACGTGAATATATTACATATTAAATTTTAATCATTTTTAGAATGTTCCACCAGAAATGTTTCTATAACCAAGCAAATTTTACAGTGCAAATGTACAAAGAAATTATAATATTTTTGTCACGGTATCAGAAAAGTAGTTGGTATTAAATTTTAACTGTTCTTATTAGGCTTATGGATATATATATACATATGAGATACATGCACTTAATAGTTATAACATTATTTAAATATTTAATCTGAATTATACATTTGAACTTTTTTATCAATGAAATGTTTTATTTCATTTATTTTAATAGAGCTCTATCATGACTCACAGTTTCTTACAATATAAAATTATGTGATTAAAGTTCTGATAAATGCTCATTATTACTATGAATCATACATTTGAAAACTCAAAATTTTCTTTTAACATAAGCAACATGTTTTAATTATAAACAAATTTAAAAATATAAACTAAAGAAAAAATAACTTTTTATTGCCAATCTATAATAATCACTATGAATATTGTGGTGGCTATTAGTTCTTTGTGATGACAAAGAGATAAGTACACCATCTAAACTGATAGCCTTAGTTCATCATAATTCACATGTATAATATTTATTATTTACTAACTCTTTGGCCAGATAGATACACAAACTGTCATAACTGTGCCTTACAACACATATGGACCTGTTTTTATATTCTGCAGTTAAACCTGGCAGAATTTAGCTCCCAGTGTTCTTAGAGTCTCAATGCTGCAAGTTTTAAAGAAACTTAGAAAATGAGAATATAAGCTAAGAAAAATAATCGTTCTCCAGGATAAAAACCTTAGGCTGCAGAAGTTCACAAGGCTTCCTATGCTCTTGGTAATATCATTGTTCCTAATCACTCCAAAATGATGCTGCCTGCATTATCGTGAAAATATGTCTAAGAGCAAGTGCCACGGGAGGCTATAATTAAAACTGCCCACTCACTTTCTCTAGGAGGATATCAAAACTAATGTTCCTAGACCCTACATCCCTGCATACCCAGGTGACACCAAAAATTTAAGTCTTTAGATCACCTACCACTATGTAGAATTTTATGTACATCCCGCTATGAACTCTCCCAATTGCAGCTAATCTTTCATTGCTACCATACACATTTGTGATAGATTATTAAAATGGCCAAATGTTCTTTCCCTCCTGCATTCATGCCCTTATAGTGTGGCATTACAGATTATTCCATTAAGAAAATGAATCTATCTCTCTGCCCCTTGATTCTGAGTTGGCCATTTGATTTGTTTTGTACAAAAGGACATTAGAGAATGTGATGCAAGAAGAGATTTATAATGTGTGTGTACCATCATACTAGGACACCTTTGCTGCTTTTGGGATTCCTGAAGCTGCCACATGAAAACCAAAAACAAAAATAAAAACCCCAGCTACACTGCTGGAAGAAAAGACATTATGTCAATGAACACCACAAACTTCCTAAATAAAATGTTTAAGATAAAAACAGACATAACATTAAAACATAGGTAATATTTTATTTTATTTTGCAATTTTATTAAAAACCTAATTCTAAGAAGTCTAGGATAAACATTTTAAAGGAACACACTTTCAAATAATTAGATGACTCATTTCATTTCTAATTATATTTATTATAAAAAGTACACTGTAAAATAAACTTTGATATTAAAGTTGATATTTTACATGCACATATTTTTTTCAAAACTTTGAATTGACTAGTGAAATTAGTAGCAATAATGCTCTATATTAAAATATTCTGCTAAAATGTTTTGTAAAAGTCTAAAGAAAAAGCGTATGCTGTAAAAAAAATTTTAATAACAAGGAACATAATTTCAGAGTTCTTACGGTATGACTATCAAATTATTATTTTTTTGTTTATCAAAATAGCAGATCAGAAGCATTTTAACAAAATGAGAAGAAAATTCATAATAATGGTGGAAAGTTTAGAAAAAAAAGATATTACCTACAAAATAGGTTGAGTTCTGGGACATCAATTAACTACTTGTTTTGTATTTATATCCCTTTTGCGGGGATGGGGTAAGAGAAAGTTTATTTAAAAGATATAGTGCCTTATCCCATTCATTTATGAAAGGAAGTATAAAAGCTATATTTGAGTATTTAATGAAAATAAGAATGCTTTAAAAAGAAAATATTTTATAAATAAACATATATACATATGTATATATCCCCTTTGTTTTGTGAACTACCTGAAAGTCTCCAAAAGGGTTTACTTTTATTGTTTAAAATAATATATACCTTAACATGTATATGTATCTCCATGATATGTAGTGTATATATATACATACATACATACATATATAATAGTATTCAAATAAAAACAGCATAAGATATAATGTGAAAAAGAATAGGCCAATTGTCTTAATTTATGTGTACAACTTGTAATAAAGTTTAATAGAGAATTAAAATTGTATTTAAAATAACATAAGTGAGAATACACAGTAAAACCACTCATGACCACTTTATTTTGATAACATATGTTTTCCTTTGAAAAATCTGCCTAATCCATCCTTTACAAAATAATATTCTATTCTTGAGTACAACATAATTAAGAATGTTCTTCCCTATCAGCTACTGTATTTATGATAGCTAATGCATAGTTATGGAAAGAGAGAAGGGGAAATATAGGATGAATTTGCATATAAGTACTGGATGAAAATATACATATAATGCATTTATCATGCATCAAACTTTGTACTTGGCATTCTCCATATTTTATACATATTTCGCCTTTGTATGGGTAAAACTTTAAATACATATTTCACATACATTCAATAAATTATATGAAATCACAAATATTTTATTATATTTACATAGGGGCCATGATAACTTCTTCACTATTATTCCAATATTAGGATATGTGCTACTGCTGAAAATAATTAATGCAGTTTTTGTATGCTTTTATAATGTAATATTTCAACAAAAAATGCTTAATACTATTGAATATTCTTCAAAGACATGATTATTAATGACTGTTTGGAATTCTATTGCCCTTCCCCTTCTTTATGCTTAATGTTTCTTTTATTTTTTCTTCTTTAATGTTGTGGATATTTCTTATTACCTAAGAAAACTAGTTCTGCAATCTACTAATTTTCCTTTTATGTTTAAAGAATATGGGAAGTGGCTTAATGCCAAGAAGGAGGTGATGCAGCAAATCCCATTGTGAAATGATTCATCAAAGTCTCAGAGGAAACAGAATCTAGTTATTCTAAGAAAGAATGAGTGTCTTTGAGCTATGTTGTCTCATTCACTCCCCCATGTATTCTATCAGGTAGAAAAATATAAAAAATGTAGAGTATGACTCTTGCTGTTTTATCTTAGCTATTTTGGCTAAACCTTAGCAATTAGGAAAATACATTAAAAAATACTCCATTTGTAGAGCTAGATATACCCCATAGTAATCACTCTGAGTTGGTAAAACTATGTAATTGAACAACACTCCACCCTGGTTAGATAATACAATACTAGAGACTGAGTAATTAGATAAACAAGTCTCAAGTTTTGGGTAAAGTTCTATCATTCTTTATTACAGGTAAAGATCTGAGAGTTGTAGGAAAATGCTGTATTAAGTACCGGAATTAGTCAAAATCATGCAATTCTTCTTTTTAGATAATGAAGAGACTAGGACTAAGAACATGTTTAGAGACTGTAAAACACTGTGATCTGAAGAGAGAGAAGTTACAGGAAAGGAAACTATGAAGGCGCAGTCAATGAAGTGACAGGAAACATGGGCAAGTGAGCTGCAATAGAAACCAGAAGAAGAAAGTCTTTCAAAACAAAGATAGTGGCCAATGTTACTGAATGTTACTAGTAGGCCAAATAATATAAAAAAAGAAACGATTTGATTTGACAATATCAGAATCTTTGATATTCTTGGATAGTATTAAACTCTTATTTAATGATATTAAGATAAATCAGCTTGGTGAATATAGTCTTTACTTCTTGCTGTTGAGTTTAATAGATAGCAATAATGGGAAAGGACTTCAAACCTACTAAGCAATTAATGATGCAGTTCTAGTAGTATTGTCTTTTACTGTGTCTCATAAAAGTTATTAATGTCATTAAAATAGCTGAAGAAATAAAATCAAGGCCTGGTCTTTCATATGGATTTCCAGAAGCATTCTGAGTCCCCATTAAATTCTCTCTCCTCTCTCTACCTCCTCTTCCTTTCCCGACCCTTTCCTTCTCTTTCTCTCTTCTCTTTTCGTTTTGTTCTCTAACTTATTTGCTCTCTCCTACCTTGCATTTTTCCCATTACACCCATACACTCCTCTCATTCCCATTTGTTATCTAGAATACAATGTAAGATTTCCTCTCTTCCTTAAACATCCAATTCCCCTGTTTTTCTTCTGTCGACTTCTGTATTTTTCTTCTACAGATTGTCAAAATATATGCAGCAATTAATGTGACTTAAAGTGCCTCAGTCAGATTGTCAGAGATATTTTATTTCTACGTAATAAAAGAAAATATCAATTTTTTTTCTTCTACCACACAACACTCTAAATAAATACATAGGGACTTTTGTTATCAGAGTTGTAAAGACACAGGGAGCCAATCAGAGATTAGGCTGATTACTACCAGCAAAAAACAAGAACAAATATGATTCTCTTAGGTACCATGAGGACCCTCCCCGTTATCTTTGCAGCTGAGCATCTACACATATAATTTTCATCCTGAAATTGAGGGCTAAAGTAATCAGAAAATGCAGGCAATTCCTATTTTGTAATACACAATTCTTTAGTAAACCTGAAAGACTTTCTACTACTATATTTAGTAAAACTTCCTTAGTTTCCACATGTTGTACATGTTTCAAGTTTTGTCTAAATATTACATTGAAGTGATTATATTTCAGCACTACTCAAATAAGGCAGAGAAAAGTAGCACTGAAAATAGAAAGTGAGTGAGTTGTATTTATGCTTGAGTTAACCTAGGGTTTTATTTTATATCCTAGTTATTTAAACTTATTGTCAAAATGAAAGTTTTCATAAGTAGCAAATCTAGCTGTAGCTTATTATACATTAGAATTTTTTTCTTTCACCTTAGATCCAACACGTTAATTTTGCATGTGCCAAGGTAAATATATTCTGATGAAAGTGCTTCAATCTTAGAATCCTGAACTTCAGTGGGTAAATTAAGCCAATAGTATATTTTATTATGAAAGTTACAGTGGCTGAGTCCTTCTTGATGCCAGCATTTGAGTCTTACATAGAACTAGCTGTGTCGTCTCTCAGCATGCACAATTCTAAGATTTGACAACAGAGTTACATTGAATTGAGCAAGATTCTGGGTAACTCTAGCTGCCAAACTTCAGAATAACATCTTCTAGGGGTAAAAACAGGGTAATCACTGTCAAACTCAAGGACCTGAGAGATACAGCTAAGGACCTGAGAGATACAGCTTTGTACTTACAACTTCATAACGCTATGCTATAACTCTAGCAGAGATGAAACAGCAGGAAAAGATCAGTACTTTAAAAGAATATGAGCTTAATAATAAACTTTATGTGGGTTTTTTGTTAAATACGAATATACTTTTAAAATAAGTCAAATTTTTATATTTTTATTTCTCCCTAGATTTAAAGTTAATCTTTTTAACCTGAACAAACTAATTTTATATCAAGTGATTCACTCAAATATGTTGATTTTCTTTCCAGTTTTCTTAAGAACTTGCTAGGAGGAAGGCTAATATGTGTAAAATACTAAGGTTCTAATGGTTAACATGATGCTGTATATGTTCATTGTTTTTTCATATATTAGAAACCATACAAAGGAAGGACAATTAACAATATAATTTAAGACAGATGTCCTGTTTAACCCTCCAATCTTTTTGCATCTATATAAACAAATTATTGTACATTTATTTATTCAGTCAACAGCTGTTCTTTGAGTGTATATCATATGAGTCATTTTTCAAGGAAACATATATAGGATTTAACTCAATGGAAAAAGTACCTGTTTACATTTATGATGAAGGAACTACAGAAGAAAATACAAAACATTTCAGGTAAACATCAGTTAGAAGGAGAGTAAAGCAATAAGACGACAAACATCGATGGTGGGAAAATGTCAAGTGTTGTTGAGGATTAGGAGCAGCTAGAATCCTCATTCACTGCTAGTGAGCGCGATTTGCTAAAGTCATTTGAAAAATTATTAGGCATTCTCTACTAAAGCTGAACATGTGCAAATTCCATGATCCAATAATTCCATTCCTAGATATAATTCCAAAAGAAATGTAATTTTATGTTTACCAAACATATATAGTAAAATGATCATAGCAGCACTACATTAAATAAGCCCTGAAAGGAAAATAAACAAATGCTCATCAACAGTATAACAGATGAGCAAATTGTGGTTATTCATACCAGTGAATATTACACAGCCATGAGAATAATCAACAACTGCATGACCTAGAGGAGAACATAACGGAAAATGCTTTTATATAAAAATCCTAAAGTAGGTCATAGTCCTGTATGCTGTCAAATGTCAAGGTCAGTATCATTTTGGAGTGGTAAATACTGAGAGTACAAAGAATGGTGAGAACGTCATGCTACTGATAATATTTGGTTTCTTAATTTGGAACTGGTTTCCTAATGTGGATTCTTTACTTCACTCTGACATTATCTCAAGCTAATATTTTACTTTCTTTCACAGTATATCTGTCAATACTTTCAGTTTTCTAAGTAGTATAGCAATGGGTTATAAAATGTCTCTTTATAAAGTTTTAGGAGGTGATTTACTTTCATTTATGTTCATAACAGGAGATAAATAGAAAGTGTTTTTGAATAAGAAAGTAACTGAAATTCAGTGAGATGGCATCCCCAAAATATGAGTTGGTAGCATTAATAACAAAAATAGTCTCTTTTCCTGAATTCTAGTCTATGAATTTGTAAAATCTGCTGAAATATGAAGGGTATCCAACCATTACAGGCATTAGTGACCCTCATCACCACTTTTAGTTTTAATGTAACATCAACTTACATTTGAAGCAAACCCTTCCTAAATATACACTCAAAAGTAAAGCATTCTATCTACTGTGTTTGTAATAAGATCAAAACTACCTATAATATAAAAGGTATTATAGGAGGTTTTGTTAAATTTTGCCAACAAAAATTATTCCTGACATTTCTCTTGATTGAATATATTCACAGTACATACCTATTGCTATGGGGTTTTCCTCATATTTTTGTTTTATCTGTTTATTTATTTTTGAGACAGAGTCTCACTCTGTTGCTCAGGCAGGAGTGCAGTGGCGCGATCACAGCTCACTGCAGCAGCCTCAACCTCCCAGTCTCCAGTGATCCTCCCACCTCAGCCTCCCAAGTAGCTGGGTCCACTAACATGGGCCAACACACCCAGCTAATTTTGTTTTGTGTTGTTTTTTGTAGAGACAGGGTTTCCCTATGTTGCCCAGCTTGACATTTTCCTTTTGTTTCAAAAAATGTATTTGCCAAAGTCAGTTTTTGTTAAACAAAAAAAGTTTTGTTTTTCAAGATTAAATGTTTCTTACAACTAAAAATATTTAATGTTCTAAATGCTTAGCAACATAAAGTAAAATTAAGATTTGTGGTAATGATTGGAAAGAAGTATGACTAAAATTACAGGAGATTGTTTCTGAAAAATGGAGTTCATTCCAGTTCTTATAAAGGCAGATTTAAGAACATGTGCATATAATATCGGTGTCAGATTATACTTGAAGAGCATTTCTACATGTAGTAAAAAAAATACATATATATATATTTATATATATGTATATTTTTAAGATGGAGTCTTGTTCTGTCGCCCAGGCTGGAGTGCAATGGCACAATCTCTGCTCATTGCAACCTCTGCCTCCTGTGTTCAAGTGATTCTCATGCCTCAGCGTTCTGAGTAGTTGGGACTACAGGCATGTGCCACCATGCCCAGCTAATTTTTGTATTTTTAGTAGGGACGGGGTTTCACCATGTTAACCAGGCTGGTCTCAAACTCCTAACCTCAAGCAACCCACCTGCCTCGGCCTCCCAAAGTGTTAGCATTACAAGCATGAGCTACCACAACCAGCCAAATCTAAAAGTATTTTGAAAATGATTATTTGATATTTTGACAATTGCAATTAATAGGTCATTTAAGATTTCTGAATATATGGAAAATATTATTCACATAAAAGAGTAATTTGTATTGTCACAAAAAGGTACACTCAGAATTTTATGAAATCTATACTTTAGTTTTGTATTTTAATACATCTTGGCCTGGGTATTGTGCAGAATAATTAGGATATTAATATCAGGTTGTATTGCCATTAAATATACACATATCCATCCCTCCAACTAAGCGATGTATACCTTGACAGTCAGTGCTATATTTAATTCAAGTCTTTATTTCTATCCACAATGAGTAATTGACCAATGTTTGTTGAATAAATAAATAGATGTACAAATGAATGAACATAAATACATGCACCATAGCTTGATTTTTGATAAAAAGGTGTTTGTTAACTGGTCCTGTATAATTTTTTTTTTTTTTTTTTTTTTTGAGGCGGAGTCTCACTCTGTCGCCCAGGCTGGAGTGCAGTGGTGCCATCTCGCCTCATTGCAAGCTCCGCCTCCCGGGTTCACGCCATTCTCCTGCCTCAGCCTCCCAAGTAGCTGGGACTACAGGCGCCCGCCACCACATCTGGCTAATTTTTTGTATTTTTAGTAGAGACGGGGTTTCACCGTGTTAGCCAGGATGGTCTTGATCTCCCGAACTCGCGATCCACCCGCCTCGGCCTCCCAAAGTGCTGGGATTACAGGCATGAGCCACCGTGACCGGCCGGTCCTGTATAATTCTTTAAAAAGTGGAATCTTACATGATATCACAAGAAATGTTGTCCTGCTTTATCCTCCCACCATTGTCCTAAATACCACAGAGCACAGAATTAGATACTCTCACAGTTACATCATAAACCAAAATAATTTTCAGCTAGATAAAATCTTCAAAGTTGCAAAATGTTAAGGCTATGCAAAATAGAACATAAATACTTATCTGATTTAGAAATGAGATATAAAATTATAATGATTAACAAAAGAGTTCCAAAGAAATAGATTAATCACCTTAATTATATTTCAGTGAAAGGAACCCCACACTTCCCCACACTGTCACATTTTATAAATGAATTTAGGAAATATGACTAGGAACATATATTACAGAGTAAGGATTACCATCCTTATGAATTATTACTATAAATTAGCAAACAAAAAAACTTGACTTTAACAGAAGTATTAGTAGGGTACTTGCATGAATAGGATGAAACTTTGTATAAATAATATAATCAAAATTTCCAAAAGCCAAAAAGGAACATATCTGTGTGTGCATCTTTTCCCCAGGTGCATACAGTAAGAATATGTGTTCACTGCAACTTTTAATCACCACACTTTACCTTCGGTAGACTATAATTAAAATCTGGTGCTCTTAGGATATGGTGAAATAGAGTAATTCATTGGTATTTTAAGCATTTGGCTGACTGTAGTGAAAACATTTGTGATAACTGTTATAACAAGACATCTATGAGGAAGAGGATTGGTAAAAAGATATGAAGGGAAGAATTCACCTTTCATGAAAATCCTGAAAAGACCCATGTACGGACAATTTTAAGGTAAATGTTAGAACTCTTTGTCTCAGGCTTACTATTGCAATGGGGGTAAATATCAGCAACAAGCAGGTGAAAATTGGTTTGGCATGGTGGAAAAATTGTTATTACAGCTGCTTGTCTTCCCCCAAAGGGCCACAGGACATAAACAGCATAAGCAGCATAAATCGTATTTATTGATGAGGGTGAGGGGGTATGATTACCCAGGAATATCTTTAAAAGGTAGCTTTTTAGAGCAATAATAAAAAAAGAATTGCGCAATACTTCATCTAGGTATGATAACCCTAAATAAAGTTAAAAAATCAAATTAAAAGTTACCTTCTTACAACCTTAATCCTTTATATTTACTTTACTTTGAGTCCACAACCTTACAGCACTGAAATTTAGTAAATTACAAAGTAATAATTGAAAAATCCTATCATAAGTTAAAAATCAAAGAAGTAATTAAAAGTTTAAGATGAATGGTATAATATATGCAAATAATAGTAATCATTAATCCTTTATACATACATAAAAGTACATGTATGCATGTTAAATCAGAAGAGCAAATGTCAGTTAGCAGAATCTGCAACTACGAAATAAGATGACATAAGATTAAATGCTACATTTTATTGAGGTATAAAGAATAACAATTGTTCTTATGACAAATAGATATGGTCTGTTAGTACTAGAAATTATAAACTTTGATCAGTGTGAGACAACAAATGAAACAATGATCAGTATAAAGAAGCAAAAACAGTAAGAGGAAAGTATTCCCATCAGCTTCTTAACCTGAGAAGAGGGACCTATTGACTTAGCACATCACACAGAACTGTATTTCCTGAGGGAAAGGAAAAGAGGTCTGGTTACTTGTACTTTTGAAGGTAACATTGTCAAAAATGAAACAAAATGTAGGCTTGGCAATATGACTTCCCTATGAGATTAGGAAATCCACTTGGACGGATTATTAGACAGCATCTGGTTTATTGAAAACACTTTCTAGAAGAAGATTATAGCCACAAATATGATTACATACATCTAGTAACTGAAGGCCAGTGATTACTGTGAGAACTGCAGACTTACTAGTTAGGCATCCTTATTGTAAAATTGGAAAATCCAATCTCTGGTATCACTTGGTAGAAACAAGTTATAAAGAAAAAAATTAAAAAGCAAAATAAGGCAAACAGAATTGTAGAAAAAAAATCACAGCACCCTTACTTGAACACACTAAATTTGAGACAGGGTATAAATTCAAACGTACAATGTAAAATGAATTAGGAAAAAGGAGTTAGTGATGTCTAAGTGGTAAATTAGAAGGAAAGTAAATAGTGTGAACACTGTTCTGTAATTTTTTGTACTATTATAAACATAATTATTTTGTTATTTAGTATCCTTTGAAATAATTTTTAGGAATCAGATTACATACAGTTCAGTGTTGTATTTTTTCAGTAATTGAGTGTTAATACTTGATTTATGAAGTATTAGCATTCATTAAACTAACTTATTTTGTCAGTAAATGTTAAATACTAGCATAGCTAGCATTCATACAATATGATTTCAAAAACAGGATTTAGATTCAAGTGGATTTATTTACTTTAAAATGGAATACTTTGGATATGTTGGTGGCCTGAGTATAATTTCTGAAGTTGTTTTTTCTTTTTCTATCCAACATTGTATGGTTAAAAATGGAATTGAAATAAAATGGGCGATTAGTGGAAATGTGAAAATATCTAAGGCCATTTGAAACCATGTCTTTCATAGAGGAGAGATTACATAGAGATATGCATTTGTTTTAATGATGTAAGGAAATACCTAGTTGGTGAAAAAAGTTTTTTCTCACTGGAGAAAGTTAGCGATAAGAACACTTAAGAACACTTACTCAGGCTGGGCGCGGTGGCTCACGCCTGTAATCCCAGCACTTTGGGAGGCTGAGGCGGGCGGATCACGAGGTCAGGAAATCGAGACCATCCTGGCTAACACGGTGAAACCCTGTCTCTACTAAAGTTACAAAAAATTAGCCGGGCATGGTGGTGGGCGCTTGTAGTCCCAGCTACTCGGGAGGCTGAGGCAGGAGAATGGCTTGAACCCGGGAGACGGAGCTTGCAGTGAGCCGAGACGGCGCCACTGCACTCCAGCCTGGGCGACAGAGCGAGACTCCATCTCAAAAAAATAAATAAATAAAAAATAAACACTCCATTGCTGCCTGAAATGCCTAAGTGGTTCTCTTTAGCATACCCCCTCCCCCGAAGCAAAAGGGTTTCCCTGCTCACTAATGGCATGGCATGGCATCTTTCTGCGGTCATAAATACTCCTAATTAAGAGACCATCACAAATATTTTCCTATAGAATGAGTTAATTTTTTGTTTGTTTGTTTTGGTTATGTTCACTGGTAGGAGAGTAGCATATAAAAATTCAAATGTTGAGACATTTTTTCAGACTAGAACATACTATATCCATAACGACAAAACATATGTGTTAAATCTAATTAAATTCTGGTTAAAAGACACTGGTAGGAAATACATTTTGGAGAAAATTGGATAAATTTGAATATAAGTGGAATATTTGATTACACTGGATTTTTTTTTTTTGTATTTTCTTAGAGTGCTACTACTATTGCATTGATGAAAGATGATTTCCTAATAGGGAAGATATACAGTATTTTAAAGCCAAGCATCTGATTGTCTGCAATTTAATTTTATTTAATTAACAAACAAAATATTTTATATATAGATATATATCTAGATATATAACTATATCTATATATTTTTCTCTGCATCTATCTATATTTCTATATTTCTCATTCATCTATCTATTTATCTATCTGTCTATATCAGAGTTTCTCAAAATTCACACTATGGACATTTTGGACCAAAGCTTTGTTTGTTGATGGTGCAAGCTGTCTTATTCATTAGAAGGATGTTTAAGCAGTAATCCTATCTTCTACCCCCTAGACAACTGTAGCAACTTTTCCCTTAGTTGTGACAACCAATACTGACTCCAGGCATTGTCAAAATCACTCCATTTGAAGGTCAATGATCTAGCTATATATTGAAATATTTAAAAATATAAAATAATATGGCAAATGTAAAATGCTAAATATCAGTACCAGAATATATTGTGCTTACTGTACTCTAATTACAAATTTATTGAGCCTTACTTCATGGACTGGAACATGCTGGCACATGGCAAATTTGTATGTACATTTTCCAGCACAATTTTCATTACATACTTGAAAAGAATGTGTTCTTGTGATGAGTAAAACATCTAAAAAGATCATGCTTGTTAATAGGATTGCATTTCAAGTCTTCTTAATTAGTATTCATTTTTAAATGGTCTATCAATTACTGCCAGAGATAAGCCAAAATAGTCTATTTTCTTGATTGATTTGCCAGTTTTTTTGTAAGCTTACACCTTTGCAGTTTTGATGGTTACTTTTATGTCTCAACTTGACTGGGCCCCACAGTACCCATATTTGGTTAAACATTATCCTGGTTGTGTCTGTGGGGGTTTTTTAATGAGATTAACCATTGAATCAGTTGACTGAGTAAAGCAGATTGTCCTTCTAATGTGGTGGCCCTCACCCAATCATTTAAAGGCATGAATAATACAAAAAGCCTGACCCTTTCTTGCATAAAAGCAAACAACTTTTGCCTGATTGTCTTGAGCAGGGATATTAGTCTTTTCTTGCCTTCAGAATCAAACTGAAAACATTGGCTCTTCTTGGGTTTCCAGCTTGCCAGTTTTCAGACTAAAATTTACACTATGTGCTCTCCGGGTTTTCCATCCTTTGAACATGAACTGGAACCACACCATCAGCTCTCCTAAATCTCTGGCTTTCCGACTGCCGATTTTTGGACTTCTCAGACTCCATTATCTTTTGAGCCAATAAATACATCCTATTACTTCTGTTTCTCTGGAAAACTTAGGCTAATACACTAATGGTATCAAATATCCTTTGTTTATGAGGCATAAGACTAATTGAATACAAAACAAAAACCATTACCCTTTCCTGATAAAATCAAGCTTTTATTATTTTTGTAACTATTTTTATCGCCAGTCATACTTAGAAACTTCGGTATATTTTATCAGATAGTAACAGACATATCCTTACTTTCATTTATGTATATTATCCTGTCATATCTTTTTCCATGTTTTAGTTTTAATTTTATTTTATTATGCTTTAGATGTGTCTCTTAATATAGAATTTATTAAATTGTGCTTTTATTTTCTATATAAGCTGAAAAATAAAGGACAAAATTTATTCAGAATGATTAACAATATGTAAGAATGCATTTTAATCAGATTATTATGAACGTTTCCCTGTTTATTTGTATTATTTTTCTGTTTTCCTGTTTTCTTTTTTCTTAATTTCTTATTTTTCTTGTTCTTGTCTTTTTCTTTTTGTCTAATTTTTCAAATTTGTTATTTTCATTGTATTTTTTCCTTCTTGCGGTTTTGAAGTTACAATCTCTACTCTTTTTGTTTTCACTCTAGATAGCAAGCTCTAAGGGTAATCATTGTTAGCTTACTCCCAACAAAGTATAAGAAATACAAAATACTCTAATTTTGATGATTCCTCTCAAATTATTTAAATAATTTGGAAAAATTCAAATCAAACATTATATATATTGTCTTGTTGATGTTTATTCTGATACACTCACAAATTTGCAAATTTTTTTTTCTTATTGCCTCCTTGTCTCTCAGAATTTTCACCTGAGGTAATTTTCATTTCCTCTCAAATACATCCATTAGCATTTTCTTTTATTATAGTCTATTGGTGATAAGCTTTTCGTGCTGTAGTTTCTTTTTTTTTTTCTGAATATGTCTTTATTTTACTGTTACTCTAGAATAGCAGTTATTTTAGATTATCACAGGGAAACGTTATTTCAATGTTTTCTAGATTTTATGCCTGCTGTTAACAAATTAGTAGTCAACCTGATTTATACATCCTTTTTTTTAAAGGTAATCTATATTTTACTCTTTAGCTTCTTTCAGGATCTATTCATAGTATTTCATGGCCTAGAATTTTGTCTATAATGAGTTTTATTTTATTTATAGTCCTTTATTTTTCTTAGTAAAGATTTGTTAGGGAAACAGGAGCCTGGGAGAGCCAGAGTAATGCCATTTTAAGTTCAACCTCATTTTGAAATTAGCAAAGTACATTGCTTGATGGTCATGACCCACATTCATGGGACATTTACAGTAGAGAAAACAGCCTAAAGACACTTGCAAAGACACACTTCTACAACAACAGAGAGTCCAGATGTCCCAATACCCATGACCATATGTGTTTTTGAGATAGTAATAGTTATGCTTTAATGTACTCAAAAACTAGACTGTCAAAACTAGTTCTCTTTAAATCAATAGAGTAATAAATTTGTCATGATGTCGGCTGACCTGCATGCCGACACAGCTTAGCTTAGTCTTTACATAGACAAAACCCCTATCTAAGAAAAACTTAAAACAAAGTCCAGGCATTCTTTCTCTTGCTTTCTGAGGGAGCCCTACTCTGTAATGGAGTAGTTTCTAAAAAAATTGCTTCCTTCATTATGCTCTGTGACCCACCTTGATTTTCTGCCTGTGTGATATCCAAGAACCCTCTTCAGGGGGTCTAGCTCAAGACCTCTTTTCTGGTAACAGATTCGTGAGGTCTTCTAACATGAATATAGGTGTCTTTAAGCCATTTTGAAAAAATTAGCAGCCATTACCCTTTCAGATATTGCCTTTAACGCTTAATATCTAATATCTATCTCATAAATACCAGCTACTCATAAATTCTCTTTTCTTATCCTTGATGTATCTTAACATTTTCTCATAGTGTGCATTCCATCGCCTTTTGGGGTTGCATTTCAGGTAATTTTTATGGGATATGTTACAGTCTACAGATACTTTTTTTCAGCTGTGTCTATAATGTAGCTAACAGACCACTGATATATTTAGTTTTCATTATTGTATCTTTTCTTTTTTTCTGTCATTTATCCCTAAATTTACATGGCCATGTCTTATAGTTTGTGGCAAGAAGAGGCAAAAAGCAAAAATGACCATGAGTTTGCACCATCCAGATATATATATATATATATATATATATATATATATATATATATATATATCTGTAACAGGATATTCAGGATTTGTAACAGGATTTTCAAGAACCTCTCATCAAAGATTGTAATCTATTTTTCCAAAATGTGAAACTGGGTTGGTCTTCTGAATTGTTTTGGCCAGTGAGACAGTGACAAACACCATAGAAGCAGAGACTTGAGAAGTCCCTCTTTCAAGTCTTGTTAAAATTCTGCCATATGAATAAATTGAAGGTATTCTGCTGGCAGTTAGACAACAGACTGTTGAGAAAAACAGTCTGTTGAATATAGTTCATCGACACTACTAAATTTTCAAGTAGTTTGTTTGTCAGTAAAATCTAACTGATGTAAGTCTTTGTTTCTTTTTTACATAACTTGCTTTCCTTCCATTTCTTTAACATGGAATTCTAGATACATTTCAGTCTATATATGAAAATTTCAAAGTTCAATAAATTCTTATCTATTATACCCCACTGTTTGTTTGTTTGTTTGTTTTCCCCTACTGGTTCTTACATATGGTGCTGTGAATTTTTTTTTTTTTTTTTTTTTTTTTTTTGAGACGGAGTGTCATTCCCAGGCTGGAGTGCAGTGGCGCGATCTTGGCTTACTGCAACCTCTACCTCCTGGGTTCAAGTGATTCTCCTGCCTCAGCCTCCTGAGTAGCTAGGATTACATGCCATCTGCCACCATGCATGGCTAATTTTTGTCTTTTTAGTGGTTTCACCATGTTGGCCAGACTAGTTTCGAACTCCTGACCTCAAGTGATCCACCCACCTCAGCCTCCCAAGGTGTTGGTATTACAGGTGTGAGCCACTGCATCTGGCCACTGTGATCTATTTTTGTTTCTTTGTTTGCTTGTCTGTTTTATTTTTAATTGTGAGTCCATGTTCCTTGAACTTTATAAGTGAAATGCTCTGAAGTCTGGATTTAAAAAGTCATTCCTCCAAAGAGGATGTGTGCTTGCTTCTTCCAATTACCTGAGAGACTTACAATAAAAGAATACTTCAGATAAAAATTTTAACTTGAAATTTTTAAGAATCACCCAATGGCCATTACATCTTTATGATTTTCTGGGGAGATATTTTATTTGTTTGCTTTGTTTCTGTGTGGTCTCCCAACATTAAAGTTAAGATGCAAGTTTTGTATTGCAAGTTATGTTCATTTTTCATTCACAATTATACTGAGAATGTTATATTAGGAAAAATTGTATCTACATGGGCATCTGCTATTAGACTTCCTGCATTGTACAGGTACTAGGCTATAGTTTCTATCATCTGTAACTCATGCAGTCCTCAAAACAGAATTTCATTGTATCTTCGGTGCTATGGACTGAGTTTTTGTGTCCCTCCAAAATTCACATGTTGGAACCTCATCCCCATAGTGTTGATATTTTAAGGTGAGGATTTTAGGAAGTGATTAGGTTATGAAGGTAGAGCCCTCACAAATGGGATTAGTGTCCATATAAGAAGAGCTATAAAAAGATGATCTCTCTCTCAGCCATGTAAAGATACATGTTGTGGGAAGTCAGGGACTTCAAATGGAGGGACCAGCTGGAGCCACGGCAGAGAAACATAAATTGTGAAGATTTCATGGACATTTATCAGTTCCCAAATAATGCTCTTATAATTTCTTACACCTGTCTTACTTTAATCTCTTAATCCTGTTATCTTTGTAAGCTGAGGATGTGTGTCACCTCAGGACCACTATGATATTTGTGTTAACTGTACAAATTGATTGTAAAACATGTGTGTTTGAACAATATGAAATCAGTGCACCTTGAAAAAGAACAGAATAACTGCAATTTTCAGGGAAAAAGGGAAGACAACCATAAGGTCTGACTGCATGCGAAGTTGGGCAAAATGGAGCCATATTTTTCTTCTTGCAGAGAGCCTATAAACAGATGTGCAAGTAGGGAAGATATTGCTAAATTCTTTTCCTAGCAAGGAATATTAATAATTAGTACCCTGGGGAAGAAATGCATTCCAGGGGGGAGGTCTATAAACAGCAGCTCTGGGAGTGTCTGTCTTATGTGGTTGAGATAAGGACTGAAATAAGCCCTGGTCTCCTGCAGTACCCTCAGGCTTACTAGGATTGGGAAACTCCATCCTGGTAAATTTGTGGTCAGACCGGTTCTCTGCTCTCAAACCCTGTTTTCTGTTGTTTAAGATGTTTATCAAGACAATACATGCACTGCTGAACATAGACCCTTATCAGTAATTCTGCTTTTGCCCTTTGCCTTGTGATTTTTGTTGGACCATTATCAGTAGTTCTGATTTTGTCCTTGTCCTGTTTCCTCAAAAGCATGTGATCTTTGTTCTGCTTTTGCCCTTTGAAGCATGTGATCTTTGTGACATACTCCATGTTCTTACACCCCCTTTCCTCTTGAAATCCTTAATAAAAACTTGCTGGTTTTGCAGCTCAGGTGGGTATCATGGTCCTACCAATATGTGATGTCACCCCTGGAGGCCCAGCTGTAAAATTCCTCTCTTTGTACACTTTTTCTTTATTTCTCAGCCAGCCAACACTTACGGAAAATAGAAATAACCTGCATTGAAATATCTGGGGCGGGTTCCCCCAGTAGATACAGTGAGTAGGTAGGTGGCTGTCTATAAGACAGGAAGTGGGCCCTGAACAGACAGGGGATATGCTGGCACCTTGTTCTTGGATGTCTCAGCCTCCAGAACTCTAAGAAATTAATGCTTGTCATTTATGCCACCTAGTCTATGGTAATTTGTTTTAGCAGCCCAAACTGACTAAGACATAAGGTCCATAGAGAATCTCTGATAAAAACTGTCTTGATAATTGATTACCTCTTAGAGTTCCTACTTTTGCAATGTTTCTAGCCCCTGCAAGTTTGTTCTTTTGTGACAACATAAAACTGCACTTAAATGTATTCATAGGAGAATAGTTTATGATTTATTTTTAATAATATTGTCACTAATGGGTAACTCATTCTCATATAATATGCTCTGCTAGCTAATGTATAATAGAAACCATTGATTTCTTCCATTACTTTTGCATTCTCATGTGTTCACTGTGTACATCCAGTTTTGTCTATAATTATATTATTTAGGTTAGCATATTTCATTTATTATATACTTGTGATCACTCCATGTACAAACACTTTAGACAACAACATTGTAAAAGGTTCAAATGTTCCAAACTCTCATGCCATTCACTTGCAGTGATGCTTGACAAGCCAACCTAATCAATCATTTTGTTTAATAACTTTTCTATAGGTTTCTTCCTAAATATAAGGGAAGAGAAATATACAGGGAAAAAGTGAAGGCACATTAATTTGCTTAACTATTTTGCTTAGGGCTGGCACTACATATAATAGTGTATATATTTCATTAAGTAGAATAATAAAAAATCAAATGCAATTAACGGAACTAATATGAAGGGACAAGATAAATGCTATATCCTAATAGAATCCCAATGCTAACAACTTCAAGCTCTAGCTGTCTTATTTGTGGATTAGAGCAAATAAAGTTAAGCTAAAGAACCAACTAATAGATGATTAATGTTCTTTATTAAATTAGATGAAAGCATATAACAATGCTAGTTGTTAGCAAGTCACTGGAGTGGAGAAAAAATAGAAACTTTGGCAGGGATAATTTTTCTGAAGTTTTATTTTATAAAGATAGTGAATATAATTACCCAGAGAAATGGAATTTTGCCCATTATTGACTAATTTTTTCTATGATTTTATATGAAAATATAGTTTATTATTTAGGGTTGCTTCTGCAAATTGATAGCATGCTGCACCTAGGTTACACTTCCGTGTACATAGCACACATTACATTTAAGATTTTTATGATCTCATTAGAAAAGCCTTTATAGGTAACTTTGATTTAAAATAGATGTTTGGCATGGGATTACCCAAATAATTTGTCATTTTCCTGTTTTAACATTATCTTTTATAACATTATAAAATAATTCTCTTTTTATAAAATTAATCACATGACAAGACATAGAAAACCAAATTCTCCTCAATATTATATCTGAGAATCTACACTAGTGCATAATTATATGTAATCAAACAAATAATTTAGAGTGTCCCAGAGGAAGATTAAGATGTCTTGGTGCTGGAATAGTCTCCAGGTTTATAGTATAGGACGAATATTATAATCCACATTAAATAAAATGAAACACTACCTATGCAAGTACTTGAATGTTATTTGATTCTTCTGCTTTCACTCATCCCCCAGTCTTCTGGAGATTATGAATAAATGGTACAAGAAAAGGAGAGTACATCTTCTTTAGTAAATATGAATGCATACTGAGTAAACAAGTTTTTACATTACATCATATTTATGTATAATTGTGTGTGTCTGTGTGTGTATGGAGAGAGAAACAGCCAACGGATCACTACTGTTATTGCCTTAAAGTTAGCTATCTTTAAGTAATTTTTAAAATTATCTTTAAAGTTAGTTATTTTAAGAGCACTATTTTATATTATATATATTACATATAAACTTATGTAGAGATACATGTATGAGTATATATATACATGGACATATGTATATGTATATATGCATATGTAAACATACACAAATTACGTATAACCTTCAGACATTCACTTATTCCACTCCAAATGACCTTTATTTCTCTGTGTATATTCAGGATTCTGATGTTACAAAAATTATTTTGTCAACAGAATTTTAACCCATTTTGTACGGTAGGTGTCTTAGTCCATTTTCTGTTGCTATAACATAATACCACAGACTAGGTAATTTATAAAGAAAATAAATTTGTATCTTACCCTTCTGGAGGCTGGGAAGTCCAAGGTCTAGAAGCTGCATCTTGTGAGAGCCTTCTTGGTAACTAGGACTCTCTGCAGAGTCCCTGGGCAGAAGAGGGCATCACAAAGCAAACGGGCTCACAAGAGAGCCAATCTGACTTTTATAACATACCTAGCCTCTTGATAACTAACCCACTCTCATGATAACCCATAACCAATAAATCCATTAATTCATTAATTCATTCATGAGAACAGAGCCCTTATGACCCAATCTCCACTTAAAGCCTCCACCTCTCAATACTATAAAATCGGGGATTAGTTTTCAACATGAGTTTTAGAGGAGACAAATATTCAAACCATAGCAGACCTACTGCTATGAAACTTACATATAGAGAAATTTACATATAAAGAAAATATCCTTCAATAGTGGAGAAATAAAGACGTTTTCAGGCATATAAAATGTGAGTCAATTTGTCTCACATTTTATTGTTTGTGTGTGTGTGTGTGTTTTCCTGAGATTCTAGTTACACACATTATGTCATTTACTATTGTCTCATAGCCCTTGAATGTTCTATTCTTTAGTTATACTCATTTTTTTTTTTTTTTTTTTTTTTTTTTGTGAGACAGTTTCACTCTGTTACCCAGGCTGGAGTGCAGTTGTACAATCTTGGCTCACTGTAACCTCCATCTCCCAGGTTTAAGTGAAGCTTGTCCCTCAGTCTCCAGACAGTTAGGATTACAGGCATGTGCCACCATGCCCAACTAGTTTTTGTATTTTTAGTAGAGACAGGGTTTTGCCATATTGGCCAAGCTGGCCTTGAACTCCTGACCTCAAGTGATTCACCCACCTTGGCCTCCCAAAGTGCTGGGATTACTGGCATGAGCCACTGTGCCTGGCCAGTTATACTTATTTTTTTCTTGAATTTCAATTTCAGTAAATCTGTTGCTATATCTTCAGGTTTACTGAATTTCTTGAGCTTTGTCAAATTTACTGATGAGCTTTCATGTGGTTAGGTTTTACATCCCCATCCAAATCTTACTGGGAATTGTAACTCTGAGGTGTTTAGAGAGGGACCTGGTGGGAAGTGATTGGATTATGGGGGCTGTTTCCCCCATGTTGTTCTCATGATAGTGAGTGAGTCCTCAGGAAATCTGATGGTTTTACAAATGGTAGGTTTTTCTGCATTGACACACACTCACTCTCGCCTGCTGCCATGTTAGACATGCTTTTGCTTCTCCTTTGCCTTCCACCATGATTGTAAGTTTCTGGAGGCCTCCCCAGCCATGTGCGACTGTGAGTCAATTAAACCCCTGTTCTTTCTAAATTACCCAGTCTCAGGTATTTATTTATGGCAGTGTGCTAATGAACTAATACAAGCCTGTTAAAAGACTTCTTCATTTCTTTTACTGTGTTTTTATATCTAGTGTTTCTATTTATTCTTTCTTATAGTTTCCATCTCTTTGCTTAAATTATCTATTTGATTTCGCATATTGCAGACCTTTACCATTGGTCTTTAACACACTAAAAATAGATATTTCAAATTCTCAGTCTTTTAAATAACTTTATTTTTTTAAAATTTATATCATACTCAATTCCGGTTATAGTATATTTTTTTCATCTTTTCAGACTGTGTTTGTTTTTGTTTGTTTTGTTCCTTAGCAAATCTTATAATTACTTGTTGAAAGCCAGATATTTTACATAGGAGCATATGTATATTGAGGCAAACAAGATTTTTGTTAAAAAGTCAGAAGTAAAAGACGTAATCAAGGACAAAGAATATGTTAAATATGTGAGTACATCCTATGGCTATTGGCTGCTGACTGTATAAAAAGTAATAATACATGTTTAGATTATAAAAAATAAAACTATATTACCCAGTAAAATTTCATAAGATGAGAGATTTAAAAGCAAAGTGATCTGAGAGACTGATGTTGGGGAGAACATGAAATATATTGATTAACTTAGATTATATGTTAAATAGGCATAATGTAATTTCTGTTGTTACCACTAGAGCAGAAACAGAGTATAAAGATTCCAAACTAGTAAAGGAGAAAAATAGAAAAACAAAACAAAACAAAACAAAACAAAAAAACTCACTTGATCCCTAAAGGGGTAAAAAAGCAGGGCAATAAAAAGTAGAACATGTGAGGCAACTGAAAGGCCAAAAATAAGTTGGTAAATATGACCTTCAAATATCTACTTACATTAAATGGACTAAAATTCCACTTAAAAAACTGATAAATGAAAAATTAATCCAAGTTCTCTGTAAAACCATACCCTAATTCATAAGGACAGAGAAAAAAGTTGAGTGTAAAAGTAAAAGAGGGTAAAATATGTAAACACCAACCAAAAGAAAATAGCATAGCTTTATTAGTAACAAACATATTAGATGCTTGTATAAAAAATACTAGCTAGAAGAAGCTATAGTTCATAGAACAAGGATTACAAATAGATAACAAACTCAACAAATTTTAAAAAGACATTGAAATTTTAAAAAGACATTGAATGTCTGTTTTTAAATCTTTTTCTTATGAATAAGGAAAAGGTAAATTGAAACCCCAATTGGAAACCATTTTACATTTATCTAATAGCAAAATGATAAATTCTGAATATGTTGTTGAGAATGTCAGCAAATGGGATGTTCCTTAGTCTGCAGTGAGGGGGTGTGTAAATCAAATGACCATATTAGAAAAAAAGTTTTTCTTTCTTTTTTTCCTTTTTTTTTTTTTTTTTTTTGAGATAAGTTCTCACTCTGTCACCCAAGCGGGAGTGCAGTGGCAAGATCTCGGGTGACTGCAACCTCCACCTCCTGGGTTCAAGCCATCCTTCCACCTCAGCCTCCCCAGTACCTGGCACTACAGGTGCACACCACCACGCCTTGCTAATTTTTGTATTTTCAGTAGAAACAGGGTTTCACCATATTGGCCAGGCTGCTCTCAAACTCCTGACCTCAAGTGATCTGCCTGCCTCAGCCTCCCAAAGTACTAGAATTACAGGTAGGAGCCATGGCGTCCAGTCAGAAAACAGTTTTTCTTTACCCTGAAAAGTTAAGGTAAATTATATTACCATTATTTTATGACTTACGCATTCCACAGCTAGCAATATTTACTGGAATAAACCTCTTGAAATATTCACCTGGAATCAAATGCCATTAATAATAGCAGACTATTTATATTAACAAAAATAGAAACAACCAAATATATATCGAGTAGAAAAAATAAATAATTTCTGCTTTTATATATAATAAAATGCTATAGAGAAATAAAAATTAGTTATATTCCAAAATAGCACTTCTTAATTTGTGGTCTGGGAACCTCTGGAGATTTCTGAGATCCTATCAGGTGACCACAGAATCAAGAGAAATATTTTCTTAACAATACTGAGAATATTATTAGTTTTTTTTTCACTCTCATCTTCTAATGAGCATAACGTGGATTTTTTAAAAATTACACAACATGTGATTACATCATTGCTTTGAAAGCTAATGGAATGTGCTCATTTATTAAGTCATGTGTGTTTCTAAATTTCTGTTTTTATTTACAGTATTACCAATTGTCTATTAAAAAAAGTAACATCTAAGAACTTTATATCTAAATTGTGTTAACTCTACTGACTGCTAAGGGACCACTGATCAATGTTTTCACTGCCTGTAACTTATCATGTTTTACTTTAAAATACTGTGGGTGAGATCATCAAAATACATGCATTCTAAATATCAAGTCAATCATTAGCTTAGCTCAGCCAAAGTACTCAAATACAAACTGGATACAGCATGTCTTAAATTATTCCTCCAAGAATATGCTTTATTTCTAGCAACTAAGGCATTCTTAACTTATGGAAAACAAGCACCATTACATTCTTCAAATAACATAAATTAAGGTTAAGCTCATCAAAAGGTATGATTCACTATGTGAATATTGTTAGAGCTCCAACCTAGTAATGCATTCACATTAAATTTTCAGGGAAGCTCACGGGTTTAAAAATAACATGTTTGCTTTCTACATACTTCCTCACTCTTATGTTGGTTGTTCAATCTGAGTTAATGACATTACTTATTTAAAATGTTTCTGGCATTCTTACGGAGTTTTGTTTATTCTATAGACAAAAGGAAGAAATATCTGGCGTGTCACTTATTTAAAGACTGAGGATTTAAAAGTGGGTACAGATACATGAATTATACATTTTAAACATAAGATTCTTATGATAAACATGCTTATGATTTCTGAACTTTATTTGTAAGCAGTGTAAATTAATAGAAATTTTACTGCATTATTTAAATTATGACCTTGAATCTTAGAGCAAGTTCACTAAAATAATGATTCAAACTACTTAAGATAATGTATGTGAAAGAACTTAACACAGTATCTGACACATAAAAGTACTTAGAAATTTTCTGTAAAAATTGAATGTTAAATTTATGATTTTAAGCAAAGATAGACACCAAAGGAATTATTAAGTAATTGTAATTCGGTATTAGGCTTTTATATCTATATTTACTTATCTTGAAAGGGTACACAAGGTCTCTGGATCAGGGAAAACATTATTACTTACAGAGCAATGTAGTGCCAGTTCTCTGAGCGGTGTGATGTGATAAAAGCTTGATATTACCCTGCATGAGCATTGAAGTTGATCCACAGAACAGGAACCGCAGATTATGAGATCCAAAGCTTATTTGGAGAAACTGTCACATCTGCTCCTTCTTCCTTCTAGAGAGAAAGAGACCTTAGCCATGAAATATACACAAATCATCTGGAGAAAAGATGGGAAGGTCTCCAGGTTCTTATTACCCTTTTGGTAAATAAGGATAGGAGAGATAATGCTTTATATTCTAGAGGAATTTATTATCTATTTCTTCCAAAATGTTTCCTCTTTAAATATCTGACCATTTATTTTGCTAAATAAGCTCTAACTATGCAGAAATATGAAAATACTAGGAATAATTGTCTCTTAAAATTATTGTATAAAACATTAAAAATGCTTAATTACATTTACAAAAGCTGAATATTTTGATCATTGTTAATTAATTCTTAATAAGTTCAAGCATTTTATGATGTAGAAAAAAACAGTAAAACCACTCAACTTAGACCCATTGTTCATAAAAGAAACTGATATCCAGAGATGTATAAGAACAAAAAATTAGAATAGCGCAAGTTAAATATTTACAAGGCAGATCCACATAGGTAAAATAAACATAAAATTCCGCATGCTTATTATTATCAGCACCAAAACTATGCATTGTATGGACACTTAAAATTATGTTAATTCAGATTATTTTATTCCAGAAAGCTCTTCTACTCTGCCAGAGAGTTTAGCAGATAACATGAATGCAGCAAAATTCATTGTAATTTTTGCTTAAATGTGCTAGTACATGCAGTAAGTATATGAACATTTTTCATATTTAAAAATAAACACTACTCTAAAGAGAATTTTCATGTACTGGATGATACTTTTGATTGATTACCTAAATTAGCATTTACACCAACGTAAATTAATTGAAGCACAAATGTAATATAGGCTTCTTTGTTTTTAAGACTAGAGAAGGTTTCAACCAAATGCATCTTATTAAGCTTAAGAATTTGTTAAAATTTTTTCTATTTAATAGAAGAACATTAGAACTTTGAGTCTTTTCATTTAGTATTTTTTGAATATTATTTTCCCATTGTTTTAAACCCTCTAAGAAATGTAGGTTTTTAACTATAGTAAAATAATATTCAATGTTTAATAACCTTAAAAATTCAAAAATTTCTTCTGAATCATCATAAATGGTCAATCAATATGCCATATAATGTTAGTGTTAAAGGAGCATTCTCTTTGAGTATTTATATTTAATATATGACATAAACAAATATTTAATTAATCAGAATATCTTAATACCTGATTTAAAAAATGAAAATAAAAGAGAAATTTTGAAAAATTTAGTGTTTAAGCTTATCAGAGGTTTAAAATTTTAATTATAGAGAGAAGCTCATGATAAAAATGTGATACTATATTTAATGTGCCCAGGTGCTTAGGATTTCATCAACTTTCTTTTTATTATGTGAACATTCTTCTATCATTCTCTCCATATTTTATTCTGGGAATGTGTTTTGATACTTATCTATCACAATGACAGCGGGCATTTTAATTTCAATTAGTCTGGTTCTCTGTTATTTTCCACAGGATGTAACAATGGATTCTCCTGAGATATATTCTCCAAGTGCATCCTTTTTTGTCTTATACCTGTAGGGACTTTGTGGGAAGCAGTTTAATTCTATCATTCCCATAAAATCACAGAACTTCTCCCTTAGGTTAAATATCAACTAAATCTTTAAAAGGATAAAGACAAAGAGCTTATGCATACTAGAGTCAGTGCGTAAATAGACATGAAGAACTTAAATTGAAAACCCTTGGGTACTTAGGATGTTAGGAAGTATTTAACAATAAAAACCTGTTAATAACATAGAAAACTCCCTTAGAACAGCAGAGTAGCCTATTTTAGTTACCCAATTGAAAATTGTTCCCTATCAGCCAAGATTAAAGCGGTCTATAAAAACTGTTTCTACAACCAGCATAGTACTTTAAAGAGTAGGAGAGAAGATAGAGGAAAGCGATGGAGATTCTCAAATATGTGAAGCAGATATTTTATAGGTCATGGCTTGAAGAAGAGCTATACCTTTCTAAATTTCAACATTTATGCAAATTTGTGCAGTGGTAGTTGGCGCAGAAACAACCATAGCAATAGAAAGCTTTTTGAAATTCCACAAATCCGACCACATTCTCCTTTTCTTAGAGTTCCGATTCGGTGAGAATGCACGCATAGTTATTGCTCTTAAGCAAGCTATTTGCATGTGGCAACTTGTTTAATAGTTACAACACCTTATAAGGTAGGTATTACTTTAATCATTTTGTTCATTTTAGAGATGAAAAGCTAAGATATAGTACACTTTCCTGGGCCACACAATAAAAAGGGGAATAGACGATGTCTGCATTTCACAGTAAAATGTAAATACTCGGAGTGCCTTCACATCGAAAAACATGTAGATTCTACATAAAGTATATAGTAAAGCATTGATGCACTTGTATTGAAATCATAGTAAAACCTTAGATCACAATGCAATAACATAGAATTAAGTAAAAATAATTACAAGTCTCCCTTTGAAAACCCAGTAAGAATCACCTCCACCCCCAGCAATCTAACAAACAGCAAAAAACAAATTGAGGAGAAACTTGAGTCAGAAGCAATGTGAAATAAGGAAACGCTAAAAGTGAGGTTTCTGAGAAGACAAAGGCCAATATCAAAGATGTTCAGAAATTTTTTTAAAGAAATTATACTTTCAATAATATAATACTTATAATAGAGCACACAAATCATTGGAACAAAGAGAATTTCTAAAGTGTAAGATGATGCATTAAGCAAATGCAATCCAAATTGTATAGCTCACGAGGTAAACTACATTAATTAAATGTATAAACTATAAAATAGAAAAATAGTGTTATAAAGAGGATTACTAAATTATGATAATGTTTGTCAGGAAAAATGTATAATTCTTAACTGGTATGCATCTAGTAAAGTAGTTTCATGGATCTAATAGAGTAGTTTCAAAATACATAAAGCAAAAATTGATAGAACTCAAGAGAAAATGTGTAACCTATCAGGATAGCAAGAAATTTCAACATAATTTATCAATCATTCATGAGTTATTTGGAAAAAATACTGAAAGATACCCATAGAATTCTGAAATCAAAAATTAGATAATCTATATATTTATCTGTGTAAGAGTATACAATGCAAAAATCTTCTTTACAAATATCAGATTTTTATGCCAAATAATATATTCTTAGACGACTATGCAATGACAAATAATACAAATAAATTAATTAAATTTACCGTAGAGTTCTAAATAAGTCATGTATCAAAGAAGGAATTATCGTGGATATTAAAAAATAATTTGCTTAGTCTTACTGACCATAAATAAAAGAGAGAAGACTTAAAATAATAGGTTGAACATTTTTCTAGTTCTCTAGTTTTCCTTAGTTCCCTCCAACCTGCCTTATCCACTTCATTGTTATACCGAGAAATGGGTTTCAATTTTGTTACTAGATTTCTTGCTAAGACAACATCATGATCAGGTTATACATGCATACGCAATTACATAGGCACATATATATGAAAGAAGTTTCATTGAAAACACTCCCAACAGTAAGAAAACAAACAATTAAAAAACGGGTCAACGATTTTAGCAAACAACTCACCAAAAAGATACAAAGATGCCTCATTAACATATAAAAAGACGTTCTATATCATATGTCTTCAGGGAAATGCAAATTAAAACAACAATGTGATACCACTATACACCTATTAGAATGGTCAAAATGTGGAAGACTGAGAACACCAAATGCTGACAAGGATATGAAGCAACAGAAGCTCTCATTCACTACTGATAGGAATACAAAATAGTATAGCCACTTTGGCAGTTTCTCTTCTGTTTATTTGTTTTTTGAATAAGGATTTCACTCTATAACCTTTGCTGAAGTGCACTAGCATGGTCACGGTTCATGGAAGCTTTGGCCTCCCAGGCTCAAGAGATCCTCCCACCTCAGCCTCCCGGATAGGTGGGACTACAGGCATGGACCATCACACCTCGCTAATTTTTTTTGGTATCTTTTGTAGAGATGGGTTTTCACCATGTTGCCCAAGATGGTCTTGAACTCCCTGGCTCAGGCAATCTGCCCACCTCAGCATCCCAAAGTAATGGAATTACAGGCGTGACCCATAGCACTCAGCTTTCGCAGTTTTGTACAAAACTAAATTTGTCTTACCATATAAACCACAATTGTTCTTGTTATTTATTCAAAGAAGTTAAAAACTTGTAGGCCAGGCATGGTGGCTCACACCTATAATCCCAACATTTCAGGTGGCCAAGTTGGGAGGATCATTTGAGCCCAGTAGTTCAAGACCATCTTGGGCACCATAGTGAAACCTCCTCTCTACAAAAATGAAACAAAATTAGCTAGGCATGATGGCATGCAACTGTGGTCCTAGCTAATTGGGAGGCTGAGGTAGGAAGGATCTCTTGAGGCCAGGTGGTGGAGGTTACAGTGAGCCTAGATCATGCCCTCCAGGCTGGACAACAGAGTGAAACTGTCTGAAAGAAAAGAGAAGAGAAGAGAAAAGAAAAGAAAGAAAAAATTTAGGTATACACAAAAGCCTGCAGAAGGATGTTTGAGGCAGCTTTATTCATAATTAACACAACTTGGAAGCAACCAAGATTTCCTTAATAGGTGAATGGATAAATAAACTGGTATATCCAGATAATAAAATATTATTCAGTACTAAAAGAAATGAGCCTATCAAGACATGTAAAAAATGGAGAAATAATAACTTCATATTACTAAGGGAAAGAAGGCAATCTGAAAAGGCTATGTGCTTTATGACTTCAACTATGTCACATACTGAAAAATACAAAGTTATAAAGATAGTAAAAAGATCAGTGGTTGCTATGGGTTGGGAGGAAGGGAGGAATAAATAGGCAGAACACGGAGGACTGGTAAGGCTGTGATGGTATTCTCTATGGTGCTTTAATGTAGGATACATTTTGTTACACATTTTTCCGAAACTATAGAATGCACAACACGAAGAGTAAACCCTAATGTAAACTATTGGCTTGGAGTGATTATGATGCATCAATGTAGGTTCATCAATTGTCACAAATATAGTATTCTGGTAGGAATTGTTGGTAATGGGGGAAGCTTTACATGTGTAGGGGTAGAGGGTATATGGGAAACCTCTGTACTTTCCTCTTAAGTTTGCTGTGTATCTGAAATTGCTGTAAAAAAAAAAAAAAAAAAATGGCCGGGCGCATTGGCTCATGCCTGTAATCCCAGCACTTTGGGATGCCGAGGCGGGCGGATCACTTGAGATCAGGAGTTTGAGATCAGCCTGGCCAACATGGTGAAACCTTATCTCTATTAAAATATCAAAATATTAGCCAGGAGTGGAGGCATGTGCCTGTAATCCCAGCTACTCAAGAGGCTGAGGCAGGAGAACCGCTTGAACCTGGGAGGCGGAGGTTGCAATGAGCCGAGATCGTTCCACTGCACCCCAGCCTGGGTGACAGAGCGAGTCTCCATCTCAAAATAAATAAATAAATAAATAATAAAATTGCTGTAAAAAAGTCTTTATGAAAACAAACAAAAACACTTGTTCTTAAATTTACAAT
Source organism: Pan paniscus (assembly GCF_029289425.2). NCBI lineage: Eukaryota > Metazoa > Chordata > Mammalia > Primates > Hominidae > Pan > Pan paniscus. The sequence goes on along the minus strand of NC_073249.2, from coordinate 58,263,363 downwards.
GTACTAAATATTCTATTCTATTCAACAATATTCTGTTCCATTATATTTTAAAATGCTAGCCATGACCCACTGAATTGATCTTAAAACATACTAAATAATATATTTATAGCTCTTATTTGCATCTCTTCTACAATCTCAGTGGGAAGTGTTCCACTCTTGCTTCTCCAGCCCACTCCCCCATTATAGCTACCACTTCAGCAATCATTTGTGCAATCCTCCAAAAATATCTCATGCATTTTACCACCCATCCATCATTACCCACCACCCTCATATCTTCATATCTCACCACACTCAAATTTGATCCCAGGGTTTATCTTTCTAATCATACTCTTGCTGGTACAATGAACCCTCTTGCTATTCTCTCTTCTTGATATCTGTCTGGAAAGATCCCAAATCTTACCAAAAAAAAACTTTCCACCTATTGTATTCCTGCATCAATGCAGATGTATTTGCTGGGTAAAAACACATAACTTTTGATGGGTGTTAAATTTAAAACCACTAACTTCATGCCTGACTTGATTAGTATACTATCAAATGATAACATTTTTCTCAATTTATAAGGAAAGTAGAAACCCTCATATAAGAGCACTCCAAAGCTAGCACGAGCAAATCTGTGTGCTTACTTTCATACACACCTATGGACTCTGCCTTCTCTCCAAATATTACATATAACTAGCACATTTTTTTTTATCTCATAAGCAAAACCTGACACTGGTGATCTAGATTCTTTCTCTCACTTAATCAATAATAGGCTTTTAGCAGATTTCCCCTTCCTCAATCAAAGAAGAGTGGCACTTAGTCTCATAATGAATATTTTTGAACAAATGAATGTAATTCTTACTGGCTATAATCTACAGTTAATAAAATGGATAGAGGAGTGTTAACATTTATTGCTGAATTTTCAATATTTGTGTATATTGGGGTTTTCAAATCAAAATATATTATTTAAATATGTATAATTTGGCTCAACATATATCCTAATTTTGGAAAGGATGAATTAATGCAGTGGAATGCCCCCTTTAGTTGAATATTTTTCCCCTGGAGCTATCTCATCAGTTCATATTCATAATGTCACAGCAAGCAATCAATGTATTGTCTCCATGTTAATGGACATAAAACTTGTTCCACCTCCATAATGCATGCATAAGGTTTTATTATTTGAAATTTACTGAGAAAATTGCAGTAAAATTATTGATGTTCCTATCAGTTTGGGTCTAAGCCCATAATTAATAGTTTGGTTCCTGTCATTTCAGTGGAGAAAATCAAATTCTAAGCTAATTAGGAGTATGCCATAAATTATTGTTAAACTTAATAGAAAATCCGGTTTTAAGACAAAGGCATTCAGAAGTTTAGAAAAGAAAATGCATTCACAGTACTGTAGCTGACATTTAGAAATGTTTCCCTTAAAAGTATGAAATACATTGCTTATTTTATCATACAAATATGATGCACTAGCAACCATAATTTATCTTCAGTCAAAATAGTAGCTAGCTGATGCATTCTCCTGATAACACAACTAAAGGTTTTGGTGTGTTTTATTTTTCATTACAGAAAAGTGTGTGGTTTCATTGGGCAATGTGTTAGGAAAACCTAGTGTTTTGTCATAGTTGGAAAAACCTAAGGTTTTGTCATAAAGCCATGTTTGTTTTGCATATTATGATCACAAATAATTAGATTCTTAAAAATGATATCAATTTTCACTTATTTAATCTGTTGTTTTGTAAGAAAATAAACAGCATCTTAATAGTGAAAATTGATATTTTAATAAAAGATCATTAATAAAAGATTAATGCTTGATTCTCTTGTTTCTGAGTCTCCGGAATTATAGATTTCTTTGAAATCATTTTATATTAGCCAGAAAAAAAAGAGTGTGCAAGGTTTGTATTTCTTTCCTTCTTTCTCTCTCACTCTCTGTCTCTCAGGAGTTTATTGGCCTCAATTATATTTAAGGGATTAGATGTGCATATGTTTTAAATAACCTTGAAACATTACTTTGCATTTTTATTAGTCTTTGCTTTACAATGATATTCAGTTTTACTAAATTAGTCATGAGGTGGCGGGAGAAACAACGTTCAGGGAGGGAAGTACCTGCCTTGGATCTACTGAATGACTTATGACTGAAGAAACACACAAACATCTAGACACATGTGCAGACACCCATACCGTGTGGTCCACCAGTTTCCCCTGCTTTCTTTCTACGTCCTGAAGACGAAACAAGGAGTGTCCTAACGGCCTTGTAAACCGGCTCAGCTGCATGATTTTTCTCATGGGATTGAACCCAAGCCAAAGCCTTAAACATACCCAGGCACTGAGAAAGGTATCCAGGTTATTGCCCAAAACACCAAAAGAAACTGACCTTGAGCCAAATTATTTAAATTCTCATATAAACTCCATACTATGACCCCCTTTTGGGAACATATGTAGGTAGAACGTCCCTTTGTCTGCAGCCCACTGAGAGGATATCTGCAACACTCTCTAAGTTACCCTAAAACAGACATATCTTGCTTTATTGTGCTTTGAAGATTTGCATTTTTCACAAATTGAAGGTTTGTGGCAGCCCTGTGCCAAGTAAGTGTATTGGTGCCATTTCTCCAACAGCATGTATTCACTCCGTGTCTCTGTATCACATTTTGGTAATTATTGTAATATTTCAAATATTTTTCTTATTATATTTGTTATAGTGATGTGTGATCAGTAATCTTTGATATTACTAATGTAATTGTTTTTGGGTACCAAAAGCTACACTCATGTAGGACAGCAAATTTAATAAATATATGTGTTCTGACTGCTCCATCAACCAACCATTCCCCCATCTCTTGTACTCAGTGGAACTTATTCATGGGCACCTACTTATTAGATCTAGAGTTATAATTTTAAATGCCCAGATAATCACTATTTACATTCCCAATATTCATATAAATATTTTTATTTAACAAATCTACTCTGTAAATTATTTTATTTTATTCAATAAATGAGTATCAAGTTTATATTATAATCTAGTCATTGTTGTTATTTTTTACTAAAAATGATTTAAAAATGCAAATTTGTTTATATCATGCAGTTTCCATCCTAATGGGAAAGTCAGGCAACAAATAAATTTAAAAGCAAATATATAAAATGTTACATGGGAATAATTGTATGATGAAAAATAAAGTAAGGTAAGGGAATTGAGAGTAATGCTAATGACTATTTTAAACATGTGTGGCAAAGCAATTCCTATCTAAGGAGATGTAATTTGAGCAGAATATGAGAAAATAAAAAGTGCAAACTGGGTACATCTGTAATGTTGTACCAGATCAAGTGAGTAACAAGTATAAATGATCTTCAGTAGAAATTAGTTTGTCATGCTAGATGAATACCAATGTCACTATAATTAGAGTACAGTAAGTCAGGAGAATCAAGGATGATTAGGAAGCCAAGACCACATTTTGGGGATGCAGTTAGCATTGGAGATAGGATGTTTCCATTTTGGGACACCTCATCCTATACATTATGGTATACTCATTATCTCAAATTCTGCTCACTAAATGATAGCAGAGGACCTCACACTGCAAACGAATGCCCCTACATGTCTCCAAATGCATTATGAAATGTTAGGATTGCTCCTTCTTGATAGCCACCAAATCATCTTTAAGTCACCATAATGGCATTGGATTTGGAGCTATATAATATAGACAGTCATTAGTGGGTTCTGCAGCACTAATGTAACCATTTGTGTTTATATTTATATTTTGTTTTTTATACTTTATTTTCTAACTTTAAGAAAAATTGTATTTTTATATTTAAAAAATTGAGCCAGGCTTTTTGTAGGGATAGGCTCTAAACAAAAAACACTGAAAAGACAAGTTAAGAAGTCACTATCATGGTACAGGGAAGAGACAAGTAAACTTAGATGGTAGCACTGGTGGTGGCAAGAAGAAAATGCACTGAAGGAAAAGCAAATAGATTTACTAAGCATCAGGATACATAATGTGAAATGCAGATTTAACTCGTATATAACTCCTCAGTGTTTTATCTGAGCAATCAAGTGAGTAGTAATGTTACTTACTGATACTGGCATAATGAGAAATAAGTGGTTTGGCGGAGAAAAATCAAGAATTAGTGTCATGTTGTGATGTCTATTAAGCATCTACTACTAACATCAATTTGTTTTGAATATAAGAACCTGGAGTTCCAAGGAGAGGTCAAGAAGGTAGAAATTATCCTGGACATTTCAAAGGGCACAATACTATTTTTCACATGGCACATTTGAATCCAGGCAAGTGTAGTGGCAAACTTAGAGATGCATGAGGTAATGCAAGGAAGTGCACAAAGGCAAAAGGGGTCTTTAGATAAGAGCCAGTACAAATTCCTGATTGTAGTAGAAGTGAAGACAGAATGTATGGCTACAGTTGTAGAGGGTTGTTATTATCTATCAGTAAAACAAAATAATTTTATTTGAGATTTCTTTAAATATCTCATCAAATGAGTAGCCAAACAATTCAGCCTTAAAAAAGAAAAGGAGAAGCACTTCAGAGATTTGAGAAGTGAGAAGTTTTGAAATAGTCATCAAGGAGAGTGAGAAAGTTACTCAACTATAAAAACACAGATACCAGGGAGTTCTGGACAATTATTTGAGTTTGGAGTCATATATTTCAAGAGAGTTTCCTTCAGCCATGTTTACAGGTACATAGCTGATGGACAGTTGGAATTAAACTAGAGATAAGAGTTTTTCCAGCCAAGTGTGATATAAAAAAAGGGAGGGTGGCAATAGAGCTGAGGATTTAATGCAGGGTACTGATTAAGGGTTAATCAGAAAACCTAAGCTGTATAATAAAGAAATGAGAACTTGATTTCATAATGGATAATGGACAGTGACAAAATTATAAGATCAAGTGTCTGGATATCCTGATGGGGAAAATTTGCTGAGGTGACAGTATTAAAAGAAGTGGGCTAGGAACATGGAAGATAGTAGTCAGAGAGAGCAAGAATTGAAAATAAGATGTGGGATAAAGTATAGTTATCAGCAGTCATAAGGCTTAGAGTATGACACTAAAGTAGGTTGCTGGGATGAGTAAATGAATCATTAGGGAAGAGGAGTTCAAGAAACTGGAAGTCTGAGCAGTTCAATGCAGATGAGGAAGGAAACATGCCACATGTATACACACATTCATGCACATGCACACACACACACACACACATATACTTTGAGCCAAATCATAAGATCTAATAATAAGAAATAGAAACTGACTATAGACAACTGTGGTTAGTAAAAGTAGCCAAGGTACTATGAGATCGTCTTCTTTTTAAAGAGTTATTTTTACAAGGCAAAGGGAATAACAATATTGTTGAGCAACTAGTGATTATCAAAGAGAACATCAGCTTCACCTCCAACTCTTATAGAAAATTTGGTGTGGGAGAAAATAATATAACTCCGACTTAATAGAACTTTAGAGCAAACAGTATCCTTCAGGAAATAGGATATCACTTAGAAAATTAACTTAGAAATTATTCTACAGGACTTATGAGAGATTATTATTTGGATATAATATTTTACACTTATCTAGAAATGACAGAACACATCATCAGACATTGCAAAACATGTTAAAATATGCTGCATATCTTCTATCATGGTCTCTGGAAGCTCAGGTTAATCAGACACCAGAAATTCTGGTATTTATATTTTTTGGTTTGCAAGTATGTTTTTAAATATAGTCACTAACTACTAAAGCATCTTTTGGAGAATTATATAACTCTTAACCTTGTAAGAGTTATTATGCTTAGAATGACACCTAAGCCCTTGCCTTTCAAAGCTGGATTTATAGACCAGAACCATCATAATCAAGTAGAATCTTACTTAATTGGAATCTGAATTTTAACAAGATTTTCAGGTGATTTCTTTGCATTTTAAGAATTAAAAAGCACTGTTTTAATATGCTCTCTTAATGTAACATCGTGAATATTGTTAAGACTCTTGGTTACCGATTAATGCATTCTCCTCTGCCTGTTGTTGATAGCTAATAACACTTCACGAGAAGTAATCCAGATATGAGATATGAAATATTGAAGTAGCTTTCACCTAACATATTATGATTCAACATCCAGACATACGTAATCTTAAATTAGCTTTGATATTTTACACTCTTTAAATGCAGTGACAACTGAACAGTTGCATTCTTTCCGTGATACAATCCAGTAATATATAGATGTAATTCATCAGCCGTCATTGAGGAATCAACTATAGCAGTGGTCCCCAACCTTTCTGGCACAAGGGACTTGTTTCAGAGGGAGTGGGGGCATGCTTTTAGGATGAAACTGTTCCACCTCAGATTTTCTGGCATTAGTTACATTCTTATGAAAAGAATTTGTGGCTAGTTTGTGGCTAGTTTTAAAATACTGTTTTTCACTATACTGAAAGTATGAAATACTTAGGGAAAAATATGAAAAAAGATGTACAAGATTTGCATAAACTGTAAAACATGGCTGATACAAGTTTGAAAGTACCTAAATAAATAGGGAGGTATAGATTAGGTGACTAAATATTTCTGTCAGTTTTTCAAAAATCATTCTATAAACTTATCATGATTCCAATCAACATATAAGCGTGCTTCTTTATAGAAGTTGACAAGCTTATTTTAAAATGTATATGAAAATTGAAAGAACTTAGAAAAAAAAATCTTTGAAAAGAAGAATTACATTGGAGGACTTATAGTACATGGTAACCAAGACAGTTTGGTATTGGTGTCAAAGTATATAAAGAAATCAACAGAAGAGAATAGAGACGGTCTAAGTTGATCTCCACATGTATGATCAATGGATTCTTATCAATATCAGGTGGAGTGATGTTAGCAAGACTGGCAGAATAGGAGTTGCTCGTCACCTCACTGAAGCATAAATTTGAACAACTATCCATATGTAAAAATACTTTCACACAATTTAAAGAATTCAGATGAGAGATTACAGCACCTGGGTCTGGCACAGAGATAAGAAAAGGCGCATCCAAGAGGGTAGTTTCACATTATCCATATTATTCTTTCCCCAATCTTACATAGGATATTGTGGAGAAAGAGACCATTCAAACGGAAAAGGAGAGTAAAATGAACGCTCAACCTTATAACGGACCCCATTACCAGCCTCCCCACAGCAGCCCCTATTGCCAGGTCAGCACCCAATGACCCAGGTTCCAGGACCACCTCAGCATCAGGTCAGCCCCCATAGCCCCAGGCTCCAGAACTGCCTCCACGAACACAGATCCCAGGACCACACCAATGGACTCCAGGGCCAGGCTGGCACCAGCAGTCTCAGGCTTCAGCCTAGCCTCTGCATACCAAGACTCCAAGATGAGCCCTGCAGACTCGGGTTTCTGGCTGGACCCAGTAGACATATGTTCCAGACCCACCTCACTGCCAACCCAACCCACACAGACCCAGGATTCAGCCATACCCCTGCTAACCCAGAACCAAGGCCTGCCCCAGCATAGACAGGCCCAAATCTGCTTCCACTGAAGCCAATCTGTAAATACTGGACAGGGTGACTGATTCTTCTAGTGTGCAGATAACAACACAAGATCACAAGGATTACTAATTAGGAAAACGTCAATGTCAAAAGAACAAAATTAAGCACCATTAACCAACCGTAAAGAAATAAATATCTATAAACTATCTGACTAATAATTCAAGTAATGTTTTTAAAGAAGCTCATTGGGCTACAAGTGAACACAGAAAACTAAACAATATCAGTAAAACAATACATGAAAAATTTCAGAAGTTCAGCAATAGAAACCATAAAGAAGAAATTCTAGAGCTGAGAGCACAATGACAAAATTGGAAAAAATCCATAAAAAGCTTCAACAGCAGACTCAGTTAAGTAGAAGAAAGAATCATTGAACTTGAATACTTCCCATTTGAAGTTACCCATTCCGAGGATCAGAAAGAAAAAAGAATGAAAATGTGAGAAGGAAAGACTACATAGTTTATGGGACATCACCAAGTGCATAAATATATGGGAGTATGAGAAAGAACACAGAAAGAAAAAAAGGGCAGAAAGCTTATTTAAGGAAATAATGACAAAAAAATCTACAGGAGAAAACGAACATTCAGTTCAAGAAAGCCCAAAGAAAACCAACTAATTTAAATATAAAGAGACCTTCACTGAGACACTTCATAACCAAATTCTAAAATCTCAAAGGTAAAAAGAATTTTGAAAGCAGCAAAGGAAAAGCAACTCATCAGAAACAATGGAATTTCCAAAAGATTATCAGTGAATTTTTTTTCAGAAGAAACCTTCCAGGCCAGGAGAGAACAGGATAATATTATTTCAAATGCTGGGGGAAAAAAAGGCTGCCAATTAAGAACACTGTACATAGAAAAGCTGTCCATCAGAAATGAAAGAGAGACAGAGACTTTCCCAGACCCCTTCCACAAAAAAAAAAAGAAAAAAAAATGGTGCGGAAGTTCAGCCCAACTAGATCTACCTTATATGAAATGCTAAAGGGAGTTCTTGAACGTGAAATGATGAAAAGCTAAGTGACAATCTGAAAACATATGAAAGTATAAAACTCACTGTAAAGGTAAGAATATAGTCATATTTATAATACTCTAATATTGTAGTGGTGGAGTATAAATCACTTTAACCTCAAGTATAAAAGTTAAAAAAACAAAAGTATTAGCAGTAGTTATAGCTTGTTGCCAAAGGGTAAAAAGTTTCAGTTGGATAGGAGGAATGTTCTGAGATCTATTGCAAGGCAGGCTGATTACAGGCAATGATGATGTAGTATATATTTCAAAATAACTAAGACTAACTTTCAAATGTCTTACCAGAAAAAAAATGATAGGTAAGTGAGGTAATGGATATGTTAATTGGCTTGATTTAATCATTGTACATTGCATACATATGTTGAACCATCACACTGTACCCCATAAGTATATACAATCATTTACTTAAAAATAGTATTAATAAAAATTATTTAAATAAAATAAAAATTTAAAAGGTAAATAAAATAAAAATGACTGTAGCTATAATGATTTCTTAATGCACACACAATATTTAAAAGATGTAAAATAGCATAAAATGTGGGGGAAGGAGAAGTTGAACTGAAAGTTTTTGCAGGTGAATTTAAGTTTTTATCAGATTAAAATAGACTGTTATAATTATAAAATGTTTCATGTAAACCCCATAGTAACCAGAAAGACAAAACCTGTGGTAGATACAGAAGAGATAAAGAGGGAGTAATCAAAGTATACCATTATAATAAGTTATCAAATCACTAAGGGAGATAGCAAGAGAAGGCAGACACAAGACGTGAATGTAAAGTGGTAAAACGACTTTGGAATAAAGGAGTTTGGCCATTTCTTAAAAAGATAAATATACTTCTGTCATAAAACCCAGACATTCTCCCACTAGATGTTTGTAAAAGAGATATAAAAGCAAATGCCTATTCAAAGAGCTGTACATAGACTTACTACTAGTTATACTTGTAATCGTTGAGACCTAGAAAAAACACCAGTATCCATCAACAAGTGAAAGCATAAACAAATTGTGGTATAATTTCATAATAAAATGTAATAATAAAGTAATGAACAAGTGATATATATTACAACCTGGATGGATCACAAAAGAAAATGCTGAGTGAAAGAAGCAAGGTTTCCACCTCTCCTTTCTCTCAAAAACCCAACGAAATACTGTGTATTTCCATTATGTACATTTTTTTAAAATGAAAACTAATCTATAGTGACAGAAATTAGGTCATTTTTGCTTGGGACAGAAAGGGTTGGGAGTTAGGAATTTCAAACATCAAAAGGAAACTTTTAGAGTTGATGAAGATGTTTATTTTCTCAATGAGATGATGGTTTCAAGAGTGTGGTGGTTCATAAACCAACCTCTATACACACATGTTGTCTTTTTAATTAGAAATACAGTATGTCTATTTTCCAGATCTTTTATCTAATTATGTTTAATGACCTTTTATAAGACATTGATATTACATAATTTACTGGAGAATATAATTTTGTGTCCAGAGTTTTGACACTGCCTAAATTGTTAATTATATCTTTTTTGATGTATGCTCTGTACTTTGTTTTCTTTCTTTCTTCACCTTTTGGGATTGAATTAGGGCAAAGCTAATTGCTATAAGAAACAAACTGTGTGTTAGTGGCTTAACTCAATCATAGTTAATATCTCACTTATCTAATGATACCAGGTGGGTGAACAAAACAGAGGGCAGCCTCCTCTATGTACTCATTCAGGGCCCAGAGTTACAAAAGCTCTGCTATCTTCTACATATGTTTTCCAAAATCTTTCTGAGAATATTCTCTATTATAGGTTAGCCAGAGGTGACAGAGCATGGAGAATCACTTGTAGGAGATATTCACATATTAGGCTTGAAGTAGCACTTCCTTTCACGGCTAGGCCTCAGTCACAGAAACACCTCTACTAACTAGGAAAGAGAGAAACGCAGCCTTTGACAGCCACTCTAAACAACTTCTGTAACAAGGTATACAAATTTGTAATATTTTCTATTCCTATAAATTTTATAAAACTAATCAGGGAAGAAGGAAGAGGAGAAACAAAAAGAAATCATGCTTGCAGCATGTTCAGCATTAATCATTAGGCAGCTTGCTCTCCAACCTGCTTCCTCAGAGCGGTCCACTGCCTATTGCCTCAGACTCACAGAGACCTTATCACAAGACTATCGTTCCCCTTAACTGCTTTAAAGATAACAACTTAAACATTATAAAATCTTAAGTTTTCCCTTTGAGATATTCTTTCAGCTCCTGCATACCAATGAAACTACTGATGTCAGCTGATCTGAATGACACCCCAGGGAAGCTGATTCACCAAAGAACATAATTTCCATATCCTGATGACTTTATGTCCTTTCCCCTAACCAATCAACCCCAATTTTACAGCTCCTTGCCCTCCATGATCCCCTTAAAAGCCCCAGCCCATAATTCCTCAGAGAGATGGCTTTGGGAGTCTCCTCCTATCTCTTTGCTCAGTTGCCCTGAAATCATTAAACTCTTTCTGTGTTGCAAATCCTGCTGTCTAAGTATATTGGTATGTTACTGCACAACAGGCATAGGAACATGTTGGTCCTGTAACAACGATAAAAATGTTGGTGGATTGAGCTATTCAAAATGTAATAGATAATAATTGATGTATTCCTAAAAGTTGTAACAAATTCCATCCCCTGTGACAATGTATGAGAGTGCATTTTCCCTTTCATATTTATTCATATTGAATATTATCAATAGTTTAAATTTTTGTTATGTGTTTTAATAGTGAAGTGTTTGAATTTTGTTTTAATTTTCATTTTCAGCCTACTAGTAATTTTGCTTATGTCTTATTTTTTAAAGGACATTTATGTTTCTTATTCTGAGATTCACCTTCATAACTTTTGCCTATTTTCCAAATTTTTGTATTTGTACTTTTCTTTGAATATGAATAAGATGTAACTGGGAATATGTATCTATTGCCAATCATATGGACTGGAAATGATTGAATTGTATTGTTGACATATATTTCATTTTGTTTTAATTATAGATTCTGTGTTTCTGAAACATTTATTATTTCTATGTTTATATTACACTTTATTATTTCATAATGTAAATGCAATGTCAATATGTTTATAATTCATTGCACTAATATGACCTCCTCATAGAAACTTTTTTAAGAAGATGATGCTTCATGAGTAATTTTACGTTTCTCCATGCTTACGGCTTTATGAACAAAGACCTCCTGGACCTCAAGGATAACAAAGTACTAACTAGGCTTGGGAGTTAGAGATGATGAATTTCCCCAGAGCCAGTTGATTCTATTCTAATGACAATATAGTTTAGATAAATATTTTATCTTACCCAGTGCCCATTGCCTACATTCCAAGTTAGAGCCCTTTCCCCCACCCCAAGAGAAAATATGTTCACATTTCAGAGTAAAAGACAATGGCTATTCATTTTCAGAGGCAAGGATGGATATATGTGCCTGCACATTCTCTATGAACCCTGAGTTTCATAATTCCAGAGGTCTTCTCCTCTGGCACAAGCCCCTCTCACCATGCCAGTGCCACCTGGCTCTTAGCATGTGATGCTGTAGGCACTTGAATTTGGGGTTTGGAAAACAGACTCAAGCTTCTCTGCCCATAAGAAGTTTTCTCCTTGATGTTGAAGTGATGCGTGTGTGCATGTGTGTGTGTGAGTGTGTGTGTGTGTGTGTGTATCTGGGGCAGGCAAACACTAGGCTAATACCTTATAATCTGTACTGTTTCAGACTTAACTTTATTATCTTTTCTCTTTCTTCCTTTTTAGAAAATAAAATGGTAAAAAGCACATTACCCTAATATTATCATCATATATATATATATGTATTTGTATATTTAACTAGTACTCTACAATAAAAAATAGAATAAAAATAAACTAATTTTATAATAGCAGTTTTTGATAGAGAAGGTGATATAAATCTGAAGAATGAGCACAGAAATAAGAGCTTAGAGATTTTCATGATTTTAGGTTTTAATAAAGCTTCCACTTAATTTTTCTGTGTCCAATTTCTTTCAAAATTCCATTTTGTGCACTTATAAAAGCTTTATATTACTTTTACATACAAAATATAACAAAGCCATCTGTGATATTCTTCTCCTCCTTAAAAACATTTTCTTAGAGTATAATCAGAAACCGACTCTTACTATAGTTGAATTTGTACCTATAATACCTATACAAATGTATAATGCCTGCATATATATAATATACTCTCTCTATATATAGATTTTATATATGCAGGGAACTTAAATAAATTGCCTTGTTGTCCAAAGTAGACCCTAGTTTATCCCCTTGGAAACAATGAGAAAATATTTCAGTTGTCTTTAAAGTGAAGTCAAAATGAATCCAAGGAATAAGCTTAGTGTCTTATATCTCCTTTGAGCACCAGAAAAACTTCCTTGAACACATCTGATGACCATAAAGTGGAATATACCTGCTACCAGCTTAATTCGATGAGTTTGTATTTTAAATTTATATCTTCAAGGATCTCATGAAAAAATTACCAAGAATAGTAGGATTAACTTCAGTTTTCAGTGTATGACAAATAAATAAATCATTTGGGTAGCAAAGAGAGAAAAGTGATAATCTTGTGAGATTCTTGGAAAATTTGAATTGTCTCCTATTAACACCTTCTGAGTCTTGTGTCATGGGCTGTTTTTTGGTAAGTTTATTTCACAATAGCCTAAGGTAGGCCAAAATTGCCTTGAAATACATATTTCCAGTGTATTATGGTTAAAAAGTTACAAATAGCATTGCATATTTCATATATAATAAGCACTGTTAAGTCCTAATTATGTAGATTCTAAAGGGCACATTAGAACTAGTGCCAGTTTTTAGGATTAGAATAATGATTCCATGACATTACAAATTAATGTAGCTATGCTGTCATGGAAGATATGTATAAATAGTAAGAAGTACTTTTCGGTGATTTACAGAAAACTTTTGTTTGTTTGTTTAAGCTGATCTCTCCAATACCCAGTTTTTCAATTGGCAAGTCAATAATAACTACATATGCATGTCTTTTTAATATTCAAAAATGTATGTTCTATTCTTTTCCATTTAGTTTACAATCTCCTAAAGATTCAAGTATCAAAGGCAATTATGAGTGAAGGCATTTTAACCTACCATTCTAAAAGTATTCATCACTAAGTTCATGGTCAGCATCCATTTTTTTAGAGGAATGTGTTTCTTGTGCCAAAATGCTGATGAATAGTTTCTCTTATATATAAAAACCTTGCATGTAGGATGCAATTATTTCCTGTAAAGTAGTCCCTGATTACTGAGGATTTAGGACTATACAACTGCACTGTGTGATTGTTTTCATATACATGTCCTATCATATGGAATAGATATTTTGCTTAAGGTTGTTTGTTTGTTTTTGAAACACAGTAACACTCTGTCTCCCAGGCTGGAGTACAGTGGCATGATCTCGGCTCACTGCAACCTCCACTTTCTGGGTTCAAGTGATTCTCCTGCCTCAGCCTCCTGAGTAGCTGGGACTACAGGCACGCTCCACCACGCTCAGCTAATTTTTTTGTATTTTTAGTAGAGATGGAGTTTCACCATGTTGGCCAGAATGGTCTCGATCTCTTGATCTCAGGATCCACCTGCCTCAGCCTCCCAAAGTGCTGGGATTACAGGTGTGAGCCACTGTGCCCAGCCCCTGCTTAAGGTTTCAAGAGAGGACATGGTGAAATGAAAGCAAATGTTTATGGGACATTTATTATGTGCTGGACAGTATGAGAACGCACTAAATAGATGATCATAACAACCATTTTAATAATATTATTATATGGCATCCTTTTAAAAAAAGACTTTATTTTTTAGAGAAGTTTTAAATTCACAGTAAAATTCAGAAGAAGGTACAGAGATTTCCAGTATATGCCCTGCCCCGCTATATTCACAGCCTCTCCCATTATCAACATCCCCCACCAGATTGTTATCTTTGTTACTATTGATGAACCCACATCGACACATCATTATCATTGAAGTCGATGGTCTATATTAGGGTTCATTCATAGTGTTGTGTATTCCATGGGCTTGGACAAATAAGAGGAACACAGAAGATTTCTAGGGTGGTAGGGTGGTGAAAATACTCTGTATTTTACTATAATACTGGATAACTGTCATTATCTATTTGTCCAACTGCCCCGCCCCACTCAATTTTCTTAGATAAAGAAGATGAAGCTTAAAATGATTGCTATTTATCCAAGGACACATTATTAAGAATGGTGGAGCTAGAACCAAACTTGGAATCTTGAATCCAAAGGCTCTTTTTATAATTTTTTTTAAAGAAATTAGTCTAGATGCAGTGATTATGGACCTTTCCAGTTATCATTTTATAAAAATTTTATCTCATTATATAGTGAAATTCTTACTTGAATAGACTGAAATACCCAGATAATCTAAGACTTTGGTTGTTATCCTTTATTTGATATGCAATCGAGTGAATGAGACTCTGTAAGATAGTTACTAGACTGTGGATAAAAGTAAGTAAAACCTAAATTCATGGCATTTGATTATTATTATGTAAGTGTTGGATTGGACTTGAAACAAGTTATATCAATCGACAGAATTAAGAGTGAAACAATCAGGCACACTGTTGATGAGGAATAAGAATCACAGCTATATAAAGTTGTTTCATAAAAAGTCAAAATATTCACTGCTTTTTTTCTGTGTAGCTGACGTCCTCAGAAGGTAGAGGGTGATACAGTTTTTTATGGAATACACTTCTGCTAAGCTAAGCCAAGCTTCTGTTCTCCTGCCTATGAGTCAGGGAAGCTGAGGCTTACCTCAACTGAGAACACTTTACCCCACTCATCTTTGATTGACTTTGTATGCCAATCCTTTTAGGAACAATGAAATTATCTGTAAGTGTATGCATATATGTGTTTCTTAAAAAGCACAATGAAAAGCAAACTAATCTTCAACAGATCTTTTTCGGGTCCATTGTTGGAGAGAGAGTACTTAGGGATCAAAACTGCATTTCCAACAATTTCTTGCCACTTTTAGGTATTCATCAAGGCCTTCTATTCATTTGAGGAGTAAAACATACTTAGACCTTACAATGCTGACTTCAGGGCACATATCTTTTTAAAAATTATAGGATGATTGAAAGACATCTTACCATGTGTTACATACAATGTTATTTTGTAGTTTGGTTGATGCATTGGGTTCTAGGGGATGTTTGAGCTCACTTGGCCTGCTGCCAAGAGTGCAATTAAAAATGTAAGTGATGGGTAGTAGCAGATGCCATTACATTTAATAAGACATAGGTCAAGTAAAAGTACTGCTGGACCAATAATGCTATTGAACTTGAAGTTAATATCAATAATGCCTAACAACCTCAAAGTTGCACTGTCACCTATATAATAAATTACATAGAAAAAAAATTAAGAAGTGTTAAAGTATTATAAAAATCAACTCTATTTATTATTAAAAGATCATGTTATTTGATTTAGGTGATAAGTATTTGCTTTCATAATATCTGAGTTAGATGCTAAAAATATTTAGTAGATAATGGGCCTCCTGTCAAAACTCATCAGATATTCTTTGAACCTCTGAATTTCCAATTCATATCATCTCCTCCTGGGCTGATTAATTGAAAATCATTCAGCTGAAATATTGTTGCTCTTCCCCCTGTACCACTGCTTTATCTACATGATTTGATCTGCATAAGAGAAGATATCCATTGAACATACTATTTCAAAATTGGAGTATATAAATAAAATAAGTCCATATATTGAAGACCTAATTAATCAACTAAACAATCCTGGCTATAGAAGTAAACATATAAAAAAGGCTTTTTGTGTTTCTCTTTAAAATACTCTCAAGATTTATATTTATGCACTGTCTGATCTAATGGCTTATAGAATACATAGAACTCTTGCAGATCAATATAACAATTTACAGACCTGTCACAGTATATGAAAGTAACTCATTTAAATTACTCAAGCACTCTTATAGGAAGTGCCTTCAAATTTAAATAATAGATTCCTAGCAAAAGGAAAGATTGTCAAATGAATCTTTTTAGACATTATAGCACAAGGTGAAAAATTCATTCTTTGAGTAAAAATAATATTCCCCTAAAATTATTACAGGTGTTAACATTGTAGATTTGATGCAGTTTTAAAATTTCTAAAGCTACTTTACATAATAGCCAATAAGAATACATATTAAGCCCCATTTTACAAGTCATTGATGTATCAGGGTTTTAATAACTTGCCCAAATGGTAGATTAAACTGATATCCCATGTCTCTCCTTCCATATTCAGTAATCTTTTTGCACATTAAATACATCTGTCACGTTGTACCTTGAACACAGTAAATAGACTATATGTTGGTCATCTTGAAGAGAGAAAATGCATTTCAATCTTAAAATTATATATGTACACCACTCCGAAAAAGAAATGTGAAATCTCATGTGTAGAATTTGCAAAATAAGTAGGACAGCAATGCCTAATTTGCATAGTTGAGTAAAAACAATAGCAAGGAAGAAATGGTATGGCAGAAACTTCAGAAAGTGAAGAAAAGGAAGATAATACAGGAAAGAAGTCTGAGAGAATCCCATATTTTTTATAGTCATTTACAAAAATAGTTTACTACATTGTCCAATATGTAAGAAGTCCAGCATTTTTGGCTCAGTATCGTTTTTCTAAACAAGTCCATAATTACTACCTGTGTATAACTTTATTAAAAGTAAAGATATAATAAATTATAGGGTAAAGCTTTTTAGAATAAATTGGCTTTGGTTCAAGCATTAAAAGTTGGTCATTTGGATTTATTCATTTTCACTCCCAATAATTTTCCAAGGTGTCATTAATGGAGAAAAAAAAAAGAAAAAAGAAGAGGACAAGAAGGATGAGCATGAAGAGGATGATGAGAAGAAAGAAAAAGAAAGAAAGAAAAGAAAGAGAACGAAAAGAAAGAAAGAAAGAAAGAGAAAAGAAAGAAAGGAAGAAAGGAAGGAAGGAGAAAGAAGGAAGAGAAGAAAAGAAAGAACAATTAAAATGGGAGAGAGATCAGTGACTAAAATTTTTAACAAGTATGATTATCACAGAAAGCTTTTGCAAGGTGGGTGATTCATGGAGAAAAGAGGATGAAGCTCTGCAGGACATACGAGAAGACTACAGTGGATAACTTGAGCTGTCTCCACCAAGCTCCTGAGGCTCAGGGCTCAAAAACAGCAGGCAGTTGGTTGTAGAAGATGTGAGTCTATTAAGGGAGCTTTAGTTGAAAGTACAGAGATCGATCTATGAATCAACCTCTTTCACGCCATCTACATCATCCACATAATATCAGTAAAAATGATAAATAGAGAAGAGAGAAAATTGAAGGGAGGAATAGGAACAGGATCATCCAAGGAGCTTTTAAAGCTGCAACAGTTATTCAAGTAACCACCAAGTACACAGGCCAATAACTTTTTAACAAATATACACACTGGCATATAAATTGTGAAATTTATAACATCAATGATGTATAGACACCCATAAAAATTTCAGAGGACAAAATGTGTTACCTACCCAAGACCATTAACGTATTGGAGTTCTCATCAGCAAAACCATACAACTGAACAGTGCCTTCATATTTCTAAATAAGAATGACTTTTATCTAAGAATTATATGATGAATCAATCAAAATATCAAAAAATGTATTTACATGGGAGGTCTTGTAGGACTGGCACAAATAGTTAATAGAGATCTTCAGAAAAAAACAAGGCAAAACACATTTCAACAGAGTAGCTGATTATAATGGCAAATTAGAGGACACATTGACTATGTAGAAAATATAGTAAAACATACACACATAGACACACCATTCTCCATATGAAGAAATATAATTTTTAGTTGTGGATATCACTTACATAAAGGTATTGAAAACATGGTTTATTTGGTTTCACAATGCATATTCAAGTTATAGACCTACGGTTCTTAACCCTGATTTTAAGGCAATTATATTAAAATGTCTGGTAACAAGGCCCAGGCATACCTGTCTGTGAAAGTGCTCCAGAACTGTCTATCATGTAGCTAAGTTTGAGAAACAAAACACAATAGAGAGTAATATAAACAAAATACAAATATAAACCCTAGGGTTTCAGAAGAGAAGGTAAAATTAATTAAAATTTAAAATACTAAAGAGGAAAATTGAGATGACAGAGGCTGGGAGTTCAGAAATGACAAAGTGTGCCAAAGAAAGCTGTAGAAGGCTGGGTGCACTCACTAGAAGGCTGCTCACTGCTGTGTCTGTCCTGACGAGTTCATTCGAAATAGTATCATTCTCTATGTATTGCTAAATAGTCTGAATTCTAACTTTTTGTATGTTAATATCCTTCCCTAACCAAAAAAAAAAAAAAAAAAAAAAAAAATTCTCTTTAGGGTTGACATGTTTTTAATTTTTTTTTTATTTATGATACTTTAAGTTCCAGGATACATGTGCAGAATGTGCATGTTTGTTACATAGTTATACATGTGCCATGGTGGTTTGCTGCACCCATCATAGGGTTGATATTTAAAAAAAATGTTTAATTACATAAATTTGCAAAAATTAACAGGTAAAAACACAAAATTGGTAATAACTCTATTCTAAAGGTGTAAAAAAATAAGAAAGGAGTAGTTTAAGTAAATTAATAGATGTCTAAAATAGCTACATATTTCTAATAATATACATATTATTGATTTAATTTAAAAATCATCTAGGGTTTAAACTTGAGATAGATAAAAGATTTAAATGTAAGACCTCAAACTAGAAGAATCCTAGGATAAAACCTAGGAAACATCATTCTGGACATGATCCTTGGCATAGAATTTATGACTAAGTCCTCAAAAGCAATTGCAACAAAAACAACAATTGACAAGTAGGACCTAATTTAAACTAAAGAGTTTCTGCACAGCAAAAGAAACTATAACAGAATAAAGAGTCTCCAGAATGGGAGAAAATATTTACAAACTATGCATCTGAAAAAGATCTAATATTCAGAATCCATAAAGAACTTAAACAATTCAACAAGCAAAAAACAAATAATCCTACTAAAAGGTGGGCAGAAGATATGAACAGACACTTCTCAAAAGAAGACATACAAGTGGCCAGCAAACATAAAAATATACACCACATTACTAATCATCAGAAAAATGCAAATCAAAACCACAATTAGATACCCTCTCACACCAGTCGGAAGGGCTATCATTAAAAAGTCAAAAGACAGATGCTGGTAAAGCTGCACAGAGAAGGGAACGCCTATACATTGTTTGTGGGAATGTAAATCAGTTCAGCCACTGTGGAAAGCAGTTTAGAGATTTCTTAAGGAACTTAGAACTACCATTCAACCCAGAAATCCCATTACTGGATATACACCCAAAGGAATATAAATCATTCTACCAAAAATACACATGCACTGGTATGTTCATCACGGCACTATTCACAGTGGCAAAGACCATGAAATTAACCTAGGTGGCCATCAACAGTGAACTGGGTAAGAAAATGTGATACATATACGCCATGCAATACTATGCGACCATGAAAAGAATGAACAGCAACATGGATGCAGCTGGAGGCCATTGTCCTAAGCAAATTAACACAGTAACAGGAAACCAAATGCTGCATTTTATCACTAAAAGTGAGAGCTAAAAAATGGGTACTCGTGCACATAAAATTGGCAACAATAGATAGAGGACTACTTGAGTGGGGAGGTAGGAAGAGGGGGAAGGGTTGAAAAACTATTGGGTACTATGCTCAGTACCTGGGTAAAGGGATCAATGGTACCATAAACCTCAGTATCACACAACATACCCAAGTAAAACCCCAGCACATGTACCCCTGAACCTAAAATAAAAGTCAAAATTATAAAATAAAATAAAACAAATATTTGGTTTAAAACTACAACAAAAAATTATCTAGGGTTTAAACAAGACTGCCTTTTTAAAAAAGGGACTTAAGTTGCAAAGCAGGCTGTTGCTTTTTATTTTAAGTCTGCACTATTAGCTTTTTAACTGTGTGCATATATTAATTATATGGAAAATATAATATAGTTTAAGTAATAACTACATGTTCAACTCCACTTGCAGCTTAAAAATACGAACAGTCATTTGAAATTTAATTACTTATTATGTAAGGAGTCTGAATGCAAATTTTATGCAGAAATTTGCAGCAGATGTGGGCAGAAACAGATAGAAGCACTTCTGATCCACTTAGTGTGTGCAATAACTGATCATCCTCCCCAAGTGCACTGCTATTTTTTTGTGAGTGATTTCTCTGCATGGCCATTACTAACCCATAATAAAATACAGTTCCTCTGCTGGGAGAATTTGACTTCAAGAATTACAAAAGGTTTATGGTTTCTTTGTGTTATTGGTATCCTTCAGTATCCTGGTTCTTTCATCAAGGAGAAATATTTTATGAAAAGCAGAAGAGTTCTTCCATAAGGCAGGGTAATAATCTCTCATTTTCTTCTCAGTTGTGATTTCCATTAAACCAAACATAGGCATGATTGAATTGTTTGCTTTTCTGCTTATGGTTGCTTTGCTGCAGACATTTCTAATTTCTTGGTTACTTGTAAAAATATTATGACTTCTAATACATGTAATTACTTCTACTTGTAACAAAACTGGAATGCAGCAGAGATATACACTAGTGAGGACAGAAACTTGGAAGACAGGCTAGAGTAAAAGTCCTTTCAAAAATTAGCTAGAATAATAATATGCCTAAGTCAGGTAAGAAGTAATCTTTTGGCCAAATAATGACAGTCTCTACAGAGGAAAAAAATTTAAAAAAGGAAAAAAAAAACGTATCATCTGGAAAGGAATTAAATTCCCATTTAGGCCAACACTTGAAGGAGAAGGAATGGTGAGGGGTCCTCATTCACATATTCCCCTCTCTTGCCAACGAAAACATAACCTTCAACTGAATTTTTAAAAACTTTCCGAGGCAGGCAGATCGCAAGGTCAAGAGATTGAGACCATCCTGGCCAACATGGTGAAACCCTGTCTCTACTAAAAATACAAAAATTAGCTGGGCGTGGTGGCAGGTGCCTGTAGTCCCAGGTACTCGGGAGGCTGAGGCAGAAGAATCACTTGAATCCAGGAGGTGGAGGTTGCAGTGAGCTGAGATCGTGCCACTGCACTCCAGTCTGGGTGACAGAGTGAGACTCTGTCTCAAAAAATAAAACAAAACAAAAACAAACAAACAAACAAACAAAAATCCTTTATGTGAAAATACATTCCCAGTCTTCTTTGTTCACCTCAATTCTCCCTTCAAATGCTGGCAAGTGGGCCAGGTATGGTGGTTAATGCCTGTAATCCTATCACTTTAGGAGGACAAAGTGGGAGGATCACTTGAGGCCAGGAGTTTGAGACCAGCCTAGAAACGTAACAGGACACCCTCTTTACAAAAAAACTTCATATTATCTAAGTGTGGTGGCATGTGCCTGTAGTCTTAGCTACTTGGGAGACTGAAGCGAGCTATGATTGCATTACTGCCCTCCAGCCTTGGCGACGGAGCAAGACCCTGTCTCAAAAATAAATAAATAAATAAAATAAAACAAATGTTGACAATACTGATAGCTGCATGTCAGATGTTCTTTGTGTTTTGCTGTCTGTATTTCCCCAGATGATTGAATCCATTGTATAATGGTTCCCAATTTCCATTTGGATATTGCTCACTTTGAAAACCATCTCTCAGTCTTCTCTCAAAATTTCTAAGCCCCTCTATCCGTCTGTTTGCATATTTTATTAGCATGTCAAATTTACTAAGTTCAGAAATTAACTCCTTTACATTCTGCAACCAACAAAAAATTAGCTTTTTTTGATTCTACCAACAGAATTTCATAATTCTGTTTTTTCCTCTCCATCTACTACTGCCACTACCCTGCCCTAGCCATTATCATCTTTTATCTGAATTAATGTAAGAAGTTTCTACATGGTCTTTCTGAATCCATTCTTCTTTGGACTTCCTGCTTATTCCTTATGTGTAGCCAAATGGAAATATGATTTATATGCATATATGTAATATACATACACAAATATGTGTATATATAATACACACACTTTTTTTGGTAACATAGTTATGTAGAGGATTTTTCATATAGTTCCGTAAGAAAGTTTTTCTGTTGATTTCACATATACATTTAAAAGTGAGCATCTTTACTTTAACCAGCCTGAACTTTTGTTCTTTTGAAATAATAGAGCAATTCTAACTCAATGTACTTTTAGAAAATGTTTATTGCAACTGTTTAAAAGTAGTGTGATATTGAAAATGTTCTAAATGTATTACATTTAAAAAATGGTCCATGTAACTTGAGTTACTTTCTTTCATTGGAATGCATGTGAAAGTTTTAAATTTACTCTGTACAAACAGGTTTAAGGAAAGGGTATTATCTTACTATTTAACTTTCTAATGATGTGATAGTGAAAAGCATTCATCCTCATGTTATTAATTCTGCAAACAGAACCATGTGATAATAGAGCTAAACCTCAATTCAATAAGAATGCCTATCATCCATTTTTTTCTCTAGGCAACTATTTCTCTAATTTCAATTCGCAAACAGGAGCTTATTAAAATATCATACTCCAGACATAATGGATTGGAATCTCTGTGTCTTGGGGCTCTAAAGTCTTCATATTTAACAATTGTGTATGATTAATTTTACAAATACAAAAGTTTAAGAAAAGCCATTTCAGACTGTTACTATTTAAAGTGCCGTCCTTAGATCAGCAATGTTGTTGTCACCTGGGAACTTCTTAAAAATAAAAATCTCAGGCCCCATCCCAAATCTACTCTACCAAAAACAATGATTTAATAAGTCTCTATGTCCTTATTAAGTCTCTAAGTCCTTAATCTTCAGAAGCAATAATCTAGATAATAATTTAGATCCATTTAACTCTGACGGTCATTTGGAGAGATCAATTCCTAAGATTTCTATTAAACTCCTTTAACTTTAGGGCCTATGAAAAATAATAGAGATAACTAAATAGCAAGAAATTTCAAGTAGAAATTGAAAGTGGAATAAAATAATACGAAACGTTAGAGTAGTAGCAAGCTAATCTACATTGTCTCAATTTTGTCTCCTATTATCTTGTCATATCCTATTAGTGATTATGGATGTGAATTAAAAAGATGTGAGACAGATATTTTCTTGAAATAAATAGCTTCATGTCCAAAGTCATAAAGTGGAGTAGGTGCCTAAATTATTGTTCGAATGCAAGGAACCCAATATGCCTTGTGTATTAAACATAACACAGGTTTGGTGGGGGGAACAACAAAAAATGAATCCTACATGCGTAGGCTTATTCATGGAGAAACATGAATAGTCTGACTATGTATAGATCTAGACTGAAAGCAATGTAGATTTAGTGGAATAATTTTTTTTCTTACAATGAAGAATGAAAAAATGAAAGAAAGACTGTTTTAGACACTTTGAGGTGGAAAGTAGAAGAACAAATACTAGTTAAGAGAACATTTTAGTCATTTGGGTGGGAGAAAACAAAGGCCAGAAATCAAGGCCCAAGTGGGATTTAGGATAAATTTTTGATACACAAATGACAAATTAGTGCCAGATAAGAGATCGCTCTTCATGGAGAAGTAGTTGAAAATAACAACAATTTATTCCTGGAAAAATTATGTCTATGGATGTTTGGACTGAGCAGCAGTTTGGAGGCATGGATGGAGATGATGAGCTCACTCTTGGTCAGGTGTGTTTGAGCCATCTCTGCTCAATTCAACGTGGAGTAAAATTTGGGTATGAAACTCAGAGGAGAATTAGGTCTGAAAGCATAGGTTTGAAAGTTACTAAAATTTTGGCAATAGATAAAGTCATCATGGATAATTTCCTTTAGTAGGAGTATGTTAAGAGAGAAAACCAAATTTAGAACCGTGAGAAATACAAAGAAATAAAGAAAAGATGTAAAAAGAGGAGAGTGACAATAAGAAACTAAGGGGTAATTTGGTATTAGTCAAATAATATCAGCTTCTTCAAAGGGGGTAATAAAAATGGAAATGAACTCAGGAGAATGTTTTTTCTTTTCTTTTTTTTTATAGTAGGGAATAAAATTCAGTTTGTTTAGGAGTGAATAAGAATTGAATTCGTGGAGGCAGTCCACTAACTTCAATGAAGAAAAAGAAAAAAACAGAGATACAGATTTAGTATTCTGCTGCATGTAGAACTTTTTTTTTCCAGAAAGCTGATTATAATTTTTCTTGATTAGAGTCCTGCTGCTGGTTGCCTGTTGGGTATGTCCAATTCTTGATGGTTTTCCACAATCAGACTTAGACTTGTTCAGCCAAAAACAATTTCTATTTTCATTTATTTTGCAGAAAATTGGCAATCAGGATTTGATACCAACGAACATCATTTTTGACAGATATAAAAATACCATTTTTAGTATAAGTAGCTCCAATTTAAAATCCTGATTCTTGGAACACTAGACCCCTCCTACTTGTCATGTGATCCAGTTTATTGAATGAGGGCTTTAATTGTAAACCTTTTTAACCAAACCAGTTTCAGATAATGTTTATTTTCCATCATTTTCATCAGGCTGTAGGAAAAATACTAGTAGGTCAATTTTACACCAATTTTTCACAAGAGTCAGAAATGTCTGAGAAAATAATTAGGCTAACAAGATGTATTTTATATTTCCAGGTTTGTTTATCCGTCTTTGGGAATACAGTCTAAAAACCCTTTTAACAATAGAAAAAGGGAATATTTGATTAGTTCCTGCAATCTTCATCTTTCTTCATTCCAACCAGTTGGTACATTGAAGAAAAGCCAATGTGTTAAAATTATTTGAGCGGATGGCGTTAGGAGATATACCTAATGCTAAATGACGAGTTAATGGGTGCAGCACACCAACATGGCACATGTATACATATGTAACAAACCTGCACGTTGTGCACATGTACCCTAAAACTTAAAAGTATAATAATAATAAAAAAGAAAGAGAAAAAAATTATTTGAGCAATGGATAAGCAAAAAGGTACAATTTTTTCCATAATCTCTTTGTTAAAAATAAATATATATCAAAGTATGAGATAACAAAACAAATTTCAATAAATAATTTCATTTATTTCCCATGATATCACATTGTTTGATGCTAGAACAATATATCAAATCATATTCCATGACATAAATCACTAAAAACAGTTATTCGCCTTTGTAATTCTCCTGTGACTTTCATAAACCACTGGATATCCTTCAGAATTTGTGAAGATATTCTTAGAATCTCCTCAGCACCAGTATCTTTCAGAGGACATAATAAAGGTGGAGGAGAAAGGAAGTACAACTAAACATATCAAAGTTACCTACATCTCTCTCTCTTACTTCCTAAAAGCACTGTCAGCTCACCTCTAGGTGCTTTATGCTTTCATACCAACCTTTCTTTTCTCCCAATACACTATCAGCAATTGTTGAGTATGTAGATGCCAAAAATATAATTTTCCATTTCTGGGAAGTATCTCAAGGGCATGCCTCAAAACAAAACAAGCAGTTATAAATGTCCTTATCTGTGAATATGCTTTCACAAAACCCTGGGAGGAAGTGTCCAAGGAAGAGGGAGTGGGAGAAATGATTTTCAGGACTGCTGTGAATTTAGTAACTGGAAAGCTGAAATCTGACCATCAGTGCTGGCAGAATTTAGATTATTGTAGACACTTCAAGAGAAAATGAAACAAAAATGTAGAAGCATAATTGGTTTTAGCCTGATGGAAAACTGGCTTGAGAGGATAATAGGAAATGCCTAAGAAAAAATACTAAGTACACAAAATGTCTTCAACTTGTCTTAACAAAGCTGGTGAAGATTTTTGTGCATGTTTTGAGTTTTAGATCAAATTTACCTTAATAACCTTGAGGAAATAAATTGTCTTCCTACTGTTTGATTTCGTTTATTTTCCTCAAGAAATGAGTGCTCCTAGGAATGACATCTATATTTTCCTCAAGGAAAGAACAGATGTAGATGACAAAAAATTCCTCTTTTCTCCCTATTTGGGAAAGAAAGCCATTCTCCTTGGTAGTAATCAAGTGAAAAAAGAACAGTCAAAGCAGCATGGTGATATAACTGCTGCCATCCCAGTTTCCCTTCTAAACTACGACCAAAAGGATGAGCTTCACTGTCTTCATCCTGGAAGTTACTCACAAGAGATGTTGAAATGAGACAAGATGTCACATTGCATGAATTATTCACATTGACTTGTGATTATGGCAGTAGTAGAAAGACAAGTATATGCAAGATGAAAAATTCTTTGTGCTTTCAGGCTAAACATGACATATGTATACAAAATCACAATCCTACCTCTGTTGTTTCTCTTTAATCCACTCAAGATCCCCTCCCAGCAATTTCTTGCTGTTCTGGACCACACAAGAACTGTTCTTATTTACTGTTCTTCCTATTGTGGTATCTGTTGCTATAATATGGGCAGATCCAAGACAACTTCTTATGAATACTGTGGAGTCTTTCTTCTAAAAAAAATATTGTTTTTGCTTTATGTGATCAAAAGAACTGTATACTCTCTTGCTCACATCTTAATGCCTATTTCTGTTAAACTGAACTGTTTGTCTTTTCCCCATTCCTTTTACTTTAGTTTTCAGTTTTGACTGAGAATATTTTCTTTTCAACTACTCTGCTTATTGCTAAGACTTCTAAAATCATATTAATCTGAATTTTACTCCTCACCTGCCAGTAACATTTTGAGACCATTCTTATTTTTATCCCTTCAGTGTATTCATGTCCTGGGCAACTTCCTTTACAGAGCTGTAACAGAAGTTAAACTGGCTTTTGAATTCTATTACTTATTAACATATTTCTGACTCTATCACTTTATACTGAATTAATTGGTCCATCCTACTGGATTATAATCTCTTAAAGGGCAGGTATCTGGTTGTTTTTATTTCTGTAGAGAAGAGGCATATGATTTTGATGTATTCCACTTCGCTTTTCTGGTGTATGGGTCAGAGGAAATTCAACTAATATTTAATAAATGAATGAATGCTTTATAAATTAGGCTTTTTAAGTCAGATCTTTTAAATATTTACTTCTACCTTGGGTTGCTTTATATCCACCTAGAAACTGACAACTTTGAAAAATTGGTGGGAAATTCTTATTTTTTTTTTTTTAGAAACTTAACTACAAACAAAAAGTTTAGTGTCTAAATGTGTTATACAATTTAGCTAACTTTCCAATTTTTGAAATAGTTTGAAAAAAATTCTGAATAGTATCCTTATATAATTATTGACCACAATATTTGTCATATAAAATTATATAAACATTTAATTGGTATTCACAGACAATAACTAGATGGTTATGAAAATCATTTTTATGAGGCAGTTTATTCCCATTCTTTTAAAAATGTGGCTTCCTAAGGCAAACAATTTTCTATAACAATGATAATTTATGTGATTAGATGTTTTCTTATACCAGGTCACGAAATTAATTTTCATCTTAATTAGTGCCCACAGCAATAATTACATTAATAATCCATTTAGCTAATTGCATTTTGCTAAGTTAGTTGTGTTGCATTTTGGGCATTGCTGATATACCAAGGTCAGTATGTCTCCTCATCAGTATCCAATAACTGATGTGAAGTAGTAATTAATAACATAGCTTATATTTGCAAATCCTAGATTACCTTCCTAGTCAGATTTCCTTTTGTAGCCTATAATTTTGTCCTTAAGGATCTCAATTTCAGGTCCCTTTTTATGATTGAATTGTTTATTTGGCCCTAACAGCCGTTATAGGCTAACCAAATTCATAAAATACTAACATGTTAAAGAGAAGGTCAATAGATTCATTTTCCATGGGAATTATAACTGCCTAGCTAATCTTCCTTTTGTTTCCCATCAATGTATTTCTTTTTCATTGGAAAAAACTTATTTAGAAAGCCAAATTAGGGTCATGAAATTGCCTTGAAAAATAAAGTCAGAAATAATGTGATGAAAGAAACAAGATAATTTCATAAAATCATAATTCTTCAAGGGCATAAATAGAGTAGGTCTCATTTCTCACTCTAGACCAACTATGCAATTAGTGCATATATTATTTAAAAGGTCACAGTCTCTATTTTCCTAGAAATAGGAATCAAAGCACCACCCTTTCATTTAGTATCCTCTTATCATGGCTTTGTAACTTCAGGTCCAGGTTATAAACGATCACTTTCAAATGAAAGAATTGAAGTCTTTATATCTTTCCCCACAGGCTATACCTCCCATCTATTTAATCATCTCTGCCAGTTCTCTTCAAAATCCATTATATCTTTTTAACCTCATTTTTTGAATATGGTAGCAAAGAAGGGCCCGATATTTTAATGCATTTCAGCCTCAAGTGCCTATAGAGAAGTTCTCAAACCTATCCATCCCCACATCTAAATTTGCAGAGGATTATTCACATTGCCTTTAATGATAAAACTTACCAAATTTTTTTCTTTATTATGGTTTCTAGGAGTAGAAAAAGACAAAAATAGGATGGTTGACTCAGAGGAGTTAAAGGAAACACAGTTATTCTAAAATGTTGAAGGAGGGTTGTCAGGAAGGTTAGACAGGCTATATTCAAAGAAAATGGCAAATTTAATTTTTCATGAATGGAGGGAACCTTATTTTTTCTCTTAATTCCTGATTACTAAAGAACATGTATTAATTAATTTATATGTTAATAGTACAGAAAAATATAAAACATTTAAATTAAAACATGACTTTGGATTTTGGTTTTAGCTTCAACATGCAAAAAGCTTGGAAACTATCACTCCCTACCTTAAAACAAGAAAAAGTTGAACATACTGAATACCAACAATTTTTTAAGCCATCAAAAAACTAAGGTCACACGGTGAGCTTTCATCCCAAAACTTTTTCCCAAACTGAGGAGAAAAGTATATTCAGAGTCACACCTAAGATCTGCTGACCTGGAGCAGAAGCTGCTGGAGTCATAAACTGGTAGACATGGTAAAAACACATAAATGCTGATTTTGATAAACTGTTGGAAGCCAAGTGGGGATTAGTGTGAATGAGAAATTCCTAAAGACTATATAATCTTGGGATGGGGTCGGGAGTGGGGCACACTTTTGTTGAGTTTCACCTCTGAGAACCCAATCAAGTTCATACAGTAATATTCCAGAAAAAAAGTCCTCTCACCTTTGCCAGCAGGGGGAGGGTAAGGGTCTCTTGTGAAATATCCCAAGACCTTTTCATTATCACCCAGGGCTACTCTCCAAGGGAAGGGATTCTTTTCCCCTTCTGGATCAGTTTTAGCTCCCTGTAGCCTTCCTGTGTAGATAGATAGGTAGACAGATGATAGATAGATAGATAGATAGATAGATAGATAGATAGATAGATAGATAGATATTACATATATATAATATGTCATCAGTAGTCACAAAAGCTTCAAGGCAATAGACTAGGAATGCTTCCGCCAGGGAAAGGAAGAAAAGGAGTAGAAAGTGGAGTGGGGCGGAGAGTGTGTTATATTGCTGGAGAAAGACTTGTAAAGTTTCCAGCCCTGAGACATTTGTTGAGTAAAAGATTAGATTTAATTGTAAGATTACAGACTGCTCCCCTTTAATCTTCCAAACCTTGTCACCATACCAGCAGGTCTCCAGTATTATAACAGTGAATTATAACTGAAAGAGCTATAAGATACAGGCTTTCTCTGAAGTCTTAGGAAAGCACAAAGTAAACATAGGACACAAAACTCAAGGCTACAAGAGGAAATGTGAAGCCTCTGGCACCTATAGCTGAGCAAACAATAAACACAACCCAATTCCTAGCCAGTTTAACATATGCACTCATATTAAAGGCCTAGTTTCCCCAGTTTCCATTACTCAATAAAACATGTCCAGATTTCTAACAAACAAGAAAAAAAAAAAGAAAGGAAAATCTTCTAAGAAACTAAGCAATCATCAGAACCAGATCCATATATGAGAAAGATGTTGGAATTATCACAATGAGAATTAAAATATCCATAAGTAATACGTTAAGAACTCTAATGGAGAAAGTAGAACATGCAAGAGAGCAGATGGGAAATGTAAGCAGAGGGATAAAAATTCTAAGAAAGAATTACAGGGATACTAGAAATCAGAATACTGTAACAAAAATGAAGTATAACTTCAGTAGGCTCATCAGTAGACTTGGCATGCCCAGAAAATCAGTGAACCTGAATATAGATCAATAGGATTTTCCACAATTATTATTCTAATAAAAACATTAAAGAAAAAAACAAAAGCAAAACATAGAATAAAACTTCAAGGAATTGTGAGATAAATGAGAACAAAACAGAAGAAATGTTTGATGTATTATAGTAATGGCAGGAAACTTTCCAAAATTATTGACACCATACAGCAGATCCAGGAAGCTCAGGCAACAATCAGCATAATGAATACAAGCAAAAGTTAAAACAAACAAATAAAAACATAAGCATTTTATATCAAGTTTCCAGAAAACTTAAGACAATATCTTGTAGAACAAAAATGCTTCATCTATAGAAGTACCAGAATAAAAATCACAGTAGACTTCTCATCAAAAATGATATAAACAGTATGAAAATGGAGGGAAAATTTGAAGTGTTGGAAAAGTAAAAATGCCAACATAGAACTCTATATGCAACAAAACTATCTTTCAAAAGTGAAAGAGAAATAAAGTCTTCTTCAATCAAACTATTGTGATAATTCCAACAAAAATTAATGGGATTCACTGTCAGCAAATCTTTTCTGAAATGTTAACAGAAAATCTTCCACTGAAGGAAAATTAATTAGAAACTTGAATCGACAGAAAGATGAATAAGCATCGGAGAACAAATAAAGTTAAAATATTTTATTTTATTTTATTATTTTTAATGATAATCAACTATCACTGTTGATTAAACACCAGTGTAGTATTATTTTATAATGATCATTGTCTATAAAGTGTACTAAAGTAAAACTTTATTAATTCAATATTGTGCGATCATAGCAAGTGGATAATAACGTCTTTCCCAGACCAGAGATTTTTTGTTTTTGTTTTTGAAGTGGCAGTTTTCTTTAGAAGCTGCCAAGTGTGTGTCCACATACGTTTCACACTTTCACTATATCACTTGTATAACAAATGTCAAATATTACTTCAAAGATTTTGCTATGGTTTCCCTGAAAAACAATTATGTCATATGTGCTTTCATATATTTATCAAACTCACCTAACCCAGATATCTGGTGTACAAGTTTTTCAGGACCTTACTAATTTCCTAGATCTTATTTTCCATATTACGGAATCTAACTTTCAATTCAAAATCTAACTTCAAAATAGAAAGAATCTATTACATTTCCAGTTCAAAGTCCATATAAGTTTGGATCAGATTCCCACAACACATTATTTTGAGTCATCATTTAGTGCCTTTGCCCTAGTTCCCAAAACCTCAGGGCAGTACTGAGTCCTGCATGCTTATGAAGAATTGATTTGGTTTGTTCTCCCATTTATATCATTTGAATAGTAACCATAAAGTGGTCAGCAGTGAGATCTGTGTCATACTTTTCTAGAGCCTCTATATTGACACTGCTTAATCCCTAAATGAGCCAGTATGAGGAAATAAAGTGAGTGTGACACTGATATATTTTGCAATTCATATCATACCCATCAGAATCACTGCCTTGAGCTCCTATGCTTCAGTTCATTCCAAATCATATCTTATACGGATCTGAGATATTGAAACAAAAGCTTCCTGGACACTAGCAGAAGGCATGAGACACTTGGGTCAGAGACAAAGGGGTTTATTAGTCACAGAATGACAAGCAGCATAAATTTCACATGCTGACTGACTCCCCTGATACTCCAAGCCTCATGGGAGCAACACAGAGTGGTCAGGGTGAATGCTATACACACGTGGGTCTGTGTCACAGATGAACATACCCAAGCTTAGGAAACCCCCATCTTTTATAATGGGCTGAAAGCTAACTTCTTAATGTTGCTCCAGGTGAACACATCATCTTTATTGTACTAGACAGTAAACAAACCTGTCCTTTGCTTTACAGAAATCATTGAAAATATGTTAATATTCTGGGACAATGGTTGTTAGGGCTTCTGCTTGGAAGACATACAGAAATGTAAGAAACCAGTTGAGAACTATCTCCCAACAGCATACTATATGGCAAAAGAAATGTGTTGAAATTCAGATAAACTACTTATCCGAGTATCCAGGTTTACAATAAGCTCAGTTGGGATCTCTTCTGATAAGACTGTATTGTTAAACCTCACATCCTTCAACTTTGCAATTGCTGACATATTCAAAACAAAGATTTTAACATTCACCAAATACCTCCCAGTAGGATGGCAGTTCTAGTGTCAGCCTTTCTCAGATTACCAGTAGATGTCTGAAAATAGACTGCGCTATCTACAAAACGATTGAATGATATAACAGATTTTGAAAATGTCCCTCAGCAGGGTTCCTTCAACTTTTCTATAGTGGAGGGATGTGGCACCGAGCATAAGATCATGAGCAAGGATATTTATACACTGTTAGACGTGTCCTCATACTGTATCTTTCACAACCATCACTGTTCATATTATCTATCCAGCTTCCTACTAGATTACCTATTATGTTTAAAATGGGCAGTTTCTCAGTTTTGCAATGTAGTCTCTCACTGCCATTCTACAAAATATAAAATACGTAAAAACCCCACAGGAAAATTCCCATCAGCCTATGTGGCATTTTTAGTCTAAAAAATCCCCATTAAATTAATACTTCAATAACTCAATCAATTGTTCAATATTTTTATCAAAGTTTTATTGACATACCAATGCCACCCTATGTACGAATAATAGGTGATGGAGAGGCCAGGAGTACAGCTGATCAATAACAGTAGCTTATTCAAGTGATCCTAAGATGTGGAGTCTTCCAGTGAGGGTCCTAAGCTTGAATTATAAGTATATAGACTTGCACAAAAGGGATGAAGAAATAAACAAACGAATACACAGAATGTAAGACACTGAGCAGAGGAAAGAAGAAATGAGACCAAAAAAATGTGTCTCCATAAGTCCAACTAGTATCTTTTTCTGTATATTTGCATAAGCTTCTCTAAATTACAAATTTTGGTATATCTTCTGGAACTTTCTGAAAAAACATCTTTCTGAAGATTTAATTCTCTTAAAAGAAAGAAATTCTGAAGATTTTTTTCTATGACAGAATATATTAAATTATGCTAACTGATGCTACAGTTCTATAGGCCTTCATTGTTGACCTTTCCTTGGAGGACAGGCTGGGTGCTTTAGAAGAATGTCCATAAAATTACAACACCAAATATGATTCATATATGATGATGTAAACTAGATGGAACACAGGTAGACCCTAATAGGTAGATTCAAGGCCTGGTTTAAATGCTGTGTGAATTCTTGTGTGGAATTAGGCTACTCAGGATAGAGTCTGTTTAAACGACATATGGCATTTACAATATCTCATTGTAAATTACCCCACTGGCTAAATTTAAAGTAATATGTTAGAAATAGAAATGAATGTTAGAACCCGTAAGTAGAGAAAAAATGAGACCAGCTACATACCTCAAGATTCTGAAAAAGGACAACTACAGAAATACTAGTCACCCAATGTAAAATGTGGGAGCAATTATAACTGTAATATGTCGATTTCATAATGCACATATCAAGTAAATACAACGAGACATTGGGTTGTAGCAGAGAAAGAAGTTTAATTGTAGGACTACTAAATGAGGAGCTGGAAGGAAATCTCAATTCTGTCTCTCCAAGGAGTTTGGAGGTAGGGTTTTTCAGAGTTTTAGAATGACCCAAAGTATTGAGATTTCTGATTAATCAGAGTGCTGGGTAAAGTCATGGGACAAGGAGGTGAAGAAATTGAATTCTCCTACTGATTTTTTTTCTCTGTAGAGGTCTTTAACCTAGTTGGCATTAGCTGTTCTGCGGGAATTCAGGATCTGCTTAAGCAATTCCTAAAGACCTATGATTCTAATGTCAGAGATTCTATTCATGGGAATAATGGGGATACAAATAGTATGTAGTTGATGCAGTTTGGATATTTGTCCCCACCCAAATATCGTGTTGAAATGTAATCCCCAGTGTGGAGGTCTACCCTGATGGGAGGTGTTTGGATCATGGTGGCGAATCCCTCATGAATGGCTTGGGCCATCCCCTTGGTGATAAGTGAGCTCTTGCTCTGAGTTCACAGATCTGGTCATTTAAGTTTGTGGTACCTTCCCCAACTCCCTTGCTTCTGCTCCTGCTATGTGAGATGCCTGCTCCCACTTCGCCTTCCACCATGATTGCAAACTTCCTGAGGTTCTCCACAGAAGCTGAGCAGATGCTGGTGCTATGCTCTCTATACAGCCTGCAGAATCATGAGCCAATTAAATCTCTTTTCTTATATATTACCCAATCTCAGGTATTCCTTTATAGCAATGCAAGAACAGCCTAATACACTAGTTACATGATTTCCCATTATAAGCAAGTGAGTCAAAGTGTAACCTCATTAATATTTAATTATAACTATATATCTGTCCAGAATTCTTATTAATCCTGTGAGGATGGCTTCATAAGGCCCAAGAGGCAATGTTAAAAAGCGTGAGGTCAGTATAAGGTTTGAAGCCTAGGAAAACCTAAGCAAAGCAGTTAAGACTGAATAAAGGCGAGGAGACATCTCAAAAGTAAATGAGTAGGGATTTAGAAAGAGTAAACCCACGCAGTTTTCCAGAGGGACAGCCTGTTCTAAGTGCAAATCATCCTGACTCCAGGAGCAGGCGGAGGCCGTAAAATTCATTAATTTTTGACTAATATATCAAGTCCAGGTCACACCTGCATCTCTAGATATCATTTGGAACTTGATAATGCTATGAATATTTTCTTCTGTTCTTCCTCTCTTTCTCTTTTATGTCTAGCCAAATCTTCTATAACCATTTTGAAACTGCTAATCTGTTCTTCAGGGAGTGATTCCCTATAGCACTGAACTTTTGAGAGAGTGCTTCTTAATAATGTTTTGAATTTTCCCTCTTTCAGAAAACCATTCAGTTCTCCTCTCTGATTCTTTGTTTCCTGTTAAGTGCATTAGTCACTTTCTGTGACCCAAATCTAATAATGTTTCCTGTTATTTTCCAAAATCATATTCAAAATAGTTAGATCTGACTTAAATTTATGGAGACACTTTTATCCACGTTTAATTGAGTCTAATTCAACCTCTGAAACCTTGAGTACCTTTGAACAATAGCCCTCTTTGATTCCTCAAAATGTTGCTTTCTATCATATCTAGATATGAAAGTGTTTCCTAAATCATAACTGATTCATTATATAAAGTACTAGCTTTTATTATTTAACTATAATTCACACTTTATACATTTTATATAATGTTCTAGTGTACACATACAGACACACACTTGAGCACACACACAGTCTTAAATAAAAATTTCACTAAATGATTTTCACCAATATTAACTTTTATGAACTCTGATATTTTCTATTGCCTTCTGTTTCTTAAAAAGAATTCTAGAATGCATCCCACTAAGTTGATTTGCAACTGATAATTATATTTCACCTGGCATTTGGCATCTGACATACCTCATCTGAAACTGATTTAAGTGTCATGCAATTTTTTTCTTCTCTGCCAGGCATATGCACAGTTTCAGTTGCAGCCCAATTCCTAAGAAACTAAGTTGTCAATGCTCCAATACTTTAATAATGTTTTGGAATTTGGATTTTTGCTGCTTTTATGCATATTTTTTTGCCTGAGTAAACATTTTATCTCCAATGTGACATGGACCTTTTACTCCTATTATTTGTATTTTTAGTAAAGCTATCCATGAATATATGCATAAAATCATATTCTATATTTTCTTAAATAAATGTATAATATGCACCCAGGGTACAAAAGGAAGGTTTCTGAAGAAATGTGATAGCAGATATACATCTTACTTTATGAAATAGTCCTGTTGTGGCCCCTAATGGAAATGAACATTTAAAATCACAATAAGAAAGAAGAAGGGAGGAAAGGAGGAGAGAACAAAGGAAAAAGGAAAGAAGGAAAAAGAAATGAAGGGAAGAAAAGAAAGAATAGACTGTACACCAGGTACAAAAACACAACAGAAGGAAGATTCTATCCACCAGAATCTTACCTTATGTCTCTCAATAGTCTTTGTGGACAGAGGGACATATTTTTATTTATTGCCTTATTTCCTTTGTACGTTAGTTTAGTCACTGTTACTGTAATAGGGAAAATAACTACTTACAAAAAAGCATGTGAATTATATCCTTTTATTCTTAAATAAGTTAAATCAAGTGAGGCTTATAACTGTTTACTACTAAGTCCAGTGAGTTTATAAATTAATATATTTCATATCATGTAGCTAGAAATATTACCTAAAACAATTGTTGAGAATTAGCTTTGCCTTCTTGGCTTTTAAAATTTTCTTTAAAATTTATTTTTGTCCTGTCCTTAATAATATATGAAGTTATAATACATACAAAGGACAAGAATCATTATGAAAAATCTGATATAAATTTTATTTTAAATGATGCTCTTGGTAATTCAATGTTTATAAACTTTCTGGCCAACTTCCTGCCAAAAATGATTAGATTATGAATGGTTTTGATGTATTATGTTACCAATGGCATATGAATACAAAGTAACATGTTAGCTTACCCCTTTTGGTTAGTTTTGGTAATCTTATCAATATCATCTTTAATGCAACATGTGTTTAGAGGAAATATAATATTTCAAGTTATTTGTGTACTTTGTAAAAACTAGATTAGGCAGTATTAGCTATTTTAAATCTATATGACTCCTAACCAGGACCACATTTACTGTAGCATGTTGCAATGCACTAAAAACGAGCACGAGAATGCTACTTTCACCACTTCAGTACTTGGGAACTTTGGTGTTTCCTTTAGAGTTCTTCAAATATTGTACTATACCCTGCATGTTCCACCACATAGACCAGTGAAGATATAAGATCAGTGTATATATTACATATAAGTGAATATATTTTTTCACATGATATAGTCATAATAGAGGTTGTGTCAGTTATCTAGTGCAGCATAGAAAATTCAAAGTATCATATTTTAAGACAGTAACAGTCATTTATTTTGTTTGTCCTTTTTCATCAGGGCTCAGTGGAAATAGTTTGACTCTGCTCTGTCGACTCTGCTTTGTCTTGGTGGAAATGGTGATGTCAGCTGGGGTAGCTGAATTGGGGCTGGTGGATCAAATTCCAAGAAGGTTCACTCCCAGGCCCTGCAAGTTAGTGCTGCTGCACTGATCCTTTCTATATGAGCCACTCCACAGACATGACAGCTACATTCAAGAGCCAAACATCCAAGAGAAAGTCAGAAAAAAATGACACAGGTGGCAAATAATTGGGGCAAATTGCCACAGAAATTACATTTTTTTTTTGTATGGGATCGTCTTCCACACTCTATTTTAAAAATCAGATAAAAAGAAGGATATACAGTGAGAAAATAGAAAAGTAGGTATTAATTTATTGCTATAGTCCATGCAGAGGAGCGATTGTAACAATGGGGATGGGGATTAGGTGGCAATAACATGGATATTTAGAAGATAAATTCACAAAATTTGGTAATTCATTGTACAGTAGAGGGAGGATAATTAAGAGATCAAAAGCTAGGTAAAGTGGGATGAAAACAGTGACATTCGTTAATCTAGATATATTGTACAAGAGAAGGCATGATTTGGGGGGACAAGAAAAGTAGATAGTGAGTGAATAATGATGTCATTTAATTTGAAGTAACTGTGATAAATCTAGATGGAACATGTCTAAAGAAAAATTGGAGAAGAAAAGACTTAGATCTCAAGAACTAAGTATTTATATTTAGAAGCCATTAGTTTTTAGGTTGTAGATAGATTCGTGTGAGCAAGGTTTCTTTAATGATGATATATCATGGAGAGACAATAAGACTGAGACTAAAAAATTCAAAAGTATATCAAGAAAAAAGAATCTACTGACAGAGACTGAGAAGAGATGATGCAAAAGAGAAGAGTGGTGTCAAAATTGCCATGGCTGGAGAAATTCAGAAGAAAGGGCAACTGGCTGTTTATATTAAATTTATTAATTTGGAAAGTGAGATGTGTGCCAGCTGACTTAAGACATTCAAACTATGTTTCTAAAGCTGTGAAATGATGGAATAAACATCAACAAGTGGAAGAAGAAAGGAAACTTATGGTTCACCTTTTCTGCCACCATTTAAACTGGATTTAAGAGAGCACTTCTTCCTTCTTAATAATCTGTCCCAATCCTGCAAATAAGATTTTTTCCTTAATGTATTCTAGTTGAGATCAGTGTGCACTTTACAAATGTTTGTGGATTGGGAAGAGATAAATAGGTCTAGCCAAAACCAAGCAATTATTTAATCTGACTTTCAGTTTGTGACACAAAATGAGGCAACTTTCCTGCTACTGTTCTGCTTCTGTGAAGCAGAGAACATTTTATCCCCAATAATAGAAACAAAGATATCCCTCTCCTGAGAGCCTCAGAGGTCTTATACTCCTTTCTAAGGTCCACCTTCTGAGACAGAGTTTCCTATATGAGAACCCACTTAATGAATACAGGGTAGATTGTTATCTCAGGATAACCCCAGGAATAAGCCTACTCAAAATAGCACTGTATTAACCAATAGTCATTTTGTTGATTTATCCTCAAAAAAATCCCTTATAACAGGTTCTCTGTGAAACTCAAGATAATGTTAAATACTTTCACAAATGACTTTTAAAAATCAATATATTCCACAATTGTTATAAATATGATGTAAAACTTATGTTATAATAGAGATACATGTATTTCACCAAATAGATTTTCGGAAGAGAATGGATTAACTAGAAGACATAATGAAGTAGCCAGTTGCTCACACCTATAGATAAGATCACCATGATTGTGATAACTACCAATTCAGACTTGTTCAGATGTGTAATGTGTATGACACATATATTGTCCCATAAGCAATCTTGCTGTTGATAACACAATTTTATGAATGGTGAACAGCTCTTGGAAGCTCTAAGTAAAACCAAATATAATCTTCCTAAATTTGTATAATTATTATATTCTTTGGGAATTTAGTGTATACTAAAATCATAGACAATTATTTGTGTTTACATGTTTAAAAAAATGGTCTAGGGTCATAATTTGGAGATAGTTTTCACATACACAAATGTCCAAAAGGGTAGTCAAGCTTAGTTTTTGGCAATTCAATCATATGAAGCATTATTCTGTTCCCTACAATACCTCAGGTACCCTTCCACTAACTGCCTGTATTATTTCTAAGTCATTGCAACAACAAAAAACACCTCCTCACTTCCCAAAATGCTTTTTAGGGAGTTGAATAATAACATGAGGAATTTATGCCTTGGAATTTATGCCTTCAATTTTTCAAAAAACACAAGACTCTTGTTGCTAGAAATTTGCCTTTACTCCATAAATTCTACATAACAACTGTGTCATAATACAGCAAAATAAACTTAGTATTTATCTAAGAGATAAACAAATACAGTAAATGGTGGGAAGATTTTCTTATTGAGTACATGGATGATAGTAGCAAAAAGACATTCAACAGTATGGTAAGAAAAAATGGTGTTAGTAGGCTTAGTAATTTTTTTAAAGACCAAGTAATTACAGCCAGCAAAGGTGTATACAACTCATGTATACTGCTTGGTTGCTAAGGAAGGTGAAAGTGTGTAACAGGCATTGTATAACAGAATTTTTCAGATCTATTGGGCAAAGGCAATGTTAATACAATTAGGAAATTTAAAATAATGAGAAAAATATTATTGGAAAAAATGTACTTAACCTAAATGTAAAATCCATTAATTTTTTTAATAAAAGGGTAAATCACTAACTCAGTTTTTCTGCTTATACCCAACTATGACTTTAATTCTATTCTTCTGTGCTTCTTACTGGCTAGCATTTCCATACCCCCTACCTTTTGTCTTTCTAGTTCTAAAAAAAATGGCATCATGAATGTATTATTTATTTAAGTGTTAGCAAAGGAACTCAGTTACAATTTGTTCAAATTCGTTTAAAATTTAACTTCTCACTTTCAGGGCCATTAACAAACTTGTCTCATTTAGTATCATCTGCAAAACTGAGGAGCAAATTTCCAATTGCTTTGTTCAGGTTATTAATAAGTATACAACTCTAAGAATAGATTAATCCTCAGAGTTTATTCTTCTGGAACTGGTCTCTCTAAGGACAAATCATTGATATCTCTTCTGAGTTCACCCTCAGTTCAGTTGTTCACCAAAAAGTAACATTTTCTAGATAAATAATGTAAGTGTTATATCGACTGAACAGTAAGTTGTCCATTTACATTATTGGGTCTACTTTAATGGAGAGTTGCACTTAAAGCTAATAGAAAAAAGGTCTCATGTATTTGTTACTTATATAATGTTAGAGATAGAGGTCACTAATTTTTTTTTTGGATTATCTTGTTTATACTCTACAACTTTATGTGTTGAGTGTCCCTATTTTCCCCATAAGTAAGATTTGAAACCAGAAACACAGAGAGTTTGAATTCTGAATCAAAATTACTTTATAAACAAACAAAACCCAAAATATGCTTCTTCAGATACCACTAAAAAATTTTTAAGCTTTTCAACATTTTTCTTAATGTTTCAAAGATAATGTAGAAAATAAAAAAGAGTTACGGCAAAAAGGAAAGAAGGTATAATTACTAAGGACCTAATATATTCCAGGTATTTTAAACAGCTATTCAGTTTTCATTTCTTCATTCTTTCTGGGAAACATGTATTCAATGATTGTTTTGCGTCCAGTCTATTCTTAGCCCCAATTATTTAGTAGTAAACAATGGTTTTTTTCATGATGTTTAGTATCTAATGAAAGGTTGACAAATAAGTCATTATGATTTACTGTTAAAAAGTTATGACAAGATAATTTCAACATCATATAGAATCACATAATAAAGAACCTAACCCAAGCAATGGGGGCAGGAGAGATGTCCTGCAGGCAAGGATGTTTAGACACTAACTTGATGGATAGACTGGAGTCAATCAAGTTGTGAAGAATCCTGTTGCTTGGCTAGCTAAATAAGTTTTCTTTTTGACACCTAGTATGCACTTCCATAGGAAGGTAAGCTATTTTCCAGTCCCACTTACAGTTAGGGGTCCCTGTGAGATTCAGAAGTATTAGATGAAGCAGGCTTTAGTGGGTTGGGACAGAGGGCGTCAAGGGTGATGTTATTTTTGGAAAACCTTTTCTCTCCAGTTAAAAGATAAGACTCATGAGAAGAATCTTGTCTATACCTTCTTTCAGTGAATAATACATTTATTTTTTCCTCTTTTTTTGGGAAAGCCTTTGAAAAATGTTTTAATCCACAATTTTTTTCACTGAACATAAAAATGAGATTCTAAAGGGATATAGAAAAATAAAATTTGCCCATGAAGGAAACTGGAAATTAAGTCATCAGAATGACTTCCCTAATCACATTTTTCCTTTCAATTAATTGTATGTTACACAATTTGTAGGAGAATGATGGAGCTATGTTCTAGCTATGGAGAGGCTGCAAATGCCCAGTTTCTGTGACTCTCTCAGTAAAATAAAGAACAGTGGGAGGGTTGGTGTCTATGTGTTGCAAATTCCTTCTATGAAAACAGTAATTTTTAGGGATAGAAGATGATAAATTTAAATGAACCCTTAGTACAAAATAAAGTCACTCCCAAGTGATATGACACAATAATAAAAAGAAAAAAGCAGCAAAATTAAACTCATTAGATAAAATAGGAAAAGCTAGAAGTATCATATTCTTCCAAGGACATGGAATAAAGAGTAAATAAGAAGACATTTGTTATTTGCAAATTGTGTAAAATATGTTTACTGGTTTACATCCATATTTTATATTCACATTCTTGTATTTGAACATGTGAATTATTCAAAGAATTTAATGATGCTACTTTCAGTAAGATATAGATGATCACATAAATATTTAATCTCTGTAAAGGCATTTTTGCAATAGTTTCTTGTATCTGATTTAAGATTATAGAGTAAGTTGCAGTATATGATCGCTTTTTACTTTATTATCTGTTTTGTGAGTTCTGAAAATTTGCTTACCACACAAAAGAATCTCTGAATTGAATGCAATATAGTGCAATTTTTAAAGCTTCCACAACTTCCTACATCCAATATTGCAGAAAACATTGTAAAATACTTGAAATCATTAATATAATTCTAGAATGTATCCAGGTGAATGTATTTTGAACATGAGACATGATGTTGGATCTAGACATAAGGGTGAATGACATGTAATTGTTCTGTTTATTTTTTGGTTTTTGAAACTGTTTTGTACACATACACACACACTTTAGACATAGCATATTTTGACATACATCTTGTAGAAAAATTATTAATTTTTTGATCTGCTTTATCATTTAGTGAGCCATCACTATCCATGGCTCAATTATTAATTTGGTCACAAGAGTTCAACACTGAACTAAGTGGAATGTATTGAGTTACACTTCCAATTAACTTACTTTAAAAGCGATCCCATCTGGAAAGTTATTAAATTGAATTTTAGTGCTCAGACATGTTTATTTACAATAAAATTTTAACAATTTATATCAATGCTACGGAACTTCAAATACCCTTTTAAGAAAATAGCTACAATATGTCATATTATCACTAAATATGTAATACACTTTTTAAATATAGCTCATCAATGTAATCTTTACATTTAACATCAATGTAAATATTTTGTTAGTCTCCAACCCAAACTATGCCCATTGTCTGATAAGAATTTCTTGTCTCTCTAGCAAATTTTTCTTGCCTATTATGTTTTAGAATATTTCTAAAAAGAAAAAAATGCAAGAATCACAGTAATCTTCAGCAAGAATAATTTATAGAAAAATTAAAGTTTTGTTTTAAAATACCTAAAAATGTTATGTAATAATACATGTGCTTCTAATTATTCATTGTCATGTAAGGAAGTACTCAGTAGGAGAAGATTCAAATTTTTATATTGGTAAAAATTAAGATTGGAACAATTTAAGAATATTTATACATGGCCAACAAATATATGAAAAAATGCTCAACATCACCAATCATCAGAGAAATACAAATCAGAAACACAATGAGATATCATCTCACACCAGTCAGAATGGCTACTATTAAAAAGTCAGAAAATATCAGAGGCTGGCAAGGTTGCAGAGAAAAGGGAATGCTTTTATGCTGCTGCTGAGACTGTAAATTAGTTCATTCATTGTGGAAAGCAGTTTCCCAAAGAGTCTAAAACAGAACTACTACTTAACCTAGCAATTTCATTACTGAGCATATAACCAAAGGAACATAAATCATTCTACCAAAAAGATGCATGCTCATATGTTCATCACAGCACTATTCACAACAGCAAAGACGTAGAATCAACATCGATGCCCATCAAGAGTAGACTGGATAAAGTATGTGGTAAATATACACCACGAAATACTATGCAG
This sequence comes from Pan paniscus, assembly GCF_029289425.2. Classification (NCBI taxonomy): domain Eukaryota; kingdom Metazoa; phylum Chordata; class Mammalia; order Primates; family Hominidae; genus Pan; species Pan paniscus. The sequence continues at coordinate 58,219,458 of NC_073249.2, read as the reverse complement.
CCATACAAAAGAACAAAATCATGTTTTTGCAACAACATGGATGTAAGTGAAAGCCATTATCCTAAATAAATTAACACAGAAACAGAAAACCAAATACCACATGTTCTTAATTATAAGGGGGAGCTATAAATTAAGTATGCATGAATGCAAAGAGGGGAACAATAGACACCAGGACCTACTTGAGGGTGGGAGGAGGGTGAAGATCAAAAAAATACCTATTGAGTACTATGTTCACTACCTGCGTAATGAAGTCATTTGTACACCAAACCCAAGGGCTATGCAATTTACCCATGTAAAAAATTTGCACATGTACTCACTGAACTTAAAGAAGAAGTTGAAAAAAGTGTATCAAGCAACACACTCAGACATGTGAATTATGTTTTTGTCTGATTATTTACTACCATAATCCTTATCATATGGGTCAGAAAGGAAAATATAAAATGCAAGGAAATAAAGTAAGAGCTGTTTTAGCTTTTTTTTTTTAGTGCATTTTTTCAAATAGTCAAACTTTTTGCGAGAAAAGTTAACTGTGATTCCAATAGGTGGTTCAAATTAAAGAGTTTAACTAACTGTCTAATATAGTTTGGATGTTTGTCCCATTTCATTCTATTTCACTGATACGGTTTAGCTATATGTCCCCAACCAAATCTCATGTTGAATTGTAATTCCTAATGTTGAGGGAGGGACCAAGTGGGAGGTGATTGGATCACAGGGGTGAATTTCCCTCTTGCTGTTCCTGTGATAGTGAGTTCTCATAAGACCTGATGGTTTAAAAGTGTGTGGCACTTCCCCGCTTGCTCTCTCTCTCTCCCCCGCTCTACTGTGTAAAGCTTGTGCCTGCTTCTCCTTCCACCATGATTGTAAGTTTCCTGAGGTCTTCCAGCCATGTTTCCTGTATGGCCTGCAGAACTGCGAGTCTATTAAACCTCTTTTATTTATAAATTACCCAGTCTCAGGTAGTTCTTTAAAGCAGTGTGAAAATTGACTGATACAGAATATTGGTACCAGAGAAGTGTGGCATTTCTATAAAGATACCTGAAAATGGAGATAAAGACCATCCTGGCTAACACAGTAAAACCCTATCTGTACTAAAAATACAAAAAAAAAAAAAAAAAAAAGTAGCCAGGCATGGTGGCAGATGCCTGTAGTCCCAGCTGCTCGGGAGGCTGAGGCAGGAGAATGGCGTGAACACAGAAGGTGGAGCTTGCAGTGAGCTCCCACTGCACTCCAGCCTGGGCGACAGAGGGAGAGAGGGAGACTCAGAGACAGTCTCAAAAAAAAAAAAAAAATCCCTGAAAATGTGGAAGTTTGGAACTGGATAACAGGCAGAGGTTGGAACAGTTAGGAGGGCTCAGAAGAAAGCATGAAATGTGAGAGAAGATGTTGCAGTTCTACTGTATCACAGATCTAATTCCAAAGGTTGAGTATTTCCTTTAATTTATTGAGACAGAGGAGTACCTGGCTATGAGATGAAGGCTGGAAATGAGACCCCAGATATTTGACATTTGGAATCTATGAGTTATTTCTACCTCAGGAATATGATTATCTATCTATCTATCTATCTATCTATCTATCTATCTATCTATCTATATCTATCTATCATATCCAAAAAAAAAAAAAACAAATTTGGAGGAAGAAAACCAATGCAGAACATGTGATGTTTTAAGGGTACAGGTTTTTGTGACTATAAATATTTAAAGGAGTTATATGAGCTCATGAATTTATTCCAGGTAGTTATGGCTGTTACTCAGCTAATAGACAGATTGTAGCCAGTTAGGAACATAACAGTCAGTGTCAGCTTTGATTGGTTGTTAAATATTTGTAATATCACCCTTGTCCATAATTTACTAATTTCCCTGAAGGCAACATCTAAATAAAATATAATACAATCAACATAGTATTCTTTCTTCCTCACAAATGTTTTCACATATAGACCCCGAGTACATTATTTAGTGAAAGAGATATGCCTAAAACCTTTCCTGCCATTCTCATATAATAGAGATAAGTATGTTCAGGTTGGTAACCTAAAAAGAAAACACTGGAATGTTTGCTAGGATAACTCTAATGTGTAAGGTTATGCTAAAAAATAATTGGCTCCAACCAGGTGGTATCAAACTTGGGGAACACATAATAGTAAACAAATAGGCAAGTTTGAGAGTCCAGAATTTGCAGAAAAACTCTAATAATTTTGAAAGTTAAAAAAACTCCTCTAATAATATGCTTACAATTTTTAAATTTTGAATTTAAAAATTTCTGCTAAATATTAAAGATAAGCATGTTTGCAGGAGTTTATTGAAATATCCCATTATGTAGTATTTATTTGTCTGTATCTATGAAATATTAAAATGTATGATTGTTTTCCCAGTTGATGGCCTGGTCTGTAACATGTCTAGGGAAACTAAAATATTTGTGCTGCAATTTTCTTCAGCAAAAGCCATCTGGTAAACAAAGGGCAGGCAAAGTTTTCTGTTCCTTATCTCTTCAAGCATATGTCTCTAAGTCTTTTGTAGGTACAGGGTCTATGCAATCACTGAAAATTCTCTAAATAGACATGTAGAATATTAGTCCTAAAATATATCAATTTTAGAAATACTCGTTGGACTATGAACTGACCAGTTACACATTCTAACTCTCATATTTAAAATAATATAGCATTATGTACGTTAATTTTTGGAACTCAGTTTCTCCGGACTCTAATAAAACCATACTTGAACATAGTAACTTACTTGCTATTTGCTTATAGTCAGCAAATCTGCATTTTTCATTAAAACACATTCCATTTCATTGACAATGCTGACTTACAATACATATTAAATAAGTATCCATACAGAACCTGAATTCTGAGGTAATAAAACTCGGAACAATTTACCTTGCCTAACAGTAACCTCAGGTTCTAATAGTTTAATTACCAATAGTAGGTATATTATTTCTGGCTATTCCATATATGAAGATGTATCTTTCACTAATCAACACATTTTTATAAAGTATTTAATATTAGTTACATACTCCCTTTTTATTAAAAATGGGATTTTACATTTTTTAAAATATAATTCCTATCGCTTACATCTCTGACTTCTTGAGGCCATGGTTAATTATTATAGTATAAATGGGATAAAACTAGCTTAAAGATTATATGGTGATGTTTTTTACAGGAAACTTTGGCTTTTCTCTGCAAGTCTATTTAGGAAAAAGTAATGAGCTTGAAGAAAGAAGAACTACCTCAGAAAGAATTAGGACCATGTAAGGAACTGATTTCTTGCAAAGAAAAATAGTTGCATGAAAGAGATTCATGATAAGATTTAAGATGACAAATGTTTACACATAACATTCTAAATGGCTGAAGTCAACTATGTTATAAACCATCTGGCAGATTTAAGTCTTTGCTGAAATTCATATGAATTATTGTCATTTAATAAACTATGAAATGGACCTATGGAAAAAACTGGCAAAACAACAAATTTTCAGTAAAAGAATCAATCTGCCTGAAGACCAAACCTAGAGAATATTTCCTCACTCAAATATGAATAATGTACAGGATCAAATGAAATATTATTTGAATTTCAGAAAATAAGCCGTATTTATAATGTGTAAATAAAAGATATACATGTCAGTGTCAAAGATAACATTTAGCAGTGTGACAGAGTGTAATCCAAGTCTATAGTCATCAATCATCAAGATAAATAAAGTCCCCTGGAAAAGAGGAAGATTTTACCTGCATAAGATTTTGGAAATAGCAGTAAGATCATCTGAAGCATGGATTTTAAATGTACACAAGATTAACTTGTTAAAGAATATTAAATCCATAATTTCATTCAATGATATGATCATATTCAATGAACATTTTAGTCAGTTGTTAATATTGGAATATAATAGAATTCACAGTTGATAAAAAAATCCAAAACTGTTGTTTTCAGGGATTTTCAATTATTATATTTTCTGCATTATTTTCAAATAATCAAGCAGAAGATGTCAATTATGTTATTGAAGCTGTGTGATTTTTGAGTCATTGATGCAATGTTCTTTAATGAGGTGAAATGCTTGTCTCAATTATTTCATAGTGTTCTGTAGCACTATGAACCTTGATTTTTTTTTTAACATGAAGCTAGGTAGAGGGAGCCAAAGAAATTAATAAACAGTAATTATTTACATGCAGGAAAAATTGCATTGGCTGAGAGTATAACATGCTATTTTTGTTCTATGAATGCTTCCTGCTGAAGCTGTGAATTTAAAGCCAAAATCTACATATTACTTTATCTAAATAATTCTTCTGAATGTTCATAACTAACTAAATACATGGAAAAACTAAGTAATTAGGATAGGAGCATGCAATGGAAAGGGAGAGTAAAAAACGTAGGTAGGTTTTAATGTCTGCTTGTAACTGATTAGCCGACTTATTAAGAGTTATATTTACGGGAAAAAGTATCATATTCTATTACGAAACACACAACCTAGTTAATAGAACCACCTGTCTAAACATAAACTACATATATTTTTGCTTATTTGGAATAGGGTGAAAGAGAGCGAGGAAAAAATTGATTCATCAGGTACAGATTTATCACAGCTACTGGCACATTTGAAGTTAATTCAGCACTTATTGCTTACACACAAATCTCAGGGCATTATTTCCATACCCTACAACTGAATTTAGCAAACTATGGTCCATTGTCTGTTTTTGTAAGTAATGTTTTATTGAAACACAATCAAGCCACAATGGTAGAGTTTAGTAGTTGTGAGAAACTACAAGGCCCTCAGAACCCAAGTATTTATAATCTGGTTCTTCACAGAAAAAGTTTGCTAAAGTCTCTGCTCTTACATAGTATCAGCTCTTTTATATTTCACAATACATCTATGTTTACTATGGCTTGGCTTTTTTTTTATTAGCTAAAGTGGAAAGCCATCCTTTAATGCAACAAGCATATATTATTGTTGCCATTATGCCACGTGCTCCCTCTTCTGAGCACCAGAAACACAGCGAAGAGCAAGGCAAGCAAGGTTCTGATCCCATGGACTCTACCTTCTAATCTGGGGAAGCAAATAATAATAAACAAGTAGACATAATTGAAACAAGATAATTTCAGGCAGTGATTTGTAGAAAGACGACATTTTCAAAAGGACCAAAAGATGAAAACTTTGTGGGTAAGAATGGAGGGGTTGTTACATTAAATCATCAAGAAAATATTTGCGGAAGAGATAGCTGAGTCATTAACTGCATGAAGAGTGTTATCCATGCACACACTGGGGAAGTTTCCTAAGTGGCGGGAACAGCAATATGACAGACCTGAATTTAGGGACAAGCTGGTGAGAAATGCAGTCTGACTGAAGTATAATGAGTGAGAAGCTCATGGTGGTATTTGAGGAGATATAGGCAAGACATAGCAGGCATTTCCTTACTAGACTGTTTGAAATATTAAATGAAATAAATGGTAACATACAATACCGGGTAGCATGGCATTAGCAAGAGAAAAATATTAACTGTCCAGACATCTAATTTTTTTAAGCTTCAGGAAATGATAATATAATTATATTATCTCTTTCTTTTGATTCCTTTCAACTTTTGGCTCCTTTAAGGTAAGAGGTGCTAGTCCTGCAGAGAAAGATGAAGGGAGGGTAAGAAAAGGCATGGATGAGTTCTCCAAAGGAGATCATATTTAACATTCTTTCTATCCTTATTCCCTTCTTTAAAATTCCCCAGAGTGTCCAAAGGCCAACATTGACATTCAGCCTACACAATGCACAAGCCTGTACTTAATAAGTAGGCCTTGATCTTTTACAGTGTTTCTGCCAGCGTGGTGAAGATCTTTAGTTTGTGCTCTGCATGTTTCCCTTTAATGTGCTCTCTGGTGACTCAGATTTATATTTACGAAGGCACACTATTTTCTCCAAATGAACTATCAGATACCCCAAACTTAATACATTCAGAAGTGATAGTTCTCTACCCAAGGACATTGTATTCCTTCTAGGTTCTCTGTTTACTTTGGGTAGCAGCTTTATTAAGATGTTTTCTTTGTAAAAAGCAGACTCAGCACTTGCAGAAAACTGGTGGCTGAGAATTAAATAGTTCATATTTACCCAACAATGCAAACCTAATAAACTGGCTTTTTTTTTTTCTATACATTCTATCTACATTGTGGCAGAATTTAATAGCTAACCAGCCTTTTAAATTAGGGAGACCTGAATGTTAGATTTTTAAATTAACTTTCTTTATGCACTTAAGCTAGAAAAATGATTTTCTGGTACTGATTTTGTTTGTATAAAGAACATAAATAACAGTAGTTAACTTCCACTGTACTATTTGGGATTAGAATTAATGATTATAGAAAGCTTGATGAGGTATCTATTACTTATTGGATTAAGAAGGAGAAAATAACAGCCACTACCATTTACTAAACACCAGCAATTTGACAAGCACTTCACTAAACACTTATATATACATATAATAATATATATACATATTATTTATAATATTTATACCCTCACTTCTTTCTCTGCAAGGCAGCACCTATTACCTTAAAGGTGCCAAAAGTTGAAAGGAGTCAAAAGAAAGAGATAATATAATTGTATTATCATTTCTTGAAGCTTAAAAAAAATTAGATGTCAGGACAGTTAATATTTTTCTCTTGCTAATTATGTAATATATAACATAAATATTATATATTATATAATATAAATGTATTATATTATGTAATATATAGTATATAATATAAATATATAATACATTTTATGTAATATATAATGTATAATATGTAATATATAATGTATATTATAATATATAATATATACATATAAATAATGTTATATATAATGTATATGTATATATATGTTTATATATTATATATGTCCACAATATATAATTGTATATTATATGTAATGTTACATAATTATTATGCAATAATTATAACATATTATAATAATACTCATATAATTATATGCATGATATATGCATAACTACATATATTATATATAATTATATATAGTATACATTAAATATTAAAGCAACAATATATATTATCATTGGCCCAAATTACTAATGAGAAGCTTAAGTTTTAGAGAAATTTAGAAGAAGCTGACAATTCTCTACTAAATTCTGTATCCATGATTTATATACAGTTTGTAGTAATAAGCTCCGTTATCTCTGTTTCTATGATTTGTATTACTCCTTTGCCTCATGCCTTTGATCTTGCACATATATCTGTCTTCCGGTCAAGACATTGGCTCCTCCCCACTGTAATTTGACCCCTCTTGTTTATGAACACATCTACATACCTTGTTCCCACCCGGATAGCTCCTGTCTTGTATGATGAACCTGAATATTCTCTCTCTGCTAATGACAATACCATGGATCCCACATTGTCTTCAGTTATGAGACATCTGATGTATCATTCTCTTATGTACCACAGAAGCTGGGCATTGCCAATATTTTCCCAGCTGGACTGAACGTTCCTTTTCAGCACCATCATACTTCATATAACTGCTTTTCTTGTCTAACAGATCACACCATTTCTCAAATACATAATTAATAGTCATGTCACCATGCTTTTTTCATCTTTCTCCTGGAAATATCTTAATTTTTCCCTAACTCATGAAGATCTACATTCCTCAAGACACAGAAAAAAAATGATTTTATTTCCCCCACTCCACTTCCCAGATCAAGATTATGGTCCCATATTCAGGTTTCTCTCAACATTTCATATGCAATTCTATTACAGAACTTTACTGTTAAGTATTTGTCCCATTTTATGCCTTGCAAATTACTTGAACACATGGATTTAATCTTTATAACTTTTATATATTCAGTGTAAATCAGTGTGCTTGGTATTCATAAAAACTTGTGGTATAAATACATGATGTCATGTAAGTACATGCTTTGTTCGATTTTTACATAGACGGCCCACAGTGAACGATGCCTCCTTTGTAGAGTCCTTCTTACAACTCTGAGTTTGGTCATGAGACTTCATTTGACCTATGAGACATTATCAAGAATGATATTAACAGAGGCTTGATAGACACTTACACACTGGGGCTTGTCTCCTTGGAATGTTACCTTCTTAAAAACCAGTGTATATTATGAATAAAACTCAGTCTAGAATAATGAGAGATGAGAGACCATGTGAAGAGAGGCCATAGAAGACATGAGGCCATTGTGTAGATTCCAGCTGTAGCTGAGCTCTCAGCTGTTAAAACTGGATAACTTAACCTCAGTTACACCATATGGAGCAGAACTGCCCAACTGAGCCCTGTCAACTGACAGAGTCATGACAAATAATAAGTTAATGTGGCTTTAAGCCACCCTAAACAACAAGAAACACTGAGACAGTCCTCCAAAATCCTGCCTAAGGAATGCGTAATTTCTAATATCATTTTTTGGCTTCATCTTTCCTTTTAAAATTTAGTAGAGATAATACATATTTCTACAGCTTGGGGAAATTCTTATCACACTGAATAGAAGAAGCATTTTGAAATGGCTTCAGCTATATTGGTCCAAAAATGTTCTAGAAAATGCCTTTCATTTTAAAGAAAAAGCTAAAATCAAACAAATAAGTGTCAGCAGCAATAATAAAACCAACGAAGCAAGGTATTCTGGGATTCACTATGTATTTCTACATTTTCCCTAGCAGAGCATATAATTGTTTCTGATTTGTTTGTCTCTTTGTTTCCTAAATACGTCTTCTCTATTTCTTGTCATTATTTCTTACTCTGCTGGATACCTTTTGCTTGCCCCTTAGTTTCTATCTGAATTTCCACATTCTGTACCCTGCTCTGTTCCCTGGGACGATGACCAATACAGAATGCATCAATAAGCTACCCTGCTCTCTTACAGAAAGGAGAGCACAGCAGGACATCCGGGGAAGGCTGGGGATTTATATCCACATACACTTTCTTCCTCTAGGCATCGCTTGAACAAAATTCTGTTATTCTCATTTGCCTTCTCTCTTCATGTTTTGGGAACTGTTCTAGCCCATTGCTCCTTTAAGCCAAAGGGTGCTGACAGTGTTTTACTGTTAGTAGCCTCGGGATATTGCACAATCCTTTGAGCTTCAGGAGAGGTTGTCCACAACTTTTTAAATACTACTAACAGCAAATGGTCAAGTTGGCCAAATTTGGACATGCTGCGTATTTCCTTCCAAAACTCTGATTTATTCCTTTAGTGTATTTTCCTAAAGGTCATTCACAAAAAATTTCCATTTCACTTGCAATTTAGCCATCCCTAAGTGGACACGACAGCTGAGGTTCCAAATAATACCAGCCAGGGGTATGATAATTATACTCTTTCCTGAATCAACAACACATTGTGCCACAAATATCCTAGTAATGTGTAGGTGTTCAGCATTTTATATGTTATACAGACTTATATATTCATGTTCACTCATAGAAAAAGCAAAAATTAGGAATGCTGCAGAGGCGATTAACAAATAATCCTTTGAAAAAGTATTTTGGTTTTCCTTTATTTTCCTCTCTCTCTCTTTATTTTTCTTATTTAGAAGAAAAGTAGAGGAGAGTTCACTCACATGTCTCAGAAATCATGTTAATGTCTTTGAGAGTGTTTTTAGAATGTGTTTTGAATTTGCTAGAATGGCTTAACTGAACAACACTTTATGCATTTGTAGCTACCACTTATTGACAAATTTCTATTTTCGATTATCTTTGAAAGGAATTATCAAATGAAGTGTATACTCATCCTTATTAAAATATTTTGTTATGTGGCATAAAGATTCCATATGAATATATAACCTATATATGTCTTAGCAAGAGCATGAGGTGAGCATGTCAAAGTCACAGCTTTTAAGAACCAGAAAGTTTCAAGGGAATACAGAGAAACTTCTGGAATTGTCATTATGAGAAACCTCTGAACTCTTCTTTGCTCATCACCCTAGAGTATTACTAAATAAGACACATTTAAGAATATATTACTGATCCCATAACGGCGGTGTGTCATTTACTCTCTTCTCTACAGACCTAAATGTTTAGATCTTGTCTATAGATAATGGCTTTAAAAAAATATAGCAGTATCTATTACTATCTACTAGTGGAAATTCTTCTGTGCTTTTAAGAAGTGACTATCAACTGAGTTGGTATAAGAATAATGCAAACAACAGTAAATGTAGAATGCCCCTGAGGTTTTAATTTTCTTTTTTCCATTTTTTAAAAAATTTCCAACTTTAAAAGTTGAGGGGTACACGTGCAGCATGTGCAGGTTTGTTACACAGGTAAACGTGTGCCATGGTCATTTGCTGCACAGATTATCCCATCACCCAGGTATTCAGCTCAGCATCCATTAGTTATTCTTCCCGATCCTCTCCCTCCTGCCACCCTCCACCTGATGACAGGCACCAGTGTGCACTGTTCCTCACCCATGTTTCCATGTGTTCTCACCATTTAGCTCCTACTTATAAGTGAGAGGAGGTGTTAGTTTGCTTTTCTATTCCCGTATTAATTTGTTAATTGCCTCTTGCTCCATCCACATCCCTGCAAAGGACATGATTTCATTCCTTTATATGGCTGCATAGTATTCCATGATGTATATGTACCACATTTTCTTTATCCGGTCTATCAGTGATTTGCATTTAGGTTGATTGATGGGCATTTAGGTCTTTACTATTGCGGGTAGTGCTGCAATGAACATATTGTGCATATGTCTGTATAAAATAACAATTTATATTTCTTTGTGCATATACCCAGTAATGGGATTGCTGGGTTGAAAGGCATTTCTGCTTCTAGGTCTTTGAGGAATCACCACGCTGTCTTCCACATGTTATATGGTTGAACTAATATACATTCTCACTAACAGTGTAAAAGTGTTCCATTTTCTCCACTACCTTGCCAGCATCTGTTAGTTTTTGACTTTTTAATAAGAGCCATTCTGACTGGTGTGAGATGGTATCTCATTGTATTTTGATTTGCATTTCTCTAATGATCAGTGATGTTGAGCTTTTTTACATGGGTTTGTTGGCTACAGGTATGCTTTCTTATGAGAAGTGTCTGTTCATGTCATTTTACCACTTTTTAATGGGTTTGTGTGTTTTTTCTTGTAAATTTGTTTAAGTTCCTTATAGATGCTGATATTAGACCTTCGTCAGATAGAGAGATTGCAAAATTTTTCTCCCATTCCTTTAGGTTGTCTGTTTACTCTGTTGATAGTTTCTTTTGCTGTGCAGAAGCTCTTTAATTTAATTATATTTGTCAATTTTTGTTTTTGCTGCAATTGCTTTTGGCATCTAGTCATGAAATCTTTGCCTGTGCCTATGTCCTGAATGGTATTGCCTAAGCTTTTTTTTTCCCCCCCTAGGGTTTTATAGTTTTGAGGTTTACATTTAAGTCTTTAATCCATCTTGAGTTGATTTTTGTATATGGTGTAAGGAAGGGGTCCAGTTTCAACTTTCTGCATATGGCTATCCAATTCTCCCAGCACCATTTATTAAATAGGGAATTATTTCCCCATTGCTAGTTTTTGCTAGCTTTGTCGAAGATAAGATGGTTGTAGGTGTGCGGTCTTATTTCTGGGTTCCCTATTCTGTTCCATGGATCTATGTGTCTGATCTTTTAACAGTACTATGCTTTTTTGGTTACTGTAGTGATGTAGTATAGTTTGAAGTTGGGTAGCATTATGCTCCCAGCTTTGTTCTTTTTGTTTTGGAATGTTGGACTATGCGGGCACTTTTTTGGTTTCAAATTAATTTTAAAACAGTTTTTTTCTAATTCTGTGAAGAATGTCCATGGTAGTTTGATGGGAATAAACTATATATTGAATCTACAAATTGCTTTGGGCAATATGGCCACTTTCATAATATTGATTCTTCCTATCCATGAGCATAGAATGCTTTTCCATTTTTTTGTGTCATCTATGATTTCTTGAGCAGTGATTTATAGTTCTCCTTGAATAGTTCCTTCACTTCTCTTGTTAGCTGTACTCATAGGTATTTTATTCATTTTGTGGCAGTTGTAAATAAGAGGTCATTCTTGATTAGGTTCTTGGCTTGCCTGTTGTTGGTGTAAAGGAATGCTAGTGATTTTTGCACATGATACTGTATCTTGAGAATTTGCTAAAGTTGTTTATCAGCTTAAGAAGCTTTTTGGCTGAGACAATGGGGTTTTCTAGATATAGGATTATGTCATCTGCAAACACAGATAGTTTTACTTCCTCTTTTCCTATCTGAATATGCTTTATTTTTTTCTCTTGCCTGATTGCCCTGGCCAGAAATTCCAATACTGTGTTAAATAGGAGTTATGAGGGAGTGCAACCTTATCTTGTGAAGGTTTTCACAGAGAATGCTTCCAACTTTTGGCCATTCAGTATGATATTGGCTGTGGTTTTGTCATAGGTGGCTCTTATTATGTTGATATATGTTCCTTCAATACCTAGTTTGCTGAGAGTTTTTAACATGAAATGATGTTGAATTTCATTGAAGGACTTTTCTGCACCCATTGAGATAATCATGTGGTTTTTGTCTTTAGTTCTGTTTATGGGATAAATCACATTTATTGATTTGTGTATGTTGAACTAGCCTTGCAACCCAGGGATGAAGGCCATTTGATTGTGATAAGTTTGTTGATGTGCTGCTGGGTTTGGTTTGATAGTATTTTTCTGAGAATTTCTGCATTGATGTTCATCAAGTACACTGGCCTGAAGTTCTCTTTTTTGTTGTTGTATCTCTGCAAGGTTTTGGTATCAAGGATGATGTTGGCCTCATAGAATGTGATAAGGAGAAATCCATCCTTTTCAATTTTTTTGAAATAGTTTCAGGAGGAGTGGTATCAGCTGTTCTTTGTACCTCTGATAGAATTCAGCTGTGAATCCATCTGGTCCTAGGCTTTTTATGATTGATAGGCTATTTATTACTGCCTCAATTTCAAAACTTGTTATTGGTCTGTTCATGGATTCAATTTATTCCTGGTTCGGTCTTGGGAGGATATATGTGTCCAAGAATTTATCAATTTCTTCTTGATTTACTAGTTTATGTGCCTAGAGGTGTTTATAATATTCTCTGATGATTGTTTGTATTTCTGTGGGGTCAGTGGTGATACTCCCCTTATCATTTCTGATTGTGTTTTTTTGAATCTTCTCTTTTTTCTTCTTTATTAGTCTAGCTACTGGTCTATTTTATTAATTTTTAAAATAAAACAGCTCCTGAATTAATTAATTTTTGAAGCATTTTTCATGTCTCTATCTCTTTCAATTCAACTCTGATCTTGGTTAATTCTTATCTTCTGCTAGCTTTGGGGTTTGTTTGCTCTTGGTTCTCTAGTTCTTTTAGTTGTGATATTGGGTTGTTAACTTGAGATCTTTCCAGCTTTTTGATATGGGCATTTAGTGGTGTAAATTTCCCTTTTAACACTGCTTTAGCTGCATCCCAGATATTCTGGTATGTTGTATCTTTGTTCTAATTAGTTTCAATGAACTTCTCGATTTGTCTTAATTTCATTATTTACCCAAAAGTCATTCAGGAGTAGGTTGTTCAATTTCCATGTAGTTGTATGGTTTTGAGTAAATGTCTAAATCTTGAGTTCTAATTTGATTGTTCTGTGGTCCGAGAGACAGTTTGTTATGATTTCAGTTATTTTACATTTGCTAAGGAGTGTTTTACTTTTGATTATGTGATCAGTTTTACAGTAAGTGCTGTGTGGTGATGAGAATAATGCATATTCTGTTGTTTTGGGGCACGGAGTTCTGTAGATAACTGTCAGATCCATTTGATCCAGAGTTCAGGTCCTGAATATCTTTGTTAATTTTCTGTCTTGATGATCTGTCTAACATTGTCAGTGGGGTGTTAAATTCTCCCACTATTATTGTGTGAGAGTCTAAGTCTCTTTGAAGGTCTCTAAGAACTTGCTTTATGAATCTGGGTGCTCCTGTATTGGGTGCATATATATATTTAAGATAGCTCTTCTTGTTGAAATGAACCCTTTACTATTATGTAATGCTCTTGTCTTTTTAAAATTTTTGTTGGTTTAAAGTTTGTTTTGTCAGAAACTAGGATTGCAACCCCTGCTTTTTCCTGTTTTCCATTTGCTTGGTAAATTTTCCTCCATTCCTTTATTTTGAGCCTATCAGTGTCATTGCATGTGAGATGGGTCTCTTCATGCATACTGCTGGGTCTTGGTTCTTTACTCAGCTTGCCATTCTGTGTCTTTTAATTGGGACATTTATCCCATTTACATTTAAAGTTAATAGTGTTATATGTAGATTTGATCCTGTCATTATGATGCTAGCTGGTTATTTGGCAGACCTGTTTATGTGGTTGCTTCATAGTGTCACTGGTCTGTGTACTGGTGGTAGTGAATTCCCTCAGCATTTGCTTGTCTGTAAAAGATCTTATTTCTCCTTCTCTTATGAAGCTTAGTTTGGCCAGATACAAAATTCTGGGTTGGAAATTATTTTCTTTAGGAATGTTGAATATTGGCTCTCAGTCTCTTCTTGTGTAGGATTTCTACTGAGAAGTCAACTGTTAGTATGAAGTACTTCCCTTTGTAGGTGACCTGGGCTTTCTCTCTGGCTGCCCTTATCATTTTTTCTCTCATTTTGACCTTGATGACTATGTGTTTTGGAGATGATCTTCTCATGGAGTATCTTACTGCAGTTCTCTGGATTTCCCAAATTTGAATGTTGGCTTGTCATGCTAGGTTGGAGAAGCTCTCTTGGATGATATCTTGAAATATGCTTTCCAAATTGGTTCCATTCTCCCTGTCTCTTTCAGGTACCCCAATCAGTTGTACATTCAGTCTCTTTACATAATCCCACATTTCTCAAAGTTTTCGTTTGTTCTTTTTCATTCTTTTTTCTCTATTCTTGTCTGCCTGTCTTATTTCAGAAAGATAGTCAGATTCTTTCCTTCATTTGGCCTATTTTGCTATTAATAGTTGTGGTTGCATTGTGAAGTTCTTGCACTATGTTTTTCAGCTCTGTCAGGTCAGTTATGTTTCTCTCTATATTCGCTATTTTTGGCTGTCAGCTCCCGCAGTGTTTCACCATGATTCTTAGCTTCTTTGCATTGGGTTACAATATGCCCCTTTAGCTCAACAAAGTTAATTTTTATCTACATTCTCAAGCCACTTCTGTCATTTCAGCCATATCAGCTTCAGCACAGTTCTGAACGTTTGCTGGAGAGGTGTTGAGGTCATTTGTAAGAAAGGAGGCTGTCTGGCTTTTTGAGTTTGTAGCATTTTTACATTGATTCTCATTTTTGTGGGCTATCTGCCTTTGATCTTTGAAGTTGCTGACCTTTAGATAGGGTTTTTTGTTTTTTTGTTGTTGTTATTATTGTTTTTGTTTGTTTGGTTTTCTTTCAACAGTCTGGCTATTCTTTCATACAGCTACTGTGGTTTGCTGGAGAGTCTGCGCTAGATCCTAGATGCCTCGGATTTTCTAGTACTTGGAGGTATCACCAGTGAAGGCTGTGAAACAGTAAATATGGCAGCCAATAATTAGTACATTTCATTTAGGTTTGGCCGAGGGCCATCACCATGGCTCTAGTTGCATGGATATTAGCATAGGATTGCAACTGATTATATGAGAAGGCTTGACTTTCACATCAACATAGCATCTAGAGTTATTTTTCAAAATATAAGTCAATAGTGACAATAAACTGTTCAAACTTCTTCAAAATTTAGCATTTCTTTAGCATGAAAACCACAGTCCCTACAGGAGCCTAGGTCTTTAATCAAATACTCAAGTCCCAACCACAGCCACCATTTGGCCTCCTATCTCCTTTCAAACATGGATCAGATTACTTTAGTTGCAATAGTTTTATATTTATATTTTTTTGGTTCAAAATGCTTCCAAGAGTTCTCTCAAGTCAGGAATTTTGTACTTCAGTACTGGCCAATTTTTCTGCCTGTAGCACTGTTTTCCAAGATATTTCAAGTCCTGTTCCAAGACATTATAGACTTTCATACAACTTTACACAAACTAGCAACCACATTGGCCTGTATCTTATACCATCCAACATTATTGTACATGGTATTTTATATATGGTATAATATATATTACCATATATGGTATCATATACAATCCAACATTATTGCTCTCCTCACCCCACAAGGGGACGAAATTTGGTTTGTTTACTCCCGTATTTTTTGTCCCTTAGAACAATGAGTTACTTACTACTTCCAGATGGAGTGTTCTAAGTCTTGACTTAAAAGAGTGTTATCTTTTCTTACACACAGTACCTAGCCCACTGCAACATTTATTGCCATCTTCATATTCACCTGCGTTTTTACTGTTGCTGTTGCAATAAAAGAATAAACATGGCCCTTTCTGGCCTTAGGGGTTTACTTATTTAGGCCAATCATAATGAGAAAAGGCAGTCAACACAATACACTTGAGGTAGAAAAAAATATAACTTGGAAGAATGTGGGAGCATCTGAAATATTGTAGTTTATAGAGGCTTTCTCGAGGAAATAATCATTGAGCTTAGTCCTGGATGAACAGAGTTAGTGAGGAAAAGTAATGTGTCAAAATAATCCAGGGAGACAGAACAGAATAAATAAAATCTTGAAGTAGGAAATATCATGGTTTGGGAGGGTGGTTTAACTAGGAGATGTTTTAGGCCTCATAAAATGTGGGTAGGGGATATCTTTTTACTTTATAACACTCTCAAATAGATTTCCCAAAATGACATCTACAGACTGAAAGATGTTCTCATTTTCATGTTACTCTAGGCAATTGTCAAAAAGGTTGTTGGCCCCATAATAAAGCCTAATTATTTTAAGTTCCCATATTCTTGCTTCTTAAATTTCTTACATTGATCCTGACATTGAAATATAAAAATGATTTGTTGGGGCCAGCATTTTTGCAACCTGTAATCCCAGCACTTTGGGAGGCCGAGGTGGGCAGATCACCTGAGGTTGGGAGCTTGAGACTAGCCTGGCCAAGATGGTGAAACCCAGTTTCTACTAAAAATACAAAAATAAGCCGGGCATGGTGGCAGACGCCTGTAATCCCAGATACTCAGGAGGCTGAGGCATGAGAATTGCTTGAACCTGTGAGGCAGAGGTTGCAGTGAGCCGAGATCGTGCCATTGCACTCCAGCCTGGGTGACAAGAGCAAAACTCTGTCTCAAAAATAAATAAATAAATAAATAAAATAAATAAAACTTTGTTGGACTTCTAATCTTTAATTTTTCAGTCTCTCACTTAACTTGGTGATGCCTCATGCCAGAAGTCTTGAATCTATTAAAGTGTATGACTACAAAAACTGGTAATCCTTTCTGTTTGGCTGAATTTCTATAGTAAATGACATTTTCACGTGTTAAGCAGCCATCAAAAGGAATGTCCCTTTGTTATTGAATACACGGGACCAGAAGTTTAGAAAATTCAGGTACAGAAGATAAACATATTGGAGGCTTTATTAAAGGAAATATGTTGTTAGAGTAAATGAGCTCATGAGCTTTAAAAATGAAAGTATTCAATTTATATTCCAAGGAGATTTAATATGTATTATTAGGATAAATTATGTGTACTCAATTAAAAATTAGAGGAGATGGAGTGAAGGGAGTTGAAGGTGTCAGGGAATAAAATTGATCACTAGATGAAAATGTCTTGACTTTTTCATAGGCCCTATAAAACAATACCAGAATTTTTTAAATGCCTTTTTTTTTTTTTTTTTTTTTTTTTGAGACGGAGTCTTGCTCTGTCACCCAGGCTGGAGTTCAGTGGCATGATCTCGGCTCACTGCAAGCTCCACCTCCCTGGTTCATGCCATTCTCCTGCCTCAGCCTCCTGAGTAGCTGGGACTACAGGCACCTGCCACCACGCCCAACTAATTTTTTGTATTTTTAGTAGAGACGGGATTTCACCATGTTAGCCAGGATGGTCTCGATCTCCTGACCTTGTGATCCGCCCTCGCGGACTCCCAAAGTGCTGGGATTACAGGTGTGAGCCACTGCACCACGCCCTAAATGCCTTTTATTCACCCCACTCATATTAAACAAAAAGATATATTAACTTTTTCAATATGTTATGTAGCTTCTTCAAATCATATTGGAAAATGTTCTGTTAGTGCTTTTCTAGAATCTGTGTAGGCTGACTTACAGACTCTTTCACAGAGACACTAATTTATGTTTTAATTATTTCTATTCAAATTTATAAGATTTTTTCAAATTTAATTTTGTGACTCAATTTTCAGTGAAAATTTAGCAAATGTACAAAAATATTTACCCATTTATCAAAATATTTAAGGTATGTTGTGAACATAAACACATCTTTATACTACATGCTCTTGATAGTCCAAGTAATAAATTTTTTGTAATTTTTAATTGTTTTATTTTTAAGTCTCTGAGAAATATGAAATATAGTTATGTCCTTGGAAGCTGGTTTACTGCAGCTCTTAAATGGCTTCTCACTGGCAACTAAATACTCTCTTATTATGGTCTAAATACCCCAAACTAAGAGAGAAGCTTCAGATGTAAATTGATAAATGACTTGTCTTTATTTGCTGGTCCTAGTCCCCTTATCTTTTATAAAAGTTTTTTTCAAAGGTGTCATAACACTGGATGTTCCCTCCCATTTATTTAATATACGAGTGAATGGTATGCCAAAGGAATGCAGAGCTGGGCAGAAGTTAAAGTAGTGAAAACAAGTTTAATTCAGGACTATTTCATTAAGGGAAGAGAGACCGCAAAATGAGAATGGGCTCCATTCTGACTACACCGAGGAGAACAGCGACTTATAGCCAAGAAGCAGGGGTCTGTGGATGGAAAATTTCTAAGAGAAGACATGGTGTTTGGGGAGAGTTCTGGCTGAATCAACCTAACAGGATTCCTGCTGAAGGCAGGCCAGGGTGATCAGGTATCAAACACAGGGTGTGAAAAATCCTGGTCAGACATTGAGAGTGATCTGTTATTGAGGGAGGGAGAAATTCCCTAAACTGCCCTGGCAGTTTTATTTGCTGAAACGGGATTTTACAAGGTAGTGCACAGATGAGTCTAGGGGCAGGTTCAAAAGAAGCCTGACTACAGCTTATTTGAGCAAAGAATTTTGACACTTAATAGGTCCTACTTACTTAAATTTGTGTATATAATTTCTACAATATAGAAGGTTGTTTAGATTTTTTGACTACACGCTGCACATTGCTCACAATATCAGCATAACTAATTTTCTCCTGATTCATGAGTACATCTATTTAGAACTATAAGTCTGATTCAGACTGAACTCTCAATCAGCGATTTTATTTTCACATTAAATTGCACGTTTTAGGAAAATGTTATTATTCCTAACAGTCATGTAAGTCCTCAGACTACAGGCAGTAAGAGCTGATTATAACTCAATATTAGTAATAATTAATGACATGGAGAAATATATCAGGAGCAAATGAAGAAAACGGCAAAACAGCAGTTCTCAAAGTCTGAGAACAACCCAGGCCTATGAAAATACATGATTTTCTAATGATAAGAAATTCATAACTCATGGAGGTATTAGAGTGAAGGAAAATTGTCAGCTGATTGACAATGTATTATGTATTTATCAATGGATCAGAGACAAGACCTAGCTATTACTTTCTTTCTGCTATTTATCTACCTGTCTGTCTACCTTTCAACCAAACGCAAATTTGTAACAATGTTTCAGTAGATGAGGAGTAAACGGAATGTCTCTCTGTCCTCTTGCTTAACAGAGAGGATTGCTAAGAGTTCCTTGTGGTGCGATTATAAATATTTAAGTGCGTGTAGCTATGTGTACTTTTGTATGTACATATGTATTTTTATTTCTAAGTGGTTTCTATAGCAGTAGAGAGAGATTGATCCAAGGTAACAGGGATGGTGAGGTAGAGAGAAGATTGTGGGGGAAAACGAAGTAGATTAGCAGCTTAGACTTTTTCAATTTAGAAAAGTAACTT
Organism: Pan paniscus; assembly: GCF_029289425.2. Classification (NCBI taxonomy): domain Eukaryota; kingdom Metazoa; phylum Chordata; class Mammalia; order Primates; family Hominidae; genus Pan; species Pan paniscus. Next base: position 58,199,633 of record NC_073249.2, on the reverse strand, counting down.
AACTTATATATCAACTTTGGGAATAAATAGAGCCTTCTGAAAAACCATGAACATTTAGATAGAACACAAGGTTTTAGGATCATTGATTTATTTTCATCTTTATCCTATGGAAAACTGGCATTTTGGCAGAAAAGAGTTAAGAGAATTCTAAAATAAAAATACAGAGCAGAGTTAAATTTGAATTTAAGATAATGAATAATGTTGTAGTATAAATATGTCCCAAATTATTTATTGTTTATCTGAAATTCAAATTTAACTGAGTTTGCTGCATTTTACATGGCAACTGTACTCCCTCATTTCATGAGATTCTTGATTTGTGCATTTTACTTTCTAAATGTCTACCACATCATTAACCCCAAATAAATACCTGCTACACATTCACCTGCTCTCCCAGCTGTGCGACTGTATTCTTTTTTTTTTTTAAATATTTTAGTATTTATTCCTTTTGAAGGAAGCAATATATCAACCATTATTATGATTCAGGAAACACAGTAGATTAAGATTATTAAATTGATTGCTTTTTCTATTTACTCATTCAATACAGATATTTATTTAACACCAGGAATGAAGCAGCTGTGTTAGTTCATGTGGTATTCAGTTATTTTACTTTTTTTTTCAGGTGTGTGTGTGTGTGTGTGTGTGTGTGTTTGCACGCGCATCTTTTAAAAGCCAAACCAAAGAGTAATTGTACAATGTGGCGACTGTATTCTTGTTCTTCATTTAGGTTCTGAGAGCTGGTTCTAGTCCCATGGATTGACAACTCCCATCTGGAACGAGGAATACCTTAACCCAGAGTTAATAAACCTTATTTTTTTCATATTATCACCCATTAAGGAGGCCTTGTTAAACTTTTTTCTTCCTAATCACTCCCCCAACTTCCACAAAGTTTTACTATCACATATATACCATATATACGTTTATTTAGGGTGGTTCTTTGGAAAACCACAGCCATTGTAATAACTAAGATTTGTTTTTATTCCAAGAACTAGTTATGCTCCCCTGGGGCAATACTTCCTCCCTTGAGAATGCATGCATTAGTTCTCAAGGCAGGTCTTCCTCTTTGCTGTTGAATGGATCTGTCTCAATACCAAAGAGTTCAGATCTCTACTGCTGAGAAAAAAAATAAAGTCATCTCAGGCATTACCCATATTGGCATCAAAGAAGAGAAACACTATACTTTACATTTCTGGGGCAAATTTTACAAATGCCAAATACTAGAGGCCTCCATGAGAGGTCATTTCTGAAGGATACAAATGCCCATTAAAGGAAGAGAGTCTTCGGATGTCATGATTCAGAATATGCTTATTTGAATATCCTAATCATTACATTAATACACTTCATTGGAATTTTTTGAAATTTAAGGCTCTTATATTTTTACTTATCTTTTGATCAAAAAATTAAAAAATAAATTTGGAAAGACCTACATTTTAAAAATAAACAGTTTATTTTCATAACATTTTCTTATCGTTCATTATTACTAATGACACACACGTTAATCAGCTTGCCATATGTTGGCACAGCTGTGATTGGTTTGTCCAAATCTCTACAGATTTTTCCTTTGCTGCTCCGAGATATTTTTCAACATGGGAGCAGAGTGCCATCGTGCTCTGTGTTAAGACATGGTATAGAGTCAGCATATGCTCTCCAGTACTTCTTGGCAAGACTGGTAGCTCATATTTATTTATTTATGAGTTATTTCAAATAGTTCTCCTTTTTTTTCTTACATTGTGGCAGGTTTAAATGGTCTTTTTAAAATGGGCATGGCAAATATTCTTGTAATGTTTTTTACATCTTTATAATCAAATTTATTTATATAGAAATATGTATAATTTTATAAATATGAGGTGTACATTTTTAAATATAAATACGTAAATATATATTTAGATTCGATTTTTTGTATATTATACACTGTAGAAGAATATATTTGTTGAAGAACAAGAATACAATGTAATATATACATATTTGTTTGTTTGTTTAAGACGTGGTCTTGCTCTGTTGCCCAGGCTGGAATGCAGTGCCCTGATCTTGGCTCACTGCAGCCTCAATCAATCTCCTGGCCTCAATCTATCTTTCCCACCTCAGTCTCCCAAGTAGCTTGGACCACAGGTGTGCACTATGATGCCTGGCTAATTTCTTTTCTTTCTTGTAGTCAGAAAGTCTTGTTATATTGCCCAGGCTGGTCTCCAAAACCTAGGCTCAAATGATCCTCTTGCCTTGACCTCCCAAAATGCTGAGGTTACAGGTGTGAGCCACTGTGCCCAGCCAATCAAATTTAGTAACATTATATTTTCTATCTTATAGACACATATGACGTTCTTCTTTACATCTTGCTGACTTCTTGCCCACTTACAATCACTTCTTTCCCACTTACTTCCCTTTTACTGAAGCTGAAATCCTTTACACTGCTTCTCACATGCTTACTTCAGTGTGACGCAATTCATGAGAAACTCCTTAGTTTCCAGAATCAAGTCAGATGGGCAGTATGAGGAATTATGTGTCATGTAACTGGGGATGAGAAAAAAACCTAGGTACTTCTGTAGCAATAACAAAAGTGATAGCTTGGTTTCAGTCTTGTAAAGCCTGCAGAGGAGCAAAGAAAAGCCAATGAAGGTTCAGTAGGGTGGCAAGTGGCATGTCTTGGCTGCTGAACATTTTTCTCAATGAAAAATAGACTTACAGTATCACTAGAAGAAAGTCTGCATTTTCTTCTTAAGATGTATATAGTAACATTGTGACTTTCTTGCATTATTTACTTGAACAAAATAGAAATGCTTTATGGTTGTTTTTCGTATTTTGGTTTTGTTTTCTTTTTAATTTTTCTTCTTTTGGGAGGGATAGTCATCAATCAAGCAGACACAATCTAGACACAATCTAGGGTGTGTCTGAAGATAGCAACAAAACAGACTCCTAGAGAGAAGCATATAAAGACACAAGGAGATATAAAAGGCCAGTAGGAAAATAAGTAATAATATACTGAAACAGGAAACAGAATGCTGTTCACACCAGCACTACAGAGGAACAGCTTCAAGTATTAGGCAGATGATTTCAATCAGATGAGTTTTTTGAAATAAATCTTAGATAGCTTAGTATTGGAGCTAGGAATCCATTTCTTGGGAGTTAGTTGCCAGGAGGCTCGCAAAACCTAGGCTAGAACCCAGAGCATCTAGTGCTGAGCAAATGATTCATTCATTCATCAATATGTTTGGATGGCTACTACATTCAAGGAATTGGGTTTGTTGCTGAAGACATAATAATGGGCTTTAAACGTAGCAGACACAGATCTTAACTGCATGGAACTTATGAAACAGAGTCTTGAGAAAAGCGAATAAGACAAAGACCTTATTTTTTAGACAGGAGTACAAGGTCTGAGAAACAAAGAATTGGTATTTAAACTGTGACACAAGGTCAGGAAGCATAACATTTGCTAAATCCCTTAAGTGTAATTTGGAATTTACAAGTCTGGTTCTACAAAGAACCTGATTCTTCCTATTATTGTGTAGAATAATATTAATTATTTTCCTTCTCCTCACCCTCAAGGTCAACCCTTTAAAATTTTCTCCCATTAGCCATATAAAAGTAAGAAATTAGCCTAATGCTGACAGGTGTGTGCATTGGTAATGGACTCTCAAAAAAAAAAATTAGACAACAAAAAGCTCAGATTTTTAGCCTTTGCAAATTTTGGTGTTGTAAATACTCCTATCACTGTCTATTTTAAGCCACCAATGTTAAACAAGCTGCTGGCAAAATTCCTGAAATAATAGGAATCAGCTCTCAGAAACCCATATAAACAGGTTCCAGCAAAATAATGAATGTTGACCTCGTAATGCCTGCCTGATCTCTCGACTATTAAAAGAGATAGCCAAATCTTTGAAATTAAGCCTTGAAAAATGTTTGTATTAAAATATTAGCCACACCCCCAGTGACTGGTTAGTTCCAAAAGAAAAAAGAAGGTAGACATGTTTAGAGTTATGTTATTTTCTTTAAACCTATTAGCCTTATTTTAGGGTTTATCCCATAATTGGACTTGGGGTATTTTACTCCAGATAGTTAACTGACTTAAACAACAAAAAGAAAAATATTTGAGGAGTACAGATCCAGATACACCCAAATTTCTAATACTGTATAAAGGGGACAAATCTATCTATCTACTGCATGTATGTTGAATAGTCATGATTATTTGTATGAGTACATAAGTCCATATTATTATACATAACAATGAATGAACAATGGAATCATAATTGGAACAATCTCATTTATTATTTATAATCTCCATGCCTTTACAGGGACATAGAAATTTCAGCTAACACCTTGTAAATTTAGCTATTCTTTATCAAATATCAGACATATACTAACATATGCCTGTCCAATTTCAGTTTATTTTGTTACTTAATTAAGGATGCTTAGAAGGCAAGAGAATGTGGAGGGCAAATAAAGGTTGCATGCAAAAACAATAAAAACTAATGGTTTTTAGAAGTGTGAGTAAAATCTGTAGATTTTGTTTATCTCTACATTTCACGTCTTCATTACAATGGATAATCAAGAGTTGACTACCTTGTAATTAGAACTGAAGTTGAAGAACAAATCCAACAATTCACAATTTATATTATAATATAACTCATCAACCCACTAAATATATATTAATAGGGCATTCAAAATCATGCATTTGGCATTTCAAAGGAAGTTTCCCACATCTGGAGTGATTTGGGACACATTATTTAGTGACCTCTCTTTATTTCAGCTATTTTGGTGAGTTCTATTTTGCATAATATTACAATCAGACCTTGAGTATAAAATGGTAATGGAGGGGAGGTGGATAATCTTCATCTCTGGATAATTCTGGAGAAAATAATACAATCGAAAAAAGAATAGAGAAACCAAATTTTAAGGTAATTAGTCACAAGTATAAATGACTGTTGATAAGTTTTGAGATTATTTAAAAATTATAGGCTTTTAACTAACATTTGATTTTGAAGTTTTCACTTTTTAAACGTGGAATTTCACTGAACTTGTCTCATGAAATTGTAATTAGTCATAAAATTTATCTCCCATAATATTATACTATTAATAGGTAAATGTAAGAGTATTTCTATATATTTGTTCTTTGGTACTGCAAAATATTCTCTGATTCATCTGAGTTTATGAGTAACATTAATTGTTATGTACTTCAGATATGTAAGACTGTTAGAAGCTGGGAGTTATGTACATTTGTTTTAATATTATGAAGTAGTAAGTAAGACAAGTTCGGGACACTGTTAAGTTTGATGCTAAGTCCCAGCAATGTTTGAGAACACATTAATAGACATTATCTGGAAATACTTTGTGAAATAAGTCACAGTTCAGAACAAAAAGTATTGTTATGACAAGCATTGACAACTAAAGATAAGTATTGACAATTCTTTTTTTTTTTTTTTTTTTTAATTGTCACAGGGTACTTGAGGTGTTGCTTTTCTGGCTGTAAACCTCTAAGGCCAGTGGAGCCTTTGCCTGAGTTTTGCTGGGGCCTCCTGTACTCATCCCGCCCACTTGGTCTGGCAGGCTGCACTCAGCTCACAGTACCGGCCTGGGTCCCATGCCCGCCAAGGGCAAACCAAGAGCAGAGCTGTGAGGGGTGTATTTGTGAGCAATTGTTGGATCTGGTCACTGCACATGACCAGGCATGCTGGCTTCAGTTGGGTGGGCAGTTCCAGGCACTGGCATGGGTGATGGCTCCCTGTGAGTCTGCAGCTGGACCAGGTGTACTGTAAGCTGCTTTCATGGCTGGCACTGGGACATGCAGTGGTGCCTGGCAGCTTGGAGACACCAGGAACCACAGAGCCCCAAAGAGAGTGTCACAGCCCTGACTCAGGGAGCTCCTAGGTCTGGGATCCTTGAAGGGCCACAGCTCTTCTCTCATTCTTTCTTCTCTCCTTTTTGTTGCCCACAATGTGGCAAGCAAGGAGTGTGTTTCAGCCCTGTTTGTGTTACAGTTCTTTCAGCCCTGCCATTTGGCAGGTCCTGAATTTTTGTCCCGTGTCCAGATTGAATGAGGAATGTGGTCAAGAGGGAGGTGTGCACGGCAAAGGTGTGCTTTACTGAGCGACAGAACAGCTCAGAGGAGACCCGCAGTGGGTAGCTCCTCTCTGAAGGCAGGTTGTCCCATCATCTGCCAGAGTCTGGCTGCGTCCAGGATTTCTTTTTTTTTTTTTTTTTTTTTTTTTTGAGACAGAGTCTCGCTCTGTCGCCCAGGCTGGAGTGCATGGCATGATCTCCGCTCACTGCAAGCTCCACCTCCCGAGTTCACGCCATTCTTCTGCCTCAGCCTCCCAAGTAGCCGGGACTACAGGCGCCTGCAACCACGCCCGGCTAATTTTTTATTTATTTTTTATTTTTATTCTTATTTTTAGTAGAGACGGGGTTTCACCGTGTTAGCCAGGGCGGTCTTGATCTCCGGACCTCATGATCCGCCGGCCTCAGCCTCCCAAAGTGCTGGGATTACAGGCGTGAGCCACTGCCCCCGCCCGGCCAGAGTCCGGGATTTTCATGGGCTTCAGAGAGGAGGAAGTGCATGCTGATTGGTCCATGGCTGGCAATGGGTAGGCCTGAAGAAAGCACCATATGTTCTCACTCTGGTCCATGGAAATGGCAGCCCAGCCCCCAGGCCTCAAGCTGTCCCTGGTCTGAAGGTGGAGTTTCATGGGGTACTTGCTCCTTTCCACCCAGGAGCCTTTCTGCCTCCTGCTACCATTAACTTGCTATCCACGGTGTCCACAGCACTCAGGCTGTTCATGCTGAAGGGTGCCTGCAGGCCGGTGGAGAGCCACCCTTAGTCCCCCTCAGCCTCCCTCCCATGCTTATTGGTGCCCAAAGTCCAGAGGGGAACGGTAGCAGGGAGCTGGCATGTCAGCGCTGTCCCGAGGGCATACACACCTAGCCAGGTCGTGACAGTGCATGGGCTAAGTCACAACTTTGCTTAAAAATCAGAGTGGGCACTGGGAGCAGGGAGAGGCCAGGCAGTGGATGCAGGCATTCTGAGCCTGAGGGAGCTGGGGGGCTACCTGGGCCTCCAAGAGTGCAGAGATGCCCATGTCTGCAGCAGAGACTTGGTGGCTGCAGCTGCACCCGAGAGGGCAGGTCCCAAACCTACAACTTCAAAGGGGTTGGGCTTTCAAGTGGATCCTGATCCTGGCTCCTGGCTCCAGCTGGATCCATGGAACATGAAGCCCTGTCTGCACTCCCCCAGCTGCAACCAGCGTCATGTAAGAGGCCACTTCAGATGGGCTCTCACTGCCATCAATATGGTGCCAGAAAAATCAAGTGAATTTGACAGATGAATAAAGACAGAAAGTAGAAAATGGAAGTAGATGTTAGAGACATTTTATTTTTATTTTAACAAGGTATGTAAAATATTTTATAATTATTGTTGAGAGAAATGTGAACTCATTTAAATTGTGATCATAGACGCTAATATTAATTGAGTTTATATTCCCTACCAGGGTTATTTTAGTTTTAGTTTTAGGTGTGTGTGTGTGTGTGTGTGTGTGTGTGTGTGTCATTTTATACATACAAATTTCCTAGGATGTAAAATGTTTTAATCTATTCTCATTTTAAAAATAGAAAACACGTTTAGAGCTATAAAGTAACCCATTAAAGGTCAATTAGCTATCAAATTAAGGATCCTAGTTTAAAATGCTATAGTGGGGTCTATCATCAGGGGCTATACTTCTAACTAGAAGATTGTTCTGTGAGAGGAAAACAACTAGAAAAGCCATTTTTGCATCCTTGAAGGGCTAGTTATGAATGGTGGAGAAAACATCACACATTTTTTACTCCAGAAATCACAACAAAAATAAATACATAAAAAAAAACAAATTCATTGAAGATATCAAATATATTTTTCCCATGCTAGATCTATTCAACAATAAAATGAGCTCCCTTACAAAAAATGAACTCCTTATTCTAAGAATTACTGGGGCAGGCATGGTGGCTAATGCCTGTAATCCCAGCACTTTGGGAGGCTGAGGCTGGTGGATCATGAGGTCAGGAGATCGAGACCATCCTGGCTAACACGGCAAAACCCCATCTCTACTAAAAATACAAAAAATTTGCCAGGCATGGCGGTGGGTGCGTGTAGTCCCAGCTACTCGGGAGGCTGAAGCAGGAGAATGGTGTGAACCCGGGAGGCAGAGCTTGCAGTGAGCTGAGATCACACCACTGCACTCCAGCCTGGGTGATAGTGCAAGACTCTGTCTCAAACAAACAAACAAAAAAAAGTTATTTGAGAAGTACTTTTTTACTATTAAAAATATTGTGGATATTCTCATATTCTCTCTACATTGGAAGGAATGCTCATTTATTTTTCTCTGGGAAAAAAAATTATCAATTGAGGGCCTAAATTTACAAAAACATGACCAATACTAAAGCAATAATAAATCCATTTCCATTTTTCCAAGGGCCAATAATATTCATCAAACTTAAATATGAATATATGTACACATATAAAGTAGAAAAGGCCAAGTTTACTACCAATTAGTTGATTTAAATAATTCTAAGCAAGAAATAACAGCATGTTTCTTCCCAGCTACATTTTTTTGCCTTAAAAATAGCAAGTTACTTATTCTACTGAGTATATTGATTTGAGCTATTTCATTTATCATTTTATCTGTGTAGATATCGTGATTTATCTCTAGTTTCATCATGAAATATTGATAGTAGATGAATTATGTAACCCAGAAGACAGAAAGTATATAAACAATGTAAATTAGTACAAAATATCACAAAATTATTTTGAATCATTTTTCTTTCACTTATGTTGATTTTTGGTTCAAAGACTAATATGTAAATCTGTTGTCACTTAAACATGTCTCTAAAATATAGTATAACTTAATAAACTGGAACTGTTCTATTTCTTAATCTCACTAGCGAATTCCACTGTTGGTATGTTTTTATCTATTGGTATATACTCATATGTTATTTTATCTAACTAGTTCCCAAAGGTACTACTTGACAATGTATGTTTCTCCTAGGTTTGAAACCTAAATACATTCATTTTACAGACTCTGACTTCCTTCTACTACTACAAGGTGATTTTAAGAAATGCTGTCATTATTTATCTTTCAAGAGGACAGCTTCTGTTTCTTCTTTTTGTAAGAGACTAGGTATCAAGTGTGACCTACCAAGAGTACATATACATGCTCTGAAACTTTCTCTGTTATTGTCGATGCTGTAAACAAACAAGAAAGCAGCAACAAATATAGAGCTTGATCACGCAAAATTGTTGACAATGTTGGAAATGATAGACTGTATAGACCCATCAAAGCGCATCTTCATTTTTAAATATATCTAATACTTAACAGAATTAAATAGGCAAGGATACATGTGAAGTCATTTACTAACATTTTTTACTTATATTTCATTCAGCAAAGCCATGTATTTTCTCAAAAATATACCAAGCTTAGGTATGTGTTTCCTGGCAATGGTAAGTTACAGTTAAAGGGACTATGGTTTATGAACATAAACAACTTTTTAAATATATTTTTAAATGTTTGTTCATTTCTCAAAAATATTTTGATAGAGAGTCCTTACTTTTCACATCAGTAAAGATCTGTACCACACTTCTTGTATAGAAAATTTAGAAATCTTTTACAGGTTATTAAAGCATGCCTTAGTCTGACTGTATCATAGTCATTCTGGATGTTGTTTAAAAAAATGCAGATTTTAGAGTTCACCACTTTTCTGTTTAATCCATGTTTCTGGGGTAAAGGCAACACAAACTATGGTTTGCAAAAGCATGCCTGGTATTTTTTTTACATTCTAAAATTCTGGATCCATAATGTTATAAAAACCACATTCCAGTGTTGCATATGTAATAACACTTTCTATGAAACTAAAATTCTAGTTCATGTTTATCTCATTATATTCTACTTCTGCAAAATGTATACCTTCCAAAGAAGGTATACCTGACCTTGGGGTCAGGTTAAGTGGCTCTACTTGTGATGTGTTACTTTGGCTTCCCCCTTGAAAATTACTGTGCCATCTGACTTTAAAAAATAATGTCTAAAATATCTCTTTCTGCTGAAAATGGATTAAAACCTCAAGAGGACTTGACAGTTTAATATAGAAAATGCCTATCATTTATCTATATGTTATGCAAAAATAGTATGAGTTTAGGTTAATGTAAAGAAGAAATTCACAAAGTCAACAATAAACAACAGCATTTTTTCCTGGTTTGATTTCTCAGTAATGTATCTGAAAACTTCCGTTGACTTTTTATCCAGCATTAAAAGTGCACATTATAGACAGCTTTGTTAAATAATTGGCAACATCAAAAATGCATGTTCTACAACATAAGCCTGATATAATGTAGTGATTGTGCCCTAAGAATTTTTTTAAAATTCATATGTTACATTTACATGGATGATAAAGGCATACACATACACACACACACACACACACACATATATATACACACAAACATATATAATTGCTAGAGGGAGCAATGCACTGCAATGTTTGTAAATGCAAGCATATATAGATTATAGTTTTTATTGTTATTTTTTATTGTGGATAATAGCATATGAATGCTATTTTAATGACAGAAAAATAATTTACAGATATATAAGTGAAAATATGAGTTATTTCATAGCCTAAAACATGAATCCATTTTTCTGATGATCAAAAGCAAAATTTTATAAATTCTTGTTACATTATTGGGGAAGGCATTTCATCTCACCTGCCAACTTTCTTATTCCAACCAATGAGGAGGGATGCCTAGACTGTGTTGCAATTGAAAAGCATTCATCTTTGTTAGGCAGGGTGGCATGAAATGTGTACACAGTAATTATAACAATGAATTTTAAACTATGAATCTTCCTAGAGCATGTAGAAACTATCTGTTTTTCCTATTCGGCTCCATGTTTCCTCAAGCCTTTTTCAATCTTTCTTATCTTATTATTTTAGGTTAAATTCCTATTATATAAAATATTTTTATTCATAGAATAAAAGATACAAATAAATGAATAAATGTATTCAAAGAATAAATGGTCAAAGGGAACAAACTTTCAGTTGTAAGACAAATAAGTTCTGGAGGCCTAATGTACAGCATGGTAACTATACTTAGTAATAATGGATTGTATAGTTGAAATTTGTTAACAGAATAGAACTTAAGTGTTCTCACCACACACACACACACACACACACACACACACACACACACACACAGAGGGAGAGAGAGAGAGAGAGAGAGAGAGAGAGAGAGAGAGAGAGAAAAGACAGAGAGAAAATTTGGCCTTTGTCCCTGATGCCTGAGAGGAAAACTAAATTCTTGTACCTACACCCTGACAATAGGACTGTCTTTGTTATTTTTTTTTTTTTTTTGGAATGTAGAAGAATGTTTATTGTGGCACTGTTAATACATAGCAGAAAATCAGAAGCAAGTGAAATGTTCATCGATAGAGGATTAATTACATAAATTATGAATTGTTATTTATTAGTCTGTTGGCTCACACCTGAGTGTATGCTAAACAGATACCTCATAATGGGGGCTGGTCATCAGAAAGACCAACCCTGTGATTACAGAATTAGGGCTTTGAGCCAGCCCCACCTCTGGGGAAAGCAGAGAGGTAGGACACTGAATTCAGCCTTGTAGCCAATGATTAAATCAAACATACCTACATAGCAAAAGCCCATGAAAAATTCTGGATATGGAAGCTCAGTGGAACTTCCTGGCTGGTAAACAAAATCAATATACCATGACAGTGATGCCTCCTAATTCCACAAGTGATACAGGAGATAGAAAGAAATTATTTAGGCAGATAGTTAGGGTGAAAGAGACCCTGGCAAAACTTTCCTTCTAACAAGAAGCAGCTCAGAAATTACTTTCTTTCTAACCACACGCAGTTCAAAGAAATCACTTCTAACAAAGAACAGCCTGGAAGATCCGGCTGTAAAACATAGATAGGCAACTCCAGCACAAAGGGAGAGTTTCCTGGGTAATCACGAAACTTCACATACATATGATGGGTCCCAATAAAAACACTGGGTCTTAATAAGCACATCCTTTTCCCTTTTTTTGGGCACACTAAAATAGGGACACCGAAAGCTTGCAGGGTGATGGAGGCATGCCTGCAGCTACAAGGAGGTACCTGGGACCAGGCATAGAAACTCCCCCTCCCCTTTTTAGCACATGCACGGTGGAAGGATAAGCAGCATGGAGTAGCCCAAGCTAAGAGTCCACCTGCAGGATAAAAGAGTGAGGTCGAGGGTGCTAGAAACAGAGACTCTGCTCTATGCTGGTGGCACACCTGGTCCTAACCAGGTTTTTGCACCCTATGTAGATAAGATACCCCCTCCCCACTAGCTCATTTATATAAACCCTTACATTTTACTGCAGCATGGCAACCCATTCGGGACCTCTCTCTGTGACAGAAAGCTGTTCTTTTCCATTCACCTATTGAACTTCTGCTGTAACCTCGCCCTTTGTGTTCGCATCTTTGATTTCCATGACCATGAGAAAAAGAATCTCAGGTGATATCCCAGACAGTGAGGCTGCTACACAGAAGAAGTCATGGGAGCTCTGCATATAAAGCCCTCCCAGACTTAACCTTCACCTTGTGTGTCTCTTCATTTGGCTGGTCCTGATTTGTATCCTTTATAATAAAACTGTAATCATACTTTTCTGTGTTTTGTGAGTCTTCCTAGCAAATTATGAAATTGAAAGGAAATGTGGGAAACACAGAATTCATGGCCCATTGATAATAAGTGCAGGTGGCCTGAGGAACCTTAAAATGCACCTAACATTTGAAGTGAGGGCAGTTATGTTGGGGACTGTGCTCTTTAGCTTGTGAGGTATATGCTAACTGCAGGTAGTTAGTGTCAGAACTGTACTGCAGCAGACTAGTTGGTTCACAATAATGGGCGTTTTGTGATGCTCCATCTCATTAAAAAAAAAAAAACAGTAACATCATAGGCAGACATACCTTCAGCTCCTAGGTCTCTCTTCTAGCTCTGCACTAATGCAAATATTTCTCAATGTGTGCTTACTGAGAAGAGGCCACAAGATATAAGATTCAAACTTAATACTCATGACCAGGTTAAAAAAAAAAATTGGAACTTGGAGTAGAGAAAATGCTTTCATCTTGTGAAAAGCAAAAAGGATATTGTTGCCAAATATGGGATGATGAGAAACAAATGCAAAAGGAATACAAGTCAAACTTACTATGACTCCTCTCTCATCCATGACATCATACCACAACATATGAGCATGAAGTGAGATTATAAAGTTCTCTGGATATGTGGTTTGTACAAGAATTAGTCAGGTATATATCCCCTCAGTCATTTTGGTGGAGAAAAATTATTCCCCATAAGCAGATGGGAGAAAAAAAAAGATTCAAGGAATTGTCATTTGAATCAGTTTGGACATATTCTATTAAAAGGAACTAAAACTTCAAAATCCTACAACCTTTGTACAACTTGAGTTTATTGAATAAAAAAATACTGTGGTCTGGGCCCCTTTACCTCAGTACTCCCAGTTGATACCTATTATCAACTATAAAATGGCCATTTCAAAAATATTTTAATGCTTTTAATGCTTGGATAATTTTACTAAGTTCAGATATTTTTATATTGCTATACTTAGTAACACCCATCATACTTACTAATATAGACACAACCCCTAAAATTATATTGGCACTTTTTTCAGAGTTAAAATTAATACTGTTAATTTATTGTAAAGAAACCAAAATAATCCTTCTTCAATATATGATATATGGATCCCATAAATTGGTATATAGGATATTGGTAATTTGTATATTAGGATAGGACACACATATATACACACAAAATACACACATATAATGGAAGTCCTCACTTAACCTTGTTGATAGGTTCTTGGAAACTACAACTTTAAGAAAAATAATGTATCCTAAAACCATTTTTTTGTCATAAACATTATAACAAAACAACATTGAACTAAACGATGTTATTTGAGGGCCTTCTCTGTCATTTTGCTTATAGTTGCAGTTTCCAAGAACTTATTGATGATGTTAAGTGAGGATTTTTTGTACATATATACACAAATACATATATGTATGTGGGCATATATATCTTCTGTTTTTAAAAACACATCTATTAAACATCAGTGTTGCATTTTCTCATGTAAAACATCACAAAACTGGCTCACACCTGTAATCTTAGCATTTTGGGTGGCCAAGGCAGAAGGATCACCTGAGCCCAGGAATTCAAGAACCTGCCTAGGCCCTTTTCTAACAAGAACAACAAAAAATTATCCAGGTGTGGTGGTGCATCTGTGGTTCCAGCTACTTGGGAGACTGACATGAGAGGATTGCTTGAGAGGAGATGGAGGCTGCAGTGAGCCGTGATCGCACCACTGAACTCCTGCCTGGGTGACAGAGCAAGACTTTGTCTCAAAGAAAGAAAGAAAAAAAATCAAACTGTTAAATGTGGCTTGAACTCTCCAGCGTGGGCAAAAGTGTTGCTGTTTGCTATTCTTGGCTGCCTCCAAAGTGCTTAATGCTTCTTTACCCACTTCACCAACCCTCAGTGTATTTTCTTTTTTCTTCTCAAAGTAAGTCACCCACAGGTGTATTTTCTGTGTGGAATACTCATGTATCTACCACCACAGAATCCTAGCGCTTTATGCCTGAAGGAATAATAATTTTATGTGTGCTTTTAACTACTTGAAGGCAGTGAGCTATTCTCTCTTGATAAGGTAAAAGCCTTTATAAAAAGTTGTCCTATTATCAATATTAGAAGATCTTTTTTTTGAAAGGTAACAAATCTTGTTTAACACAGTGAGCTACAATGGTTTCTAACCAAACAACCTGAGTATTGAAATTGGTTGTTTAAAAAATGCCAGTCATCAGAGCTAAATAAAATATGAACTCAAGACTAAATGTAAAAACATAAATAAGACTAAATATAAAATGTATTATTGAATACAATTACCAGAAAATTATGCTTTTCAGATTGTTTTTTGAAAGTTATTATTGCTGCCTGGTAATTGTTTTTTATCATTCTATGTGTGTCCTCTCTTTGTTAGTAGGCTCTAAGCTCCTCTAGAATAAAAATTATCTTATATAATTTTATAATCACCATATTTACATTGTATTTTCACACTCAAAACACTTGAGAATTTCCTATCTGCATTTAATTTTTTAAAAGCACTCTCATGATTCTACATCCTCCTCCACCTACGTTTCCTCTTCCTAGTTACTAAGTAACTTCCAAGGTGTGGTTCAAAAGTCTGTATTATCCTGTATATAATTTGTTCACCATCCTTTTGGATTTAAATCCTATCTATATTCAAGTGAGTCCTTTTTGCAACTTGGATCTCTTCAGTCAAGTTCAATCTTATGAAGCCAGTTGTTTACTTGACACCTTTTCTGGAATAGAGATCTCCATCCAATAGAGATCTCCATCCAATAGAGATCTCCATCTAAAACCTGTTCTCTTCTGCAGAGAGTGAAAAGGAAAAAAATGTCTCACTTATTTTTTTCAAATAAGCTTTCACATGTAATCACATATATTTGTTTCAATCAATATTCAATGTAAGTTCAGGTAGTAAAACAGATCCCACTCTACCTAGAGCCAAACCACAGTGAATGCATGCTAGGTTTAAATTTGTTTTACTCTGAAAGCACATCAAAATGTGTCAGCTAGAATAACATGCTTAATCTCTGTGACATATTCTTCACAGTCCTGTGACGAGAATTTTCTCCAGAATAATTCAAGCAGAAGTGTTTCCAGTATTTACTGATTTAATTTTTAAAATCATTATCGAACACATGATAAAATGCTATTTAATTATTTTTAAATTATGAAATAAAACACATCTATGTTAAATACTAGAGTTTGTAAAATTAATATATTTAACCTTTGCTGGCACACGATCTTATATTTGTTGACATCTCCATATAGTAATTACACTACAAATGTAGTGTATATTATATTCATTATTGCAACTGATATTTAACACTAAACTGAGAACAAATCCTGGCTTTGCTACTTACTGGTTATGAAATACCAGATAAATGACAACCTTTCTCAGTTTTCTGCTTTTTTAAAATGATAATGATCCTTTTATTCATTTCCTATGGATGCTATAAAAATGAAAAAAGATGAAAACATACAAAGCTTATAAGAGTGTCTAAACC
Source organism: Pan paniscus (assembly GCF_029289425.2). Lineage (NCBI taxonomy): Eukaryota > Metazoa > Chordata > Mammalia > Primates > Hominidae > Pan > Pan paniscus. The sequence goes on along the minus strand of NC_073249.2, from coordinate 58,183,485 downwards.
ATAGAAAGTGTTCAATAAAGCATAGCTAGAATTTTGTGACCTACTATAGAGGTGGTGAAGTAATACCAGAGAATGGGACACAATTGATCATAAGTTTAGGGAACTTAGCTTCTGCTGACAAAGATAATTTTTAAAATAAAAATAAATGAACAAACTAATTGTGCCTCCATGTATCATAATAAGAGTATATTATCAATGGATTAAGCAAGAGTTGAGGGCTTAGCATGAACGATCCATGAGATTGGAGTTTAGTGAGTGAAGATAAGTGACACCATTAGAAATATCCACAGACCAGAAATAACAGTAAACCTTGTCAAATGTTGATTAGGCATTTGATCTAAAATGTTTTATCCAAAACATTTTGGTTATAAATCAGTAAACTAATAAATATTACTTGATGCATAATATTATTTAAAACATTTGGACATATGTCAGAATTTTCCTAATTAATAAATCATGTTTGTTATTTAAATTACTATAATTATTTACATAGGAAGTTTGACTTCTGAATGGTAAATTTAAAATGTTATATTCTGTTTTGTTTTAGAAAGGCTATATATTAAAATTTAGAATTATACTTAACAGTACATTATAACTTTCAAAACATAGTTTTAAAAGTTAGGACTTATTGCTTTTGTACTTAAAGAAACTGGTTTATTTTCATATTTTAAATTTGTATTTTTAAGACATGTTAAGAAGTTCCCTTTACATATTTTTAATGCATTAGACCCTAATGTGGGATAGGAATTTACCAATTTTTAATAAAAAAGAAAGATTTAACCTAATAATTACCATACTTTTTGATAACCTTTACAGAGCTAGAAATAACATCAAAGTCTTTTCTAAATGTTTTGTTTAGATTAATTCAATTTAGAAAACTTATACATACAAAAAATACTTAAATAAACAGCTTAAAGAATTATGATAAGCTACCCTTAGATACTCACAATTTTCATTGGGAATTGCCTGTCTTTCCCTCCTTATTTTTGGTCACCTAGAGTTTATTAGATGTTCCTTTGAGAACCTTGCCTTCAGTCTTCTTTTCCTGAGTCAATACTGAGAGAGTCTTCAGGGTTTCACCTTAACTGACTGAGGTCCTTTAACAAAAGGCCTTGAAGGCCATATCCTAGCTTATTTTTTGCCCCAAGCCTGAATAATAAACAACCTTTGTTGCTCAAACACCTTTTCAATGTAATCACTTAGTAGTTATAAATGAGAATGAATGAGACAGGAAATATCATTCTCCCACAAACACAGGTCCCATAGGGAGGGTCAGGAAGTCTGTGGACAGCAGCCACTTCTTACAGCAAAACAGTGGTGGGGGAGAATATTATACATATTACTAATAAAAGTTACAAATTAATTGGAAAAATTTAGCATTATATATTAATAGAGAAAAATTTTAATTTTTACATTTTCCCCTATTTTTACCTAAAACAAATTTATACTAATAGCTCACTAAAATGAAGTAAACATGATAAACAATAAAAATTAATTTGAGCAGCTTTAATAACACATTATAAAGAAACAAAAACAATAATTGTATTAGAGAATTCTTAGTTAAAGAGTCAATCTGAATCAACATTACTACCAAACTCCACAAATAAAATAAAACTTAGTTACATTGTTCCCTGAAGATGTAAGTTAATTTGTGCAGGATGTAAAGTACATCTTTGCACAATTTATATACAAAAAAGTTTGCCAAACAGATTAAATGTTTAAAGGGTGTAGGAGATAAGTTTTTATCTTCTCTAAGAATAACTTGACAATATATATTACATTTGTGAAGAAATCCTGTTAATGGCACACTGTTTTTGTTAAAGTATTAAAGTAGGATCTCTAGGGAATTCTATCAGCAACATGTTTATGAACTTAGCCCAAATCAGTGAATGGAGCTAAGGTATAATAAAAATATGTGTGTTTAGAACTATCAAATATTAGTGCTGTGAGACAGTAGATATCACTGTTAGGTGTGGTGACTCATGCTTGCAATCCCAGCACTTTGAGAGGCTGAGGTGGGCTAATTGCTTGAGCCCAAGAGTTCCAGACTGTTAGTGGTGGAAGAGATCCAAGTCACCATCCCCCAATCCATACATGTCTGCAGCAATTTCAATTCTTGCCTCCTCAGAAGAAAGAATTTGACTGAGGGGCATAAAGCAGAAAAAAGAGACCTAGGTGAGTTCCAGAGCAGGAGTGGAAGTTAATTTTAATTAACTTCCTTTTTAAAGCTTTTTAAAGCTTCAGAACAATAAAATAAAATAAAATAAAATAATCCTTGGAAGAGATACAAGTGGGTGCCTGAAGGTCAAAGAGAGAAAACCTTATAGGCTGGAACTTTATAGGCTTCATCCTGGAACTTTATAGGAACTTTATCCTGGAACTTTATAGGCTCACTTTTTTCCCATCATTCTTCCCTTAGGGTGGGCTTCTGCATGCAGTGTCTTTCTTACCCTTGGGAATTGAGCACAGGCAATGTATTTAAGGGGTCATAGGCATGCCCTTCTGAGGCCTTCTTCCCTTTTCTGGTAGCATGTATGTAAGCAAAATGGATGTGCTGCGATCAAGAACAGGCCGAGGCAGGCATCTGGTCCAGGATTACTCAGAGAGTTTGGAGTGCAGGTGCACAACTCTACCCATTATGTAACCTGTTTGTGTAAGCTCATCACCTGGCTCTGAGCCACTATTGTCTGTGAGGTGCATAGATGCATCACCAATACTGTGAGAGCACAGGCATAATGGAGCCAAGCTGGAGCCAGCCACCTTGCAGGCAGACAGCAGGGAGCCAAGAATTGGCGAGTGTGCCAGGGAGTGCAGCTGCAGGCATTCGGGGGGCAGGAGCCACAAAGCTGGCTGCTGAGAGGGGATGCTGCCAGAGCAAGTAGCCGAGATAAAGGCTGACAGAAAAAGACAGAGAGAGCCAGCCACCTTGCAGGTGGACAAGGGGAGACGAAGACTGCACAAGGCTTGTGTCCAGAGAGAGAATAAAGCCATGTCAAAACTCTCTGTGATCCTTTGAGTGTTCTTTTGGCTGCCCCCACTCGTCCACCCACTCCCCTCGGTCCTCAGCTTGGGCCAGAACCTGAAACTTGGCATGACATTTGGTGTAGTCGGCACGATTACTGAGGTGAGTGAGCCTTCGGTCCCCACTGATTCTGGGTCGGCCATGTGGCTGCAACGTGGGTTATAGTACCCATTGGCAGCTATGCTGCTCAGATGGGCTCTGTTGGAAACCTGGGCAGTGATAGATTAACCCCCGTGACCATGGAGAGAGAGACAACCGCCTTGCAGGCAGATGAGGGGAGAGAGAGATTGCACACCACTTGTGCCCAGAGAGAGAGAATAAAGCCATGTTGAAACTCCTTATGATTACAAGAGTGTTCTTTCAGCTGCCTGCCACATGTCCAGTCACACCACACATTCCTCAGCTTAGGCTAGAACCTGACACTTGGAGTGACAGTGTACCTGGAAGATCATACTTTGCCATTTTTGTCTCTTAATGTGCATGCCCAGGAAGTTGCTTCTTCCTGGGGCCTGAAATCAATTAACATTTTAATGTTAATGGGTGTGGACCATCAGGAAATGGCCTCCCCAGGCCTAGCTGCCAATTTAGCACTTTTAGAGAGGCAATGTGATTGCCTAACCATCACCTGACATTTCTAGTGGGTGGGGAGAAGAACCCTCTCTTTCCTCACTCATGCCTAACTACTTGTAACAAGACCAGCCTGGGTGACATGGCAAAACTCTGTCTCTACTGAGAATACAAAAACTAGCTGGGCATGGTGGTAGACAGCTGTAGACCCAGCTACTCAGGAGGCTGAGGTGGGAGAATTGCTTGAGATCAAGGCTGCAGTGAGCAGTGATCTCACCATTGTACTCCATCTAGCCTGGGCAACAGTGCAAGACCCTGTCTCAAAAAATAAAATAAAATAAAAAAAGAGAGAGAGAGATCACCTGATTTAATATATTCCAAATTACACTCATGCTTTGCTTAAAGATGAATATACTTTCTGAGAAATGTGACATAAGGCAATTTTGTTCATTGTGTGAACATCATAGAATGTACTTACACAAACCTCCTATATGGTATAGTCTACTACACACCTAGGCTACAAATCTGTGCAGCATGTTACTTTAGTGAATACTGTAGTCAATTGTAACACAATGGTAAGTACTTGCATATGTAAATATATCTAAATATAGAAAAGGTAAGGTCTTGCTTGTGCTACTATGTTACCAGGGCTACTACAATGTCACTAGGCAATAGGAATTTTTTTAGCTCCATTATAATCCTATGGAAATGCTGTGCTCCAATGTTGACCAACACACCCTTATGTGGTACATAACTGTGTAATTATCAATTAGTTAATAGCTCATGCATTTTAGATTCTGACTAGCACTAAAAAGAAAAATTGAACAGAGTAAGTAGGTTAGAGAGAATCATATGTTATAATGTTATTTTGGGTAAAAATTATATATAAAAATATATATAATTTATATATTATATATAATTATATCTTCTACCTTGAAATTTATATATGTGTATATATGTATTATATATATAATTTTTATGTAAAAATTATATATAAAAATATAAATATACATAAATATATAAAAATTTTATATAAAAATTATATATACATATATATAAAAATTTCAAGGTAGCATGCAAAATGTTTTTACTTTGGTGACAAGGAAAAATCTTTGAAGGTCTCTGAGTTAAACTATGACTTTGATGTTTTTCTAGTAAAGAAAGAAAGTTTTTACAAATTTAAAAGATTTTCCCTAAAGTCCAATAGTGAATCAGGACTGAGCCATGACTATTATAATCTACTGTCATGATTTTCAGTCTACTGTTTTTTTCAATACTCAATAAACACATTATTACCAAGAAGAAAATACCTTTCTAAAAACTAGAAACCTCACTTTAAATAGTCCTCAGGATTGAAAGAACACTTTAGAAGGAATATTTTTTATTTATTTTCCAGTATGCAAAAAATGAAAGATAGCTTTGGCTATTGTGCTTTTATTTTCTGACATCCCCCTTTCTTATTTTTTAACTAATAGAGACTAATTTTTCACCTTAGTAAATCAAAACTAAAATGATTATATGTTGTTTGTTGTTACTGATACGAATAATATCTTGCTGACAAGATTCAAAATATTATTTTTCTTTTTTTCTTTAATTAAGTGAATATGAGCTATTCTAGGCAGACCTATATAAAATACAACAATGTCAAATAATTGTAATGACTCAATAACTTTTGAATTAAAATGTGCAAGCTGTTATTATTAGGTCTTCAGAAACAAACACACTAAACGAGTATTCTTTTGTTCCTTTGAAAGCAATTAGAACTTTTCTAAAAGTCTTTGTATGCATTTATCCACATACTTTGTATGCAGATAGGCTAGAGGGATGTTTTGCTGTACAAAAGATGTTTTAAGATAAATATCCAGTAATAATAGTAATCTTCTATAATTAATGTTTAAATATGGTAATAATATTTTCACCTTATATAAATAAAATTTTTTCTATTATTTACAAACTGTAAACAAGTAACTTCTATTTTGAATATTTACTAGTTCATATATTTTGTACTTCTTCCTTGTATTTATATAAAATTTATAGTGTCAGATATAATGAAAAATACAATTGCAAATTGTTAGAGAAAAGTATAGCATTTTAAAGATTAAAAATTATATATAAAATCATGTAGAAGTTTTATAACTCTTTGCTTATGTAAAATTTACTGGAATCATTCTAATATTCTCTAGAATAAATTTAAAATAAAAGTAAAATTTATGCTAAATAATTAACTATTTAATGATTAACGTAAAATGGATGAATGGTTAGGTTAGGTTACATATATCAGACTCTTCTCCAGAGTACAGTAGTTCAGTTTTACTTCAATTTACCCCATTTTGTGTGAAGCTCTTTTCCAGAATATTTTGATAAAGAAGAACAAGTGAAAATTAAATAAAGCAAACAAACAGGAATGGAACACATATGTATATAACATGTATGTCTGTATGTATCATATTTATGTTTCTATGCATATATGCAAATGTGTGTATGTATTTATGTGTGTGTGTGTATAAGTATTTACTTCTCCAAATTCAGTGAGAAACACTAATCTATCAATACTGAAAAACTAGTGAATCTCAAGCATGATAAAAAAAAAGAAAACTACATTAAGGCATATCATAGTAAATCTGCTACAAACAAAAAATGAATAAAGTATCTGGAAAGAAGCTGAAGAATAAGGATATATCATACAGTTTACAAAAGTAAGAATGACAGATAATTTTTTTACCATAAACAATTAAGACTTAAAAAAAATAGAATGCCATCTCTTAAGTGCTCAAAGAAAGAAAAACTACCAACCAAAACTTAAATATCCAGCAAAAATATTTTTCAAATGTAAGAGTGAAATGGAAACATTTTCAGATAAACAAAAGTATAATGAATTTGATGCCAGAAGACCTACATACAAAAAGATATTTTTAAATCTCAAGTTTAAGTAAAATGATACAATGTGGGAACTTGATTCTATAAGAAGAAATGAAGGACCCCAGAAATGGTAAAAAATACAGATAAATATCAAAGAATATTATATATTATTTTTTTCTAATTTCTTTAAAAGAAATTGTTCAAATAAAAGCTAATATTGATGCTTTTGCAGCTTATTTACCAAAATAATATTTTTTCAGAATAGACGCATGTAGATAGAATTGTATTATTCTAAAAAATAGTATATTTTAACTGAAATAATTCAATATAAATTATAAGTAGACTAATTAGTTAAGGAGCCATATCATAACCCCTGGAGCAAAATCTAATAAAGTAATGCAAAAATACATAGTAAAAAAATTGAATAAATTGAAATAAAAATTAAAAAAATAAGTATTGACTTAAAAGAAGGAAGAGAAAGAAAAGGACAGAAACGAAATAAAAATGGATTGGACAAAAAAAAATAAATAAATATCAAAATCAACTTAAATGCCATAATATTAGTAATTCATTAAATAGAAATAGACTAAATACAACAAATAGAAGACAGAGATTGTGAGACTGGATTAAACAAAGAGAACAAAACAAAAAATGGACAAAATGAATTATGTCTAAGACTCAAAATATTAAACATGATATATTCTGAAAACATTCAAATGGAATCAGATGTGGCTCTATCAATGTGAAAGTAGATTTCAAAGATAACTTGTATTACCAAAGATAAAGAAATACATTTTACAACGACAGAAGTTCCTACTCATTAGAAGACATGAAGATTACAAAGCCATATTCCTCTAATAATAGATTTTCTAAATTCAGATTATAAATTCCTGAACAGAACTAAAGGTAGAAATAGAAACACGTTAAGACTTTTAAAAACACCTCTTTCAACATGTGGGATAAGAAGTAGAAATGTAGACAGAAGTTATCATGGTTTGAACAACAATATAAAACAAATTGATATTTATAAAATGCCAACTGTAAGATAAGCATAATTTTCAAGTCTTTATAAAACATTCACCAAGAAAAGGCATACGCTTGACCATAAAATAAATTTCGGTACCGTGAGTCAATAAAATCTCTTTTCTTTATAAGTTACCCAGTCTCAGGCATGTCTTTATTAGCAGCTTGAGAACAGACTAATACAGTTCTCTAACCATGTCTCATGAAAGGTAGGCACAAATGTATACCACAAGCACCTGCAGGTGGGAATTGTAAATAAATCCTGGAGTGGGTTGGGGAGTGCCAGGCTTTGGTTCTGTGATATTATACAGATATTTCAGAGATCTGCAGCCAAGAAAATGACATTTGAGCAAAGAATTAAAAGAAGAAGAAATTAACTTTATGACATGGGTTTTTAGCAGTAAAATAGCTTCCAGCAGAAATAATAATAATAATAATAATAATAAGACTACAAAAGTTCTAATTGGGGAATACAACTGATGTTTCGAAAGAAGAGCAAAGAGTCCTGTGTGTGTGGGCCAGGGTTACCAATAGTACAATAGTAAACAGCGAGGTCAGAGTGATGATGGGTTCCTACTTGCTGCCTTTTTTTTTTTTTTTTTTTTTTTTTTTTTTTTTTTTTTTTGAGACGGAGTCTCTTTCTGTCGCCCAGGCTGGAGTGCAGTGGCGCAATCTCGGCTCACTGCAAGCTCCGCCTCCCGAGTTCACGCTATTCTCCTGCCTCAGCCTCCTCAGTAGCTGTGATTACAGGCGCCTGCCACCACTCCTGGCTAATTTTTTTTTTTTTTGTATTTTTATTAGAGACGGGGTTTCACAGTGTTAGCCAGGATGGTCTCGATCTCCTGACTTTGTGATCCCCCCGCCTCAGCCTCCCAAAGTGCTGGGATTACAAGCGTGAGCCACCGCGCCCGGCCTGTGCTGCATTTTTTAGGCCTCTGTAAAGATCTACCCAGCCAGTTGGAATGGTGGCTTAGATGAAGGAAGGTGTAGTGGTGGTATTGAGAAATGTTAATATTTGGAATATTATGATATATTCATAGGTTATTATGACATACTGACATTCAATCAATTGAATGAGAAATGTGAGAGAAAGAAAAGTCAAAGATTACATCAAGACCTTTGGCCTGACCAGGAAGACTGTATTTGCAATTAAATGAGATGTTGTTTGGGAGCCACATTTAGGAGATACGAATTTGAAAATACTACTCAAAACATGGAGGTTGGGTACAAGGGAGACAATTGAGCTACAGTTAAAAATTGGGGGTCGTCAATGTAGAGGATGGTATTTAAGGCCATGAAACTTGATGAGGTAACAAAGAATAGTATATACTATTATACTACTGAATCGATATATAATAGATTAAAAAACTGAGCTTCCACAGTCTAACAGTAAGACATTAGCACATAAGAGACACTTCATAAAGAGATTATGATAGAATAGCCAGTGAAATAGGAGGAAATTCAGAGTGTGTCATAGAAACCAAGTGAAGAAAGTGTTTCCAGGAAGATGGTGTGGTCAAGTCGTTCAAGGAGGATGAGGACCTCTGATCAATATTTACTGTTTAACAAATACTAATGCCTTTCTATTCAACACAGTGATAATGTGACCAATCTTAGCAGTTCTTGAGGCTTTGTTTCTTTGCACTTCACAGTTTTCTCCTTTCTTATCCCCACAGTCCTTTAGAGAAGGGGAATAAGCAATAATCATTGTTTTGACTTTGCATCAGTAATTTATATAATTCAAGGAGTCCACCTATGTAGGCTGAAGTGCTTTGCAAAGTATATGTAAATTAGATTTAATTTCATGAGAATATACTATTTTTCACTAGTACATTAATAGTTGACCATTTCATGAATTACATACTGAAAATCCTTGCTAAGAAAAAAATATGGAATATTCTTCTGAACGCTTTGTGATATCCCAATGCTTCTAGTGTTTTATAATTATATTTGGCTTTAGGCCTGAAGCTACTTGGCCCAATGATGCAATTTGTCACTTTTATGTGTTACTTCCAAATGATTTTAATGTGTTTTATGCATGTAAAAACGGCAGGACAAGTCCCTGAAGATTATGGGAACAGATTTTTGAATTACATGGTGAATTTTTATTTCTAAAATATTGACTTTTCTACTCAGGAAATAATATTGAATGCCCTGTGGATAAGCTATGTAAAATGAATACGAAAGTGGACTGAGGATTGCTGAACTGGAGCTAACTGCTTTATTCACTCAGAGGCAATCACAGGAGTGATCTGGGCCCTTTGTTTTCTTACAGCCGTGTCTGATGCTCCTGTATAATAAAGTAAGCAGCTTAAATTGTTGCTTTAATCAACAAGTCCTTGATCAATCAGTGACTCACTGACAAACTATTTATGAAGTATATACTACTTATATTGAGATATATGCCATAGGGAATATATAAGAAAACTTTACTTCCTGTTCTCCAGGAACCTGGTTATGGAGACATGGCTATGGCATGCTAAATAAAGTGAGAAAAAACAAAGTATATTTTAATTCTCAATTCTTTAGTATATTTTTAAAATCTAGAGGATTCAAGCAAAGGGAAAAATCAGTGTAATATAGAGTATTAGAGAAAGATATTAAGGGAAGAGTATACTTCGGATGTTCTTCTACATGGACATGGAAAATCCAATTTAGAAGAGGGAAGGTGAATCCTGTACTTCATCTTTGCTCCTCTTAACTTGGCCTAACATTGTTTGGTAGATATTTGCTGGAAAATAATTATGTGACTTTGAATGACATGGCTATCCAAAGAGAAGAGAAGTGATCTAGTGATCTGGTGATCTAAGCAGGCAGAAGAGCATCACTAATGAACAAAGTGTAAATGAGTTCAACCTGTTTAGGGCAAATATGGTAATAACCTTCCTTAGAATGAAAGTTCAGTGGTAAAAAAAAATCAGAAAGTAGGATTTCACCTGCAAATATCTTTTGATAATATATTAATGAGTAATATGTTATCAAACAATTGTTTGACTTATCCAACAATTAATAAATCTCAAATGTTCATTTAGTTTTTTTATAATTACCATATAAACAAATAGCTACCAAATTTTAGTATAAATTACTTGGAAAAAATATGATGGAATTGTTAAAAGTACTGCTAATCAAGACATATGCATTACCTAATTAAAATTTTACTAGATATGTAAACTGTTTCAGCTGATCTGATTAGGAAAAAAAGTTGTTCCTAGTATTTACTATTGTACTTTTAAATTCCTAATTCCTGTGGCCACTTCTTCACCCATTTTCAAGCCTCTTTTCCTGAATATAGTCTGTATTTTCCTGAATATAATCTCTCATAGTAAGAGTAGGCTTGATGTGACGGTTAATTTCAGTTGTCGACTGGACTGGGTTAAGGGATACTCAGATCGATGGTAAAGCTTTATTTCTGGGCATGTCTGTGAGGGTGTTTCCAGAAGAAATTGGCATTTGAGTCAGTAGACTGAGGAAGAAAGATCTGCCTTCACCCAGTGTGTTCGGGCACCATCTAATTGGTTGAGGGCTGGGTATTACAAAAAGGCAGAGGAAAAACACATTTGCTCTCTGTTCTGGAGCTGAGACACCCATTTTCTCCTGCCCTTAAACATCAGAGCTCAGGGATCTCTCTGGGCTTTGGTCAGGGGACACCAGTGGCCCCAGTTTCTCTGACCTTCAGTCTCATACTGAGAGTTACGCCATTGGCAACCTTGGTTCTCAGGCTTTCAGATTTGGATTGAGTTATGGTATTGGCTTTTCTGTTCTCCAGCTTGCAAATGCCATTTTATGGGGCTTCTCAGCTTCAGTAATCAAGTGAATCAACTCCCATAATAAATCCTGTCTTATGCCTTGTGCCCTTGCACTCTCTCGCTCTCTCTCTATATATATACATGAACACACACACACATACACACAAACACACACACATACACCTCTCCTATTGACTCTATTTCTCTGGGAAACCCTAACTAATATACACTTTGGTAGAAACTATGTTTGGTCTAGGTTATCACAAAGGGTCTAGAAGAGGAAAAAACATTAGAAACTCAGAAAGACCAGGTTTCACTAACTGAAAGTTATAGTCTGGGAAATTTATTCAGTTGCAAAGGCTGGGCTTGATGAACAGTGGTCCAAGATGAACAGAAAATGGAAAGCTAAGACATGGTATAAAAAATAAGATCAAAGGCAACAGTTTCATCTGCATTGTAGTTCTGATAGAGGCCCGGTTTTTGACAGAAGCCCACCCAGTGACTGGGTACACGGTGAGTAGAATTGAGAAAAGGAACTAGCAAGAGTTGGTTGAGGTATCAGAACTGCAGCCTAAAAGGCTGAGATTTGGGAGTCTGAGATAAAAACCAAGATAAGAGAAATATAAGGAGGAATTAGAGAGTATTATAACTTAAGCAATAAATGTTTGCTAAATTTTCCTTTGGTGAACAAATTCAAGGCTTGACTGAAATTAAAGAGTGTTACAGTTGGTGTCTTGGGATGTCTATGTCTATGCAACATAGAGGCACCAAAATAATATTGTTCCATGAAAATGGGAGAACAACACCTATATTCATATAGTTTGTGTTTCCAGAAATAAATAGAAATTCCTGCAACATAAACCATTACGACAATTTTTTGAACATCTAAATGAAGAAATGAAAAAGTGAATAAATAATGGTCTTGTCCTTTGAGGCCAGAACAGTTGACATGTATCCAAATTCCACCAGACGCTGGAGCTGATCCTACATTAGGTCTTGAGTCAAGCATGAAGATAGCAGTAAATTTTTTACAGACTCAGCAAAACACAAGGCCCAGTTAGTAAATACTTGCTATTTCTTGCTCTAGTTGGCTTTGGGAACTGAGACTGTGTCAATGTGTCTTAAAGTTTTGCCTGGGAAAGATAAGACTGTAAACCAACAAATCACTCTTTGCTTCAGAAAATTCCTAGAGATCAATTTACAAAGATAAAAATATTCTCATGTGAGCAAATATCACTTGCTAAGTAACAGTATACTTACTTAAACACCATCCCTGTACTGTATCCACCAGTCCTAAACTATATTATATCATGAACTTTGCTCAAACCCAATCATTTTCCCTCCTTGAAAGATTTACTTTACGAGACTTCAGGTCAGACCCTAAAGGCCTCTTCTGAACCCTGCTTCCTTCTGGATCACTTCTAAGCCTTGCTCACTCTGTTCTGCAGTAAGCTCTAATTAGTTTATTTTTGCATTTTTAATAAGTTGTCTGTTAATAGTTTGGTAAATTCAACACTTTTTATAAACTTGTTGCCTTTTGTTATGAATAACCATAACAAACTTGATTTCAAGGTATCAAAATTAGCACTATAGCTAAGAAGAAAAAAAAAGTCTCTCATAAGGGGATATATTTGCTAGTCAATAGGCTAGCTATTGGTGTTATCATAGATTATTCTAAACACAGAAATGTAAGGCACTAAGTACTAAGCAAACTTCTGTGATTATGTATAAAGTCATCTAGCAGGCCTCTCAAACAAGAAAGATTATACAGTGTTATAAAGGGCTGAAAGGTAAATGTGGATTTTAATGTGCAAAGGATCAAAATTCTAAATGATGTACTACATGCATAAGAAATAGAAAGAAACCAAGCAACTAAACTATTATTATTATCATGAATAATTCACCAACTAAAGCATCATCAATACTAGCAAGAAGCAAATTTGTGATTTTAATTAATGTTTAACAAACCAGAACTATTCTGCCTTATAGAACATGATAAACGACAAGGATAAAAAGCACAATATTTTTATCATTTAACACCATTATTAAAAATCAGCTTTTTAAAGTGCTTTTTGGAGCTTCTTACCCAACTCATTATTTGCAAAATTCAGATAAGCAAACTAAATTTCAGCACTTTTTAAAACTGAATTGCTCAAGTACTATTTATGGAACATCATATATGTCATAGATTCCATCTTTAATTCAATAAAATGTGAACAATAACGTAGTAGTTTTTATAATGTTAAATTACAGTATTAGATGAAAGTTTGTTATATAATTTTTTAAAAAGAGAGGAATGCTAAATTAGCTTATCTCGTCTTCTCAACATATAATTTTCTAGGGCCAAGAACTAGTGGAATTCTAAGTTTTACCTGTGAGAATTGAAATCATCTATAGCCACGGCTTTACTCTCTAAATTAATATGACTTAATTAGCCCAGGAAATTCTTGCCTAGGAAATGAAGTTGTAGATAACTTTATTGATTCTTTCAGAAACTTTTAATCTACTTGTCCCAAAATAGACTATTCAGCATGCTTTCATCTGGGTTCCTTCTCAGAGCAATAGATCACTCAATTAGATTCATCAAATATGTGTGTACTTTTCTATCACCTGCTTTACAAACCTTGCCTATGTCCACCAATCCTAACTACTATATCACCAACTTTGTCCAAGTCTAATCAGCATTCCCCCAACTACCCTACTAAAATTAGATTAGAAAACCCCCTCTACCTTATATTAGATGACAAAAACCATATAAATACTCCCTTCCTAGGCACCATGAAACACACTGGCCTTCCTTACTGTGGTTGGGCATAATTTCGACTTTTCTTGTTCATCAGGTCATATATTGGTAATTCTTTGGTAAATCAACGGTTGATACCTAACAAATGTAAAATTCAGAATCAATGAACACGGGAAAGGGGCAGGAAATTAGCTTTAATATTATACATGTAATAATATACTACTATGTTATTATAGTATGTCTATTATATTAGTATAGTATATAATATTCTAGTATATTATTACATATGTACATACATAGTATATATTATATATGTTTATAGTACGCATACATATAATCTCAATGAACTTAAATGAAATGAATTCTTTTGTATGGATATTATAATGTCCCTCCAAAAAGTAATATTTTTGAAATAAACCCAAAAAGACACCTTTCAGGCTATTTATATAAAGGAGAGTATTAAAAAGTGTTCATTTTCGGGTTTCCAATCTTTTTCACTCTTACAAAAAGACCCAATTGAGAATTCAGAAGATTTAGTTGGAAATGAGACAGTTGCTGCCAATTGGAATTAAGTTACACATTCATGACAATTGGAGATTAAAATGAATTTATGGGGGGAGTAATTTTAAAACTGCCTTCTGTAAAGCACTATTTATAGGAGATGTTAAAACATGCACGTAATTTTTTTTTCTGTAGTCAAATATAGTTTGAAAAGCCTGCATACTCTAACCCCTTTTGAGGGTCACAATGCTCATTAGCATCTTCAAGGTCTAAGATGTTAACTCCCAGGGTCTTCTAAAGTAATTTGACTATATAACCCTTTATTAGAGTAACAGCTGTTAGCCTCCTTCAAATGCAATCCAAGGTGGTAATCACCAGATATTGCAATTTCAGAAACTCTGACCCAGTGCTTAAGTGTCTTTTAAAAATATGAATCATGTAATTTTAACATTGGATATTGTGTAATTCTCTAACCAACTGCTGTGTGCTCACATTCAAGACACATGATTATTATGCACTCTCTGCTTAAAAACTCCATTGACTGAACAATTTATCATCCCTATCACTTCTTCTTTGCCTTCTGGTAACACAGTATGCCATAAATACCTTTACCCACGCTTAGAATACGCCTCTATCAAAATTCTTTTTATGGATATTCCAGAGTCACACAAATATTAATCCATATGATAGTTTCTATAGTCAGAATGTTTGCGTCCTCCCCCAAAATTTACACATTAAAATCCTAACTTCCAATGTAATACTATTAGGAAGTGGGACCTTTTGAGAGGTGATAGATCTTGAGGACAGAGCCCTACTGAATGAGTTCAGTGTCCTTAGAAAGGAGGCCTAAGGGAGCTCATTTGTTCCCTCTACTACATGAGGCCACAGCTAGCAGACCCCAACTATGAACCAGAAAGTGGGCTCACACAAGACACTGAATCTGCTGTCACCTTGATCTTGGACTTCCCAGTCTCCAGAACTATAAGAAATACATTTCTGTTGTTTATAAGCTGCCTGGTGTGTAGTATTTTGTTATAGAAGTCTGAATGTACTAAGATGATAGTTTTTCAGTTTCATGGTAGCAGTCCCATGAACATTTCATTTCTCCACTGAAACAGACTCATTCCAGTTATCCATTTTGTAGATGTGATTTGGGGTTCCATTTCTTCAATAAATAAGGCCTATCTTTCAAAATTCCATTTTGAATATGTTGGCAAAAATTGAGTACAGTTTGTCAGGAATAGACTTATAAATGCAGAGTAGATTGGCACCATAATTTCCTATATTGGATACTGCATTTCTATTAGAATTATAAAAACAATTTATCGATAGTCTTTTATAAATAGAATATTTTTCTCATTTACTGTTGTTTAGCAATGTAAAAAACAATCTAAAGTACTTTAGAAATGAAACCCCAAATCATGTCTACAAAATGCATAAAGATGCAATTCATGAATTTGGAAACACCAAACCAAAAGAGGTTAGTGTCCCCATGACAAAACATCTGAGGCAATTATTTACAGGATGAATGCCTATAAATATACTGGAAGCAAAATAAAGAAATTATTTAATTGGTTGCAGTTACAAAATTGCCTTTTTTGGTTTGTCTTGTTGGACGGTCCCTAGTCACCTAATCATATGATAGTTGGCTGCTGGCTGAGCTTAAGTACTGTTTGTTTAGCATACACACCAGAAATGATCTAAGTTTCACTTGGCAGTTTAAGCAAGGTTAAGGCTACAAGGCTATATTAAGGCCTCATTAGTTTTTTTTTTTTAATTATACTTTAAGTTTTAGGGTACATGTGCACAATGTGCAGGTTAGTTACATGTATACATGTGCCATGCTGGTGTGCTGCACCCATTAACTCGTCATTTAGCATTAGGTATATCTCCTAATGCTATCCCTCCCCCCTTCCCCCACCCCACAACAGTCCCCAGAGTGTGATGTTCCCCTTCCTGTGTCCACGTGTTCTCATTGTTCAATTCCCATCTATGAGTGAGAACATGCGGTGTTTGGTTTTTTGTCCTTGCAATAGTTTACTGAGAATGATGATTTCCAATTTCATCCATGTCCCTACAAAGGACATGAACTCATCATTTTTTATGGCTGCATAGTATTCCATGGTGCATATGTGCCACATTTTCTTAATCCAGTCTATCATTGTTGGACATTTGGGTTGGTTGCAAGTCTTTGCTCTTGTGAACAGTGCCGCAATAAACATACGTGTGCATGTGTCTTTATAGCAGCATGATTTATAGTCCTTTGGGTATATACCCAGTAATGGGATGGCTGGGTCAAATGGTATTTCCAGTTCTAGATCCCTGAGGAATCGCCACACTGACTTCCACAATGGTTGAACTACTTTACAGTCCCACCAACAGTGTAAAAGTGTTCCTATTTCTCCACATCCTCTCCAGCAACTGTTGTTTCCTGACTTTTTAATGATTGCCATTCTAACTGGTGTGAGATGGTATCTCATTGTGGTTTTGATTTGCATTTCTCTGATGGCCAGTGATGATGAGCATTTTTTCATGTGTCTGTTGGGTGCATAAATGTCTTCTTTTGAGAAGTATCTGTTCATATCCTTTGCCCACTTTTTGATGGGGTTGTTTGCTTTTTTCTTGTAAATTTGTTTGAGTTCATTGTAGATTCTGGATATTAGCCCTTTGTCAGATGAGTAGGTTGTGAAAATTTTCTCCCATTTTGTAGGTTGCCTGTTCACTCTGATGGTAGTTTCTTTTGCTGTGCAGAAGCTCTTTAGTTTAATTAGATCCCATTTGTCAATTTTGGCTTTTGTTGACATTTCTTTTGGTGTTTTAGACATGAAGTCCTTGCCCATGCCTATGTCCCGAATGGTAATGCCTAGGTTTTCTTCTAGGGTTTTTATGGTTTTAGGTCTAACGTTTAAGTCTTTAATCCATCTTGAATTAATTTTTGTATAAGGTGTAAGGAAGGGATCCAGTTTCAGCTTTCTACATACGGCTAGCCAGTTTTCCCAGCACCATTTATTAAATAGGGAATCCTTTCCCCATTGCTTGTTTTTCTCAGGTTTGTCAAAGATCAGATAGTTCGTGAAAATGGCCATACTACCCAAGGTAATTTATAGATTCAATGCCATCCCCATCAAGCTACCAATGACTTTCTTCACTGAATTGGAAGAAACTACTTTAAAGTTCATATGGAACCAAAAAAGAGCCCCCATTGCCAAGTCAATCCTAAGCCAAAAGAACAAAGCTAGAGGCATCACGCTACCTGACTTCAAACTATATTACAAGGCTACAGTAACCAAAACAGCATGGTACTGGTACCAAAATAGAGATATAGATCAATGGAACAGAACAGAGCCCTCAGAAATAAGGTCTCATTAGTTTTGTTCACTTAGGATTTTTAAATGTTTAGTGTTCATTTTAATTTTGCTTTGACAAGAATGAATTCTCGATCAATTTCACCTACTGTTGGTTTGTGAGAGACTCCTAGTTGCTTCCCAACATTAATTTCCTCTATTCTCTTGAATCATTGAGCCCAATTTCTAGCTGAGCACATTGCCAGCTAGAAGATTGTATATTTCAGTCTGCCCTGTAACCAGGTGTAACTATGACTAAGTAAATGTAAATAAGATATTAAGAGAAGTCCCATGAGGAAACTTTAAGAAGTTTCCCTTTAAGGTAGGAGTATGACTTTCTCCACCCCTTCTTCCTGTGGCAGGAATGCAGTGTAGCCATTTTGTACCATTAACCAGTCAAGGGTTAAGGAACCTTTTTAGAAAATGGAGCTTCGTCATAGCTGGTTTTGTGAAATACATGGTAGAAAAATAATCTATTTTATGTTTATTTCTTATTAAACTGAGACTCTTTAAGAAACTATATTTATTTAAGTAGCATAGCTCAGAATTACAGAATTATAATATGTTTAGAAGTCAGTAAGTAAATATCTAAATTAAATTGACCAAAATATATGACAAAACTGAAAAGTTGGCTGGGCACAGCGATAATCCCAGCATTCAAGGAGGCCGAGGAAGGAGGATCCCTTCATGCCAGGAGGTCAAGACCAGCCTGCACAACATAGCAAGACCCTACATTACAAGAAATTAAAAAAAAAAAAAGCTGGGTATGGTGGTGGATACCTCTAGTCTCAGCTACTCAAGAGGCTGAGGAAGGAGAATTGCTTGAGCTCAGGAGTTTAAGGCTACAGTGAGCTATGATCGCACCACTGCATTCCAGCCTGGGCAAGAAAGTAAGACCATGTTTCTATAAAACAAAACAAAACAAAACAAAACAAAACTGAAAACTTAAGCAACACCTCAGTAAAAATTTGCCATATCTATTAATAATCATTCTGTAATGAATTGCTATTATGTGAGCTGATGAACACTGAGTTGTTTCTTGCTTTGTCTATTTAAAACCTAATATCCTAATTTAAGGTGAATTTTGAGAATGTTCATTATTTCTATTTGGCACATACTTATAAGGTACAGACATACAGATCTCTTGTACAATATTCAAAAACTTTGAGACAATAACTTTTGTGGACTACGTAATTTTTAAGTTTTAAAAAAGCAAAGTGCTGTAGCTACCAAACACTATGTAACTCCTCCAGTGGGGTCTCTTTATCAACTTATAATAGAACACATTAATATTTCTGCACTGGAGAATCCTTGAATATCCATGCTAAGTGGGATGAATAAAGACTATAAATAGCCTCATGTCACTTTATGTTAGGTTTTACTGTCAAATGATTTCATTAAGAAAATAATGGCTTTGAGCACTTTTTTATGAATAGTAGATAATCAATTATAAACTAATAGCACAGGCTGACTTTATTTCATCTGTCTTTTTACCCTAAATTCTGTAGAACGCAAAAGGGTAAGCTCCTTTTCAAAGAGGATTAATTATTAGTTACATCCATATGAATAGATGAGATTTTATAAATTCTGGAGAGGCTGGGTCTTTCTCTTCAGAGCAGAAAAGACAGAGCTCTTCTGAGTGGACCGGACATGGATTCACCACAGCAGCTCAAACTGGTGGCTGTGCCAGGGAGTTCACTACTGATCTCACTATCTCTTTCTCGTTAAAGGTAGTCATGGAAGTTTGCTCCAGGAAGCCTAATAACATGGAGAGTAACATGGTCTTCAAGTTGGCTGTCAAGCATCTCAAAGGTGAAAGACATTCAGGGACTGAGACTCTAGTCAAAATTAATGTACTAATTGTTTGAAATTGGCTATGAAGCAATAGCAGATTCATATTCAAACTTAGCATTAGTACTTGTAATCAAATTGCTATATTATTACAAAATGACCTATTCAAGCTTTATATTTAAAGCATAAAGGCTTTCAGTAACTTAGGGGATAATCTGACAACCAAAGAGTGTCTTATTACAAACTTGTTTTGCTTTGAAACTCCAAGACATCAATAAGTGTATGGCCGCCAAAACTTTAAAAGATTGTTCTTTCCTGTTTATGATATTAAAAATAATAACTGATGACATTATAGCAATGATGAGAGTTTACGTTATAGGTTTCTGATGTGAGTAATTTCTATTGTAGAAATTTAAGGAGTCAGTATTTGGTTTTTCATGTTCTCTTTTTTTCTAAGCCTTCATGATCATAAAATCATATGTTAAGATGTCTATATAATCAATCTGCATTTCAGAGTGACCTTGAAGAGCAGAGCACTTTTTTGACTCTTGACTGAAACATAACATGAGTAAAAAAATTCACTCATATACTTATTGAGATTTTTAAGGTGCTTCTTACTGCAGCATAACCCAGCCTATGCTGACAGCATAGGCACTTGAATTAGAAATAAGGTGTACCATAACAAAAATGCTCAAATATGTGCCACTGACTTCTTAAGTGATAGAAAGCAAGAAAACTGTTTTTGGAAGCTGAGCAAAGTCAATCCATATAATATATGGTGAAACATGATGAAACTATTACAAATCATAAATTAGATTGTTGTCACCTAATGAGTTTCTTGCTTGGGAAAACAAGTGAAGAAACTGAATGTTAGTAGCATGAATTAGTTATTATTGGTAGCATTTCAAAAGCTACTATAAAAATGTTATAAGCCCAGTAAAGTATTAACTGGTTTGCAAGCAGGAATTAAAGAGAAGAAAGATATTTCAGAAATTTGGGGACTTTCAGAATTGAAAGCTTCAGTTGTTTCTCAACATCAACATAAAACATAAAAAAAAGACTAAGAAGATAAATGGAAAGATTAAAATTCAAGTTCTTGTCAAGGATTATTGTAATATCCACTGTTTAAAACCAGTGAATGAATTGAAATTGCACTCAGTAAATTGCATCAGTTGACCAAAATGGCTTAGGAAGAAAAGCTAAAAGGTGAGCCTTTTCCAAGGGTGGTTGAGAATCTTTGTAGAGAGACTGGAGAGGAAAACATGTCTTGAAACAAATTCTTGATAGTGATTTTAGTTTGTCTATTAACAAAAGGATAAGTCTGAAAATAAAGAAATATGAAGTCAAGATTCACCAACGTAGGGAAAAAGCTTTGAATGTTTGATAGTTAAAATATTCCTTTTGTATCCAATCGTCTAAGGACAGGAAGTGAATTGGGAGACTCACTCATTCCTTGTTTGCAACAAATACTTTGCAGTATCCCCTATCAAGAAGTGGAGTTCATTTTTCATTCACTAGAATATTGTCTGGCCTTATGTAAATTTACATAATTTAACCAATTATGTAATTATTTAAATTATTAATTATTGCACTGGAATGTTTAACAATTATTATTAGTAATATGACATTAAATATAAAATATTATTAACCAACAATATTTGTTACATTATTGATAATTACCAATATTATAACATTAATTATCAATAATGTAACAAACATTAATTGTTACAAACATAACAATAATGCAATCTTACTTTAAAATAAAGTTATAATTAAATTTGTGAATTATGGAAAAGGAATCTGATTAAATTAACTATTATAGAGACAATATTCTTCTTTCTGCTTTTTTCTCTCAAGTTTTCTAAAACTATATAGTTCTTCTAAATTTATATCAGAATGTTAATGAAAACTCTATAATTCCTGAAAATAATTCAAGAGAAAGATGCAATTCATTAAAGAGCTCTTGTTTGTAATACTGCAAGGGCAAAAAGGGAAAAAAAGCATAAAATTTTAAAAAAATGTTGACAAAGTAAAATTACTAAATAAATTACATTAAACAATGAGTATGAAAACAAATAATATTTTGTTTGAATTCAATATTTCTATATATATATATCTATTTTACTAATTCTGTCCATTATAAGCTTCTCTGAGGAATTTTAATGGCTGACAACATATTTTTTAAAAGAGTACATATTAAATGTGTATGCATTTTTTTCAGACATTGATTTAGCATTACATTGATGAGCATTAAATCAATGAGCATTAAATAGATGCTAACTTCAAATCCCTTGAGCTAAGGAGTTATAGACCACCCTGGGCATCATAGTGAGACTCTGTCTCTACTGAAAATCCAAAAAATTTGCTGGCCATGGTGAAAAATACTTGTACTCCCAGCTGCCTGAGAGCCTTAGGTGGGAGGACCACTTAAGCCTGGAAGATGGAGGTTGCAGTGATCTCTGTTTTCTCAACTGTGAAGTTAGTTTTCCCTTCATACTATAACAAACATATAATATTAACTCTTTCATTAACACAACTAGAATATATATAATTTTTAGTATTATAGTTAATATACACACACACAGTATACAAACATAGACACATACAAATAAGGTATATATAGACACTATATGTATATAATAATGCATATTTAATACCTAATATTTAATATTTAATACCGAATACCTAATATTTAATACCTAATATTTAATATAATTAATTATATTGGATAATGCTATATCATATTTATTATATTATGTTATATAATTATAATTATGTTATAATTATATTTAATATAATTAATTTATGTATAATTAATATATACATGCAGCATATATACCATATATCTCTCTACAGTAATATGTAATATTTAATATAACTGACTCAAGCCATGTGTTTTAAATTTTTACATTAGGTCCTAATCTGAGGAAACGGTTTGTAATTAATTTTAATTATTTTATCTCTATTACTGAATATCAAAAAGCAATAGCAAAGTGAATATTTTTATTTACTTACTTATTTTTGGGGACAGGTTCTTGCTCTGTTGCCCAGGCTGGAGTGTAATGGTGTGAACACAGCTCACTGCAACCTCTACCTGCTGTGCTCAAGTTGTTCTCCCACCTCAACCTCTTGAGTAGCTGGGACTACAAGCATGTGCCACAATGCCCAACTAATTGTGTTGATTTTTAATAGAGACAAAGTCTTGCTATGTTTCCCAGGCTGGACTAGAACTCCTGAGCTCAAGGGATTCTCCCTGCTCAGCCTCCCAAATTGCTGAGATTATAGGCGTGAGCCACTGGGCCTGGCCCACAGTAAACATTTTAATCCAAAATGTTATTGCATGTGGTTCTCCTAGACTTTTTGTGTTTTTTATGAAATTCAAATATATTTTATAAGGTGGCCTCTAGTGTGCACAATTCTAGTGATAAATTTAGAACTAAAACTGTAATCTTCTCATGTATCAAGACATTAGCATTATGGCCAGAAATACTGGAAAAATTTTACTGAGCATTTCAGGCTTTTATTTGACAACTAGCTGTATGAAATACAAAATATAAATGTTTTGATATAGGGATTATATGCATCTAGATTTTGAAATATGACAACACAAACTCAAAAAATGAGACCAAATACTCTTCAATTGTTTTAAAATTTATTAATTTCAAATGAATCATAAAATAATAATTCTTAAAAGATCATTGTAAATTTAGTGTGTATTTTTTAAATTCTTGAGAAAATAATAAAAAATAAGTTTAAAGTACACTAAAAATCAAATTCACAAAGCCAAACAAAATGCTAAGAAATATCTGATTCAACAAAGAATTCAGAAAAGGAGGAAAAAAGGAAGAAACAGAAGACTGCACAAATAAAAGATAAGTAGGAAGATGATAGGCTTAAAACACAATATATTGTAAACAGACTAAAAATTCCATTTAAAACAGAGATGGCCAGATTCGATTTTTTAAAAGTCTAAGATATGTGCTGTTTATAAGACATAACCAGGGGGTGGAGCAAGATGGCAGAATAGAAGCCTATGCTTTTTTTCCCTCTTACTAGAACAACAAATTTTAACAACTACCTACACACAGAAAAACAGCATTACAAAAACAAAAATTAAGGTGAACAATCACAGTACCTCACTGTAACTTCATATCACGGTTTCATCGCCAGCTTAGCCACAGTAGAATAGAACATCAGGTACACGGCTAAGGTTTTAAGCATTTCTGGACATTCCCAGAGCGTGGGGGAACTCACCACCATGAAGGGAAGGGCCTTTGGCAAGGCAAGTGCTGTACTGGCTTCAGATCTGATGCACTGCAGTCCTCCTAGTGGTGGTCACAGAGGTGCTTGCATCAACACACCCTCAGTTCCAGGTGGCTCAGCACAGAGAGAGACAATCCACATGTTTGGGAGAGAGTAAGGGAAAAGAACAAAGGTCTCTGCCTGTTAATCCAGAGAATTCTTCCAGATCCTACCCAAGACCATCAAGGCAATACTTATATGAGTCTACAAAACCTGTAGCATTATTTGGCTTTGAGCCCACATCCTTTCAAATACCTGCAAAGCCTGCCCAAGGCTTGTTTGATAGGCACAAACAAGCTCAGACTGTGAAGACTACAATAAATATCTAACTCTTTAATGCCCAGAAACTGAAGAACATGTACAAGCATCAACAGCATCCAGAAAACACAACCTCACCAAATGAACTAAAGAAGGCAACAGGGACCAGTTCTAGAGAAATGGAGATATACAATATTTCAGATAGAGAATTCAAAATGGCTGTTTTTTGAAAAACTCAAATAAATTTAAGAGAACACAAATAAATTCAGAATTGTATCAGATAAATTTAACAGAGATTGAAATAATTAAAAGCAATCAAGCAGAAATTCTGGAGCTGAAAAATGCAATTGGCATAATGAAGAATGCATTAGAGTTCTTTAATAGCTCAAACAAAAGAAAGAATTAGTGAGCTTGAAGACAAGCTGTTTGAAAATACATAATCCAAGTAGACAAAATAATATAAAACAATGAAGCACGTCTACAGGATCTAGAAAATAGCCTCAAAAGAGCAAATCTAAGAGTTATTGGTCTTAAAGCGGAGGTAGAGAAAGAGATGGGGGTACAAAGTTTATTTAAAGGGATAAAAACAGAGAACTTGCCAAACCCAGAGAAAGATATCAATATCTAAGTACAAAAAGCTTATAGAAGACCAAGGAAATGCAACCCAAAGAAGGCTACCTCAAGGCATTTAATAATCAAACAGCCAAAGATCAAGGATACAGAAAGGATCCTAAAAGCAAGCAAGAGAAAAGAAACAAATAACATACAATGGAGCTCCAATACATCTGGCAGCAGACTTTTTGGTGGAAACCTTACAGGCCAGGAGAGAAATATGACACACCTAAAGTGCTGAAGAAAAACAAACAAAACAACAACAAGAAAAAACAAGAAACTTCTACCACAGAACTTTCTGTGGTAGAATAGTATATCTGGCAAAAATATCTTTTAAGCATGAAGGAGAAATAAAGACCTTTCCAGAAAAACAAAACCTGAGGGATTTCATCAACACCAGACTTGTCCTACAAGAAATGCTAAAGGGAGTTAATCAATCTGAAAGAAAAGGATGTTAGTCAGCAAGAAGAAATTATGTGAAAGGGCACAAACTCACTGGTAATAGCACACAGGAAAACACAGATTAGTATAACACTAATTGTGATGTGTAAACTTCTTTTGACAGGTAGAAAGACTATATGATGAACCCATAAAAAAAATACAACAACTTTTGAAGACATAGTACAATAAGAAAAAGCAAAACAACAAAACATTAAAAGTTTTGGAGATGCCATTAAAGTGTAGAGTTTTTATTAGTTTTCCTTTTGTGTCTTTGTTTATGCAATCAGTGTTAAGCTGTCATCGGTTTAAAATAATGGGTTACAGGAGGCAGAAGATATATGCATCAAACACTGGAGGACTCAGATATATAAAGCAAACAGTAGTAGAACTTAAGAGAAAGATAGACACCAATACAACAATAATGGGAGTCTTCAACACTGTACTTTCAGTATTAGATAGATCTCCTAGACAAAAAGTCAACAAAGAAACATTGGACTTAATCTTCACTATGGATAAACCAGTATTATCCTGATAACAAAACCAGACAAAGAAACACCAAAACAACAACAATAGAAAAAGAACAAAACAAAAAAAAACTACAGGCCAATGTCTCAGATGAATATTGATGTGGAAATCCTCAACAAAACACTAGAAAACCAAATTCAACAACACATTAAAAATATTCACCAAGACCAAGTGAGATTTATCTCAGGGATGCAAGAATGATTCAATATATCCAAATCAAACAATGTGATGCATCATGTAAATAGAATAATGTACAAAATCTATATAATCATTTCAATTGATGTTGAAAAAGCATTGGATAAAGTTCAACATCCCTTAATAATAAAAACCCTAAAAAACCTGGGAATAGAAGGAACATACCGCAACATAATAAAAGCCATATACAACAGACCCACAGATAGCATCATACTGAATGGGGAAAAATGAATGTCTTTCTTCTAAGATCTGGAACTCAATAAGGATCCCCACTTTTACCACTGTTATTCAACATAGTACTGAAAGCCTTAGCTAGAGCAATCAGACAAGAGAAAAAAGTAAAGGACATAAAATTGGAATGGAAGAGGTCAAATTATTCTTGTTTGCAGATGACATGATCTTATATTTGGAAAATGCTAACGACTCCACCAGAAAACTATTAGAACTGATGAATTCAGTAAAGCTGTAGGATACAAAATCGACATATTAAAAAACAGAATTATTTCTATATGCCAACAATAAACACTCTCAAAAAGAAGTGAAAAAGTAACTCCATTTAGAATAATCACAAATAAAATTAGTACTTAGGAATTAAACGAAGAAGTGAAAGATCTCTATAATGAAAACTATGAAACACTGATGAAAGAAATTGGAGGACAGTATAAAATAGAAATATATTCCATGTTTATGAATTGGATGAATCAGTACTGTTAAAAAGTCCATACTACCCAAAGCAATCTACAGATTCAGTGCAATCTCTATGAAAATATTAGGTTGGTGCAAAAAGAATTGCAGTCCTTGCCATTACCTTTAATATCAATGCTACTCTTTATAGACATAGAAAAACAATCTTAAAATTTATATGGAAACATGAAAGACCTAGAATAGCCAAAAGTATCCTGAGCAAAAGGAACAAAACTGGAGGAATTACATTAGCTGACTTCAGATTATACCACAGATCTAGAGGAACCAAAACAGCATGATATTGACATAAATGCAGACACATAGACTGATGGAACATAATGGAACACATGAGTAGAGAACACAGAAACAACCCACACGTGTTCAGTGAACTCATTTTTGACAAAGGTGCCAAAAACATAATTAGGTAAAAGACAGTCTTTTTAATCGATGGTGCAGGGAAAACTGGTTATCTGTATGCAGAACAATGAAACTTGATCCCTATCTCTCACCTTATACAAAAATCAAATCAAAATGGATTAAAGACTTAAATCAAAGATCTCAAACTATGAAACTACTAAAGAAAACATTGGGAAAAACCTCCAGGACATTGGTCTGGGTAAAAATTTCTTGAGTAATACCCCACAAGCTCAGGCAACCAAAGGAAAAATGGGTAAATGGGATCACATTAAGTTAACGAGCTCCTACACAGCAAAAGAAACAATCGGGAAATTAAAGAGAACATTCACAAAATGGGAGAAAATATTGCAAGCTACCTTTCTGACAGTCAATAACTGGAACATATAAGAAGCTCAAACAACTCTATGGGAAAAAATCTAATAACCCAATCAGAAAAGCTTTTAATTGACATTTCTCAAAAAAAGACATAAATTGGAAAACAGTCATATGAAAAGATGCTCATCCTCACTGATTATCAGAGAGATGCAAATCAAAACTACAATGAGATATCATCCCACTGCAGTTAAAACGGCTTTTATTCAAAAGCCAGACAATAACAAATGCTGGTGAGGATGTTAAGAAAAGGGAACACTTATACAATATTGGTGGGAATGTAAATTAATACAACCACTGTGAAGAACAGTATGGAGGTTCCTCAGAAAACTAAAAATAGAGATCCCATACAGTCCAGCAATCCCATTGCTGGGCATATATCCAAAAGAAAGGAAATCAGTATATCAAAGAGATATATCTGCACTCCCACATTTGTTGCAGCACTGCTCATGGTAGCCAAAATTTGAAAGCAGCTTAAGTGTCCATCAGTAGACGAAAGGATAAAGAGTATGTGGTATACTCAATAGAGTACTATTCAGGCATAAAAAGAATGAGATTCTGTCATTTGCAAAAACACGGATGGAACTAGAGGTTATTATGTTAACTGAAATAAGCCAGGCACAGAAAGCAAAGATTGCATGTTCTCATTTGTGGGATCTAAAAATCAAAACAATTGAAGTCATTGAGATAGAAAATAGAAGGATAGTTACTAGAGACTGAGAAGGGCAGTAGCGGGGCGCTGGAGGGAGGTGAGAATGGTTAATGGGTACAAAAAAATTAGACAGTATGAATAAGATCTAGTATTTGATAGCACAACAGGGGGACTATAGTAAATAATAATTTAATTTCATAATTCAAAATAACTAAAAATGTATAATTGGACTGTTTGTAACACAAAGGACAAATACTCAAGGGGATAGATACTCAGTTTTCCATGATGTGATTATTATGCATTGCATGCCTCTACCAAAATATCTCATGAACCCCACAAATATATACACCTACTATCTACACATACAAATGAAATAAAAACTGAAATAATCATTAAATACATAAATGCAGATAGATAAAAGACAGAGTTTGGAAAAGTTATGTCAGGAGAATAAACCAAACAATGAAAAATGTGCAGGTCTATATTAATGTCTGATAAAGTAGACTTTAAGACAAGAATTATCACTGTAAATAAGAGAGACATTCTATTAAAATAATAAAGTCTGTCTGGAACGGTGGCTCACGCTTGTAATCCCAGCACTTTGGGAGGCTGAGGTGGGTGGTTCACAAGGTCAGGAGTTTGAGATCAGCCTGGCCAACATGGTGTACTAAAAATACAAAACTTAGCCGGGCATGGTGGCAGGTGCCTGTAATGCCAGCTACTTGGGAGGCTGAGGCAGGAGGCTCCGTCTCTAAATAAATAAGTAAATAAATAAATAAGTAGTCATAAAGAATTTTATTTTTTATTACTTCTTTTATTTATTTATTTATTTATTTACTTACTTACTTTTGAGACAGGATCTCACACTGTCTCCCAGGCTGCATGGCTCACTGCAGCCTCGACCTCCTGGGCTCAAGTAAACCTCTCACCTCAGCCTCCTGAGTAGCTGGAACGACAGGCACATGCCACCATACCCAGCTAAACATTATTTTTATTTCTATGTTTTATAGAAAAAGGGTTCCACTTTGTTGCACAGGCTGTTCTCTAAATCTCAGGATCAAGCTGTCACCCACCTTGTCCTCCCAACATACTGAGATTACAGTCATGAGTCACTGCAGTCAGCCAAGAATTTGGTTTGTATGTATGCAGTAAGATAGCTTTAAATCCACATGAAACAAATGCAGATAAACCAGATGGGGTAAATGAACAAATACACAATCATGGTCAGATTTTTTACACTACTCTTTCAGTAGTTACCTTTTTACCCAAAAATGATTATTAAGAATATAGAATATTTGAAAAATATTATAAAACAATTTGAGTTTATTGACATAGATCTAACAATTATATAACACACATCTTTGTCAGGTGTGCACACTTAAGATATATCATACAGTAGGCAACAAAATACATTTTTATACAGTTCAAATTACAGACATTATTAACTATATTATCTGAATACACAGAACTAAATAAGAAGTTAGTAATAATCTAGAAAATCTCCAGATAAATGAAAATTTTATAATAAACTGAAATAATCCATGTGTCAAGAAATCACTAAGAAAATATGAAAATGTCGAAGTAAATATCAATAAAAATATAGCACATATCAAAGTTTTCAGAATATGGCTAATTCAAAACAGAGAGAGAAAGCTATATTACTACATTTCATATTTTAAAATATTTTAAATTATTTAAATTGCAACTGTTTGAAAGCTAAAACACAAAGCAAATTAAAACAAGTGGAAGGAAGAAAAAAATACATTAGCTAGAATAAGAAGTTGAAATAAAATTAACAAAGAAGAAAGTTTTATTTGAAAAGATGAACAAAATTGATTAACTCCTGTCAAGACTGTTTATATTAGGAAAATATTAGAAAAATACCTTTTATACACACCATCTAAAATAGTATCAAAAACTATAAAATTTTGAGTGACATACTTTTAGAAAGATGTGAAGAAAACCCTTTATATTGAAATGCATAAACAAGATTGAGATAAAATAAAGCACACCTCAGTAAATTAATATGGAATTTTTATGGATTTTATAATCAGTGTTGTAAAGATATCACTTTTTCTAAACTAACCTATAAATTAAAAGCCATACCAATAAACATGCTTAGTGTCTCTTTTTGCAAAAATTGATGTTTTTTCCCTAAAATATATCTATGCAAACCCAAAAAAAACTAGAAAAAAATTTGGAAAGCACAAACCATATTACTTCTATCCTTCCTATAAAGCTCTAATGAAGTATTTACTTGAGGATAAATAAACAAATAAATCAATGGAGCTGAAAGGAAGCCTAGAAAAACAGACATGCACACATAACAGATGCATGCACACGCATACACATAATTGTTTTGACAATGGTGTCAAAAAAATGAAAGTCTTCAAAAAGTAATGGTGGATTCAGTGCAATAGATTGCTAAAGCTTATTCCTCCTGTCTAGCTGCAACTGTGTACCCTCTGATGCACATCTTCTTTATCCATCCTCACCACCCAGCCTCAGCCTCTGATAACCATCATTCTTACCACTCTCAGGAGTTCAATTTATTTACATTCCACATATAGTAAGATCACAAAGTATTTGTTTTTCTATGCCTGGGTTGTTTCACTTAGCATAATGTCCTCAAGTTTATAGTGCATTGTATATTTTTAAATTGCTGAAAGACTAGATTTTGAATGTTCTCAGCACAAAAATTTTAAGTATGTGAGGTAATGGATATTTTAATTACCTTGATTGAATTATTCCAAAAGGTAAACATGTATGGAAACATCACATAATATCCTATAAATATGTATAATTATTGATTGTCAATTAAAAATAAAATAAAATATTTTTAAAGTGATGCTGAAACAATTGTATAAACTTAAATAAATAATAAAAAACTTCATATAACATGCAAAAATTAATTCAATGTGAATAGCAGATCTAAATGTAAAAAAAAAATACTGCTATAAATCTTTTTATAAAAAAGGAAAACATCAGTTTATGTATTTTAACTTTGAATTGTACAATGAATTTACTGGAAGAACAACAACAAAAACCCATTAAGAGAACATTTAATAAATTAGACTATTTCAAAAATTTAAAATTTCTGCTTTTCAAAAGATACTGTTATGAATATTAAAAGGCCAGGCACAAACTAGAAGAATATATTCATAATATAAATCTGTTAAAATGGATCTTACCCAGTGCATATCAAAAACTGCCAGTTAACAATAAAAATACAAACTACCTAGTCAAAAAAAAAATGGGCAAAATGTTGAAACAGCCATTTTAGGAAAAAAGAAAAGAAAAAAAAGAAAGACGTATATATAGTCAACATCATTACTCTCAAGAAGTTGCAAATTAAAGCAACGATGAGATTTCTTCCGCATCACACTCACTAGAATGATTACAATTTAAAAGACTGCAGCAAATGTGAACTAAGTTGTAGAGCAGTTGGAACTACATTGCTGGTGAGTACCTACAGTGATAAAAACCACTTTGGAAAAATGTTTAACAGTTTCTTCGTAAAGGTTCATGTATATCTATCCTCTGACTCCAAATTTCTACACCTAGACGTTTGCTCAAGACCAATAATATATGTCCACAGCAACACTTCTACAATAATATTCCTGGCAATTTAAAACATAACACCCACAACTTGAAGGAACCCAAAAGTCAATTAATAGGACAATGTATAAACAAATTGTGAAATACTCATACAAGTTGAAACTAAGCAAAGGAAGAAAGAACATTTATGCAGTCAACAAAAAGACGTTAAGGAGAAAAAGAAGCCATATATAAAATAACACAAAATGTACGATCCCTTTTTATGAAGTTCAAGAACATGCCAAAAAATATATGATAATATAAATCAGAATAATAATTTTTCATATTGTATGAGAATGGACTGGAAAGAGGCATAAGGGACCATTCTAAAGTGATGGAAATATTCTGTGTTGGTTAAGACATATGTTATATTTTTTACATGAAGGAACTTTCTGTCCAAACTCATGAAATTATATAATTATAATCCATAAATTCCACTATCTATTAATTTTGTTTCTATTTTAAAAATGGGTATTTTCTGATTTCTTTTTTACATTAATTCCAGTATATCCTTTTAGTTCCCTCTCCAATATCCCTTTCCTTTGCTCTTCTAAAATCCTTTTTTTTTTTAAATTTTTTGGTAGCACATTCTGGTTTACAGCAGTGTCACTTGAAAGACTAGAAGACAGTGTATTAAGCCAATTACAATTTACTGTATTTCTTTTCCAGTGACTTAAAAATATTTTTCAGTATTAATTAATGTTTACTTATAATGATATATCATAATTATCCATATTTATGGGGTACAGTTTGAGATTTCAATGCATGCATGCATTGCATAATGGTTAAATCAAGGAAATTACCATAGCCACTTTAAATATTTATCATTTCTTTGTCATGATAGCATTCAAAAGGTTCTGTTCCAGCTATCTTGAAATATATACTGCACTGTTATTTGCTATAGTCACCCAACTGTGTCATAAACACCTAAACTTCATATTCTTGTCTAACTGTAACTGTGTACCCATTGACTAGCATCGTCTGGTACCTCTCTTCAGCCTCTGGTAACAACTATTCTACTCTCTACTTTTATGAAATTATCTTTTGTAGATTCCACATATGCATAAGATAATGTGATATCTTCTTTCTGTGCCTAGCTTATTTCACTTAACATGATGTCCTCCACGTTCATACTTGTTACCACAACGCCTATGCCCATCTACAGTTGAATGAATAAAATATATATATATATCTACATATATATATGGTGTGTGTATACACACACACACACACACACACACAATAGAATACTATTCAGCCATAAAACAGAATGAAACACTGTCATCCGTGACAACTAATGACTGTTTTTTATATTGGTGGATATTTTAATTTTGTTAAGATGCTAAGTCAGTTGACAGTCCATTGGGAAAAAGTTCTCTTACTCTCAAGGGACATATAGTTTCATTTTTTAAAAAAATTGTCCTATTTGTATGAATTGGTATGTGTTTTGTGGCCATTAGTGATGCAAGACTTAAGAAAACCTAATAGCAAGGACAAAGTGGAAAGAAGGAAAAAAGCGGTCTTCTCTGATGCCATTTATTCAGCATATCAACCTATTCAGGGACCAATCTGTGGATAAATTTTTGGGTGAGAAATAAAAGTTACATATCATTAAAGCTACTTTAACTTGTTTTCTTCTTAACTTGCAGCCAAAAGTTTTCTTACTAAAATACCCATCCAGAAATTTTCCTTGTCAGGTTAAAAACCAATAGAACTAGAATTTAAAAAAAAACTAAAAGGTAAATAAATAGGTTGCCCCAAAACACAATGAAGAGGAAAATTGTATCACCAATGATTTGTCAAAAAATAAAATATATATCAGTTAATGTAGTAGTCACAGTTATAATTCAATTGTCAGAAACTTTGAAAAGTTGCTAAATCCCCTAGGGCAAAACATGATTTACTTGTTCCTGCATCCCCTGTATGACAAATAATTATAATATGTTGTAGTATATTCATCAATATTGCAAGAAACAAAAAAACAATTTTCAAAGTTCCACAATTCTCATGAAGATACACAGTGTAATATCTTTTTTGATTGCCATGTGATATTAACTTATTACATTTATTCTGAGTAAGCTAATATGTTTCCCAAGTAATTTGTTATTCACTAATGCTAAGTTCATTATCATATTTTATTACCAACATTATTAACAAATAAATATTTACCAACACCACCCCATAATAACTTGACATGATAGAACTTTCATATCACAAAATATGTAGCTGAAGTCTAAAAATGTATGAAAATAAATTGTATCAGAATAATTCTTAATGATATACTAATTTAATCTATTTGTAAGAAGTTAGCTTTATAGAAAGAGCTCTCAATTATTCAGAGACCAAAACAATTTTTTCTTTCAAAAAGAACTGATTGGAAACTTACAAAATATTCACAGTAGAGTTTAGACAATGAATACAGAGTAGGCAGTTTCACTTTAATTTCTTCTGGTCAGTTTTGATTTTTAGCTCTCAGGCAAAGGTACCTAAGGTACCAACAGAATATTTAAACACCACAGAGAACCATTTTCACTTGTTTAAGGTCCTAATATGATTTATATTAGTTTTGTATTTTATATAATCTTAAGATACATATTTAATGATTACATTGTGTACAGCGTATTTTTTTAAAAAATTCAAAAATTACCTTAATAGATTACAAAAAAAGTGTTATAGAAAGATTGTAAGAAAGTAGAATATTTGAACCGAATATATTTTATTTGGGCTTGACACATTTTTTCAGTAAGTAAAAGACACCGAATGCTAAATCACTAACACATTATTACTAGGGCTGAGCAAATTAACTTAGCCAATTGACCCTCCTGGAAATAAAATCCTTATTGAGGTCTATAAATGTTCTATTAATTTTCCTTTCATTACCTTTCCTTTCATTCACATACACCCTTGAACTTATGTGTTCAGAACAACTCTAAAAAAAAAAAACTGTAGAAAAAAACCACAAGAAGTGTTTTCTCTGCAGCTTACAAAAGTTCAGTTTTTAAGCTTTTTTAACCTTCTGATACAAATTCAATTGAACAAGTCTGTTTAGTGTTTTTGTCCTGAAAAATGTAGCTTCCTATATTTATGTAGCTTTCTATATTTATGTATTTCCATGATTTCCCAGAGCATAATTTTTTAACAATAAAGCATCGTTAAAATACTGATAGATTTTTCCTTTTTTCTGTCTGTGGGCGAGAGAGATAGAGAGGGCGAGTGGGAGAGAGAAAGGAAAAATAAAGGACAGAATACAAAAATCAAATATAAATTCATTTATCATATACTACAGATCAGCAGTGAACTAATGTAACATATATTCTGTGAACCTATCTCACATTTAACATGAGAGCTTTACAACGCATCAAATAGGTCAATGTTTGGGTAGTTTTGGGGAGGTTTAGAATCTTGTGGTACCTAACTGCATGATGTTATAAGAGATAACATCCCTATTGTAAATCTAAGATTCGCGCTGGAGATATTTTTAAGACCTTGTATTTGATGAATCAGCTGGGCCACCCAATGGATAAACTGACTCATTTGGTCTCATGGTCCCCACCTACGAACTGACTCAGCTCAGTGAGACAGCATAGACTCCCTATGATTTCATCTCCAACCTGACCAATCAGCTCTCTTTACTCCGTGGACCTGTACCCACCAAATTATTCTTTAAAAAACCCCAGTCTCCGAATTTTCAGGGAGACTGATTTGGTTAATAAACACTGGTCTCCAGTTCAGCCAGCTCTGCATGAATTCAACTCTTTCTTTACTGCAATTCTTCTGTCTTGATAAATAGACTCAATCTGGATAGCAGGCAAAATGAACACGTTGGGTGGGTATATATTCAAGAAGAATGTTTGCATTTCAGCAAAATGATGGAATTACTTCCTCTAGATACTCAACAAATAAGTTTATTTACAGCTTTCTCAGATTGCAAGGTCTCTAAATTTAAGGATGATGAGTATGATCTTTCCTCTAGAGGAAACATGAGCTTTACAATGAAACATTTCATGGTTGCCGAGGATATCCTTTTATAGTTCCATATGACTTGCATTTAGGTCAATGTGTGGTATTTTAGGAGTGCTTCTAACACAGGGTTTGATAAAAGAATAAATTCCATGTAATACCCGTCAGCAGCTCTTTCATATTTGAATTATGTTGGGCATATGACAGGAAGATTGCAGTATTTTTAAAGTAAATAGTATGTAAGAATTCCCACTAGCAGTTATTTTTAAAGCCACTTATACTTTCAAAGCACATGAATATAGATAATTATATCATAAAACCATAAAATCACACACTGAAATCAATTATAGAAATGGCTTCAGATATAGTAAAGTCTTTGATTTAAAAAAATACCTGGATAATTAATCTGTAAACTTCTGTTGTTTTCTGAAATGATTTACAAGTGTCTTAGACCTTGAGAATTTATTTAATTTTTCTCTATTTTGTCAAGACTGTTGTAAGATTTAGACAAAGTAATGTTTGTGTAGACAATCTTAAAACAGTAAAATATATACAAGTAAAAAGTATTATTATTACTACTGTAAAGAATGAGTTTATTACTCACCTAACTGTTACATTTAACTTTCTGCTTCAAGAACATGACACTATTATTCCTATTCAATAATACAGAAATGCAAATTTATTAAAGCAAATGAAAAATTCTGACTTGAAATTAAAAAAACTAACAAAATTTATATTATAAAAAGACAACAGTTATATTATCAAACACAATTTTTGAAATATACCAAAATTCTTTCAAGATACTTCAAATTGAAAATTTTTATATCATTTAAAGAAAAAATTATTAAACTATACATTTTTCAGGTATTTCTGTAAAAAATTATATATATATTATATATAATCTAGGCACATTACTTCTTTTGTTTCACATTTTTGTTTTTTTCTGATTACAAAAATATTTGTTATTAAAAGAAATCAAATCAGAAGTAGGTAAAATAGAAAGTGGTTCTGCAATTCCAGCCCCAAGAACAAGGACAAAGAATTACATTACATATTTTCCCATTTTTAAATTTTTGTATGTATAAATTAACAATAGAGTATGACAACAATAATAAATTTTGCTTCTCCATAACATATTTTTTTCAAACTGATATAATATTGGCAGTGATTTTTTAAGCTTACTATTTGGTATACCCTTCCATTTCTGTATATAAAAGATTAAGGAATTTTTTTTTAAAGAATTGCACAATACCCCATTAGGTGAATATACGTTTTCCTGTTAATGGGCCTTTGTGTTTTTTCCAATATGTGCCATAAAATACAGCACTATACTCATTATTCTTGTAAATATAATTCTGAGCATTTATTAGGATGTTTTGTAAGTTAATTTCCAAGAATTATTATGAAATATCATTCAGAATTATATTAAATAAGTCTTTATGATATCCCTATCACTTTCAAATAATTAGTAACCTTTTGGGGAGATCACAATAACAAAAATTTGTAGTTCACCTCTGTTTAAAGCACTTGCATTTTGCTAACAGTTATTTTTAGATATCACTATGCAAGTTACATAGTGACTTTAAAAAAATTTTAGGAATCCCAGTTATTATAATTCACAATGGGCCTCTCAGATAGTCATAGGAAAATAATAGTGCTTAAGCCTAAGAGTAAAATTTTTGCAAGTTTTTGTCATAATACTTGTGTAAGTCTTAACCAGACATCTAATACTGTTTAACATAATTTATGGGTAGGTGATTTAAGTCTTGGTAAAAAAAAATACGGATTTTCTATTTTTCCAGAAAAAAATTATAATTTCCCCAGAAAGATGGTGAGATGGTTTTTACTTAGAAATAAACCAAATTGATAAGGCCTGAGTCATTAAGATAATACCAAGCAGCTCTAAACTTGATGTCTATTGTTAATTGGGAAATAACTAACCAGACTATTAAGGCATCTATCAAAAACATTTTTACAAAAATATAAATAATAAATGCTTCCAAAGCTTTGCACATTCCAAATTGATGCAATCAAAAGTCACATCTTTTATGAAGTAAGAATATTAAAGATTATTATTAAGGTTATAGTTGTAAATGTTTGCAATATTTGGCCTTTTCTATTTACTTCTGTGCAGAAAATAATTTTTAGTCTGTGAACAGTATATATTATATAATCAGTGGTATTCATTAAGACTCTCTTCCAATATTTCTGGTTCTTTTTTTGAACACACTGTAAAAATACATTCTCTGTTCCCCATGCAATTAAATTAGGTAAGGTCATGAAACTTGACTTATCAGCAAAAGTCAAGCAAAAGTAATATACACCATTTCGTGGAGAAAAAAATTAAAAGCTGATAGTTTTCCTTTCATGTCCCTCTCCCATCTCTTGTAAAATTAGTGCTTTTTAAAAATAGTTAGTGGAGTGTTCATTAGCTTGGATCCTGCTGTGAGGACATCACAGGTCAGAAAAATGTTCCTTCTCTATGAACACTGAAGGGATGTGCAACTTGAGAAAGGATGTGTAAAAAGTGCAATTCTGATATCACTTATTACTGCAGCATATGTCTAATCTAATAGATATATCTCTTTAAAGTAAAAATAATTTTTCATTTGATATTTGGAGAGTTGCCGGTTGATCATAAATAGAGTTAGCCAGAATTTATTCCTTGTGGTAAAAATCATATCTTCTAATTCACAGTTTTTATTGGCTTTATAGTACCGGCCATAAAGAAAAGAATAATTCAGAAGAATTCAGCTAGAAAATAATAGTATATATTTTTCAAAAATATGTAGAGGTTCTATAATCGAAATAAATCCCATGAAGTTAGGAAGCACGCTGGTCTTATTCAAACCGTGTATCTCCTGAGCCTGGTATGCTTCCTGTAACATAGTAAAGGCTTAATAAATATTTGCCAAATATTAAACATCATATGGTCATGAGTGAAGAAAAGGAAGTCAACTTTTTAATGGTAGATCAATAATCCCAATATTTTCCCACAATTAACCTTACTGTTTGTTGAGGCTGATTGAAGTTTTATAATTTCAATGAAAACACGGTTTATGTTTCTAGGAAATTTGATGTGAATGCACAATATGACATTTACTGAGAAGTTTTCTTTCATTATGACCCGATAACAGTATTAAAAAAAAAAGACTGGTAAAAAATGGTTTAAAGCTATATAAATTACTGCCACAGATGTCTTACCACCAGAACATACCAACCACAAGGAAAGAATGAAGAAAGCTAGCACTAATTCTGTACCTATTGTGAAAGTTGATCATATGAATTGGGTTATTCTTGTCATACCCAACTAAAACAGAGTTGAAAAGCCAGGAGATAAAAGCACTAAGGCACAAAACATTGCTCCAAAAATGTAACTCTCTGCAAGCTTGGCAGCTGAAACTGTGGTAACCTGGAATGAGTTTTACCTAATGACCACTGACACAACCTGATGCAGTTCTCAGACTAGTTTTGCCAACATATGTCACCAATCAGAGCTTGGTGACACAGGTTGGCAAAACTAGTCTTTAGCTCAAAACCCTACTAGCACCAGTGAAATTTCTCAAATAGAAATACATTACATTTCTGCTTTTTATAGAACCTCTAGCCTTATCTTTGTTCTTCAGAGAGAACACTTTTGATTCATGGCGGAGACTCTCTCCAGTTTGCAAACTGATATTGCCAATAAAACTCTCTTTTATAATATCTAGTCATCCTTCTTGGTCCTTTGGACAACATTTACACTACCAATTGTTAGCTACTTTTGTGAATAGTTAAGAAGTCATTTAACAAGCACATATTCTTTGTTTACTATGTGCCAGGCTTCATTCCATGCAACTTTCCATGTATTATCTGAGCCAAAACAGCCACCTAATGAGATAAATATTACCAGCATCCTTTTACATAAAATAGGTACAGGGGAAAATAAATTTTTCAACTCACAGAACTATTAAGTTTAAAAAATGAGAATTTAAATCAAGTGTACCCAACTTATTAGGAATTACTTGTTCTCAAATTCCTTGCTTTTCCACTACTCTGTTCTGTCATTGAAGAAATTCATCAACTAATCTCTAAAGGCATTTTCTATGGAGGACATCTCTTATAACGGTGAGCAATTGCTACTGCATATGACCTCACTTTGTTCAATTTTATTTCAACAGTAATCAATGATAGCAATAAAAAGGAATAAAATATGGACTGTTCCCTAAGTGGCTGAGAGTTTAGACATTGTAAATTGGGTATTACATGGGTAAACCCATGTAATTGGGTACTAGAATTATACATTAAGAAATAAAATGAGACTCTGTTGTGTCTTACTAAAAATAAAAGGGTACAAGTATCATATTTATTGTGTCATATTAGAAGTCCTATAATAATAAAACCTATCCTATAAAATAAAACCTTTGTTGTGGTTGGGAATTCACTATTTTCAAGAAAGATGTAAAGTGTCTTCATGATATCACCCCTAGTCCACAGAGAAATGTTCATGTCACATCTGATAATCTCCAATTTTGCAAAAGAGAGAACTGAATATCAGAGCTGTTAACTTGCCCTAAGACACAAAGTCATGCAGCTGATGTTACAACTATGTAATTTAATATGAATACATTTGTTTCCACTATGTCACACATGATAAAGGGGCACCTATGGGACTGAAAAAGTTTATTTTCTGCCACAATAATTGAGGTATTTAGGTTAATGTAGTCCATAGGTCTATCAGTGGAACCTGAAAGTGGAATTGCTATTTAAAGGTACTCTGACGGAAATGACTTGAAAAAAATTGGATCACTTTTTTAAAAGCCACACAGCATTGGTTATTTGCTATATAGAGGATGCCACAGAATACTAAGAAAGGAGAAAGAGAGTTTTAAAATTCTGTGTTCCAGACATACAGAATTGTAGAGACACTGGGTTTTTCTCCACCCAGTATTTAACTGGGTCAGTCTCACAAGCACAACTTTTCTGATTAAGAAAAAAAAATGTTGTATAAATTAGGTATAATATTATAACTCAAATGTTAAAGAAGGGAGTTAATAAGGATTATCATTAGTCAACTTGTGCATTTTAGCTCATTTAAAGTTCATTTAACCCTATCTTAAATGGCTGAAGAAAGACTGGATTAGAGTAGTATGTTTTGTTTTGTTTCTCAACTAATATCCCATACATTTATACAATAATCTAAAGTAATGCCAAATAAATTTATTTATTTTCTGCGTATTTGTAAAAATTGATTTAAAAGGGTGCTAAAGTTTATATTTCATTTAAGTTATAGCATACATAAAATCACCTTTTATAGAAGGATCTAAATTGATTTTGGAATAAATTGTCATTTTTATTGATTACTTTTTTTATTTAAATATATCTTTAAAAAGTAGATTGTAATTTAAATATCCTTTCAAAATTCAGGAATATTTTTCTTTTCACTCAGGAATCAAGATAAGGCATTTCCTGTGCATAAACTTGTGAATTTCCTTATAGAAAACGCATTAAAGAAAAGCTTGACCCTCTAATCAAGCAGGATGTTCTTGAATCAATCACATGTCCTGCTCAGCTTCATCAATTATTTCAACTTAATGCTTAAATGGTATTACAGGTGAATGTCAGATTTTTAGTGCATGTATTGCTTTCTGCATGTGACTATTAGCTCCCATTTTTTAATCTCTGGAGTATAAATTTGGAATTTACCAATTAATTGACTAAGACAGCAGAATTACAAGTGGTATTATTTTCTTTTTAGAAATATTGTATTTTTATAGATAAATTTATTTTTAAAAAGAACCATAAATATACTCAGGGTGGTCTCTACACATTCATTTTCTGAGTACCATTTTATGAGACCCCCCTGCATGGAGAGGGAGCAAGACACAAACAAGGGATCCACTTCAGAGGCTGTGGGCTCTTCTCAGATGATGTGCCAGGGGAGATGTGATGGTAGCTTTCACTAGTGTGGCAGCACTGGGGGTTCTAAGAAGTGGTTAGTTTTAGGTATATTTTATGTATAAGTGGTGCCAACAGGACTGGCTAGTGAACTGAATATAGGGTGTGAGAAAATAAAAAGAATGAAGAATGTATTATGCTTCTGTATTCATTAACTTACTATATCTGTTAGAATAATTAAAATTGATAGGTTTGTTTTTCCCAAGAATGTAGATCAAAGGAATAAGTACCAGGGGAGATGGCACTAAACACATACAAAAATATTGTTGCAATCTATAGATTGATTTAATTGCTTTACATACATTATCATGTTTAATATTCAGGCCATCCTATAAGGTAGAAAATTTTATTATTCTTGTTTAAGATTAGAAAAATGAGGAACAGGACAGTTAGTAGCTCGCACAAGGTTTCTGTACAAGTGGCAGAAATTAAAACCAGACACTCTGTCTCCAAATCCAGGCTCTTAACCACTAGTTGGTAATGTTTCCCAAATATGTCTTACTTATAGCGGTATTTGTCAATCAGAGAGAAGAGAGATTATTATAAATTTAATCCTAAGGTAGCATTTCTAAAGTCAGATCAAAATAATAAATTAAACAAATTGAATTAAAATAGTATAAAATTAAGGGACATTTATGATTCATTTAAAACTCAATATTCTCTCTAATATTCATAGACTATTACTTTTGGAGAGGAAACATAAAAATTTGACAGAGGCTTTTTAATTTTTACTTCTAGCCTATGTTTAGCTTTGGTGAAATGCATTGCTATTTGAATGTTCATTTTTCTATGTGCCAAAATTTCTATGTATGTTTTATTTATTTACATTTATTTAATAAAGTTCCATCTTATTGTTAAAATCTACTCTATTTTCATCTATCTCAAAAACTTACTGTCTTTTTTCCCCTCATTTTGTTACTGTATAAGAAAAAAGCTATATTTGCGATTCAGAAGAAAAGTATGAGAGATGATCTACAGGTGATGCCAAGGAGACTGTAAAAGCATTGATAATGGGCCTCCCTTTTAGGGGCTGTGACTGCATAATACAATGGGTCAAACAGCCAGTACAATTTTAATTATTAATATTAAATAATACATTATTTATAGTAATATTAATATTAAATATTTAATTAGTATTAATTAAATGTTAATTAATATTAATATTAAATAAATATAAATAATATTTATAATATTAAATAAGTTGAGTTGCGTGTGCCCATAAACTGGTGTGCCTTAGGAAAATTTGACTCACACATTTACTTCTAAACAAGGTCATAGCTTTCAATTTTAGGGTTATAAAATCTAATCTTTCTCACAAGTTCACAACTTGAGTACCCTAAATTGGATTCAATCTACCTAAATTTAAATCAAATCACCTTCAGCTAATCATCATCTGTGTCATGTTTAGCAGGATAACCTTCTTAAGCTACAATTATCTATTAAATTCTGAAAAAAATAAAAAACAGTACCTAGCTCATATGGTTATAAGGTTTTAATGAGATAGTAGGTATTCTAAAAGATCATTCATTTACACAATAATGGTTGTCTTTATTCTTTTACTACAGATCTGTTAATATTGATGCTTGTTTGTAATTGTTAGTATAATCTAATTACATATAATTCCCAGATCAATTTTAATAATGAGGAATAGTAATGAAAGTGTACCTCTGTATTTTTCCTTGACTTTAATAATTTTTAAATTATTTCATCAT
The DNA here is from genome assembly GCF_029289425.2 of Pan paniscus. Lineage (NCBI taxonomy): Eukaryota > Metazoa > Chordata > Mammalia > Primates > Hominidae > Pan > Pan paniscus. The sequence goes on along the minus strand of NC_073249.2, from coordinate 58,140,225 downwards.
GGAGTAATTATTATATCATATTATATATGGAACTTTCCAACTATATCTAAGAAAGTTTCAACCTACAATGAAAGTTGCATTTAGCCAAAGACTACGTTAATATCTAAAGATTATATTTTTGTCCTTGACCTATTAATATGGTGAACTATATTAATACATTTCTGAAGTTTAAAGCATTCATAGACATAATTCACTTGTGTGTGTTGGGCCTTTCTTTTTAGTGCTGCTAGATTTGATTTGGTGATACCGAGTTGGAATAGGGAGTGGAGAAATGAATGAGTTACAGCTGAAGACTGAGAGACAGGCTGAGACTACATCAAATAGTAACTTGATTTTAGGAATTTAATATCTATTTAGAAGGAATTTTGCATGGAATTTATATTTTAAGTGTGTACATTTTTAGAACATCTATTTTCTTTGATACATTATCCTCTCTCTTCTTTTTGGCCTAATGAACTTGCTTAGTTGACTGAGATAAGCAATTAGAAAATTTCATAATGATCCCATTATAAATCTAAGACCTCTCTACCCTGTACTCTGCCTTCTTCATCTAAAAATTAATAAAAATTCTCTGCTACTGTCTAAGGAAAATAGGGTTCTCAAGAGAAACATATTTTATTACCTGTTTCTTCAGGGAATTTGTTATTGCAATCAAATTCTTCATCCCTCGCACCTCACATCATCTTTTTTTTTTTTTTCTAACTTTCTACTGGAAGATTTCCAAATGGCCTGTACTCCAAATAAACCACTCTTTAAACCACAATTCTCCCAATATTGTGAGATCCAAAGGCTATCAGTTTTGATTCATTGAAATCTCAGCACCATTCAAAACAATTTATATCCTTTTATTTCTTGAACAAATTCATTTACTTGGCTTCCAGAAAACCATGTTTTTCTCCCTACCAAACTTGTTCCTTTTTTAACTTTATATTCTCTCTTTACTCTCTGTTTGGCCCCTAAATGTAGCATTGTAGAGCTCAGTCCTTGGAAGTGTTCTCTTCTCCCTTGGTCTTAGGACTTTAAACACTACCCAGGAGCTAATGCTGAGATTTTCCACTGAAGCTTCAGATTCATGATGCTAACTGCCGCCTTAGCATGTCTGCATGGATGTCTAATATGTATCATAAAATATGTATCATAAACACAGCATGCCCAATATCCAACTCTTGATTTCTACTGCTGTGCCCCAAGCAAACTAGCTCCTTATCCAGTCTAACCAACCCAGTGAAGGGCAAAACTATTCAGTCTTAAAACCCAAGGGACATTCTTGGCTGCTTTTCACAACCCAAGGGACATTCTTGGCTGCTTTTCACATCTCACATTCAGTTCATTATTCAGTGTTGTTGATACCATTTACACTTAAAATCTAAAACTAATCACATCCCACTATCCCTCGCACCACCCTGGCATCACTGAGCCACTGAAGCACTGTATTTCCTGTCAAGTGAAAAAAATAAATCAACTTGTATTAAGCCAATATCCCTGTGCTACCCTAGTCAAAGATACCACTGTCTGTCTTCTGGAACACTGCCATGCCTCTAAGTGGACCCTTTGATTTTACTTTTTTTTTTTTTTTTTTTTTGAGACGGAGTCTTGCTCTGTCGCCCAGGCTGGAGTGCAGTGGCACTATCTCGGCTCACTGCAAGTTCCGCCTCCCGGGTTCACGCCATTCTCCTGCTTCAGCCTCCCGAGTAGCTGGGACTACAGGTGCCTGCCACCATGCCTGGCTAATTTTTTTGTATTTTTAGTAGAGACGGGGTTTCACCGTGTTAGCCAGGATGGTCTCGATCTCCTCACCTCATGATCTGCCCGCCTTGGCCTCCCAAAGTGCTAGAAGCAGAGAGCTCTCTATTTGGTACTAACAATGTGTAATACTACAAATTCATTTATTTTACATCTCTGTTCCCCTCAATGCTTAATTTTTTATTTTTATTTTATTTTTTTTTTTTATTTTTGAGACAAGGTTTTGCTTTGTTGCCCAGGCTGTAGTACAATTGGCATAACCTCGGTTCACTGCAACCTCCACCTCCCAACCTCCAGCTCTTGCCTCAGCCTCCTGAGTAGCTGGGACTACAGGTGTGTGCCACCACACTAGGCTATTTTTTTCATTTTTTGTAGACATGGGGTTTCCCCATGTTGCCCAGGCTGATTTTAAACTCCTGATCTCAAATTATCCTTCCATCTCAGCCTCCCAAAGTGCTGGTATTACAGGCATAAGCCATTGCACCAGGCCCCCTCAATGTTTCCTAAACACATTTAGAATAAAATTCAAAGTCCTTATCAAATGTATATATTCCGATTCCTGGATACCCTTTGGAACTTTCCTTTTCTAACAATATTCATCTTTGATCAAGCTGCCATAGCCATGCTAACTTCCACAATGGGCCTTAAATACCCACATTTGCTCCCACCTCAGGGTCTTTATACTTACTTTCTTCTGCATAAACACTCTTCTTTCAGATTGTTGCATGACACACTCTTACTCTCCCAATTTACTTAAATATCTATTAAAATATCAGTGACAGGGAGATCTTTCTTAATACTGTAAAAAGCAGATAGTCCCTACTTTGTTTTATTGAATTCTCCATCCTCAATTCCTGGAACAACTCCTGACATTTCAAAAGTACATGTTACTGAAAGGATTAATAAATATTTGAAACAAGACAAAATGTACAAGGGCCAGTTTTGCATGTTATTTAAGTGTCTAGAGAGGCGTAGGGAGTAAAGAAGTTGGAGAGAGGTTATAAGAGTACCTTAGAAGTAATTCCTTCTCTTAGAAATAAGGAGTGGATAAAATGTAAAATGTAATCCTCTTTTATGCCAGATAAAATACAAATTGTAATATGTACAAATTATTTTGTTTTGTTTACAGAAGAGAAGATTAAAAAAACATATCCACTGCACTTGGTAACATTGCATTAGTAAGCTATGTATGATGCTCTTTTAAATTTGCCTGACACTTACTTATTAAGAATAGGTGAGTCACATTTTCAAAAGATTTTTAACTTTGCCAGATTTCACTTCAGAATTCATTTAAATAAAGAGCAACACCTGCAAATTTGAAGTCTGATGTTTTTAACCAATTAGTATATACAAATTTCTGGAATATGGAAGCATCATATACATGAATAAAAGTATGACTTTTTAAATGACTATAGAGTTTTTAAGATGATGTATTATGAAGTACAATAAGCAAATGACTAAAAGTCAAGAATAACTTTATTTCAACCCTGTATGTACTGTGAGAGTCAAGTCATCTGAAATCTCTAAATCTTAATTTTGTCATGCGTACAAAGTAGAAATATAATAACATTTGGTCTGTTTAGTATTTTTTGAGATCAAATAAACCAAGGTAATGTATGTGCTTTAGTTAAAAAATGCTAAGTATTTCATATAAATGAAAAGTCATTTTTACATAAAATTCAGTGGATCCATTTATGAAAATGAGATTTTGTCACATAGCAAAATGTATAAGCAAATACATTATTGGAAATGAGTTTTTCGCCAAAATAGTCTACTTAACTATGTTTTGAGAAAATGTGCAATTTTTGTAAGAGGAAAATTCTGCATTCTCACAGTCACCTGAAAAATGCGAAACTTGACTCAGAGCATGTAAAGCTTTATTTGTTTGTACAATGTTCAGCAAAGAAAGAAACGTCAGTCATTCCCTTTTAAAGATCTCATTTTTTACCTGTCAAATGGGACAGAGTTCAATACACAATTGTTTTTCCACTGGGGCAGTTTCTTGGCTGAGGTGAGTAAGCATGCCAGGCAGAGTTGGACAGTTAAAGAATTAAAATGTCCTAAGTAGCATAGCAGAAAATATTTGATATGTGGCTCCTTGAGAATTTAAACAGTGTAAAAACAAACAGGTAATATTATTTTTAAAAATATTTACTTGGCTCAGAGTGGGGGTGATCGTGGAGATATAAACGGAAGTACTAGAGGAAAGAAAGAATTGGTGAATTCTCCCTTGAATTAAGCAAAGCATAGCTTAAGAAATGAAAAGCTCTGGAAGTGGCCTTATGTTAGCAGCTTAAGCAGTCACGTAGTTGGAGAAGAGGAAGGGGGTTAGCAATCAGTAAATACTCAAATATTTGTGAAATAGGCTCTATCAGAAAAATCTCAGAAACCAGCTGTGCCTGCAAGAAGCATTGGAAACCTGAGGGAATTCCGCTTTGTTTCAGTTTCTTTTGTGAAATGCCAATCAACAAAACATGATTAAAAGGCCTAAGAAATGGAAAGACAAATAAGGGTTCTTTTTTCTACAACCTACAAATCCTGATGGAACAAGATTTTTTTTTTTTAACCACCTAAGCAGATAGAGACAATTCAAATACTAGGCTGAATTTTAGTTTCAGCTGTGTTTGGAAAAGTATTACATGGAATATAACACTGTACCAACTGACAAATGATTTCTCCCTTATTCAATAATATTCCTAAAAACTTAGCTTGATTGATTAATGGTAAGGTTAAGATGACCTCTTAATTATCTACTTCATGTTTAAGAAGGAGAAAGTGAAATAAGGAACCAATATAAAGCATTGATTTATATTTCTTTGCATGATGATAATGTTAAATTTTTTATGTTTCTTATTATAACAACTTGAGGTAAAACTTTATTTATGGGTTATCATTAAACTTCCAAAATGGGAATTTCTAAAGAATATTCTTGATATGGAAATAATAAATGGAAGTATCTCTCCTTGTACAAATATTGGGATCACCCTTCTTCCTTCTTTGACAATTTCTTAACAATTTTAATAACCACTTGGAATACCTTCCCAATCCCCTGACCAAATAGTTCCATTTCTTCATATCTTCGAAAATCTTCTCCTGTATGTAAATTCAGCCATCTACTATTATGGTTATGCCTTAGATCTTGTCATCACCAATAGCTGCACACCCACTTTAATCTCTACCTCAGGTATTCCTCTCTCTAAACAACAGCTCCAATCCTTTTCTTCTCTTCCTCAAATTCACCTGCATTCATACTATTTGATTTTCTGAATCTAACAATAATTCACCCTACCATGACCTGTTACCTATTGACACTACCATTTTTTTACTCTCAATTATTCCCCTTCACTTATTATTTTGCCTACCCTAGATAACACTGTTCAACTTCTTAGTATGCTGATTTTCCTAATAAGGAAATTAAAGTAAGATATTTAATTCCTCTGAGCTTCAATTTCTCTATTATGAAAATCAGTATACCAATACAAAATCTGGATAAACCAAAAATCTTGACTCTTTCCTTTTTAACTGTTCCAACACAGTTCAAGAATGGCAAGTAGTAGCTACATCAAGCCTAGGTCCACATTAGAACTACCTGGGAGCTTTTAAAGGTATCTTGCTCTAATGTCTTGGCTCCATTCCTCCTGATGAGCATCTTTGTCCTCATGACTACTTCCAGATGTTTTTTGGAAGTTCTTAAATTTACTGTTGATTTAAGGACTTTTGGAAAACCTGATGAATTCTACAAAACTCTTCTACAGACCTTGCTCATGGACACAAACTGTTGCTTACAATTTCAAAAAACATTTCAGCCATCTGAATCTTATACAGTGAATAAAGGTTAAGAACTTATGGATCATTACCAGAGATTAACTGAAGTCTTGTGGGTTCCCAAATATTATACAATATTAGGAATCAATCTTAAATAATTCAAAATTACAAACACAAAATAACAGGACCTTAGAAGAGCCTAGTGTAAGTGAGCGGCCCTGAAGCCTAAACATCCTTAGCTTCACAGTTATTCCATTTCTGACTATAAATATGCTGTCTTCCAAATACTACCTTTCACACAGACACACACACACACACACAAAAATAATAAAACCTCTGTGATTTGGATAAACTAAGAATCTTCATTGTTTAGCCTAAAGAGAACTGTGGCTTAGAGTTTTTTGTAGGCTAAATTTGGGGAAGATTTCTAAGTGCCCATTTTTATTGTATTTTGATCACCCAATCTCATATTTATGTATTAAAAAGTTCTAATTTGCTTTTTAAGTGGTTCCAAAAAAAAGGTAAATATTTAATTGATAAATCTAAACAGTATTCAAACTAAAATGACCAAATATATTTTTAAATAAACAATCCCTTTAGAGTTTTCTTTCATGAAAAATGACTCAGGAATTACTACACACAAAATGCTTCCATCTCTGGCCCAGTAGGTTATCAGGAATCTAATATCAATTTTTTTAAGTCCTATCTATGATGTAGCTGCTGAATATCTCACAACTGTCCCTTATAATTTATTTCACATACCACTATTGTAGCTCAGACCCTTGCCTAGAAACAAGCAATAACCTTATTACTTATTACTCTAGTTCCAGTTTTTTTTTCTCTCAGTATTCCATATTTCATCATCTAAATGATTTATTTAAAAGTTGGCCTATTCATTCAGAAGCACAGCTTTGATATTACCATCATCTGTTCAGCCTTTTCTTTATTTGCTATACAAGTTGAGACTCTTATCTGAAATGCTTGGTACCAGAAGTGTTATTTCAGGTTCTTTTTATTCTGGAATATTTGCATATACACAATGAGATGTTGGGATGGGACCCAGGTCTAAATACAAACTTATCTATGTTTCATATACACCTTATACACATAGCCTGAAGGTAATTTTATGTGATTTTTTTATGATTGTGGACATGAAACAGTTTGTGTATATTAAACAATAAAAAATCAAAGGTATCAGATGTGGAATTTTTCAATGGCGGTATCATGTTAGCACTCAAAAGTTTTTGGATTTTGGAGCATTTTCAATTTTGGTTTTCAAATTAGGAATGCTCAACCTGAATTAAAATATTTAACTCTAGTATGTATTAAATGTGTACCATATACTTGATATTTGTCATGTATGTTTTAGTTTATCGATTTTGTCAGAATTATAAAATAAATACTTTTACCACTCTTCTTTTACAATGAGGAAACTGTGTCTTAGAAGCCACTTGACTTCAACTTTGTGGCAGCAGTATGTGCAAGTGCTGGGCATTAAACAAGGTTTATCTTACTTTCAAGATCTTGTGCTTAACTGTTATGTTATGTATTGAAAACAACCTTCCCAAACTTATTTCTTACAGAAAAATACCGTAGTGCTTCCCGTGATGCCAAACTGAACTACTCCATGCTCACCATCCTTATCCTAGCCTTCTCCATGTTCAGAATTTGGCCCATCTTTATACCGGAATCTCTATTATTCCTTCCCCTCATAGTTAAATCCTATGTATTCCTGAGTTCTCACCACAAATTCCACATGCTTTGTAAGCTGTATTCTTTCTCCGCTTAAAGTAATGCCTCCTTCCTCTAAACTACCTTAGCATTTTAATTTATTCTATATACATGACCTGTATCACTTTTTCATCTTACGTTATAACTTTGATTCTGTATTAAACTTTGCCTGTCTGTATCTCATTGGAGCCCCTAAAAGACAAAATTTTTATCTGACTTATCTGTGCCTCCAATGACATAGTGTCTTTTCCTTAGTAGATGCTTAATAAACGTTATTGAATGAATGGACCAAGCATAGACAAATGCTTCTTCTACTCTGTAAATCTTAATACATTAACTTATACTGGCTTAGATCTAACTTGTATTTAATATTTTTATGGGTTCTCACATCCAAGTGCTATAATTATTTAACTATAGCGGTAATCATTCCTTATTCATAGTCCCATGGAACAATAGTCATAATTTCCAGTCTTTTACAAGTATTCCAGGATGCACGGTACTACCTACTATCACTAGCACTCACCACTAACTGAAGCACAATACAAAAAAAGCCAGGCCTCAATGCAATATAAGTAATGTTACCACAGTTTAGAGATTGCTTTCAGGTAATCATCTGTCATTATAGAGACACTGGGAATTTCAAGAATTGATTCTAGATTCTAATTAGGTTAAAGGAAAAAATACAAACAATAAAAAATGAAATAAAATGATAATATAGAAACAATAATCATAGAAGTGCCTTTTTATATTCTTTGTCTAACATGGATTAATTAGAGGTGTATGGTACTGGCTCTCCTCTTCCTTTTGGCATTTGAACTTAAAATCATGATTTATGTATTTATGTATTTAGTGGGAAATGGTAGGTAACACTATTCATGTAAATATAGGACCTCCTAGCCTCCGGTGGGCTCTGAATTCTCTAAATGTTCTGAGAGTCAGCAATATGTTGTGTTAGCTCTGGATCGAATGTGCTTTCAAAGGCTTCTGTTAGCCTTAACTTCATACCTCACAGCAGATTTTAGAGCTTGCCAGGCTGAAACCAAAGCTCTAACTCTGCTTTTGAAAAGTTCTTGATTGCTTTTAAGCTTGGAATTATTTTAACCTTTATACTTGTTCCCACAACATACAGCAATTTTTTTGCCTCTCCTAAACTTAATTTTAGCCAGATTTTGCAACAAATCTGAACAGTGAGCTCCACTTGGTATTTTAAATGTAATTCAAAACAAATCTACCTTCTGAATTTGGCTACTGAAACAGAATTGTTTTTGTTTATCATTTTTATGTTATCTTATAAATAGTGTCATCGGTAATTTTCAAAATTATCTGTAGTCACAAAGCAGTACTATAGGCCATATGCAGTCAAATATAATACTGGATGTTGCAGCAACAAAGGTAATAAAAAATGGTTTATATTAACAATTTTAGTTTTTCATAAAAATAGAATCATATTTAGCATATTGTCAATACAAAATGTCATATTGTATCATATAATTGATTACTTATTCCTGAAAATAGTAAATCATGAGCTGAAATTAATATATTGTAGGACTATAGCTAAGTCCTTAAATCAAAAATTAAAATGCCCAACTTATACTGTTAAATGTTTTTACTTTTTACATTAAGATTTGTTCTAATGTTTGACATCCTTCAATTGAAGTAAACAGTAAGTAAATATTTACAACTTTCAAGCACAAGCTGAGGGCATATCTCATCTTAGATTCAGTGACTAGTTGTAACAAAGATTCAGTGACTAGTTGTAACAACCAAATAAGAATTTCATTAAAAATTGGACGCAATGCCAGCAATATTAACATACCTGCTAAAATCACTGGTGAAAGAATGATTCTGTGAGAATAAAAGAATCCCATCACTACACTGCCAGCATCCAACAAGTTTATCCTCTCTAATTTATAAAGTACTTACATACAAAGGTTATATACCAAAGGGGATGGTAATTGCTAGCACTGAAGTAATAATAATTCTATGTTATATGCAGTATTTTAATGTTTTTCCTATGTTAATTACTAAATCTCCCATAACTCTATATAGGTATTATCATTAGTTCCCATTTCACAGGTGAGGAAATGAAGATTCAGTCAGATTAAGCAACATGTTCCAAATTACACAGGCTATAAGCTTGGAGCTGGGATTTAAACCCGTGTAATTTATTTTGAGAGGCCTTGTTTGCTTCCTCTATATCCCAGAGGGAAGAGCAATGTCCAAATACTAGGGGACAACTGGCTTCAGTATTAGTCATATTAGTCAGTGTTCTACAGAAAACCAGAATGAATAGGATATACAGAGATCTATAAAAGGAGATTTGATATAGGAATTAGCTCATGTGATTTTGGAGGCCAAGAAGTCCCACCATCGGCTGTCTACTAATTAGAGAATCAAGAAAATTGGTGGCATAATTCAGTCTGTGGTTGAAGACCCAAGGCAGGAGAATTTCTAGTATAATAAGTCCTAGAGTCCAAAGGCCCAAGAATCAGACATTTTGATGTCCGAGGGCAGGAGAAGATAGATATCAAGAAGAAATAAATTTGTCTTTCCTCCCTCATTCTATTTAGGCCCTCAAGAGATTGTATGACACCTACCTTCACTCGGGAGGGTGGATCTTCTTCTTTTTTTCCTTTTCTTTTTTTTTTTTTTTTTTTTTTTTTTTTTGAGACACAGTCTCATTCTGTCACCAGGCTGGAGTGCAGTGGTGTGATCTTGACTCACTGCAACCTCTGCCTACCAAGTTCAAGTGATTCTCCTGCCTCAGCCTCCCAAGTATCTGGAACTACAGGTGCGTGCCACCACACCCAGCTAATTTTTATGTTTTTAGTAGAGATGAGGTTTCACCATGTTGGCCAGGATGGTCTTGATCTCTTGACCTTGTGATCCAGCTGCCTCAGGCTCCCAAAGTTCTGGGATTACAGGCATAAGCCACCATGCCTGGCTAGTGGATCTTCTTTCTATACTAAGTCTACTGATTCAAACC